>NC_072377.2:123847500-124472500 GCF_028885625.2 Pongo pygmaeus | reverse complement strand
TTAATAAAACAAAATAACAAAATCTAGACATTCAACTATGTATGATTCATAATGTCCAGTATATAATAAAATTATTAGAATTACAAAGCTGAAAAATAATGCTTTTAACCAGGAGATAACTTCATAAATAGAAGTAGACCTAGAAATCACAGATGTGATGAAATCTACTGTTAGCCTCTGCTTTGAGTTCTTTATTTTAGTTATTTTATATTTTCTCATTCTTATGTAAAATGTTAGTTCTAATATTTTCATTAGAAGCTGGACATATTTTTAAATCTTTGAATCCTGGTATACCTTCTGAAAAAAAAAACTAATGATATTTAGCATTTATAAGGATTATACAACATATAAAATGCTCAGATTAGTATTTTATACATAAGAAACTATTTTTTGGAGAGCTAGAAACATGCTTGTTAATAAGTTTAACTTTATAATGTTTATGAAATTACAAGCATTTTTATAAACATACTTTATGTTTGCTATCATATTTTATCTTCAGAACAATCTGAGAAGACAGGTACATTATCATCCTCATCTTAGATATGAAAAAAAAATTAAGTGCAGGGAGGATAAGTAACCTGTCCAATGGTCCTACAGTAGCTAAGTTACAGAGACAGGGATCAAACTGCAGCAGTAAGTCTCTAGATCCTGAACATCCATCATTTGCAATTTTTAAGGAATAAAGTATAGTAATAAAAATTGTGTTTTGAATTTCTGGTTGAGAGGATTTCCACATATGATAGATTTTATTGAATTAGACACTAGGTTTCTCTTCAGGGTTCTTTTAATGCTTGTTAATATCTCTTTTTTAAAAGGATGAAGACAGAGTTCAGCTTAAGACTACTTTATTCAGAACTTAAATAAGCTGACTGATGCTCATAATAATGAGATTTTGGATTATATGTGCATGTTTTCAAAATGTCTTAAGAGAAATTTAGGTTAGACTTTGTCAAATACTTCTTGACAGCAATGGTTCTTAACTACATAAAATGTAGTCAAATCAGCAGAATTTCCAAAACTAAAAAAATAATAAAACAGACAAAAATATGCTGGCTATAATTTACTAGTGTAACTTCCCAGTGCGATTTAGGTCATAAACATAATTTCTAAATGAAAATTCACTATCCGAAATTGTTGAAAGCAGAAGAAAGATAACTAGGTAATATAGAGTAGGTACAAGTAAAAAAGAGCAGACATTTTTAAGTAATATTCCCTGCCCCCAAAATCAACTGTCTTATTATTTAGAAATTAATATATAGTAAAAGTATAAGGTGTACATATTGCTACCAAATTTAGAGCTCAAAATTCAAATGAGTGATTGTGTAGCTGAGGTGAGATGGGAAAACTATAATGAAAAATTGAGAGACGTTTCACTAGGAGAAAGGCAAAGACACAGGCATAAATTTGCTAAGCAGAAACAGAAACAAAAGTATTTGTGTTGATACAAATAGAAATATGTGTGCATATGTACACAAGCACACATATGCAAATATGTGTTCATGTATACTTTTTGTCTAGCCTACTTGACTACAACTGTTTTACTTATAACCTAAAGAACCACTGATCAGGCCCAGAAAAATTGTCTTTCTACATGTAGTAGTATAGTAAAGGTCTTGACATAATCTATTCTCCCAGAGTATGTACTAAAACCTTTAGTTTCATATCAGATAGAAAGATTATTAAGAGGCCAAATGTGAGTCTTTAGTGTTTAATTTTGAAAGACCATATATCATATGCAAATAGTTTATGAGATGCTCTTTGATGTTTTCTCATCACCAAATTATTATTTTACTTCATATCTGTAAAACACACAGAGAATTAAGGGTAAGGGCCTGAACAGACAAATGTTTAGTGTTTTCACAAAGCTTTGTAGCCTCTGTGGGATTACTGAAAATAAAACTTGACTGTTCCTATCCATGGAGGTGTGACTGGTACTAGCCTAGCCCTCCAAAAATAAGAAAAATATGTAAAGTGACTGTTTACAATTGGACAAAAGGGACAAAAGATTAAATTCCCCATTTAAAAGATAAGAGCCTGCCAAATGAATTAAAAAATATATTACGCACCTATATGCTTCTATAGACCAAAAATGAGGGGACAGAAAAAGTATTCCATGCAAAGCGAAACCAAAAGCAAACACGAGTAGCTATATCTATGTCAGATAAAACTGACTTCAAGCCAAAAACTGCAAAAAGAGACAAGGTTATTGCATAAAGTAATTAATTCAGGAAGATATTAACAATTTTAAATATATATGCATCCCACAGCAGAGCACCGAGATACATAAAACAAATATGATTAGATCTAAAGGGAAAGATAGGCAGTAATAGCTAGGACTTCAACATCTTACTCTCAGCATTGGACAGATCATCTATACAGAAAATCAACAAAGAAACATAGAATTTAGACTGCACTTGACACCAAATGGACCTAACAAATATTTACACAATGTTTCATCCAACACCTGCAGAATACACATTGTTTTCATCAGCATACAAAATATACTCCAAGGCAAACCACATGTTAGATCACAAAACAAGTTTCAACAAATATAATAAAACTGAAATTGTATCTTTATTTCTGGCCACAATGGAACAAAACTGGAAATCAACAAGAGAAACATTTGAAACTATACAAATACTTGTCAATTAAATGACATGCTCCTGAATAATCAATGGATCAAGGAAGAAATCAAGAAAAAAAATTAAAAAATTTCCTGAAACAAAAACCAAAGCAAGAGTACCAAAACCTATGGGATACAGCAAAAGCAAAATTAAGAGGAGAATTTATAGCAATAAATGCCTACATCAAAAAGTAGAAAGATTTCTAATAACCTAACAATGCATCTCAAGGAACTAGAAAAGCAAAAACAACAAACCAAACCCCAAATTAGTAGAGAGAAATAAATAATAAAGAATGGAGCAGAACTAAATGAAATCGAGACTAAATGAACAACACAAAATATCAAGAAAAGGAAATATTGGATTCTTGAAAAGATAAGCAAAATTGAAAAACCATTAGCTAGACAAACTAAGAAAAGAGAAAATACTCAAATAAATCAAAAACGAAAAAGGAAACATTACCAATGATACCATAGAAATATGAAGAATCATTAGAGACTATTATGAACAACTACACATCAATAAATTGGAAAACCTGGAGAAAATGAATAAATTCCCAGGCATGTACACCTACAAAGATTGAACCAAGAAGAAATAGAAAAGCTGAGCAGACCAATTCCAAGTTACAAGATTAAATCAGTGATAAAAAGTATCTCATCAAATAAAATCCCAGGACTTGGTGGCATCACTGCTGAATTCTATCAAACATTTAAAGAAAAATTAATATTAATTCTTAAACTCTTCCAAAATTGAAGAGGAGGGAATTCCCTCACACTCATTTTTAGGGCCAACATTCTCTGATACCTAAACTAGACAATTACACAACAAAAAAAAGAAGCTATAGGCCAATATCTCTGATGAACACAGATGCAAAAATCCTCAACAAAATACTAACAAACTGAATACAACAGCACATTAAAAAGATTATTTACCATGATCAAGTGGGATTTATTCAGGAGATTTGAAGAGTAAAAATAATATGATCATCTCAATAGATGAAGGAAAAGTATTTAATAAAATGCAACTTTATTTCATAATAAAAATTATCAATAAATGAGGTATAGAAGGAATGTACTTTAACACAATAAAGGCCATATATGATACATATACATCATACATCACGCAACAACAAACATCAAATATCTTTCCTCTAATAACTAGAACAAGACAAGTATGCCCACTTTCACTACTATTACTTAACATAGTACTTGAAGTTCTAGTCGAAACAATGATGCAAAAGAATGAAATACAGGGCATCTAAATTGGAAAAGAGAAAGTCAAAGTGTCTTTGTTTGCAGACAACATAATTATATATATAAGAAAACCCTAAAATCTCCACCAAAAAACCTTAGAACTAATAACCAAATTCAGTAAAGTTGCTGGATGTAAAATCAACATACAAAATTTAGTAGCATTCTATACACCAACAGCTAAGTAGCAGGAAAAACATCAAGAAAACAATTTCAATTACAATAACTGCAAAATAAAAATACATAGAAATAAAATTTAACCACAGAGGTGAAACATTTCTACAAAGAATATTATAAAACACTGATGGAAGAAATTAAAAAGGACACAAAACAGTGGAAACACATCCCATGTTAATGAATTGGAAAAATAAATATTGTGAAAAATGACCATATTTCCAAAGGTAATCTATAGATTCAATGCAATCTCTATCAAAATACCGATGACATTTTTTACAGAAATAGAAAAACATACTAAAATTAATATGGAACCACAAAAGACTCCAAATAGCCAAAGCAATCCTGAGCAAAAAAAAAAAAAACAAAGCTGGAGGCATCACACGACCTGACTACAAAATATACTATAATGCTACGTAACCAAAACAGCATGGTACTGACATAAAAACAGACACATAGACCAATAGAATAAAGAACCCAGAAATAATTTCACGTTTACAGCCAACTGATTTTCAACAAAGCCTCCAAGAACATTAACTAAATGAGACTGGAAAGTCCAGTCTCTTCAATAAATGATGCTGAGAAAACTGGATATCCATATGCAGAACAATGAAACTTGATGCCAATTTCTCTCCATATATAAATATCAACTCAAAATAGATAAAACTTTAATGTTTTATCATAGACCCAAGTCTATGAAACTACTAGAAAAAAATTAAAATGCTTCAGGACATTAGTCTGGAACAAGGAATTCCTGGAAATGACCATAAAAGCAGAGGTAATGAAAGCAAAAATAGACAAATGGGATTATATCAAACTAAAAACTTCTGTAAAGCAAAGGAAACAACAGAGGGAAGAGGCAGCCTGTATAGTAAGAAAAATATTTAGAAACTCTTCATTTGGGATTAATAACAAGAATATACAAGGAACTCAAAACAACTCAACATCAAAATAAAACCCAAATAATTCAATTTTATAATGGGAAAATGAACTGAATACACATTTTTCAAAAGAAGACATACAAATGGTCAACAAATCAAAACTACAATGAGGTATCATCTCATGCCAGTTAGAATGGCTAATAAAAAGACAAAAAACAACAAATACTGTTGAGAATGGAAAGGGGAACTCTTGAAGACTGTTGGTGGAAACGTAAATTAGCGCAGCTATTATGGAAAACAGTATGAAAGTTCCTTTAAAAAAAAAAACTAAAAACTTAACTACTATATGATCCAGCAGTCCCAATACTGGGAATAAATGCAAAACAAAGAAAATCAATATGTCAAAGAAATATCTGCACTTCCATGTTTACTGAAGCACTATTCACAATAGTTAAGATGTGGAATCAACCTATGTATACATCAACAGATGAATAAAGAAAAGGTGACATATATAAACAATAGAATACAATTTAGTGATTAAAAAAAAAACTTGTCATTCTTAGCAACATGGATGAGCTTGGAGAACACTATGTTAAGTGAAATAAACCAGGCATTGAAACATAAATACTATATGTTCTCACTTATTTGTGAAAGTTAAAATAGTTGATCTCACAGAAGTAGGGGCTAAAACAGTAATTAGTAGAGGCTGGGAAGGGTAGGGGTTTGGGCTATAAGATTTATGAGATTCCTAAGCAAAGCAGTGGCTATAGAGGGAGAGATCAAAGAGAAGGAGCAGTGGCTATAGAGGGAAAGAGAGAAAAGAGAAGGAGAGAGAGGAGAGAGAGTGAGAGAGATTACACAATGATAAAAATGAAAAACTGAGAATTTGAGCAGTTTAAAATTGCAGACCAGTCATAACATAGAATAAATTGTTAGGTTTTTCAATTAAAAAATACAATTTAGGATAAATTATAGGTAAGGAGGGAGAAAATTGTACATGAAATTCCCTGAGCAGTTATGAAGCACAGATATTTGACAAGGGAGAATTGCACTTTCAGAATATGACACTATGATTCTAAGAAAATTCTTAGAAAATCTCACATTGGCTGTCATCCCAATATATACAGAATTTTTGAGTTTTATATCAATTCCACAGATATTTATGGTGTGTCTACTAAATAAAAGGCAGAGAAGTGTGCTGAGTGAAATATCAGGTTTATACCTAGGAAGCTTACACATTAGCAAAAGAAATGAGATATTCCCAGATAGCTATCCTTTAATTCAATATGCGAAAAGTGACTAACGAATTAAGTGCCAGAGGGAAGATAGATTCCTTTTAATTCAGTATGACTTAAGTTTAACTTTTTAAAAAAGGTATCGACTAAACTACAAAAGATTCCACAGTACCACAGACCGCAGTCTCAAAGATTGTTATAAGAATCTCGTGTCTATCACAGTTCTACCTTCCTCTTTTTAGGCTTCCCTTGTGGATAGAATGTTTACTTGTGATAGCTCCCAGCTTATGTCTTCTTTGATTAAATTCCAACAGAAAACAAAACAAAAATCTCTTCCCCAAAAGTTCTAACTAGCATTCTGGACCTGAGTCTTATTTGTCTCAGCTAAGTTATGTGTTTATCTATGAAGCAATCATTATGGCTGGATGAAGGGCTGGGGAGCGTGGAGTGTGTAGACTGGCTTAACTATATGTCATCTGTATGTCAGCTGAAGACAGTGGAGGAATGGTTTCAAAGGAATATCAAGTTACTGTTATGAGAAGAAGGGAAAATAAATGCTAAACAGGGAGACAGAATGTATATATAGAATGTATTTGCAACCAATCACAAAAAAGCCAATTAATAGTGGCTTATGCCATAAAGTATTTACTGTTTTCTTAAGAAGTCCAGAACTAAGCATTTCCAAGTGTCAAGCTTTTAGCATTTTTCTACTCAACCTCCCTCAGTATGTTGACATTTTTCCTATGGCTTCATATTCTCATACATTCACACAATAAATTCCTCCTCATGCAGCTTTCTCAGTGAGAAAAATATATTCCAAAAGTACTCAGCACAAATTTAACTACGTCTCTGTGGCCAAAACTGGGCATATGTCAAAAGAGAGACTAGGTTGCCTTTATCACAGGAGACCAATCATGATTTAAGACTCTGCATTGGGCGTTTTGCAGTTCTAACTCAATTGTGGTATTAGCAAAGAAAAAGAGGTAACGGCTACCAGATAGACAGCCAATAAAATCTGCCAGATGTTCAGAAAGGCAAAATTAACCTGGAAGATGTGTGTGGAATGGATGAAGGGGATGAGTTAAGGGGCAGTGCTGGAGAACATATGGAGGAAGGGCATCAACCAGAGCATTGCTGGTGAGAAACTGTCTAATATTTGCATAAATGTAACCTTGGAGGACATAAACCACCATTCAATCTGAAGTTATTTTTAAACATTAGAAAGAAATGGAGATCCTACTTGGCTTTCACTATGCGCCACCAGATTGTTTAATTGCTTTAATTTCCTCATATCCACGTGAGATTACTTAAAATTGTCTAATGTGCCTCTCATTTAATTTCTAGTGGATACTTTTAAACATCCTTCTTATACTCCTAACAAACCCCTTTGGCTTCTCTCTCTGGCAAAGGCAGTGTGCAAAAGCAGTTTTAAAGTCATCTTTTACATATTAAAATTGTTTCACTTCCACCAACTTAATTCAACGTTCAGCATTTGGCCTTTTGTTCTTTCGTTATTTTTTTCTGCTTGAGTTTTCAATTCTTCCTTAAAAAGAAATTAATAGCAATTGAGCAATATGACAATTAAAAGCAGAAAATGACTAACAAGGGCAAAAACAGCGTCATGAACAATATTACTACTTGGGGTGTTTTTATTTTCTAAGAATAGGAAAATAAGCTCTGAAAAATTTTAGAATATTAATTTAAATTTGAATTATCTCACAAAGATTGAGTAACATAATCATTTCCTTTACTATATGATTTTATATATAATCAAGATATATTTATATGACTTTAACATATTTATTTAATGTTTTCTTTCTAGGAATTAAAATAATACTATGTCCCAAGTTTCTGCATTGGTAAATTTTTCTGCCAAAAAATTCACAAAGAAAATGTAGAGTAAGATGTGCTTTAATGAGCCACTTCTAGCTATATGTTAGGTTGAAATATTTGTCTTTTTTAAAGCAATATGAATGCACAATAGAGGGTTTTATACATTGTTATCAACAAATTGAGAAACCAAAGCTTTAATTGAGTTAGCATTTCCGAACTCCAGTAAAAAATATACAAACATGTACATAATATACAAATTAAAACTGTTTGAGGCAAAAAGTAATAACCTATTACTAAATATAGAGCACAGAGGTTAAATATCAAATATTTACTGAAGGTTAAAGAGACATCTTTTGTCTATTTTTTCCTAGGTTGACAAAATACTCAATCTGCTAGTTCATATTATGAAAACAGCCGAAAGAAAATTCATCAGAAAAACTGAGTACTTACCAAGCCAAACTAATTATGTGCACCAATATATTGATTCTTCTGGTGTACTGTATCTAAGCAACTAAGCATTATTGAAGTTGTTTATGTTGTGCATCTTCAAACAAACTTATTTACTGGCCTAACTCATTTCCCATCAGAATTCACAAACCATTTCTTTGCAGCAATTACAAAGTAAGGTAGAAGCACAATTAAAGGCATTAGCCATGTAATCTTCCAAGATCACAGGAAAAGATGAAGAACTCTTACTACTGGACTTAAATGTCAAAAGGAGAGCTAAATCCTCTTGTCTTTACTACAAGAAATAAAAGAACAAAAAAAAAGGGCATTGTATTAACATATAACACTGTTTTTCTTAGTTTAAAACAACCAAATTCTATTTTGTAAAAGTAAATACAATAAAAAATAAATAGAAGGGCAAGCTTAATCAAACCAACATACTGTCGGCAAAAAGTTACTTACTATTGGTGTCTTAGACAGAGTTCATGAGTTAAAAATCTGGGAGGCAGGGGTGGGTAGATTGGTTTTTTTCTGTACCAGTTTGGTTTATCATAAAGTGACTTGTACCCTAATGGCTGGTTTCACTTTCCCTCTCTACAAGTCATGCTTATACTCAAGAAAAGAAGTGTCAACCTCAAATTTATAGTCAAAATACTGAAGCGAGGAATATAAAATATGTCAAATTACTTCAAAATAACTCAGGCTTAGCACAGAAAATGCACAAAGGAGCATACGTCTATTCACATTGTTTACTCATTCAATAGCTATTTATAGTGCAACAAATAAAATCCTAGAAGCTTAGGGAAATATATTAATGATTAGCCCTGATAACTGCTCTCAAGGAATTTATAATCTTATCCTCAGTTATATACAGGTCCCTTTCACACATTTTCAAGTTTTGTACAATTTGAAGTCCTTGAAGCACTATCCGAGAAACTTCATTATAATAAAACAAAAGTTTTCTGCTTATAAAAATAACATTTTAAAAAAATTATCTGTGTCCCCTTCTTGGGTGATGAGAGACAAAGGAATCAGTTATTTTTTCCTTTTGTAGTTCCCTAAATCCCCTAGAATCATACTCTCGGCTCCCATTGTATTTTTGTGATAGTTCTTTTTAAACATCTACCTCAACTCCTCTACTCCAGATTCACTTCTTTAATGCTGTCTGAATGCCTCAAGATTAATTTTCTATACTTTCTCTTTGAACAAATTCTTAGAAATCTAAATGTCAATGATCCTGAACAAAATTACTCTCCAAACACTGGCTTGTGCCAGGAAACATGACAATTGCTTTCTAGAAACTTAGTTTCTGTTACTTTCAAAATAGTCTGATATTTATGTGAGGACCTGCAGGTCTCAATTTAAAAGAAGTTAACATATTAGTTTGAGTGAGAAATTGGGAGACCTCAGATATATGAATAACAGATGAGAGATCCTTTTCACATAGAAAGTAATAAATATTTCACTAAAGTGATAATCACAGAAAATAAGCAACCACAAAGTTCTTAGAGAAACTGAGAGAGGTTTCACTGATACATTTTTTTAATTGTTAAGATTTATTTTGAGTTGGTTTTGGGATCATTTAAAATCATAAAATATACAAGTCCTATGCTAGTCCAGCTGCTTAATTTCCTAGGATTATTTATTACTCACTTTTGTTCAATAAGTAAAATTACCTTCCCTGCTAAATTTGAATTACCAGACACTTTCAAAATATTTCTGAAATCAACAACTGTTTTCTAATTTGATACTTGGCCTATCTTCAAAAATGTATTTAACACTTGTAGCAACGTCTCAGAGATTTCATCAAGCGTGTTTTAGTTATTTGTTTTCCTACTATAGCAGTGTCTGATTTAGAGCAGACAGAATTTCTGCAAATAAGCTTCACAAGTGTGAAGTGTCTAAATCATACCCTATACACAAAAGTGCCTGAACCCAAGGGACATGAAATGGTTAAACACCAAAGCCCTCAGCAGCTGCAGCCAACAGTTGATATATGGTATGGTAGAAGAAATAACCTTAGAGACATTTCTTTGATTAAAGGGCTGAGAGATATTGAACTGGTTATCTTTCTGCCAAAAGCCAGAGTGGTCTAATACTGATGGTCAAACTTAGATGATCATCAGAATCACCTAGGCAGCATTTTAAATATCGAGATTCTTGGGCTTCCTGCCAAGTAATTTGGTTCAAAGCCTTAGGACCAGAAATCTGTATTTTTTATGAAGTGTCCCAGTTAGGAAAGTTTCTCCAATTCCCTTCTGAGGCAGGATTAGAATAGATGATAGAACCATATAATTGTATTAGGTATATTTACTTTCATATATTACTGTTTAATGATCCTGAATATAGTTTATTTATCTGTCTACAAGTAACTTTTTAACTAACCCTTTTGATTATATTTATAATATCCATCTAAGGAAATAATTCAGCTATTCTTATACAGATATATGTGAACTCAGAGGACTCAACCCATCAATATTTTGTCTGGCCCAAGAGTTAGTGGATCATGCAATCAGTAGCCCTTCCAGAAGAGGGTGGAAACAAGGCCTATTTGTATTTTTATATTTTTATTTAAAATGTGATGAAACAAGAATCTAAGTTGTGACAATATTGAAACCACTGATCTAAACCATTTCTCTTTGCCTCTATCCCTCACTACTCCTTTGGAGAAAAGGAACTGCATTCCCAGGCAACTCAAAAAATCTATTTTGCAGTGAGAAAAGAGCCAGCACTTCCTTACCTTCCAAAATCATATGGATAAGTGCCACAGAATCTAGGAACATGAAGAGCCAAAGTTGTATATATGTGGGAGGCAAGACTGCTGATCTCAGAGGCTGTGTAGAGTGGCAGTCAAAAGCCCATGCTCTGGAGCCTAAGAATGCAGGTTCAGTTCTGGCAGTGCCACATATTAACTTGTGACTTTGGGCTACTTATTTAATCTCTCTTTGCTTCAGTTTCCTCATCTGGAAGATGTGGGTTAATTTTATTACCTACTTCATTAGGTTATTGTGAGTATTTAGTGATGTCTACCTTAGCACTCAAAGAATATGTTAGAAATGTGTACTCCCGGACCCTGCCCCAGGATCTGAATTTTTAACAAAATTTTCACGACTTGTATGTATGTGACAATTTGAGAAGCACTAATTTAAGACATGTGAAGGGCGCAGACTGGTCAATACTTTATACATTTGTTGCTATTACTTAGTTTAAACCTAAACATCAAACAATTACAAAGTCTAAAAGCTCTGCAAATAGATATGTAGATGACAGAAGCAGTGTCTAGCTGAATCTGTAGGGAACAAATGAGATGAGTTGGAGACCAGCTTAAACCAAAAAAGAATATGTTTGAATTATACAAAAAACTAGGACCTGAAGAAGAAAATGTGAGAAGAACCACCACAGGCATATGTCTGGCAAGTTTATGTTCAGTTGTCTTTCTGGTGAGAGAGATAGAAAGTCACTAAATAGGCCAGGCACGGTGGCTCTCGCCTGTAATCCCAGCACTTTGGGAGGCCGAGAAGGGTGGATCACCTGAGGTCAGGAGTTCGAGACCAGCCTGGCCAACATGGAGACACCCCATCTCTACTAAAAACACAAAAATTAGCTGCGCGTGGTGGCGGGCGCCTATAATCCGAGCTCCTCGGGAGGCTGAGCCAGGAAAATCGCTTGAACCCGGGAGGTGGAGGTTGTGATGAGCCGAGATCTCGCCACTGCACTCCATCCTGCACGATGGGCACGAGACTCCATCTCAAAAAAAAAAAAAAGAAGAAGAAGAAAGAAAAGTCAATAAATAATGACACTGTATGTATTACGAATTTTCAAAATTTTGTGTTTCCTGATTCCTCAACATCCCCACAAACAGGGATTGAGCACCCCACCCAAGCGACCTAGTGTATCAGCGCAATAAGGCTGATCTCTATTGCAAGTTCCCTTTTTGCCTTCCCCTGACTATGGCCCTAGTGGCAACCAAATGCACCACTGAAATCCCCTCATACATTCTGCTTGTGTACTCTACCCTGATGCCCAACACAGGCACTTCCACATAGGTCCTCGCTGTTTTTCTCGGCTCCCCACCTGCTTGTGTTGGCATGCTGCCCTGGTGGCCCTCCCTCTCTAGGAGCTCTGTGGATAATAAATCTTTTGATTTCATATGCCTCTCCAAGTGTAATTTCCACAGCCAGAATGGAGTAATCCTTAAAGATCCCACAAGGGAGACTTACTCTCCCATTTATAACTCACTGTAGTAAAGATTTAATAAGGAATGCACACAAAACAGAGGTAAGGCAGGAGATGAGTGGTGAACTCTGCTAAAGTCAGAAAATACTTCTCCAAAGAGCTCACATCTGAAGTGGGTACTGAAAAAGCCAGGAGGCAAGATAGAAAGCATTCTAAACTTCAAGAATCATGGGTGCAAAGGTGTGATGCCTTGGGGGAAGTATAAGTCATTCATGATCACTGAATTCTACAGGTCCCTTCACTTTGTATATAGAGGACTGTGGTGCTCTGTCTGTAGAAGGCAAAACCAGAAGAGGCTGTGAAAATGCTGCTAGTCTCTGGGTCCACCTCTCTGAGACCTAGATTTTGTTGTTTGGGGTGAGCCCAGGTATCTGCATTTATCTAGCCCTCCACAACTCTGATATATGTGACAAGACATGATACTGGTGGGTGACTGGATTATGGAATGTTTTATATTCCTTTCTGAAAATCATGAATTGTGTCCTGGAGTGAATGAGCTGATACTCAGGAATTTTAACTAGTGGAGGGAAGTAATCAACACTGTAGTTTAAGAAGTTAACTCTGGACAAAATGCGGTGAATGAATGTTATGAATTTAATTATTAAGGGACTTTGTCCCTCAGTGTCCTTATCTATGGAAAGGGACAGATAATGAGACAGTTGTAAGGACTGTAAAGCACTTAGAACATTGCTTAACATGTAGTCTGCATGTAATAACAACGAACATTTATCATCATCACCATTATTGTTATTTTGCTACATCAGACTTCACATAGCAGAGCTCCAGAAATAACTGATCCCAAGAACCTATTTCAGGAGGTGTAAGAACAAGTATATTTTAAAGTGTGTTAATAATCTGTACCTCATGCCCACTCAAAATATCTCAGTACCTTTTAAGAAAGTAGAAATATTTACTTGTACAGGTCTTCCTTTGCACTGTGAGACATATAATGGTATAATCATTTAATAAAGCACCATCTAATAAGAAAGATAAATGTTTGGCTACTTTAAAGCAGCAATACTTGAAAAATCTCTTGGGGGCAGACATATCCTTACTCAAACCTAAATCATTAAAACTGTGCATAGACTCCTGACTTAGACAAAGAGATAAGCAGAGAAACGTTTGAAACACTTCAGTAGAATTACCACAGCACACATAATTTAATCCCGCTCCTTTGTAAATAATCTAAAAGCAGAATAGGTTAGACAAGCCCTGGCTCATTATAATAACAGATGCGTAATCCAGGAATTCACAATCTGGTGGTAGATTCATTTTTTTTTCAGCATCCTGTGCTCAACACAATACTGTTGAGACACAATGAGTCTTGACAGGTTTTTAAATGCCTCAGTAATAGGCATGCCTATTCTTTAGTTAGCAGCACTATGAATCATCTTGACCATTACTGACCGGCATATTATCAAAAATATATTAAAAGTATTTTCCAGTGATTACATATCTCAAAGTAAGACATTAATAGATTGGTATAGTTTTCTTTTGATAGCTCTTCATCTGGATCAAGTACATAACAAGATATGAACATCTATAACTGTGAAAATACAAACATATAAATTGAAGCTTATCTTTATTGACTTAACTCAAGCCCTTTCAAGGACATAATTCACTTTGGATTTACTACGTATTCTGAAGTTTGAGAAAAAGCTGTGTGCATTTATGTCTTGTATAGTTGACATTCCAGTAACTAGAAACTTAGAGAATATAAAACAATGTTTTGTGGCTACCTACTCTGGTTTAATATTCAATGGTTTTAAAATTTTATTCAATGTAGATAATATACATGGAAGTTTTTCTATATTCCTTTTAAACTATAGAGTTTTAAAACAGTAACTGAATGTATTTAATAGTTATGACCTATTCTGTTCTGCAGTACTCCCATGCTCCCTTCTCTCTCCCTCCATATGGCCTTCCATATGCTGTTACTCTGCTCTCCCCTCTCTTCACAAAGCAGCCCCACACTATCTTTCAGCCTCAGGTGAACCTTTTCTGACCTCCAGAACTAGGTCAAATCTTCAGTCCTATGCTCTTGTCACATAAAGTGTTTCTCCTTCCTGGCATTTGTCACACTTGTAATTGTACTCTGTGTGTGTGCGAGAGAGAGAGAGAAAGACAGAGACAGAGAGAGAGAAAATGAAAAAGAGAGAGAGAGTAAATGAAAAAGAGAGAGAAAGGGGGGAGGGGAGAGAGAGAGAGTGTCCTCCTGGCTCCATGAAGGTAGAAATTGGAATTACCAGTGCCAGGGTCAGTGATTATGACATATGAGACACTAAAATACTGTTGAATGAATAATACACTTTTTAAAAATAACAATTCCCAAACCTTTTTACAGTGAGATACTAAATGGAAAGAAGAGCCCTGAAGTCAAATATCAGCTTAATTGTTTTAATAGCCTTAGCAACTGGAACCCTAACCACTTAAAGCCACTCCATACCACCTGCCTCTTTTCTCTCCTTTCCTATTTACCCTCTTCATCATTTTTATCATAACATTCATGTGAGTATATTCTATGTTTCAGGCCTTAGGCAAATGTTTTAGATTCACTATTTAATCCTGACTATAGCCCTCCAGGTACAGTCTTGCCACAATTTTATTTCATCTTATTTTTTTTTGAGATGGAGTCTCGCTTTGTCGCCAGGCTGGAGTGCAATGGCACTACCAGGTTCAAGCGATTCTCCTGCCTCAGCCTCCCGGGTAGATGGGACTATAGGTGCATGCCACCATGCCCAACTAATTTTTGTATTTTTAGTAGAGACAGGATTTCACTATGTTGGCCAGGATGGTCTTGATCTTTTGACTTTGTGATCTGCCTGCCTCGGCCTCCCAAAGTGCTGGGATTACAGGTGTGGGCCACCACGCCTGGCCCCTACCACATTTTACAGGTAAGAAAATTAGACTCCCAGAGGCTAAATAACTTGCCCTATAGGAAGATCTGTTTATTTTGAACCTATCATCTCTTTTTCCAAACCTGCTCTTTCATACTTTGCACTGTAATGTTAAGCTAGAAGGTTACAAACTATTTTGTTTTTTAGCTTTCTGTAGGTTCTGTCAGAACCAATCCAACAAATTACTTATAATAAACTAAACAATGGAAATAACACACAATCATATGTGTTATGACGGGTGCTATGTGTACTTTTATCAACAACATCGTCTTGAAGTCTCAAAACACAGATGCAGACACACCACTCTATGTGCACTGACTTCTCTTGAGAAATGTCTATACAAATGCCCTATTAAGTACCTAATTTAAATATGTTTTTACAGAGAATTCAAATTAACTACACTTATTCAGTATATGATTCAGATTAATTATGCCCAAGCCATTTGGAGCTTTTGATACTGTTTCTATTTCAGGAAGCAGAATTTGGCATCAGTGTAGTCATTTCAAAAATGAGTTCCTAATATAGAAGATAAAAATATTCTGCCATAAATATCTATAGATATAATAAAACTTAACATTCTATAATCTGGATGTTGTATTTAGGCAACTCAAATTTATTTCTCTCAAAATAATAATGTAATACTAAAACATAAAAATTTGAACATCTCTAGAACTGTTTATCATTTAAGACTTTAATGAAGCATTTTCGGAAAGAAGGAATTTAACATTTAGAGACTAACATTATTGCCAAGAAGGTGCTATAGAGGTAACTTAATCCTATTCCCTTGGTATGTATGTAAAGGATGGTCTCAGAAATTAAATTATTATGTCCTTTGATTAAATATTAAACTAGATCAGGCTTTATATTTATGACCACACAAGTGATTTAGATTTATAGGTATCTTCTCCAACCTGCCATGTTTTGTTTGATGCTACAAATTAGATTCTGGTTTACCCCTCCTTGAACAGCAATAATAGTTAATGGGTTCCTTAAATATTTCTGTGTGTATGGAAATAAGCATACACTTTCTCCTGGACACTTGGCTTGCAAAAAGACCAAATCTTTATTTCACACTAGAAATTCATGCTTGCCTTTCAATTTTTCAAAAGATAACACAACAATGGAAATTTGTGGGTGATTTCCACAGATAACATCCCATTTTCATTTCATTACTGTGTTATATGACACATTGCACAAAGGGAGCTAGCTATCATTTCAAACATTTCTTATTTTTGGAAATAGAAGAAATAACTTCATAACTCATAGGGGCATTATTAACATACCTTTTTACTTTTATATTTTGTAAAAGTAAATTCAGTTTGGCTTTTGTTTGTAGATCTCAAATGTAGTCATTGTTGATTTTTAAGTATTGATATCTCTGCATCTTGATATTCTACAACTGCACTTTTGACTTCAGCCAGCTTATAGAAGGGAAATGGCAATTGGCATTCAGTAGTATTCTCTTTCTAAAGTTCTTCAAATGAAGCAGCAGCAAGAAGGAGCTTGTCTCTAGAATACTAAAAATAAACCGGCACAGCCAAATCCCTGTTATCACACACATGCATACTTACACACTTATCACACACAATCACACAGTCACACAGGAAGTAGTTGTTAACTTAGTCAAGTTTCTTCAGGTTACAGACTCTTTGTTGTCTTTCAGTAGCCACTAGTCTTGGATAAGAATGATCATATTTTCACTTCCTCCAGTCTGCAAATAATGCAAAAAAACCAAGATATGGATAACATTAATGTGCATTATTAAAGTCAAAAAATGTGTTTTTCATCAACAATTAGCATTTGGGGCCATGAAATAAATGTTTTGTTCTTTTTGTAGATCACTTTAGTTTCATAATTTGAATCAAATAAATGTTATCAAGTTCACTTCCAAGATGGCCCAGTTTGAACTGTGGTATTTCAAATACTTATTTTAGTTGTGCTAAAATAATTTTGTGTTTTAAGTTACTGGAGTTAAATTGTTTCCTTGGACAGGCAGAACACTGTGGGTCCTGCTACTTGACAGAAAATAACACTGTCCATTTGAAGCAGATTTACAGGCTTATTTGAATTGAAACAAACTTTTGACAATCAGTCAAATCAAACACAAGCTTTGTGTAGATAAAAGGTTTGAAAGAGCTCTTCTCTCTCTAGTACTTTATTATTTCTTTGTATATGCTGATTTTCATCCTGGGAAAAATCAAAAGCTAAGTATGGCAAGATGGTTTTTCACCATGTCAAGATTCCACTTCACCACTTCCTTTTTTTTTTTTTTCTTTTGAGACAGAGTCTCACTCTGTTGCCCAGGCTGGAGTGCAACGGTGTTAGCTCACTGCAACCTCTGCCTCCTGGGTTCAAGTGATTCTCCTGCCTTAGCCTCCCGAGTAGCTGGGATTACAGATGTGCATCCCCACGTTCTGCTAATTTTTGTATTTTCAGTAGAGATGGGGTTTCACCATGTTGGGCAGACTGGTCTCTAACTCCTGACCTCAGGTGATCCATCTGCCTCGGCCTCCCAAAGTGCTGGGATTACAGGCATGAGCCACTGTGCTCAGCCACCTCCTTCCTTTTTTCGTCTCATATAAGCAGGCTTTTTCAGTGACCTCTAGGTGATGACCTGTAGGTGATGATTCCTCTTATTCCAAAACCAGACAGATTATCCAAAGACAACAGGAAAAAAAAATGTTTTCATGCAATTGACTATAGATGCAGTTTATTTACCAAATAAGTGATAGACACAGTAGATTCTAAAATATTTTTGTATTTCTCTTTGATATATATATACAATTACTGTTGATAAACTCATCCTTCCCTTCTATATTGGTCCCACCAAATTTCACTAGTACATTAGAACTTCAATGTATTCTGAAGGTTTAGTCATTGTTGCTTTAGTTAGGAACCTTTTTAGAAAAAGTTAGCTTTGTTGTGAATAGGACCTTCCCATGCAAGGCCAAAAAAAATGTGAGTTCATTTCTGAATCAAATTTTTAACTTAGTTAAATTTAGTTTGCTTGTAAATGCTGAGAGATTTTGTCACCACCAGGCCTGCCCTAAAAGAGCTCCTGAAGGAAGCACTAAACATGGAAAGGAACAACTGGTACCAGCCACTGCAAAATCATGCCAAATTGTAAAGACCATCAAGGCTAGGAAGAAACTGCATCAACTAACGAGCAAAATAACCAGCTAACATCATAATGACAGGATCAAATTCACACATAACAATATTAACTTTAAATGTAAATGGACTAAATGCTCCAATTAAAAGACACAGAATGGCAAATTGGATAAAGAGTCAAGACCCATCAGTGTGCTGTATTCAGGAAACCCATCTCACATGCAGAGACACACATAGGCTCAAAATAAAGGGATGGAGGAAGATCTACCAAGCAAATGGAAAACAAAAAAAGGCAGGGGTTGCAATCCTAGTCTCTGATAAAACAGACTTTAAACCAACAAAGATCAAAAGAGACAAAGGCCATTACATAATGGTAAAGGGATCAATTCAATAAGAAGAGCTAACTATCCTAAATATATATGTACCCAATACAGGAGCACCCAGATTCATAAAGCAAGTCCTGAGTGACCTACAAAGAGACTTAGACTCCCACACAATAATAACGGGAGACTTTAACAACCCACTGTCAACATTAGACAGATCAATGAGACAGAAAGTTAAGAAGGATACCCAGGAATTGAACTCAGCTCTGCACCAAGCGACCTAATAGACATCTACAGAACTCTCCACCCCAAATCAATAGAATGTACATTTTTTTCAGCACCACACCACACCTATTCCAAAATTGACCACATAGTTGGAAGTAAAGCTCTCCTCAGCAAATGTAAAAGAACAGAAATTACAACAAACTGTCTCTCAGACCACGGTGCAATCAAACTAGAACTCAGGATTAAGAAACTCACTCAAAACCACTCAACTACATGGAAACTGAACAACCTGCTCCTGAATGACTACTGGGTACATAACGAAATGAAGGCAGAAATAAAGATGTTCTTTGAAACCAACAAGGACAAAGACACAACATACCAGAATCTCTGGGACACATTCAAAGCAGTGTGTAGAGGGAAATTTATAGCACTAAATGCCCACAAGAGAAAGCAGGAAAGATCCAAAATTGACACCCTAACATCACAATTAAAAGAACTAGAAAAGCAAGAGCAAACACATTCAAAAGCTAGCAGAAGGCAAGAAATAACTAAAATCAGAGCAGAACTGAAGGAAATAGAGACAAAAAAAAACCTTCAAAAAATTAATGAATCTGGGAGCTGGTTTTTTGAAAGAATCAACAAAATTGACAGACCGCTAGCAAGACTAATAAAGAAGAAAAGAGAGAAGAATCAAATAGAAGCCATAAAAAATGACAAAGGGGATATCACCACCGATCCCACAGAAATACAAACTACCATCAGAGAATACTACAAACACCTCTAAGCAAATCAACTAGAAAATCTAGAAGAAATGGATAAATTCCTCGACACATACACCCTCTCAAGACTAAACCAGGAAGAAGTTGAATCTCTGAACAGACCAATAACAGGCTCTGAAATTGAGGCAATAATCAATAGCTTACCAACCAAAAAGAGTCCAGGACCAGATGGATTCACAGCAGAATTCTACCAGAAGTACAAGGAGGAACTGGTAGCATTCCTTCTGAAACTATTCCAATCAATAGAAAAAGAAGGAATCCTCCCTAACTCATTTTATGAGGCCAGCATCATCCTGATACCAAAGCCTGGCAGAGACACAACAAAAAAAGAGAATTTTAGACCAATATCCTTGATGAACATTGATGCAAAAATCCTCAATAAAATACTGGCAAACCGAATCCAACAGCACATCAAAAAGCTTATCCACCATGATCAAGTGGGCTTCATCCCTGGGATGCAAGGCTGGTTCAATATACGCAAATCAATAAATGTAATCCAGCATATAAACAGAACCAAAGACAGAAACCACATGATTATCTCAATAGATGCAGAAAAGGCCTTTGACAAAATTCAACAGCCCTTCAGGCTAAAAGCTCTCAATAAATTAGGTATTGATGGGACGTATCTCAAAATAATAAGAGCTATCTATGACAAACCCACAGCCAA
This sequence comes from Pongo pygmaeus, assembly GCF_028885625.2. Lineage (NCBI taxonomy): Eukaryota > Metazoa > Chordata > Mammalia > Primates > Hominidae > Pongo > Pongo pygmaeus. The sequence continues at coordinate 124,451,821 of NC_072377.2, read as the reverse complement.
TATCATACTGAATGGGCAAAAACTGGAAGCATTCCCTTTGAAAACTGGCACAAGACAGGGATGCCCTCTCTCACCACTCCTATTCAACATAGTGTTGGAAGTTCTGGCCAGGGCAACGAGGCAGGAGAAGGAAATAAAGGGTATTCAATTAGGAAAAGAGGAAGTCAAATTGTCCCTGTCTGCAGATGACATGACTGTATATCTAGAAAACCCCATTGTCTCAGCTCAAAATCTCCTTAAGCTGATAGGCAACTTCAGCAAAGTCTCAGGATACAAAATCAATGTACAAAAATCACAAGCATTCTTATACACCAATAACAGAGAGACAGAGAGCCAAATTATGAGTGAACTCCCATTCGCAATTGCTTCAAAGAGAATAAAATATCTAGGAATACAACTTACAAGGGATGTGAAGGACCTCTTCAAGGAGAACTACAAACCACTGCTCAATGAAATAAAAGAGGATACAAAGAAATGGAAGAACATTCCATGCTCACGGGTAGGAAGAATCAATATCATGAAAATGGCCGTACTGCCCACGGTAATTTATAGATTCAATGCCCTCCCCATCAAGCTACCAATAACTTTCTTCACAGAATTGGAAAAAACTACTTTAAAGTTCATATGGAACCAAAAAAGAGCCCTCACTGCCAAGTCAATCCTAAGCCAAAAGAACAAAGCTGGAGGCATCACGCTACCTGACTTCAAACTATACTACAAGCCTACAGTAACCAGAACAGCATGGTACTGGTACCAAAACAGAGATATCGATCAATGGAACAGAACAGAGCCCTCAGAAATAACGCCGCGTATCTACAACTATCTGATCCTTGACAAACCTGACAAAAACAAGCAATGAGGAAAGGATTCCCTGTTTAATAAATGGTGCTGGGAAAACTGGCTAGCCATATGTAGAAAGCTGAAACTGGATCCCTTCCTTACACCTTATACAAAAATCAATTCAAGATGGATTAAAGACTTAAACGTTGGACCTAAAACCATAAAAACCCTAGAAGAAAACCTAGGCATTACCATTCAGGACATAGGCATGGGCAAGGACTTCATGTCTAAAACACCAAAAGCAATGGCAACAAAAGCCAAAATTGACAAATGGGATCTAATTAAACTAAAGAGCTTCTGCACAGCAAAAGAAACTACCATCAGAGTGAACAGGCAACCTACAAAATGGGAGAAAATTTTTGCAACCTACTCATCTGACAAAGGGCTAATATCCAGAATCTACAATGGACTCAAGCAAATTTACAAGAAAAAAACAAACAACCCCATCAAAAAGTGGGTGAAGGATATGAACAGACACTTCTCAAAAGAAGACATTTATGCAGCCAAAAAACACATGAAAAAATGCTCACCATCACTGGCCATCAGAGAAATGCAAATCAAAACCACAATGAGATACCATCTCACACCTCTTAGAATGGCAATCATTAAAAAATCAGGAAACAACAGGTGCTGGAGAGGATGTGGAGAAATAGGAACACTTTTACACTGTTGGTGGGACTGTAAACTAGTTCAACCATTGTGGAGGTCAGTGTGGCGATTCCTCAGGGATCTAGAACTAGAAATACCATTTGACCCAGCAATCCCATTACTGGGTATATACCCAAAGGACTATAAATCATGCTGCTATAAAGACACATGCACACATATGTTTATTGTGGCTCTATTCACAATAGCAAAGACTTGGAACCAAGCCAAATGTCCAACAATGATAGACTGGATTTAAAAAACGTGGCACATATACACCATGGAATACTATGCAGCCATAAAAAATGATGAGTTCATGTCATTTGTAGGGAAATGGATGAAATTGGAAATCATCATTCTCAGTAAACTATCGCAAGAACAAAAAACCAAACAACGCATATTCTCACTTATAGGTGGGAATTGAACAATGAGAACACATGGACACAGGAAGGGGAACAGCACACTCTGGGGACTGTTGTGGGGTGGGGGGAGGGGGGAGGGATAGCATTAGGAGATATACCTAATGCTAAATGACGAGTTAATGGGTGCAGCACACCAGCATGGCACATGTATACATATGTAACTTACCTGCACATTGTGCACATGTACCCTAAAACTTAAACTGTAAGAATAATAAAATAGAAAAAATAAAAATAAAAAATAAAAAATAAAAAATTGTTTGCTTGTATCTCACAGAAGCTATCAGAATAAAAATCATATTTTAAACTTATATTTTAAATATAATACTATTTACAATATTCTAATAATCTTTGTAGATTAGTAGTTCTAACTCATCTTTCACATTTTACTTCATGTCCTTCTATAGGTTATCAAATAAAAAGAAATTATTTATTTCTAATTCTAATGTGGGAAAACTGGGTCCATGGTATTCTTTTCTAAAAAGTGATAGAGAAGGTTACTGTTCTATGTCCTATGGCTGAAGCCCATGCCCAGTACTCCTTGTACCAGTGAGCCTGCAGTGGCCATGGAATCTACTCAGCTTTCTGGGGCCAGGAGGGAAGAGCTCTCATTGGTGCCAGGCTCCCTAGTCAATTATAAACCTGTCTTACGGACAAATTAGGTTTGCTTCTGAAAAGACAAAGACATGAACCTTTTTATTATACTGGAGGTTGTGCTCCTTCCAGAAATGATTCACTTACCCAAAACAAATATTTTAACATATGTACACCTTATTGTTCCACATCCTTAAAGGGATGTGGGATGAGTAGAACACATATAAAGACCCCTGCTCCCACAAACACATATTCATGCATCTACACACACACAACACATATCACTTTCAGCTTCCAGGAATCAGCCGAGCAGGTAGAGAACGAGGAATAAAGTCCAAACAACTGGGTGATTTTAAGATGCTGGTCTCCTACTTGCAGCTCAGGAGGAGAGCTTCATGAGCAACAATTCTTCAGACAGTGGTTTGAACTTAGGAGTGATTTTAAGATGCTGGTCTCCTACTTGCAGCTCAGGAGGAGGGCTTCGTGAGTAACAATTCTTCAGACAGTGGTTTGAACTTAGCACTTTTGAGGCTATACTCTCAGCTTGCCTAAGCAATGTTGTCTTTTTCAAGAGGCTTTCATGACGCAAGTTTAATTACTTAAGGACAGATACTCTACTTCAGGCCACAGAGGGTAACAATTGCTTTTGCATGTTTTAAATATGCTATCTAAGAAAAATATAGTTCAAATAAACATTTAAATCATCATTCCCTCTGGATGCATACTTTAAAACAAAATTTAAACATTGGTGGTTGTTGCTTTATCTTAAATTAAAAAAAAAAACCCTTCTTAAAGTAATCAATTAGAATCAGTTCCTCCAAACAGAGTTTTCACCACCTATTCAAAAGATATTTGGGTTAATTCCAGGAGGCAGCGCTTGCAGTGAGCCAAGATCGTGCCACTGCACTCCAGCCTGGGCAACAGAGCAAGACTCCATCTCAAAAAAAAAAAAAAAAGATATATTTGGGTTAATTATAGCTGATAATAACTCTCAGACACTAAAATCTCTAGAAAACTAGACACTTTACAAAGGATTTTCTAGTATAATCCAACGACACGCACGCGGAATTGGAAGTCAATGTCCTCCAAAGGTTGCAAACTAAAGAAACAGTGTGAGTACAGAAAACTGTAAAAATATCTTAGTTTACAGGATACAATAGGGACTAAATGCCAGTGGCAAGAACCCTTACAGATACATTTTTCTGGGAATTCTAGCTCAGCTCTTGCCACTTATTCACCTTATGGCTTTAGGCAAGTCTCTCTTAATCTCTCTCAGATTCAATTTCCTCAGCTGAAAAGTGATAATAAGACCTAACTCACAAAGTTAAAATAATTAAAACAAATTACACATTTTAAAAGTTTTATAAACTGTAAATCCTCATGGAATTGTAAATTGGTTTAGGGAAAAGAGCAATAATTAAATGATCATGAAAGGCCCTATAACTTATCATAAAGAAGCCAGAAATATTTCCATGTAATGCATAAATCCAACCTCTATATCATCAATATAGCAGAGAATTTCTAGAATATGCTGTACCAAAGAGAAAAAATTAATGGTTTATGATGTGGAGATATATAAGCTCTCTTATAAATAAAAAAATATAATTTCATGTATATAGAATTATGAATTACTCATGGGATTCAAAGTTAAAATAATATTTATAAGAATTCAGCAGAGAAATATGGCTCTTTCTAGATTTATTTCTTGCCTTAAGCCCTCATAACTGCTGACAGTCAAAACACTTATTTGCAAATATAAAGATCTTGCATTCATAGATCTCAGTACATTGTTATTTCTATGTTGAAATAGATATTTGGCCTTCTATAACTTAAATTTAAAAAAAAAAAAAACATATAAACCAGAAGCCAATATACAGTGTGAACAGAAAACAAGTCATTTACCTCATATGTTTCCGGCTTTCTAAAATAAAATAACTGCTAGAAAATGAAAGCAGTATACTATCGCTCTTTATTTTAGTCTGAGTTCTCCACAGAAACAGAACCAATAAGATATGGATACAGTTTATGGCATAAATATATATACACACACACACGTGTGTGTGTGAAGAGAGACAGAAAAAGAAAGATAGAGATTTACTGTAAGTAATTGGCTCACATAATTATGGAGGCCAAGTCTAAGATTTGAAGTTGGCAAGCTGGGGAGCCAAGAGAGCCAATAGTATATTTCCAGTTCTAGTCCAAATGCCTGAAAACTGGGAGAGCTGATGTTTTAAGTTCCTGCCCAACTCTGAGTGAAAATGCAGGAGAAGATCAATATTTAAACATGAAGAATATCTGGCAGAGAGAGAGAATTCTTATTCAGCCCTTTATCCTATTAAGGCCTTCTGGGGATTAGATGAGTCTCACCCACACTGGGGAGGGATCTGTTTACTCAGTCTACCAATTCAAATGTTAATTGCATCCAGAAACACCCTGAGAGTCACACTGAGAAACAATGCTTAACCAAACATCTAGGTACTCCATGGTCTAGTCAAGTTGACATACAAAATTAACCATCACACTCCTCAATTGAATAGAAATAGTCAATTGAATTTTAATGAATAACTTTCATTCATCAGAGTTCACATTCCAATATTAAACTTAAAAAATATTTAATATTGAAATATCATCTACTTAGAATAACTTTTTAAGTTACAATGTTTATGTAAGTCTACTTGACTGGTTGAAAAATGTATTGGATTACACTTTTCTGTGGTAAGCATTACGTGGCCAAAGCTCTGATAGTTGCATACAGAATGTATTATCAATATCACTACTCAGCTATGTGCAAACACCAGTCTTGCATTATCTCCTGACCTAGACAGCATCTGCTGCAGCCCTTTCACAGTGTACAGCAGATGGTCTTCAAGGGCCCATTTGGCATTTTCTTCTCAACTTCCTAATTGCAGGATTATTCCAGGACAGAGCTGATTCCTTCCCTGTACCTGCAGATGTTCTCTTGGAGTATACAGCATGTCAAATCTACTAATGCTTGTCCTTTACATATAATGGCCTATAGGACTTTTGGGAGGCCAAGGCGGGAGGATCAGTTAAGGTTAGGAATTACGGGCAACATAGCAAGACCCCATTCTTTAAGAAAGGATGCAAAAATTAGCAAGGCATGGTGGTATATGCCCATGGTCTCAGCTACTCAGGAGGTTATATGGCTAATGTTTGTCCTTCTTTTTGTCTAGTTGATAGTCATGGGACACCCGGATATCCTGCCTTCCCAGCCTTGGCTCCATAGGAAAGCAGTGGAGGGAGGGAAGATGTTGCTATGCCATTCTGCCATTCTTTCTCCAGTGGCACAAGGAGAGATCAGAAATTTTGGGCCTCAGGATAACCTATGGTGATATGAGGAAATGAGAATCCAGTATCTGCATCTTACAGAGATCTCCAAACATAAAATGGGAAAGGTGAAAACAACAACAGTCTTTCCACAAGTCCTCTTTTTTTAACCTTTTATCCAAAAAAAAAAAAAAAAAATCCACTATTTCTATTCTCATTTCTCATTTTTATCCCTCTGAATTAAATTACCAACTCATAATTAAAATACCAACTCATTTTAACCTTGATAAAATTTGGAGGGTCTGGAACTGTGAATGAGACTTATTTAGATTTTGCCTTCTTTTCATGCATGAGCTGTCTCCATACTATTCTCCATCAAATGAAGACAAGAGGCCAATTCTGTTGATTCTATATACTTATTCACAAAACTAGTGAACAATTGATGATAAATGGTAATCCATCTATTAGCCTACTAAGGAAAAAGTGAAGTTAAGATAAAAAAGTATCCTGGGAATCTAAGTATTGTGGAAAATCTGCTCTTAATAAAGCATGTTTCCATCATTCCAATATTAATTTTGCTATTGAATAATTCAACTGCTATTCAAATTACCTACTGTAGAGGGCTCAGATGGATGCAGTAAGATGGCCAGTATTTGGGCCAGAGCTAGAACACTGATGTTCCACTATAGGATATCAAAAGATGAAGTGTAAATGGATGGGCAAAATCTTCAGTGTTAGTGAGTCAGGTCAACCATCAGTACTGATGAGGCTATGGGGAAAGAGACCAAGAGGTAAGCATTAACAGGTCCCAGTCAATTTCCTGCAGGCTGGCCTTCTGCAAAATTCTGTGGAAACCAGTCATTGCTTGAAACAATCAATCCTAGTAAATGCTGAGGTGACAGCGCAGACCACAAGTTCTGTTGAGCTGCGACCACAAGTCTCAAACGCTATTCCCCTAATCATGCAAGTGGAAAGGTCCCAACCAATAAATGCTGAGGTTGCAAAAAAGAGATGGAGACCAAGCTCTGGCACATCATACTGTTGTTATGACACGAGGCTTGGATGCAAGGTCTTGAATGTGGCTGGAGAAGAGCTGACACTTTTTTAGTTATATTGCTTAAAAACCCCAAGCTCCAAAGGTGGGGATTCTGGTATCAGAATCCAATGGTCAGCCTTGCTCAATCCATGTCCCAGATTTTCATGAGCAACTGGGTACCTGCAGCCGCAATAAATATTGTTCGAAGAGACATGGCCTTGACATTTTTATTTTGTGTTCAACAGACATATTTTGTTTATTGTTGATGGAAGTATAAATTAGCAGAAATAAAACAATTTTAGGTAAGATTATTTGGCATTATCTTTCAAAGCTGTAATACACATTTTGACCTAGAATTTCAACTTCCAGACATTTACCGTATATTTATTTGCAAATATATGCAAATGATTTTGACACAAAGTATTTATAGTAGTACTTTTTTATAGCAACAGACTATAATCTAAATGTTCATCAAAAAGGGACTGGTTAAATACATAATGTTACATCTGTACAACAGAAAGTATGAAAAAAATAAGAAAGATCATTTAATATTGATATTAAATATAATAACATCCCAAGATACGTCATTTAGGATGTATATGGTGGGACATAGACCACTTACTTTTATTTTTTTGATGTTTAAATGATATGAATGTTTCTTCACAGAATTGGAAAAAACTACTTTAAAGTTCATATGGAACCAAAAAAGAGCCCGCATCGCCAAGTCAATCCTAAGCCAAAAGAACAAAGCTGGAGGCATCACACTACCTGACTTCAAACTATACTACAAGGCTACAGTAACCAAAACAGCATGGTACTGGTACCAAAACAGAGATATAGATCAATGGAACAGAACAGAGCCGTCAGAAATAATGCCACATATCTACAAGTATCTGATCTTTGACAAACCTGACAAAGACAAGAAATGGGGAAAGGATTCCCTATTTAATAAATGGTGCTGGGAAAACTGGCTAGCCATATGTAGAAAGCTGAAACTGGATCCCTTCCTTACACCTTATACAAAAATCAATTCAAGATGGATTAAAGACTTAAATGTTAGACCTGAAACCATAAAAACCCTAGAAGAAAACCTAGGCATTACCATTCAGGACATAGGCATGGGCAAGGACTTCATGTCTAAAACACCAAAAGCAATGGCAACAAAAGCCAAAATTGACAAATGGGATCTAATTAAACTCAAGAGCTTCTGCATAGCAAAAGAAACTACCATCAGAGTGAACAGGCAACCTACAAAATGGGAGAAAATTTTCGCAACCTACTCATCTGACAAAGGGCTAATATCCAGAATCTACAATGGACTCAAGCAAATTTACAAGAAAAAAACAAACAACCCCATCAAAAAGTGGGCGAAGGACATGAACAGACACTTCTCAAAAGAAGACATTTATGCAGCCAAAAAACACACGAAAAAATGCTCACCATCACTGGCCATCAGAGAAATGCAAATCAAAACCACAATGAGATACCATCTCACACCAGTTAGAATGGCAATCATTAAAAAGTCAGGAAACAACAGGTGCTGGAGAGGATGTGGAGAAATAGGAACACTTTTACACTGTTGGTGGGATTGTAAACTAGTTCAACCCTTGTGGAAGTCAGTGTGGCGATTCCTCAGGGATCTAGAACTAGAAATTCCATTCGACCCAGCCATCCCATTACTGGGTATATACCCAAAGGACTATAAATCATGCTGCTATAAAGACACATGCACACGTATGCTTATTGCCGCATTATTCACAATAGCAAAGACTTGGAACCAACCCAAATGTCCAACAATGATAGACTGGATTAAGAAAATGTGGCACATATACACCATGGAATACTATGCAGCCATAAAAAAGGATGAGTTCATGTCCTTTGTAGGGACATGGATGAAATTGGAAATCATCATTCTCAGTAAACTATCGCAAGAACAAAAAACCGAACACCGCATATTCTCACTCATAGGTGGGAATTGAACAATGAGAACACATGGACACAGGAAGGGGAACATCACACTCTGGGGACTGTTGTGGGGTGGGGGGAGGGGGGAGGGATAGCATTGAGAGATATACCTAATGCTAGATGACGAGTTGGTGGGTGCAGCGCACTAGCATGGCACATGTATACATATGTAACTTACCTGCACATTGTGCACATGTACCATAAAACCTAAAGTATAATACTAATAATAATAATAATAAAAAAGATTAAAAAAATAAAAAATAAAAAAAAAATAAAATACAACCCGAAAAAAAAAAATGATATGAATGTAGCAAATATATGGCAACTTGTGTCATTAAGAATAAATGTCTAAAACCAAAATATTCATTTTGTAAGTGGCACAAATTAGGCAATAAAAATCAATATCATTTGTGATTCTGGCACTTTTCAAGATGAGGTTAAAGTTGTGCCTTACATTATTCATGCAGGCCTCAATTAACCATATTGTTGAAGTACTCAGCTTATAAAAATGGTAAATGATCCATGTAGGGTGAATCCATAGACTGATTCACAAAGACTTTTCAGATTATATCCCAGTGATATTCACAGTCTGCTTACTCATTAATCTTTTAAAATTTATTTTGTAGTTAAAAAATGGAAACTGATGCTGAGAAATGTGACTTTTGTGGTGACATGGCAAAGTAAATAGACTAGAACTCAACAGTCTCATGTTCAAATCACAGCTGTGATTTTTGACTATCATTTGATTCCTCAGTTCCTAATAAGCTTTGAAATGAAAACTTGGCATTATCACTAAAATTTCTTCTAGCTTAAATATTTTATGATTCTATTCTCTATTAACATAACATAGGGCAAACTCTACAAGATTTTTTTTTTACCTCATTAAAGAACTATGATATAAACTTTGGAGTGAAGTAAACAGTCATACAGCAAAGAAGATGATGTAGGCATAATATTGCTGATGAAGGTTTCAACTGACAATTTGATTATTAAGAGATCTGAGCAGTGGAGAACCCACATGGAATAAAGCCTGGTATTTTCCCAAAACTGATGACAAGTCCAGAGTGAATATGACAACTTCACAGCCAGACACTAGTGTCTTAAGACATTTTAAAAACAAAGGCAATGCCCATATTCACAGCAGCATTAGTTACAGTAGCATAAGGTGGAAGGAACCAAGTGTCTATGGATAGATGAATAAACAAAATGTGTACATACATAGGTGGAATATTATTCAGCCTTGAAAAGGAAGGCAATTCTGACACATGCTGCCACACGGATGAACCTTAAGGACACAATGCTAAGTGAAATAAGAAGCTCCACAGTGTTCCAACTTACAAGGTAAATATCACTCAGGTAGCTATATGGCTGCCTGAAATCTAATGACATTCGGGAACTCAAATTTTTCTGAAAAACAGAGTGAGATAACATTTGCTTTGGCCTGAGCTTTTAAAGTCCTACTAGTATATTACAACTATATTCTACCTAATTTTCACTAAATATACTTTTTAATACAATGTTGAACAAAAGAGAATACAAGAGAATCTCCTAAACCAAACAACAACAACTAAACTAACAAAAACCCACAAAGGAAAAGTGGACTTAAACTTGAATGATAAGCAAATAAGTGGTCTTGGAGGCAAATGCCAATATCAAGTAACAGGAACTGAAACTCCTGGGGTCTCTATAAAACCGGAGAGCTAAGTTTGAGTCTGTCCTATTAAGCCACAGTCATCGAAGGGGGCTTGTAGTGAATTCTTATAATCTTATATTGCCTTGGCATTCATTTTGAAGACATATTTAACTATTTTATACCAAAAGTAGGGCTCAGTCACCATTGGCACAGTTTCCAGTTCTACACCAAACCTAAATGGTCAAGCCAGAAGGCAGAGATAATAATTGAGGGGCCTCTCCCTCACCTAGCAGACTGGGCTCCCCACTTTCCCACTTCTTCCTTTAAACAAGCCACATAGGAATTTGCCTGTGAGCCTAAAGTGACCCATATCTTATTCCCTCAAGTATACTGCTAGTTGCCACCCATGCTCAATCTCTCTCTGCCTGACTCTTCCTTCCTGCCACGGAGGACCCAAGAATGGAAGGCCACCCTCCCTCCTCATTGTGCCTTTCCTGTCCAGGATCTTTAAGTAAAAATATTTTAACTTGGTTCCTATGATGGTAGTGTATTGAATTTGCACCTTCCACCTAAAGAACTAATGGCTGCTCCAAACCAAGTTTTCCCTGGGGTGCTGGGGAGAGCACAGGGTTCCCAGCATCAGAGCTATGGTCAGGCAGGCATACTCTAGACATAGGTTAGATAAGAGCCACACATCTGCCAGTACAACCAAGTTTTCCATGTGAGAGACCTCCTATGTCATAGATTGAATAACTAGGCATTAGGCCACCCGTCAGGTAAAAGAAGTATCCATAGAAGGCACACTATAAACACCCACATCCAGCAATCATTCATTTTCAAAAAGGCAAGGTTACTATCAGCTCTTGATACTGGAACCCCAATTTAGCTGGAGTCTCTCAAAGCAGGGCTAAATTGAAAGCTTAAATTAAATGAACACAACCCCAGAAAAACATATCTTACCAAAAGTGGTTCACTAAAAAATAAAAATCTTGATTAGACCTATAACCTATACTTAAAGAAATTAAATTAATAATTAAAACATTATGTTAAAAACATCAGGCCAGGATGGTTTACTATTAAATAATACTGTATATCCAATGAACAAATAATTTCAATCTTTAGTAAACTCTTTCAAAGACTAGGAAAATCAATCTATAAGAGAAAGACAAGGTGTCAATGAGTTTACAAAGCCCACATTTTCTCTACTGCAGAAGAGAAATTGTTGGACCTTATCATGTGCACATATTTTATTGTGTGAGATGCTAATTTTGTTTTCCAAAATTCTTATGTGTATCAGCATTCTATCTAAAAGTATAAAGAGAGTTTCATATATGTTATAATCTTGGAGACACTGTTATCATCAGACCTCTTAATTTTGCCAGTCTAGTGCATATAAATGATTTATTGTGAACCTCATTGCTTTGTTTTCCCAGACGCCAAGTTAGAGTCATGTGAAAGCTTTTTACCGTATAACTGACCACTGCCTTCCCAGCCATCATCTCTTCTTTGAGCCTTTTCTCCCCCTTCTTTCTTACAACAACAACTCACTACCCTTCAACTTTAAACTTTCTGCAAATAACATATGGGCAAGTTATCACTGTCAAGCCTAGATGTGTGGTGTTATTGGTAGCTACAAAACTTGTTTGCCATTACATAGAACTGCTAGCTCTCCAATATTATCCATTGAAACCAAACATCAGCAACCATATGATTAAATTGTACTGTCAGTTCTGCCATTATGCTTATTTAGAAAATGCAAATTTGTTCTAACATGATTGATATATTAGGGAACAATTTAATCATAACAGATTTTTCATTTGCTTATGCACAAATCATCTGTGAGAAATACTAGATGAACACAGAAAACTGCATCCAGCTGAGCTGCGTCAGGTAGCAATACATAAATACCCATCTTATCCCCAAACCTTCAAATCAGTATTGCCCACCCATCCACTGCCCAGCAAATTTTAACATCAAAATTATTATTGTGTTCTCACTTACTACCAAGCGCTGTACTAGTATACTAGTGAGATCAAGGGTCTTCTGTGGTCATGAAAATCACAATCTAATGCAAATACTCATAATAATGATTTTTACGTAATTATTATTAAATTATAATTGTATTAAGTGCTAGAAAAAAGGTGCATGCTGCTACGAGGATGTGTACATGGACTTCTAATCTAATGTCAGCTGCAGAGATGCAGAGTGATTCAAGGATAATCAGAGAAAGCTGACTCAGGGAAGTGCTCTTTAAGTTGAAATGGAAAAGGTGTATAAAAGCTAGCCCAGCAAAGGGTAAAAATGATATAGAAGAAACAATATGTGCAAAAACTCTGAGGTAGAAAAAAATGAGGCCTTTCTGAGGAATAGAGGGAAGGGCAACCTGGTGGAAATACAGAGAGTATAATTATGGCATGGTGAGACTAGAGAGGGTTGAATGGTGGCCCTCCAAAAGATAGGTCCACTTAGAGCCTGTGAATGTGAACTTATTTGGAGTCTTTGCAGATATTCTGAAGTTAAGCATCTTTAGATAAGATTATTGTGGATTAACAAGGTGGGCCTGAAAAATGACACATGTTGTAATAAGAAACACAAAGGCAAAGACAGAGACTCTACAGAAGAGAAGGTGATGTGAAGATGGAGGCAGACACTGGAGTGCTGTAACCTTCAAGCCAAGGAATGCCAAAGTTTTCTTGCAGCCAACAGAAGCAAAGAGAGAAGTGTAAAATATATCATCCTTCAGAGTCCCCAGAAGGATCTAAACTTGTAGACACCTAGATATCAGAGTTTGGGCTTTCAGAACCATGACAGAAGAAATTTCTGTTGTTTTGAGCCACTCAATTTGTGGTAATTTGTTAGTGCAAACTTAGGACGTGAATGCAGAGGCCAAATCATAATAAGGCCTATTTAGCTAGAGCTATATGAGGTGACTATGGCAGGCAGCTTTGAGAAGGGCCTCAGTAATCCCTGCTTCCAGGTATTCACACCCATGTGTCATCTCCTGCCTTTGAGTGGGCATCGAGATCAGGCATATATCTGGGAATTTGGGGGGGGGGTTATCTTATATTTATTATTTTATTCCCAGGGCTTATCACAGTACCTGGCACATAATAAATGCCCACTAAGTATTTAGGGAATGATTATTTAATCACCTTGACTTAGAGAACTGGAGAGTTGGAGTGTTATAGGGTTAGAGGAGAGCTAGAGAAAGAATCATTAAAATCAGTGTTTAAAGGAAATAAAAGAAAAACTGAGTATACAAAAATGAATAGTCAACTTGGTCCCTACTGTGTTACTGTGTTGTGACCTGATTGGCAATTCAGACAAACAGGAACCTCCCTGAGGCAAGAGAAGTCAAAAATGGATGGTCCACCACCAGGACAAGAAAAGCTCACTTGATTTTCCATGAGGCAGTGAAATCAGTGACAACAGTGCTCTGGGCATGCACTAGCTGTCCCTCCCCTTGGTGTCTGAAGTAGTAGTGGTCCCTTCCTACACTGCAGAATGGGTGAGTTCCCAGGATTCATGGGCATACAAGGGAAGATGAAAAGATGAAGGGCAGATGCAAGGTTTGGTGGGGGGTTGGAGATTGTATTTTCTGTCAATAGACTATCTAGGTGCATTTGGGTAACTAATTGGAAATAGTAAAAAAGACTGAACTATATTGGTACACCAAAAAAGATTGAACCATATCAGTACCCCCAAAGTTATGGAGCTGATTATTTGAATATTATAGACATATCAGGTGGTATTTTGAAACATGTCTTCATTAGCACAAATAGTTGTTTTAAAAAGTTCATATTCAGGCCAGGCAGGGTGGCTTATGCTTCTAATCCCAGCACTTTGAGAGGCTGAGACAGGCAGATCATTTGAAGTCAGGAGTTCAAGACCAGCCTGGTCAACATGATGAAACCCCATCTCTACCAAAAAATACAAAATATTAGCCTAGTGTGGTGGTGCACACCTGTACTCCTAGATACCTGGGTGGCTGAGGTATGAAAATCACTTGAACCTGGGAGGCGGAAGTTGCAGTAAGCCAAGATTGTGCCACTGAACTCCAGCCTGGGCAACAGAGCAAGACTGCGTCTAAAAAAAAAAAAAAAAAAAAAAAAAAAAAAAAAATCAACATTCTTATTGTCTCACTATGTCCCAAATTCAACATAGACTTATTTGATCTACTGTTGGATCAAATAATTGAAAATGGCAGGAAATTCATAGCTTTTGTTCACTGTGCTTACTGGGTTTGACACATAAGGTAACCTCTTTCATTGATTCTGTTTCTCATCTGCTGAGAGGATATGATAATTGTCTAAACTTGATTGGGGTGATGTGAAAATTAAAAGAGAACATAAATGTAAAGGGCTTAGAATTTTGTCAAAGTATTAAAATTAACAATATTACTTTTCATTGACATTTAAAGGAACACTTTTTTTTTTATTGACATTTAAAGGAACACTTTAAAACAAAAATCGTATCCTCTAGCAAAGAGAATAGGTCACATATTTCTGTAGCATGTGATAATTTTAGAGATATTTTGAATGTCAAAAAAGAAGAAAATAGTAATTTTTTGTACATTAGACAATGCATGTGAAAACATTTATTTTAAAATAAGGTGTTATACACATATTAGGGGTTATTAGCATGAAAATCAACTAAACTGATTATTCTAATTTCCTGAATCACAAATAGCCACAGCCTTAAGACCTCCAACCTCACCTCTCCTGCTTCCTCAACATCAGGCTCTTAGCAGATGACCTGCCTCCTACTTCACAAAGAAAATAGGCCATTCTATAAAATTACTTAAAAGTTAGGCTACCAGATCTACAAGCCTACCTGAGTCTACACTCAACTTCTCTTCCATCCTTCTGAATAGAGGCCTGTTTCTCCACAAATGTTCTATTACAGTATATGCCTTCTCAGAAGTCACATGCTTTTGATTATTTCCTGTCTCTCCTGTATACTGATCCTTTCTGTGTTGGTCATTCCTACTGACATTTAAAAATATTCTGTCGTTAAACAAGACCACACCACTACAATAATTACAATAATAATGAAAACCACTGACCTTGGAATTATGTTCCTGTCCACTCACCTTTCTAATTACCCCTTCCCTACACTGCCAGCTCCTCAAAAGAGTCATCTGTACCAATTGTCTCAAATTTCTCAATTCTCATTCACTCCATCTTTTAGCCCTACTGCTGAAATTACCATTGCCCTCCATGATACTGAGGTCACCACTAGCTTCTATGCTACTAAAGCCAATAAGACCTGTTTGGTCTTCACCTCACTTGACCTCTTAAAAGTCTTTGACACACACTCTTCTACTTGACTCCCACTCTCTGCCTTTGGAAGGGGAGAAGGAAGAGGTCTTCTCAATCAAAACACAAAATAACAAAACTACATGGCACGTTGCCATGTAAAAATACCATGGAGAAATAAAAACATTTTTACTACTATTTTTATACATAAGTGAGCCTTAGAAGGTTTAAATCACCTTCCCAAGATTATAAAATGTGAGAATAGTTGAGAGTCAAACACTTTTGATGTTGAAGTCCAACTCAGCTCTGGTTTATAAATCATACAGCATGTTTTTTGATTTGTTGGAACTTTAGTATACTTCTACTCAGCAATCGGCAGAATCCCATTTCCTCCTACACTAATCATATGTTAACTAAAAGACTGACCATTAGTTTTGACTGAATAAATAAATGAATAGCTACATAAATAAATAAGATTTTTTAAAAGCTCTTTTCATAGTTATATTAGTCCATTCTCACACTGCTCTAAGAAATACCCAAGGCTGGGTAATTTATAAAGGAAAGAGGTATAATTGACTCACAGTTCTGTAGGACTGGGGAGGTCTCAGAAAACTTACAGTCATGGCAGAAGGGGAAGCAAGCACATCCTTCTTCACATAGCAGTAGGGAGAAGAATGAGAGCCAAGGGAATGGGGAAGCCCATTGTAAAACCATCAGATCTCATGAGAACTTACTATCACGAGAACAGTAAGGGGTAAACTGCCCCCGTGAATCAATTACCTCTCACCAGGTCCCTCCCACGACATGTGGGGATTATAGGAACTACAATTCAAGGTGAGATTTGGGTGAGGACAGAGCCAAACCATATTAATAGGTAACTATAACAACATTGACCTTTGCAAGCCCAGTAAAACTATTGGTAACTTAATTAATGATTTGTAGATATGCAACAGAATAAAAACTACTCATTCATATAAACTACTCATTCATATAAACATGTCTTGTTGCTATGGTATGCATCACCTAGCTATGAAATGGGAAGCTAATTCTCGCAAGGTATTCAGCTACTTTACAAAATGGCAAAGTAAAATTTCAAATAGAGCCGTACATTAGACATGTAATTTCTGACACTGGATATTTTTCATGAATTGATAATACTAGGGTCCTGGATAGGTATGCCTTTAGGGATTATAAAAAGTCCCCAAGTACCTATAACATCTGTCACAGACATCAGTAGCAAAAGGGAACTTGACATGGCTCATAACACAGCACAACACAGACCAGCTATGTGAAGAACATGAGAATGAGGTCTGATAAAATCAGCAATTAGGAGAAAAGTGCACACAGCTGGTGCTACATATCAGGCAGATCTCCAGTGTGAGAACATGTGCAAAGTGCTGTGAATTTAACAGAGCTTGTGATCAACTGATAGGGCCTTCTACTTGAATAATTTTCTCAGATTTTACTATTCCTTTAACTTGTTACACTAGTTGGAAACATTTCTCTTGAAACAGTTATTAAGAAAAAGTTGCCTTATCTTTCTAAAAAGTTAAGGAATAAGTGTTTACAGAATTGAACCAATTCCAAAGTAATTCAGAACCAATGGAAAAAGGCATACAAAAGATGTCAAAATATCAGAATTGTTGCTAATAAAGACCAGGTTGGAGAAAGTGACTTAGGTGTTGCGGTAAAAAGGATTTCCTAAAGCCAAATTTCAGAAATGAAATTTCACTGGCCAAATTTTGAGAAGAGAAAAATTACACCAAAAATGCAATTTTGTGATAATGTGTCATGGACTGAGTACAGTTGGCTCTCTGAATCTGTGGGTTCTGCATTTATAATTTCAACCAAGTACAGATTGAAAATATTTGGAAAAAAATTGCATCTGTACTGAATATGTACATACCTTTTTGTTGAATTATTCCCTCAACAATACAGCATTCACATTGTATTAGGTATTATAAGTATTCTAGAGATTATTTAAAGTTTACAGGCGGATGTGCAAAGATTATTGGCAAATAGTATGCCATTTTATAACAAGGATTGAGAGTATTCATGAATTTAGGTATTCATGGGGTTCCTGGAAACTCTCCCCCAGGGAAATTGAGGGATGACTGCACTAGTCTACAAATATAGTCAGATCTCTGCCTTTTTCATGAGAACATTTAATAAAAGGAAAAAAGAAAACATACAGAGTGGCCAAGAAATTCACAAGGAACAGAGACAGAAGCAGTGTGTTTTTATCCAAACTGCCATAATCTTGGGCAGCCCTGTGTGATAGTGATTGACACAAGTTTTCCACAAAGTAAGATTTAGGATGTTCTCTTTGGCATTGCTTATGGTCAAATATTTTTGCTCAGAAAAATTAAAGACAGATAGATGCCCATCTCACTCCCATGTCAGTCAGATCTTCCTGGAATTTGACATATTTTAATGAAACATAGAGTTTCACTTTTTGGAAAGAAAAATCAGTCATATTCAAGGTTTATTAAACAAGAGTTAACTGTTTGCCTCTCTCTCAATTTCCTATGGCCCAAGGAGCTCAAAGGTCAAACTCCTGATTTGGATTAGAAGTTTCCCATACGGCAAGGCAATGTTTGATCCTAAATCAGGCCAGCTGTAAATAAAGCTTCTATCAGATTTTCTGAATGGCATAAACAACACAGATTTTTTTTTTTTACTTAAAAAAACCATTATTCTCAAATTCACCTGATCTCACCTTTACAGCATTTTTATGATTTTAGGCAAAAAGACTTGATACACAGTGTGAACAATTTCTATAACCCTGGCTCCAGACATCTGTAAATTACAATAATCACAGACGTGCAGCAACTGTTACACTAACAAAAAGTCCAGCATCTGGAGCTATAGTGTTTCTACTCTTCTCCCATGGAACTTTCAGCTCCTTGAACCCTGAGAAACTCCTTTCTCTGGACATCACTTTTTGGGCTTTCTTTTTACAACTGATGTTTGATTTTTTTTTTTTTTTGAGATGATGTCTTGCTGTGTCACCCAGGCTGGAGTGCAGTGGCATGATCTTGGCTCACTGCAACCTCCGCCTCCCAGGTTCAAGTGATTCTCCTGCCTCAGACTCTCGAGTAGCTTGGATTACGGGAACACACAACACCACCTGCCTAATTTTTGTATTTTTAGTAGAGACGGCATTTCACTGTGTTGGACCAGGCTGGTCTCAAACTCCTGACCTCAGGTGATTGGCCTGAGGCCTCAGCCTCCTGAAGTTCTGGGATTACAGGCATGAACCACCATGCCCAGCCTAGCTTTTGAATTTTTAAGGTAATGGAATAAGTTTCCATTTTATTCCAATATACTCCATATCATTAAATTATATTTATTTATGCCCTGCCTAATTCCAAATTGGCTTTTAGATAATAGACAACAAAGTGCACAGATATAGTAAGTCTAATAAAGTAAAATTTTAAAATAAGGACCAAGGACAGAAAGAACAATTAAATCACCTGCGCCAAACCATTTATTAATCATCTATCTAATAAATTATATTTACCTCTATGATTCTCAGCCAAAACAAAGAGAAATGAAGGGATAAGAGATTATGCTTATCAAATGCAGAGTAAGTTCTGGCTCTAGGTAGTTGTTCTACTGTCTACTATTGAATTGAATAACTTAGATGATTAGAAGTCTACCTTTATTTTATCCTCTGACAGAGTCACCCTTATTACAATGTACTTTAATGGCAGGCTCTTGGTTTTCAAAGATAATTACAATAAGTACCTATGTGAAATATACTTTATTTTTGTAAGACATTCTTCCTTTTAATAAACACTATACCCGTAAGTTTAGTCAAATATGAATATAATAAATTTCTTTGAGATTTCGCACCATGAAAGTCTTTTTTTTAAATAAGGAATAGTATGGGGGAATCAGTATGGGTCCTTGATTTGGAAATCAAATGATTGGATGTAGATGGCATCTCATTATCTATATTCTATATTCATACGTCATTGATCACATTTCATAGTGACACTCCATTGCCACTGGATTATCCTGAAAACTTCTAAAAGAGGCTAACAGGCTCAGTGTCCAAAGATTAGCCAACGTCACTGAAGTTAAGAGTTTCATGGGAAAGAAAAGCATTTAGTGTTTTAAAAGAAAGCATTGTACAGAGGAAGAGAATAGACAACTTCTAAAGGAATAAGATTCCAAGAAACAGCTAGTACAAATTGATGCTATTTTTCTTGAAATTTCTAGACTCGGAGAATACGTACGCTGACTAGATTCTTCCCCAAATTCACCATTTTGCTATCCCTATTTTAAATTCAGCTCCACCCATGTATAGACAGACATAACTGTTCATAATCGTTTATATTTTCACAGAAATACAAAATATATTTTAATACTAAATTTATTAATTTCATTTGCATTAAACAATAAAAACAAGTCTTAGTATAGCTCCTACATTTTTATGCCCCTCAGTTGAAAAACTTTGCCAGTAAAAAGGTTTGGTTTTGTTTTTTGAACTTTAAAGGACTTAAATACATTTTTAAATGAGTAGATTTTATGGATTTTGTAGTGAATTTTTACATTTCGTAATACATGCATTTCTCAGAACGCTGAAAGTCAAGAACTAATAATCTTTACAACACTCACAGAAGGAGAACAAGTATATAAATATATAACTACTCATTCTATACCACATGACAATTACTGTGTTAATTGTATACACTATATCTGTAACACAGACATGTTTTACTGAATAAAATTGCAAATATCAGTCACATAATTTCATGATGATTCTTATTTTATATCAAACTAACTGCATGTTTAATTTTGCTGTTGGGAAACATACATTTGACATTTAGAAATATCATACTGCCTTAATTTCTCAGGGTGTGTGTGTTTAAATTGGAATCTTTTAAATAAAGTAGAAATAAAGACTACTTAGGAGTATTTAATTGTCTTAAAATCCTCATAAATAAAATTGTAAAACCCTTCTTTCTCGGTATTTTTTGTTCATATTTTCCTCCCCTTTTCGTAACTGAGTTTCATGCCTCCACATCAACATTCTGGCACATGTCTAATTATAAGGAAGACTACAGTACCTTCTTTGCTTCATATTTAGAAACTATTTTTAGATGCTAGCTTTCACATGCATGTCTTTCTTTTTCTAAGTGGTTCTTTCACCCAAAATCAGAGATACAATTTCAAGCTAATGCTATCTAGCTAAAAATACAGGAGAATGAAGTACTTTAGATTTACATCATATGAGTTATCAGGAAACAAATACTGGTTGGAAAATAACCAGGATCCAAGTTAAGAAACCAGGAGATAAAAACATTTCAGGGTTTCCAAGTATATGTTATATTTGGATATACTGACAATTTTCTTTGAGGAATGCAAGTTAAGTTCTCGACCAAAATATACAAGTAAAATTTTGAAATTGAAAGTCTCTCACAACAAAAACAAATTTCATATTTCTGAATTCACAAATTCATTTCTGGATATTGGATATTAATTGTTTCTCTCGTTTCGAAGTATTTTGCCTTATTGAAGGTTTAAATTATTCTCTAAAATGGCTGAGGAGTACTCCTGGTAGTGTTGCAGGGTCAGCAATCAATCAAAACAGATTATGTGCATAGGCACTAGCACAAGGGGAAGATAGAATTTTCTGCATGAGACTAAACATATTTTTAATCCAATTAAATTTCTCCATAACACAAAAGGTAGATTCTTTTTTAGTTTACAGCTGAATTTCTAAGTTATTACTTTGTATCTTCTAGTCCAATTTATAGTTCATCTGTGTTGATCAGTAACTTAAAGAAATAGAACTGGGGCAAGAAAATTGTCTAAATTTAGTCATTTCAATTTAATTTACTGAATACAATTTCCAATAGCAATTGAGTTCAATTGCATCACTATCAATGAACTTTAAAAAAGTTATCCAAGTTCAATATCCAATCTAGGCCTCAAACTAGAACATAAATTAAATTAATGATTTTTTTCTCATTGCATTAGTATGATTTTAGTAGGACCTAAAATATTTCTTATAGCAGATAATTCCAGTTCATCTTCTCAATGAGCAAACAGAACCAAGTTCTTTCATCAACCTACGGCAAGTGACACATTTATGGTCATCATACATTATTCGACTTACATTTCTTTGTTCAAATATTAAATCATTCCCTATTATCTAGCATAAAATAGATGTGGTTTTGACTGCAGGTTGAAAAATATAAAAGCAAGTTAAGTTATCAATTCTCCTGACATGTGTCTCACTTCCAAAAGAAAACAGAATAATTGTCAAAACATATATTTCAAACTTGTTTTTATCAATTTCTGAAAGCACTATCTCCTGAATTTAAGGCAATTATTTCAATAACCATTTGTCAGCTCCCTTTTTCTATAGAAAGTACAGCAACATTTGCTGGACCTGAACACTATCCTGCATCCTTCCGGCGTATGTTTCTCTGACCCCATTCTGTCCTGCCAAGGGCCTTCAATGGATGCCCAGTAGGGTACGGAAATCGAAAAGACAAGCATAAAGTTGATTGAAGCATACATGTGCTCTAAAGAGACTAAACTCAAAAAGTCTTTTTCCCTAGAAAAATGGTCCTATCATTTTGTCTCCTACTTATTTTTGGCTTAATTTGATCAAAGATCTAAGAGAAAGGGGTAACTGCAACCTAATGAATGGCATTACATAATGTTGAAATGAAAAGGAATAAAATGTCCTCTTTCCTATAAGAAAAAAAAAGATCACGAATAAGCCAGAAACATAATTGGCATAATACAGCAAAGACATATTTACTAAAATGAGGCTACTGGGTATTCCAGACATTCTTTAGTTAAAAAAACAGTGCACGTCTAATCCCAGCTACTCAGGAGGCTGAGCTGGGAGGATCACTTGAGCCCAGGAGTTTGAGGCCAGCCTGGGCAACATAGTGAGATTACATCTCTTAAAAAAAAAAAAGAAATAAAGTTTATTTAACAATAAATGACATCTTATTTATCCTAATAGAACTGACTTAAATGAAACACACACACACACACACACACACATGCACACACACCCCTTCATAATAGTCCTTATGGGTAGCATTTTTATTCATCATGGGAAAAATATGTTATGACTGATTGTATTCAGTTGTTCGCTCTTGCTACATTCTGCACAGTTCTATAAATACAAAGTATATGTTTTTTTAGCCAACATATATTTTCTAAATGTGTAGGAATTTGCCTAACTCAGCTAGAAGGAAAATGTTGTATATAGAACTACTTTTTCAAACAGGAAATTTCCTTGCTATCAGATTTCCTCTGGTGGCCCCTCTCCATTCATAAGGCCCTCTTATAAGCCCCTGAATTCGGACTACTGAAACATGTAACATGTCTAGAACTAAGCTACTCAGAATTTTTTTTTTTTTAAGTAGAGATGGGGTTTCACCATGTTGTCCAAGCTAGCCTCAAGCAATCCTCCCACCTCAGCTTCCCAAAGTGCTGAGATTACAGGTGTGAGCCACTGCGCCCAACTCAGGATTTTATTTTCAATATTGGCTTGCATCGTACTCTTTAAAAAAGTTCATTACAATTTTTATATTAATTATTGTCTTGTCCCATATTCATTATGTTCCTACTAGCAAAGCCCAGAACACAGATGCACACAGCCATTTATACTGAAATAGTCTCCACTCTTCTAATTCACCACTCTATCCTCAGGAGCATCTACTCCCAAACCAACACTCCCTCTCCAGAGTCCAGAGTCCTCACTATATAACATCTCAAATGAAACATCAAGATACTTGTGTACTTGACTTGAATTTGTTCTATCTGCCCTGTGTCCAGAGTTCAGATTCTTTTCTAGGACCTTCTTTTTTCTCCTCCTGTCCAAACCCAAGATTACCCCTACCAATTCCAGGAAAACCCCGACTAATCCTCCTCAGTGCTACCTGACAAATTTTCATAGCAGCTAAAAATCTCTTGTGCAATTCTGGGAAAGCTTGGGAAAAAATGGGTTTCTTATCTTAATATAATAGGGTCTAGGGAAATGGAAGAGCAGGGGCTCCAAGAATTACCTGAATGATAGACTTGAAAACATTTAGAGGACTTCCCCAGCCAAGAATATTCTCATCCAATCCTTGAGGCCAGCCAACCAGTTATACTTCTTGAGAGGAAGAGAAAACTGTATAATGAAGAAAGTGTAACACTAAAGTCAGTTCTGGCTGGCTCTGAATTTCAGCTGCTTTTCTTCCTGGGTATGTAACTTTGGACAAGTTACTACATTTTTAAACCAGTTTCTTTTTCAAAAACTGGAGGTTATCATCTCTAATTTGTAAATGTGATGTAAAGATAGGCAATGTATATAAACTGTAATGAATATACACTACTCAGTCAATTGAAGGTATTATTACTGTTATTGCATTCTAACACCTTAGTGAGAATCAGTTTTCTATTCTTGCTTCCTGGATGAATTTAGGGCAACGTGAGATCTCTTGGCATACAGTGGTGGGAACAAAATCAATGATGAAAATGAAGAAAGTGGGAGAAAAAGTATACATAGAGATGTGTCAATGACTACAAAGTCTGCTACACTGGTCTTAAAATCAAAAGTAGAAATAAAACCTTTAGTAAGTTTCTTATATAAGACAGGTATGTTTCTAGGGAATTTTCATATTAAAATATATAAATGAATTAATATTTTCATAATCTAAGGTACAAAATATTTGCATCTTAGAAATTTAAAAGAAAAATTTAAATCTCAGAAAATGTAATTAACCTCACATGTTCAAACAGCTGCTAAAAGTCCACGCCTGTCTGATTGTAAAACTCATTTTTTTTTCTGCTCTGTCACGTTACCTCCCAGCTGGAGATCAAGTACTGGCTGTGCTTGAACTTGAACTTATTTATGATGAGTTTTTCTTAACTTTAAAAGGTCTATAATACTTGCTTACTCCAGTGAGGTGATATAAGAATAAAATGAAGTATAGTACCTGAAAGAACAAGTTAGGCCTGTAGAATAATGATATTAACTTAATATCATTACCATAAAAATAAAGTTGCCAATTTCTCAAACCCCATAAAGTCCCCTGATCTTCTGTTTTATACTGTGACACCATCCCTTGTATACCATTTCCATCTCAGCTTGTTCATTCAGCAAAGATTTTAAACACCTACTATATTCTAAGGAATTGCCTCAGTGCTATAAGCCTACCTTCGGAGAATTCAAACCCACTAATAGAAGGAAAAATAGAATTATAAATTACAGCCCAAAATGTTAAGAGACATGAGGTAGGCTTTGTGGGAATACAGCAAAGGTTTTATCTTTGCCTAAAGAAAATGCAGAAATCTCCCACATATGAACCATCATTGAAAGATTATTTGCCACATGAATAAGAAAAGGACATTTCTGAGTTAAAACTGGGAAATCCCTTTTAAAGTGCCATTTTAACTCTGACAGGAACTCAGTGATACTTTCCCTGGTGATTAGTTGAGAACGGTAATTATTTTTGGAAAGGCCTGAAAACTGGAATCCATGTATTTGTGTATTGACAGAAATTTAGTATAAGAAGTGATAATGAGGCCGGGCACAGTGGTGGCTGTAATCTCAGCACTTTGGGAGGCCGATGTGGGCAGATCACGAGGTCAAGAGATCGAGACCATCCTGGCCAACAAGGTGAAACTCCGTCTCTACTAAAAATTAGCTGGGCGTGGTGGCACACGCCTGTAGTCCCAGCTACTTGGGAGGCTCTGAGCCAGGAGAATCGCTTGAACCCAGGAGGCAGAGGTTGCAGTGAGCTGAGATCATGCCACTAAGACTCTGTCTCAAATAAAAAAAAAAAACCCGAAGTGATAGAGAGAATATCTCTGGAATTATCTCTTGAATTATGGTAATGAATGCCTGTGTTAGATTAGTGGTGAAGGCAGAATTTCTGAAATAATCCCTCAGAAGTGTCCCACTCTAATCCCTGGAAACTGGGCACAAGTTTGCTTTAGGATAGAGTATCTGGGTGTACTCAATGTAATAACATTAGCCTTAGAAGCAGAGAACTTTCTTCAGTTGGTGATGGAAGAGAAAGCCTAAGAGATCTGAAACATGAGACAGATTCAAAGCCAGATGAAGAGGAAAGTGGGTAGCCTTTAAGAACAAAGAGAAGCTACCAGACAACAGCCAGCAAGGAAACAGAAACCTGAGACCTGCCGCCACACGGAACTAGGCTCTGCCCACACACTGAATGAGCTTGGAGGCACACTCTTCCCCAAGCCTGTAGATGGAAGAATAGCCAGCCCAACATTTTGATTTTGGCCTTGAGACTCTGAGCAGAGAACCTAATCAACCCCGCCCAGGCTTCCCACCTACAGAAATGGAGATAATAACAACTGCTATTTTAAGTCACCAAATTTGTGGTAATTTTTTATGCAGCAATAGAAAACTAATATACATAGCATATTTAAAAGCCTATGAAAAGTAAGGATTAAACACAATTAATTTAATATACTTTCAGTATTTGGAATGGTTATTAGAGTATTTGAGTAAGTAAAAGTAATGGGTCCCTCCTTTATTGGGAGGGTGAGGTGGCAAGGGTGTGTACTCTGTCCCTTAGTGATAATCAGTAAAGGTGTTAGCCCCATGAAAGTGGTTGTTTTAACCTCAGTAAAATAGGGCAAAGTTTTTGATATACCCTTTAATATTAGTTCTCAGTCTCTGAAATTCAGCCAATAGGGCCTTTCCTTTTTTAAGCCAAATACATGTGATTTAGAGTTTGGGAGCCCAAGACTCTGGTCTAAAATTGGCCACTTTTCTCTATTTGCTGTATGGAAAATAGAAGGTTAAAGTAGGTAGAGACTAGCAGCAGCAGCAACAGCAGTAGTAGTGTTTGTGGCTGAATTTTGTTTTGCATTAGAAATCATGGCGTTCCAATAGCTTGGCATGCAGAGTCACCAGTTTCGATATAGGAATAAACTGTGTTCAGATTCATCTTTTGAAGGAAGCCAAAAACAAGAAAGAGGATTTGAGGTAAAAAAAGAAAATAAGCAAAGCACAAAGAGGACCAAAAGAGAACGCTTTTCCTGAAATTGTGAGAAATTGGAATGGAAGTTTGGTAAGAGGTTAAGAAACAAGGTCAGATCATATAAGGCCTGAAAAGGAAGGAGACTAGCAGCACCTGATTTTGTTTAAATGGAGCATTCTGTCTGTAGTAGGGCAAAAAGATTGCAAAGGGACAAAAATAGATGCAAGATAAATAGGAAGCCAATCACAGTGATCCAGAGGAGGGATAATACTGACAACTTAGGGTGTTTGCAGTGGTCATAAGTGGTCACGCTCAAGATATATATTGTGGTTAGAGCTAGGAGTATATGCTCATGATTAGCTTCGCCATTCTTTCCTCACCAGCCATGGAGAGTATATTGCAAAGAAGATAGACTCGGGAGATGACACCAGCCTCAGGAGTCATTGCTGTTTTCTGTACAAGAAATAATGTGAGATTTAATCTCCCTCTTTTTAAACCTTCGTGAATTTTTCTTCACCTTTACTAAGTAAATAGCTATCATGCAGTGTCACCTCCCTCCCTTCTGTGAGTCACTTAATGAAGACTTGCCTGTACACCTCATTGGCAATTTGTTTTTCAGTGACAAGGTGACAGTTTTGGTTCATTTAACAAACAACCAATTTCTAACCATTGAGAAACCATCTGGGAATGTTGTTCTCTTGAGATAAGAATGTTGTTTTCTAATTGGTCTCTTTTATAGAAACTGTGTCTCTTCTTTCTACACAATGCTCACGACTATTTTGTGGCAAGAGGAATTCTGAACGTTGACATCTGTAATGCTCATTTTAAATGCCTGTGGCATTAGTGCAATCTAATGAAAAGCTACTGTCTGGCATTCCCAATGGCCACTGAGTTCATTAGCTTTTAAGACAATCCACAGGGAAACACTTAAACATGTATAAAAGCCACTATGCAAAATACAGATTTGATTATTAAAACCTCTAAGCCATGAAGCACTATTCTATGTGTTGGTTTTGTTTAGATAAGATGCTTATTGAACATAATTTCAAGACTATTTTAGGCTAAATATTTGCATTTCAGTTTCACATAAAAATGTTATATAATGCATTAATGCATTTTATAATGCATTAAAGAGATTGATACCAATTCATGCCTACTGGTTAAAGAGTGGGGTTTATACTTTCTTGATCCAGTTTCCAGTTTTGTTTTTTTTTTTTTTTTGAGACAGAGTCTTGTTCTGTTGCCCAGGCTAGAGTGCATTAGTGCAATCTCAGCTCACTGCAACAACTGCCTCCCAGGTTCAAGCGATTCTCTTGCCTCAGCCTCCTGAGTAGCTGGGATTACAGGTGCCCACCACCACGCCTGGCTAATTGTTTTTGTATTTTTAGAAGAGACAGAGTTTTGCCATGTTGGCAACTTTGGTAGCTCCTGACTGCAGGTGATTCACCTGCCTCATCCTCCCTAAGTGCTGGGATTACAAGTGTGAGCCACTGTGCCTGGCCTCAGTTATTTGTTTACTCACATTGTTTTTAAGAGACAAGAGTCTTGCTCAGTCACCTGGCCTAGAGTGCAGTGATGTGACCATAGCTCACTGCAACTTTGAACTCCTTGGCGCAAATGATCCTCCACTTCAGACTACCCAGTATTTGGTACTACAGGTATATTCCACAGCACCCAGCTAAATTTTTTTTTTATTTTTTGTAGAGACGGGGCGGGTCTCACTTTGTTGCCCGGGCTGGTCTCAAACTCCTAGCTTCAGGTGATCCTCCTGTCTTGGCTTCCCCAAGTGCTAGGATTACAGGCATGAGCCACTGCACTTGGCTCATTTTTTTTTAAGTGCTAAATACCCACCATCTGCATGGAATTAAGTCAGGGAAATGAGAGGTGAATATAAAAACAATAATTTAATACAAAAACGTTGCAAAAGAACACTGTCTGAAATCAGAAGATCTCCCTTATGTTACCATCACTGCTCTCCAATTTGAGCCCTGAAGTTACTTCAACTTTCTTAGCCTCGTAAGTGGATGAAGAGGTGGAAGTGAAGTAAGAGTTAGGGAATAGAAATCACAAACACGAACCCTGTGTGCCTCACAGCTTTACCTCTGAACCCAGTAGAGACCACATAAAGCAAAGATGGTTACAATTTCCCTTGGAAACTTGCCTGAAACCTTCATTGTCTTGATTGATCAGACTCCTCTCTGGATTCTCCTTCCTCACCTGTGAGGCAAATCTTGGCTCCCAGTGGACTTCAGAACTAGGAGCCTCTAAGACAGAGGATCCTCTCACCCCTAGTTCTCATTCTCTCTCTCTCTCTCATACACACACACACACACACACACACACACACACACACTGCAGTCACTGG
This sequence comes from Pongo pygmaeus, assembly GCF_028885625.2. Classification (NCBI taxonomy): domain Eukaryota; kingdom Metazoa; phylum Chordata; class Mammalia; order Primates; family Hominidae; genus Pongo; species Pongo pygmaeus. Next base: position 124,422,799 of record NC_072377.2, on the reverse strand, counting down.
CTTAGAAGTTCTATTACTGGGATACTCAACCTTAACCACTGATCTTCAAGTTTGACCATTTGATCATACTTGCCTTCGAACAAACCAAGCTCTACGTTGAACTGATACCAAGGAGTTTTGGTAACAATCCAAATTATTTCTCATATATCCAAAGCAACAGATATACAGAAACACAATATACATATATGTGTGTATATGTAAATTAAGCCTATATATGCAAATTGAGTCCTAAGAACCTGGCTATAGAAATATGCAAATTAAATTTTAGTTTAAGCAAATTAAGCAATAAACATCTTTAGAAATGAACATCAACACAAATTATTTTAGGCTTTATACTTGCTTATTTTTGTCAAAAATTTGTTTAAATATTTTACTTTTCAATGTTTTTGTCCAATAGAAAGATCTATAAGAACATAAAAGGATATAAAGAATATAAAAGCAGATAATAACAAACTGGAAACTTCAATTACTTTTTTTCTTTTTTTGGAATTTAAAAATATTCACTGTATAACATTATAGAATCATTGGGTTTGGTTGGATTACTAGGTATCACACCATACAGTGTTACACCAATGTTCTGGGAAACATTTCACCTCTTAAATGCATTGAATGCCTCCAGTGGTATGTCTTTCACTTCATTAAGACATCTGTTGCAAGTTGCATGTTCCTGTCATAAAGCCTCACTGCTTGTGAAACTTTTTTTGTAGATATTGTAGAGATCCTTATTTTAAAAAATCAAATCTAGCATTCTAACTTTCGAAATGAGAAATGTAAGCACTTTGGATACGTAATGTCAAGTTACAACTTATCCAAAGCCACAGAATGGCAGATTATGCTTAAGTGGCAGATTATGAATCTGCTACCCACTGCTTTAATAACGAGAAAATTAGCCGTAATGGATACACTGACAGATAATTGCAACTAACAAATACAAATAAATAAAAGATTCATTTATTAAAAGGAAGAAATGCAAATCACTAGTCAAACACTAGTTCCTCAATAAGGCTGACAAGTATCATCAATAATATGCATACAGTGTTGGTAAGGTTGTAGGGGAAGTAAACAACATCATTAGCTATTATTGTTAGATGTCTGATATCTTTTTGGAAGGCAAAAAAATTAATAATTTATTAAAAAATAATTAAAATTGCTTATATCCTTTTGATATGGTTTGGCTGCATCCCTACCCAAATCTCATCTTGAATTGTAGCTCCCACAATTCCCATGTGTTGTGGGAGGAAACCAGTTGAAGGTGATTGAATTATGGGGGCGGGTCTTTCCTGCACTGTTCTCATGACAGTGAATGAGTCTCACAAGATCCGATGGTGTTAAAAATGGGAGTTTCCCTTCACAAGCTCTCTTTGCCCGTCGCCATCCATGAAAGATGTGACTTGTTCCTCTCCTTGCCTTCTGCCATATTGTGAGGCCTCCCCAGCCACTGGAACTATAAGTCCAATAAACCTCTTTCCTTTGTAAACTGCCCAGTCTTGGGAATGCCTTTATCAGCAGTGTAAAAATGAACTAATATATCTTTTAACTAGCAATTTCACTTCTAAGAATGAATCTTACATAAGAATGATATACATGTGCCCAAATTAGGATTTTATTGGCATCATTGTTTGAAGTCAGAAACAAATGCTAGAAACATGTATATGTCCATCAATAGAGATCAGCTCACATAAATTATGGAGTAGCCATAAAAGAGAATATTCTGTAGCTATTATGAAGGTCAGTGTAGATATACTAGCTTATTAGGTTTTAGGTAGTTAAAAAAAAAGCACTTTATTTTTCATAGTAGTGACAGAAGTAGAATATTTTCCAAGTTGCCCTGGCAGGCAGGTATGGTCATGTACAGAGGCCAGTGGAATGTGGACAGAAATGGTGTTGGCCATCTGAGCCTACCCCACAAAAACTTCTCAAATTCCACTTCTGTGTTCTTTCCCCCTGTTTAATGAAAAGAAACATAGCTAGCTTGGATGCTGTTATGTTCAAGATGCAAAGCTTCTAAAGAAAAAGCCCAGGCCCAGAGCCTTGAATATCCACTTGGAGAAAAGCCTGCTGCTGATCATATGAGCAAAGAATAGCTTTTAATTAGCTAAGCCCCTGTGATTTTGAGGTTTATCTGTTGCAGCAGCTAGCATTACCCTAACTAATATAGTGTACTCCTTGAAGGAATATCCAACATATTCCTTTCATATATTATATTCCATATATTCAATATATATGGAATTGTACATATGATATATATTATATATCCAATTATATTCAATATATTCCCTATATTAAGAGGTAAAATTATGGAGCATCACAAGTAGTATGTTCACATTTGCTCACAAAGTATACACAATTTTCTTACATATAAATTACTTATTGAGAGTTTAACATTGGATAAAATTGGCTTTGGCTTTATGTTCCTGACTTTATAGTGCACTTTCCCATCACAGGAAAGAGCCCATGGCTTTTGGTTCACTTTCAACTCATGAGAACAGTCTTTTCTTTTAATAATTATGATTCATTTTCAGATACTAAAAAAATCAATCCCATTCTAAATCCTCCAAATTATGTCTACTGCAATATTTCCCCATCCCCCAGCCCAGGCGTGGGTGATGGCTTGGAGACATGTAATGGTGAGGGAAGGGTGAGTTTCTTTTCATTTTCAGATACTAAAAAAAAAATCAATCCCATTCTAAGTCCTCCAAATCACCTCTACTGCAACATTTCCCCATCCCCCACCCCAGGTGTGGGTGATGGCTTAGAGACATACAATGGGGCTTAGAAGGGTAAGTCTCTTTTCTGCTTCTACTTTGCTCTATCAGATCTCCTTCTCTTCCACTCTCACCCTGCTGCTTTATGGTCTCCTCCACTGTCAGAGGTGGGATTGGAAGAAAAGAGGCTAAAATATCATGTAGTTGATGCAGTCTATCCATACCAACTGTCAGTATAGCAGGTAGCCAAGTGCTAGAAGTAATCTGGGATGAATTGTAGTTCTTCTAAGTAAACCTTCCCATTACATCATCCCTGATGTGAGCCTTGCTTCCTCCAGTTGCCTCTTGTGAAACACTCTCACTTGCTGCCCCACTGATGTGCCCCCAAACATCCCATTATTAGAGTCCTCTTATCACCATGCCCAGCTGATTTTGGAGGAAAAGTTCACTGATACACTTCAAGCCAAGTTACCTTCTATAGGGTCCCCTGTAGTGTCACACATCTTCCCACACCAAGTGGCAGTAGCGTGGGCTTGTTTTACAGCTTCTCTCTCTCCTTAATCTGCCTTTGGGATGCTCCAGGCAGGAATTAGGCTTTTGGGTCTGTGTGTGTGTCCTTCCTATCTTCAGGGGATAAATGGTGATTTGCCATATAAACTTTCTTATCAAACTTAAGCCTGGTCCCATGGCAGAACCAGGTCCTATCTAGGAAACATCCAGGAGGGGAGTGAGATACTGATATCCTCTTCTTGCAGATTCCCCCCAATAAGTGTGAGAGGTCTTCTCAAAATAACACATGAGTAGGCTTGGGTAGAGAGGCCTCTTCCCTCCTCACAGGAGGAAGACAAAGAAAAGATGCATCATTCTCCACTCTGTATCGTACAGACTATCTCCCATCATCTGTCAAAGTCAAGTCTCCTCTTACATACCCTGAAGGTGAGGGTTTGCGTTTGATAGTTGATGGACTAGTTCTGCTAATTTTAATAAACCAGCAGAGATAATATTGTAGCATATGTCTTTAGAAGCTAAATACTTCATTTTCAGTTTAAAATCTTTATTAAAAATTCAAAAAACGTAGGAAAAACAATTCAACATCGAAATGTGTGTATGTGTGCCCATGCATGCATATGTGTATAGAAAATAAAATGCTTTGGGGAGTGGAGAGTGGGATGAATGATACTTATATTTAATCATAAACACTTTTATTCTGCTTAATTCTTTAATGATATGCAGATGTTAATTTTTCTATTTAAAACTCTTTTTAAAAAAATAAAGGAAATTAGAATTTCACCGAACTACTTTTTACTCTGTTATGAAGAATGTTTTTGGACACTTACATCCAAAGAAATTCAACATTTGGAAAATCATTTCTGTATCCAAGACTTTACTTAATGGCAGATTTTTTTTCCTCCTAGCTAAGTATGAAACTATGATAGTGACTGCAAAGTACTAAAACTATCCTATAAAATTGTGGAAAACATCAGAAGAGGCCCTTGAGATTTTGTCCTCCAGAAAATATGACAACTACATCCTCTACCCCTGCAAAATCAGTGCACACAGTTTCTAAAGGTAACTGTTTATTGTTTTCATTCCCTTCTACCAACGGTGCCAGGACACAGAATAATAGAATAAGTGGCACTAACAATTGTCAAAAAGTAACTGCAATTTCTGTATCTGGTGCCAATAAAGAACTCAAACTACACCTTAAGCTGTCATCATTTTTCAACAAGCCATTTAACTGACATTGCCAGCTCAAAAATACCCTGGATTTGACTCAGAAATTTGGAACACAGTATAATTTTCAAATACGATATAAGACTTTTCCATCACCTCCACTAACAGGATAAAATATTTTCTGTTTCTTATATTACTGTATTATTGTAATTTAGCCTAAAACCAAAATATTATATAATTCAAACCATACTATTTGATGAGAATATGCAGAAATATAAACATATCAACTATAATTTAATGTATATATCTATCATACAGAGCTTCATGGTAGAACTTTCACTTTTCAGTATTGGAGAATATAATTAATGGCCAGCAGGCCCTAAGCAGCCTCAAAAATAATTACAAAGATTTATAAATAAGGATAGTTCGTGATAAGTTACTTGCACAAGACCCCACAGTTCACCCTCTTGCAAAGAACCAATGTCATTTCCCAGAACGTGTGTGACTTCTCATACTCATTTCTCCAAACTCCAAATTTCTACTGTCACTTTAGATAGTACTGTAGAGCTTATCTCTGAGGTATATATGACTACACACTGCTCCCTAGTGATGCCATGGTAGCTTTACTAATGTGCAAGCACTTGAAGCCCATATCCTTCTACTTTTTATTTTGCCATCTCAGATCTTTGCACAGTAGAAGGTACAACCAAGACCTCAGTTCGCGTCATGGGCTTGTAACCAGTACAGTCTCACAAGAACCTGCGCAGATGGGCCTTATGCTTAGTTTAACGCTCTGACTCTGCCATCAAGAAATGCTTAGTAATATTTGAACTAAGTAATGCACACTTTTATTTTATACTGGCCCCATAAATTATGTAGCCAGGCCTGGACACAATGCAAATATCTGTGTATATATACATTTGTGTTTTTATAAAAATAACACTGATATAAATTCTGAGGCTTTTAGTGATTACTGTTTGAGCTAATATGGCTGAAGAAACTACTATGCCGTTACCAGTTGTCCCTGAAGAACCATGAAAAATGAAAATACTCTCCTCTCTTCTATCAATGCTATCAATTTTTCTGTATCAAAAAATAACATATTAATCTGCTAACAGATTAGAATCCAATTTCAGGCAGTTTGATTTTCCAGTATACCATAGTGGATATGCATGCAATTGTATTGGATGATATTAGTCTTCTTTTACTATATGTGATAAACTTTACAGAGGTCTGAAAAATTAAATGTCTTAGTTATTAAAACTAACAGAATTTTCTTGGTTGAAACTTCTTGGTTTATTAAATAAAATCATCTTGATCACAAACATTGGGCTCAGAACTCTCTACACAGTTCTTACACAGTTCTATACAGTTTTTAAATAACTTACACATAATTTTACAGTTTCCAGTAATGGCAATAAGGTATATTTTACTAATTTTGTAGGGTATAGAGGAAGAAGTGATGAGAAATTTCCATGTGATTAAGGAATTCTATGTATTAATCAGAATATTCTATTTATAACTGAAGTAAGATTCAAATCAACAATTCTGAAAGAGTAAGTTGATAAAAAGGCATTATCCTACTGCTGGGTACTACTCAGCGGTTTGATCTCTTTGGTCTGGAATGCAGCCTGGGAATCAGAATATTTTATTTTACTTTTATTTTATTGTATTACTATTTTTTTGTTTGTTTGTTTTTTGAGACGGAAGTCGCGCTCTATCACCCGGCTAGGGTGCAGTAGTGCGATCTTCGCTCACTGCAAACTTTGCTCCCGGGTTCAAATGATTCTCCTGCCTTAGCCTCCCAAGTAGCTGGAATTACAGGTGTGCACCACCACACCTGGCTAATTTTTGTATTTTTAGTAGAGACAGGGTTTCACCATGTTGGCCAGGCTGGTCTCACTCTCCTGACCTCACGTGATCCACCCGCCTCAGCCTCCCAAAGTGCTGGGATTACAGGCATGTGTCACTGTGCCCAGACGAATCAGGATATTTTAAAACCTCATCTGTATAACTATGGCTAGGAAATTTGTTTTTAGTCCTACGATGAATAAAATAATAAGTGACGCTACTGTACATCAGCTAATGGCAGAACTGCTAGAACTAGAACTGCTAGCACCGTATAGATGTCTCTGAAATTAACAAATGCTCAACAGTCACACGTATTTCTGGAATATACTAAATTATACCTAAAACTAATAGCACCCTTGCAAATGTATTTTAATACTTATAATATTTCATTACTAACAATCTGTGGATAAATTTTATAAATATTTTAATGTTATTTTTTAACACGTTTAGTTGCCCATATGAACTTAAGCTAAAATTATGGCAGTATTTGTTCTAAGCAGATAAAGAAAGTTTTGAAAAACTAAAACTTGCTTTGTTGTTATCCTTCACCAGAAGGTTATTTTGTACTGATTTTAAGCAAAGATAAGAGAAACTGGTTATTGCCGTATTCAGCCTAATTCCTTTGACAAAATACCCAGGAACAGAAGCTCATATTTCATTTGTCCCAAATGGCCTTCCGGTTGCTTAAAATACCCTTATTATTCTTGGACTTATATAAGAACATGTTCATTTTTCTCATATTACTCTGAGATTAATTTTGGCAGTACGAAGACCTACTCATTGAAATCTATAAATAAAATAGAATAGGAAATGTATAATAGTCTTAATTTGAATAATATTGCTTTCAAATAAATAATGATGAAATTCAGTTCTATAGAATTTGAAATATCAGCTTTTATAAATTTTGCCAAACATCTTGTATCTGAAAAATCTCAAATATTTTAGGGATCCTACTGTTTTACTAACATTGAATGTTCTTACAGAATTGAACATTCTCATGTCTTTACATCCCTATCTAGATTAAAATTTTCACCGGCAAGTTTGTACTACTTTGAAGACGTAAGTCTGCATTTTTCTCTTTGAAAAAGCCAGGCATATTTGTAGCTCTCTTCAGTGGAAAGATAGAAACAGTGACAACACTTAAGTTGAAAAAAAAGAAGGAAGGGAGAGACATGGAGGAAGGGAGGGAGAAAAAAGTAAAGAAGATTGTCAATATAAATATAATTTAGTTTCTCAAGACAGCCAAAAAAGTAAACAAATGGATAACTAGTGTCTGACAGAAATGTGAAAGTTCCAGGAACATGGCAAATAAAATCTTGGACATAGACACGTGCAGCGGAACATTCAGCACCCTACAGTTTGAAGTACACCATGTACTCCAAGACTTTGGAGATCAGGACACTGTTTGTGTCCAACACTTCATAGACATTGGCAGAAAACCCCCAAAAATGTTTTCCTGCACCTGGTGGGTAACTAACTATATCTCTAATGAAAGGGTTTGTATGTTCTGTAATGTGTTAACAGGATAAAAGAACATGTATTTATGAAAATGTGCAGGAAAGATGGAATAATGCAGCCTCTTTATTTTTTTTAACTGACCTAATCTTCTTCCCCCTGGGATGGGTGGATGGAATTGAAGTTTGCTTAACAAGATTTTGCAGTCGTTTCCAGTTAAAACTGTTTCTTCCAGACTCTTTTATGTAAAGCCCCAATGGTTTAAACTGTCTTTTCTTTTCCTTGTCATTTCTAAGGAGGCTATGGGATGCTTAGGTAATCTCATGGTGCCAAGAAAGAGAGTCTCATTTCTGCTCTACAAAGGATTCTAAATGGCATGCCCCCTCAAATTTTAATCATTTTCTTATAGCACAGGGGTAAAGAACATTCATTGTTGATTAAAGGAATCATAAGTGGAATATTTCTATTAATTTCTACATAGAGAGACAAAAATGTCACCTGGGCTCTATCACAAGTCTCCACAGCTCTTGAGTGCCATTCACATAATGGTTGGCTTCAATTCATTCTATGAGTTTAAGATGAGTAGCAGCAATCAGCATAGCCCAGAAGATGTTTGTATTTCTGCCATGTTGGATTGGGTGCCTAAAGTTAAATTTTTAGTTGTATACCAAAGGCAAATCCCACAATCTCAGGGTTGTCACTGTGAAAAATAAGATGCAATTATCCAGAATAGATCTTTTCAACATTTTTGAAAACGAATCTGTTCCCGTATCAAGTCACATGGTTACTAACAAAAGATATACAATGCAGATTCTAATAAATCAGAAAGTCATCACAGCCAGAAAAAGCTTTATCTCAAACTGATTCAAAAGCATATGATTGATAGATAAGAGATAGGAAGTTTTGACAAACTGACAACTTGATGTTCAGTTATAGAGAATTCCTAAATTCCCATAACCTCAAAATGACAATCTTTCATAGGAAGTTTCCACTTAAAGAAATTACTTAGTAAGAATGAACTGGCAAAGATGAAAAACAGAAATGACATGTAATAGGCCGTTAACATAACCCTTGGGTCAGATTAAGATGTAATGCTACAAATAATGCCTTTAAAATTATATTTTACTAACAGGTTTGTTCCCTTAAGGAAAGAGGGGCTGATGATATATTTCACTGAGATTATAAAGATGTTCATTGACTGGTTGAACAAATGAAACTACTATTAATTTAAGCTCTCCTGCTTAAGAAACCAAGACTTTTATATGGCTTAGGTGACAACGTCTGAAAGAAACTGACATTCGTATTAATATTATAGCATGAAATTAAAAGACATCTAAAATGACATTGAAATCAAAGAGTTTGAAAATAAATTTATAAAAAAGTGTCAGGTACATGAAATTTATGTCATATTAAATTCATATAATATTAATATGAAATTAAAATAATCAATTTTAGATGTCTATATTTATAAAAATTATATGAGTTTATTGTGGTAGCAGTTATATAAAACAATGAAAATTTATTTTTTTATAGTAAAGAATAACAGTATTATGCCAGTTGTGTCTCTGTGGCTTTTACTCAAGAAAGATGATAAATTTAGCTTTGTATTAAGTTTGTGTACTGTACTTGTACTATGCACACAGTTTAACATGACATGTGTTATAAGTCTAAATTATCTCTATTCACAATGTCTTTTTTCTCCAATTAGGTATTTTTTATTTTTTTCTTCCATTCTCTCAATCTCTCTGTGTGTGCACACATGTAAGTATTTTCCTTTTGAGTAGAGATTATATGTAACACATATGTGCACACATAGATACACATAAATACAGTCCTGATTCCTACTACATATTGCTACCTATGTGTATTTCTGATTTCTAAAACATGTTCTATCCCAGGGTATCACGGATCACAGACAGAATTTGGAGTTGAAATCTTCCTCATTTTCTCTGTTCTAGTTTTGTACATATAATTATACAAAATGCTTTGGAAAACTATAACATTTGTTGTATGGAAACTTTTATCATGTTAACTATTTTGAGGACAGTAGAAAAGATGTATTTTTAGACGATTAAAAAAAAACTTGGCCATGTAAAAAGCTGTGCACTAAGTTCAGTAGAAACATTAGAAGTAAAAAAGTACTGTAAATAAAATTAAGAAAATTGATAAATTTTTAATCACAGATTATCCCAAGATGACAAAAAAGAGAAAAAAGGAATGACCCAGGTGTGTAAAATGGAAAGCATGATTTACAAATACATAAATGTAGACTAAAACATATGAATCATAAAAAATAGTATTTCAATTAAAAAATTAAGATTTTCATACTATATAAAAGTCACAATAATATACTGAATACAAAAGATACACCTTAAAGACTAGAAAAATTGAAAGGAACAGAAAATATGTATTTTAAAACACTAACCAAATGAATGGTGGTATAGTTAAATCAATATATTACAGATTTTAGGGCAAAAAGCATTTTGTAACATAAAGAAGATATTCTATAATAATAAAGGTTTAATCTATGAGGAATGTATCACAATTCTAAGTCTGTATGGAATAATTAACAAAGTTTAAAAATGGTTAAAGCAAAAATTAACAGAACTATAAGGATAAATATACAAATATGCAATCATAATGGAAGACATGAAAATATCTCAAAAATTGATTTAAAATAATATAAAAACTTGAGAACATGCATTATTTGGTTTTCCGTTCCTGTGTTAGTTTGCAAAAGATAATGGCCTCCAGCTCAATTCATGTACCTGCAAAGGACACAATCTCTTTTTATGGCTGCATAGTATTCCACAGTGTATATGTACCACATTTCCTTTTTCTAGTCTATCATTAGTAGATATTTAGGTTGATTCCATGTCTTTGCTATCGCAAGTAGTGCTGCAATGAACATGTGCATGTATGTGTCTTTATAATAGAATGATTTATATTCCTCTGGGTATATACCCAGTAATGAGATTGCTGGGTCAAACGGTATTTTGTCTTTAGATCTTTGAGGAACTGCTGCACTGTCTTCCACAATAGCTGAACAACTTTACACTTCCACCAACAGTACATAAGCATTCCTTTTTCTTCACAACCTCTCCAGCATCTGTTATGTTTTGATTTTTTAATAGTAGCCATTCTGACTGGTGTTAGATGGCATCTCATTGTGGTTTTGATTTGCATTTCTCTAATGATCAGTGATGTTGTGCTTTTTTTATGCGATTGTTGGCTGCATGTATGTCTTCTTTTCAAAAGTTTCTGTTAATGTCCTTTGCTTTTGGAGTCATTTTTTCTTGTAAATTTGTTTCAGTTGCTTATAGATGCTGGATATTAAACCTTTGTAGGATGCATAGATTGCAAACATTTTCTCCCATTCTATAGGTGGTCTGTTTACTCTGTTGATAGTTTGGCTACGCAGAAGTGCTTTAATTTAATTAGGTCCCATTTGTCAATTTTTGCTTTTGTTGCAATTTCCTTTGGTGTCTTCATTACGAAATCTTTGCCCATGCCTATGTCCTGAAGGGTATAGCCTAGGGTTTCTTCTAATGTTTTTGTAGTTTTTAGTTTTACATTTAAGTATTTAATCCATCTTGAGTTAATTTTTGTATATTGTGGAAGAAATGGGTCCAGTTTCAATCTTCTGTAGATGACTAGCCAGTTATCCCACAACCATTTATTGAATAGGGAGTTCTTTCTGCATTGCTTGTTTTGGTCAGGTGTGTCAAAGATCACATACTTGTAGGTATGCGATCTTATTTTTGCATTCTCTATTCCGTTCCATGGGTCTATGTGTCTGTTCTTGTACCAGCACCACGCTGTTTTGGTTACTGTAGCCCTGTAGTATAGTTTGAAGTCAGGTAGCACAATGCCCCCAGCTTTGTTCTTTTTGCTTAGGATTGCCTTAGGTATTTGGGCTTTTCTTGGGGTTCCGTATGAATTTTTAAGTAGCTTTGCTAGTTCTGTGAAGAATATCAATGGTAGTTCAATGGAAATAGCATTGAATCTATGAATTGCTTTGAGCAGTATGGCTATTTTAACAGTATTGATTCTTCCTTTCCCAAGAATGGAATGTTTTTCCATTTGTTTGTGTCATTTTATTTCTTTGAGCAGTGCTTTGTAGTTCTCCTTGTAGAGATCTTTCACTTCCCTTGTTAGCTGTATTCCTAGGTATTTCATTCTTTTTGTGGCAATTGTAAATGGGAATTCGTTTCTGATTTGGCTCTCTGCTTGCCTGCTGTTGGTGTATAGGAATGCTAACAATTTTTGCACATCGATTTTGTATCCTGAGACTTCACTGAAGTTGCTTATCAGCTTAAGAAGCTTTTGGGCTGAGACTATGGGGTTTTCTAAATATAAGATCATGTCATCTGCAAACAGGGACAGTTCGACTTCCTCTCTTCCTATTTGAATGCCTTTATTTCTTTCTCTTGCCTGATTGCCCTGGCCAGAATTTCCAATACCATGTTGAATAGGAGTGGTGAGAGAAGGCAACCTTGACTTATGCCAGTTTTCAAGGGGGATGCTTCCAGCTTTTGCCCATTCAGTATGATGTTGGCTGTGGGTTTGTCATAGATGGCTCTTATCATTTTGAGGTATGTTCCTTCAATACCTAGTTTATTGAAAATTTTTAACATGAAAAGATGTTGAATATTATCAAAAGCCTTTTCTGCATCTATTGAGATAATCATGTGGTTTTTGCCTTTAGCTCTCTTTATGTGATGTCACTTATTGATTTGTATCTGTTGAACCAACCTTGCATCCTGGGGATGAAGCCAGCTTGATCATGGTGGATATGCTTTTTGATGTGCTGCTGAATTCGGTTTGCCAGTATTTTGCTGGCTATTTTTGCATCGATGTTCAAGGATATTGGCCTGAAGTTTTCTTTTTTATGTTTTATATCTGCCAGGTTTTGGTATCAGGGTGATGGGAGCTAAATGATAAGAACATACGAACACATAGAGAACAACTCACACTCAAGTCTTTTGGGGGATGGAGGGTGGGAGGAGGATGAGGATTAGGAAAAACAACTAACAGATACTGAGCTTAATACCTGGGTGATGAGGTGAAATAATGTGTACAACAAACCTCAGTGACACCAAGTTTACCTACGTAAGAAACCTGCACTTGTACACCTGAACTTAAAAGAAAATCTTTGCAAACTATGCATCTGACAAAGGACTAATATCCAGAATCTACAAGGAACTCAAACAAAGCAGCAAGAATAAAACAAATAATCCCATCAAATAGTGGGCTAAGGACATGAATAGACAATTCTCAAAAGAAGATATACAAATGGCCAACAAACATGAAAAAATGCTCAGCATCACTAATGATCAGAGCAATGCAAGTGAAAGCCACAATGTGATACTACCTTACTCTTGCAAGAATGGCCATAAATTAAAAAATCAAAAAATAATAGATGTTGGTGGAGATGCAATGAGAAGGGGACACTTTGTTGGTGGGAATGTAAACTAGTACAACCACTATGGAAAACAGCGTGAAGATTCCTTAAAGAACTAAAAGTAGATATTACCATTTAATCTAGCAATCCCACTACTAGGTATCTACCCAGAGGAAAAGAAGTTATCATACAAAAATGACACTTGCACACACATGTTTATAGCAGCACAGTTTGCAATTGCAAAGTCGGAAGCAGCCCAAATGCCTATCAATCAATGAGTGGTTACAAAAATGTGGTATATATACATACCATGGAATATTACTCAGCCATAAAAAGGAATAAAACAATGGCATTTGCAGCAACCTAGATGTAATTGGAGACTATTATTCTAAGTGAAGTAACTCAGGAATGGAAAACCAAACCTCGTATGTTCTCACTCATATGTGAGAGCTAAGCTATGAGGACACAAAGGCATAAGAATAATACATTGGACTCTGGGGACTTGGGGGAAAGGGTTGGGGTGGCAAGGGATAGAAGACTATACATTGGGTACAGTGTACACTGCTCGGGTAATGGGTGCACCAAAATCTCAGAAACCACTGAAGAACTTATTCATGTAACCAAACACCACATGTTCCCCCAAAACCTATTGAAAAAAAATTTTTTTAAATAAATAAAATGAAAAAATAAAATAAAAATGTAATAAAAAATAGAAGACCTGAGCAACACAATTTACTTACTTGACCTAAAGGCTACTACAGAACACTTTATACAAGAGCAACTGAATTCACATTTTTAAAGTGCATAAAATTGACTTTATATTACATATAAACTTTAAAATATTTCAAAGGTTAATATGTTGTGAGTGTGACCTCTGACCACAAAGGAATTAGACAAGAAACCAATAACAAATAACTTAAAAATCTATAATTGCTTGTAAATATATTTGTAAGTAATCATGGGTCAAATAATAAATTCCAGAAAAAATTAGAAAAAAAAATAACTGAGTGACAGTTAAAACAAAATATAGCAAAATTTGTGGTACTCTGCCAAAATCATGCTTGGAGAAAAACATGGAGTCCTAAATTTAGCATGTACTAGAAAATAACAAAAGTTAAAAAAAAACAATGATATGTACTTTCATCTGAAGATGTTTATGTGGAATGAGCAAATCAAACCCAAATTAAGTAGATTAGAATAATGAACATGAGAAATAAAAAAAACTTGAGAAAAACTGACAAAACCAAAAATTTGAAAAAGTTAACAGTTTCAAAAAATTTAACTTTTTAATAAAAATGGGAAAAAATATATATTGTCAATTAAATGCATTAAAAAGATTTTACCACAGGTTTCAAAGACATTTAAAAGTTAAAATGTTAAGATATGAACAGCTTTATATGAATAAATTTAATAATTCAGATGAAAATACAAGCTCCTTGATAAAGTGAAAATAATTTAAAAAGATATGACTAGTTCCTTATTAAACATAGTTATTAAACAAATTGAATTCATCAATAATATCATTCCCACAGTGAAAGGCTTAGATGACTTCACTAGTGAATTCCTTAAAACATTTTAGGAATAAATGACATTACTGAGAAAAAATTTAGAAAGACAATAGAGGATATCCAAGAACATGAATTCGAAGATTCAAAATCTTTAGATTTGTTGTAATCTCAACCAAAATTCTAGAAGATGTATTCATGAAACTAAGCAAGCTTGGCTGGACACGGTGGCTCAGCCTGTAATTCCAGCACTTTGGGAGGCCAAGGCGGGCAGATCACAAAGTCAGGAGATCAAGACCATCCTAGCTAACATGGTGAAACCCTGTCTCTACTAAAAATCCAAAAATATTAGCCGGGCGTGCGTAGTCCCAGCTACTCAGGAGGCTGAGGCAGGAGAATGGTGTGAACCCAGGAGGCAGAGCTTGCAGTGAGCTGAGATTGCACCACTGCACTCCAGCCTGAGTGACAGAGCGAGATTCTATCTCAAATAAAAACAAAAAAGAAAAAAGAAATTAAGCAAGCTTGTTTTAAAAATTTATAGAGAAATCCAGATGACCAAGAATTGCAATGAACTCTTGACAACTATCAAAACTGAAGAATTTACATTACAAGATATCTATTATAAATTCATACAAATTAATTTAGTGTGGTATTAGCCAAACCAATTGGCTACTAGAACTGAATAAATAGACCAGAAATTGACTCACACAGATGTGGCCACCTGAATCACAACGAAAATGGCATTTCAGTGCAGTGGGTTGTAGTCAATTGACATCCATATCAGAAAAAAAGATGAATCTTTATTTTTATAACACTCCATGTAAGCAAATTCCAGATAGATTATAGATTTCATTCACAATCCTAAACATATGCACCTAACACTGGAGCTCCCAAATTTATAAAACAATTACTAATAGACCTACGAAATGAGATAGACAGCAACACTATAATAGTAGGTCACTTCGATATTCCACTGACAGCACTAGATAGGTCATCAGAACAGAAACTCATCAAAGAAACAACAGATTTAGACTATACCCTGGAACAAATGGTCTTAACAGATATATACAGAACATTTCATCCAACAACCACAGAATACACATTCTATTCAACAGTGCATGGAACTTTCTTCAAGATAGACCATATAATAGGCCATAAAACGAGCCTCAGTAAATTTAAGAAAACTGAAATTACATCAAGCATTCTCTCAGACCACAGTAGTATAAAACTGAAAACAACTCCAAAAGGAACCTTCGAAACCATGCAAATACATGGAAATTAAATAACCTGCTCCTGATTAAGCAATGAGTCAAAAATGAAATCCAGATGGAAATTAAAAAATTCTTCAAACTGAACAACAATAATGACAAAACCTACCAAAACCTCTGGGATACAGCAAAGGTGGTACTAAGAGGAAAGTTCATAGCCCTAAATGCCTATGCCAAAAAGTCTGAAAGAGCACAAACAGACAATCTAAGGTCACACCTCAAAGAACTAGAGAGACAAGAACAAATCAAACCCAAACCCAGCAGAAGAAAGGAAATAACCAAGATCAGAGAGAACTAAATGAAATTGAAACAAAAAAAAAAACACAAAAGATAAACAAAAAGCTGGTTCTTTGAAAAGATAAAACTGATAGACCAATAGCAAGATTAACCAAGAAAAGAGGGAAAAATACAAATAACTTTACTAAGAAACAAAACAGGAGATATTACAACTGACACCACTGAAATACAAAAGATCATTCAAGGCTATTATGAACATCTTTATGCACATAAACCAGAAAACCTAGAAGAGATGGATAAATTCCTGGAAAGATACAACCCTCCTAGTTTAAGTCAAGAAGAATTAGATACCCTGAACAGACCAATAATGAGCAGTGAGATTGAAATGGTAATTAAAAAGTTACCAACAAGAAAAAAGTCCAGGACCAGACAGATTCACAGCAGAATTCTACCAGACACTGAAAGAAGAATTGGTGCCAATCCTTTTGACACTCTTTCACAAGATAGAGACAGAAGGAACCCTCCCTAACTCATTCTATGAAGCCAGCATCACCCTAATACAAAATCAGGAAAGGACACAACCAAACAGAAACTACAGACCAATATCCTTGATGAACATAGTTGCTAAAATCCTTAACAAAATATTGGCTAACCAAATCCAACAATGCATCAGAAAGATAATCCATCATGATCAAGTGGGTTTTTTACCAAGGATGCAGGGATGATTTAACATATGCAAATCAATAAATGGGATACACCACATACACATAATTAAAAGCAAAATTCACATGAGCATCTCAATAGATGCAGAAAAAGCATTCAGCAAAATCCAGCATGCCTTTATGATTAAAACTCTCAGCAAAAATCAGCATACAAGGGACATACCTTAATGTAATAAAAGCCATCTATGACAATCCCACAGCCAACATAATACTGAAAGGGGGAAAGTTGAAAACATACCCACTGCGAACTGGAACAAGACAAAGATGCCCACTCTCACCACTCCTCTTCAACGTAGTACTGGAAGTCCTAGCCAGAGCAATCAGACAAGAGAGAAATAAAGGACATCCGAATCGGTAGAGAGGAAGTCAAACTATCGCTGTTTGCTGACAATATGATCATTTACTTTGAAAACCCTAAAGATTCCTCCAGAAAGCTCCTAGAAGTGATAAAAGTATTCAGCAAGGTTTCTGAATACAAGATTAATGTACACAAATCAGTAGCTCTTCTATATACCAAAAGTGACCAACCAGAGAATCAAATAAAGAATTCAACCCCTTTTATGATAGCTGCAAAAAAAAAAAAAAAAAAAAACTTAGAAATATTCCTAACCAAGGAGTCAAAAGACCTCTACAAGGAAAACTACAAAACACTGCTGAAAGAAATCATAAATGACACTAACAAATGGAAGCACATTCCATGCTCATGGATGGGTAGTCTTGATATTGTGAAAATGATCATACTGCCAAAAGCAATCTACAAATTCAATGCAGTCCCCATCAAAATACCACGATCATTCTTCACAGGATTAGAAAAAAACAATTCTAAAATTCATATGGAACCAAAAAAGAGCCTGCATAGCCAAAGCAAGACTAAGCTAAAAGAACAAATCTGGAGGTATCACACTACCTGATTCGAACCATGCTATTAGGCCGTAGTCACCAACACAGTGTGGTACTGGTATAAAAATAGGCACATAGACCAATTGAACAGAATAGAGAACCCAGAAATAAACCCAAATACTTAGAGCCAATTGATCTTTGACAAAGCAAACAAAAATATAAAATGGGGAAAGGACACATTTTTTAACAAATGGTACTGGGCTAATTGGCTAGCCACATGTAGGAGAATGAAACTGAATGAGAATTATCTCTCACCTTATACAAAAGTCAACTCAAGATGGATTAAAGACTTAAACCTAAGACCTGAAGCTACAAAAATTCTAGAAGACAGCATTGGAAAAATCCTTTTAGACATTGGCTTAGGCAAGGATTTCAGGACCAAGAACCCAAAAGCTAATTCAATAAAAACAAAGATAAATAGCTGGGATCTAATTAAACAGCTTTTACACGGCAAAAGGAACACTCAGCAGAGTAAACAGACAACCCACAGAGTGTGAGAAAATCTTCATAATCTATACATCTGACAAAGGACTAATATCCAGAATCTAAAATGTACTCAAATAAATCAGTAAGAAAAAAACAAACAATCCCATCAAAAAAGTGGGCTAAGGACACGAATAGACAATTCTGAAAAGAAGATATACAAACAGCCAATAATCATATGAAAAAATGCTCAACATCACTAATGATCAGGGAAATGCAAATCAAAACCACAATGTGATACCACCTTACTCCTGCAAGAATGGCTATAATCAAAAAACAGTAGATACTGCCGTGGATGCAGTGAACAGGGAACACTTCTACACTGTTGGTGGGAATGTAAACTAGTACAGCCACTATGGAAAACAGTGTGGAGATTCCTTAAAGAACTAAGAGTAGAACTACCATTTGATCCAGCAATCCCACTGCTGGGTATCTACCCGGAAGAAAGTAAGTCGTTATTTGAAAAAGACACTTGCACATGGATGTTGATAGCAGCACAATTCACAACTGCAAAATCATGGAACCAACCCAAATGCCCATCAACCAATGAGTGGATAAAGAAACAGAGAGAGAGAGAGAGAGAGATGATATACACACATATAGGATATACATATGACACACACACATATAGGATATACCTATGACACACACACATATAGGATATACCTATGACACACACACATATAGGATATACCTATGACACACACACATATAGGATATACCTATGACACCCACACATATAGGATATACCTATGACACACACACATATAGGATATACCTATGATACACACACATATAGGATATACCTATGATACACACACATATAGGATATACCTATGATACACACAGATATAGGATATATATATGATACATAAATATAGGATATATATATGATGAAATACTACACAGCCATAAAAAGGAATGAATTAACAGCATTTGCAGTGACCTGGATCAGATTAGAGACTATTATTCTAAGTGAGGTAACTCAGGAATGGAAAAATCAAACATCGTTATCTTCTCACTGATATGTGGGGGCTAAGTTTGAGGATGCAAAGGCATAAGAATGACACAATGGACTTTGGGGACTTGGGAAGAGGGGGAGGCAAGGGATAAAAGACTACAAATATGGTGCGGTGTATACTACTCGGGTGATAGGCACACCAAAATCTCACAAATCACCACTAAAGACCTTATTCATGTAGCCAAATACCACCTGTACCCCTATAACTTATGGAAAAAATAAAGAATACAATAAAAAGGAAAAAGATTATAGATTTCAAAGTGAAAGATAAAACAATAAGGCTTTTAGAGAAAAAGAATATCTTCATGTCATTGGGATAAACAAAGCTTTCTTGATTTATATAAGACAAAAAGTGATAGTTATAAAGAAAAACATAGTAAATTAGATAAGATTATAATTAAAATGTTCAAGTTATCAAAAGATACCAGTAAAAAGAGTGAAATTGCAATATGTGTGTGTATGCATATGTACCTGACAAAGAACTCAAAAATATATAACGATTCAAAATATGTAAAGATTTCCTACTAACCAATAGGGAAAAAAAGACAATCAAACTAGTATAAAAGGTATAAAATATTTGAATAGGCACTTCACAAAAGAAAATACCCAAGTGGCACATACACATAAGAAATGCAACTCAATCCAGGTAAAAAACAAGAAAATATAAACTAAAATCACAATGAGGTACCCTACACAACCACTAGAATATCTAAAACAAAAGCTAGATACAATCAAGTGTTGGCTAGCATTTAGGGAAACTATAATTTTCATACATAGCTGGTTGGAGTATAAATTAGTACAATCCATTTGAAAAACTGCTTAGATATCTCTACTATAACAATATGCATGTTCTATCATCCAGCTATTCTACTCCTAAGTGGGATATATAAAGCAAACTAATGTGTGTTATCATATGCAAAAGAAAAAATAAATCTCTCAAATTTAATGTTGAAAGGAAAAAAGAAACAGAACATTGCATACTGTATATTTCATTAATTTAAAAGATTTGCAAAACTATAGAGTTAGAATTTGGGATAGTGGTAACTTCTCTAGTCCTAATCTTAGTGCTATTTACATGACTGTGCTCACTTTATACATTTCATTAACCTTTAAACAAATGACATATGCACTTTTCATGACCTATGTAATTCTTCAACAAAATTTATAGCGAGAGAATAGACAGATAAGTAATTTTAAGTACACTTGCCCTAGAGTCAATGAACACTTGTTCTAATATTGGAAAATGTTCTTATGTAGTATTTGAAAACCAAATACCTTTTCTCCTTGCCAAAATTAGGCTATGACATTTGAGGCAACTCTCAAATCTGTATTTATTTTACTGAACTATTGAGCAGTCTGCCACTTTTACAGTTTCTAGCAGATAGAAGGTACTCAAAAAAGCATTAGCTACTTAAGTTTTGTTTTACTTTTTTTCCTGTTTTATTTTCATATCTGAGTATGTTTGTGTATAAAATTTTAAAAAATGATTAGTTTATAAAACTCACATGATTACCGATAGGTAAATATTCAAGCAAATTGTTTTTGACTTATAGTATGTTCACTTCTAAAGTCAAGGGCAAGTGGGTTATGCAATTGTGCTGTATGTAATTTGAACAATTTTTTATTTGAAATAATGTAATTGAATTGTCATTCCTCTGATAGAAATAACAAACGTTTATATAGAGAAACTAAAAATTATTCACCTTCATTTCCTTTCTGCTTCATGACAGATTTTCCATTATAGAAAAACTAGAATAAATCATCTTGCTTTATTTATGCCCTCCTACTTCTTTCAGTGGCAACATACATTATCTTCCCTGTGTTTCTCTTCAAATAAAACAAAGGGCTGTTGATTTTACTGGGAGGTAATTAGAATTGGGTCACATTTAAGAGCTATAAGGGCATCTCCAAGGTTTTCCTTTTATTAATAAAGATACCATTTTACAAAGGGATCTCACTTTCCATACTTTTTAGTGTACAAAGATCAAACCTACACACTAATTATATAAAATTATTTACAATGCTTGAAACCCTGAAGCTTTTCTGCAGCCGTACACCTTACTACCTGACAAATCTCTCTGAATGGAGATATTGAAGAAAACAAAAAACTGATGTCACTTGACTTTGATTATTCTCCCAAGTGCAGAATTCCATGTAAATCCATCTCTCTTCATCCTAGCAAAATACTCTCTTCACCTTACATCTGGTAATTATTTCCTTTCTCTACACAGAGAAAAACTGGATATTCCCCCTGCATTTTCTTCTAAGCTTCTAAGCAATAGCTGTTGAGCCACACCTTTGATCTATTACTAATGGCTCTGCAAAGTATTACTATATTAAGGGGACAAGAGCAACATGTTGAGGTTATTTGTGCTCTATACTATGACATGAGGACCAAAGGAAGTACGACTTATATACCTAAATAATTGAGTATTCTTGAGATATTTCCATTTCTTCACCCATAATATTGGCTTAATAATTTAAACCTTGATAGGGTTTTTCGGGAAAGGGAGACTACATGGAATAATTTAGAAAAATATGCTTGCTTTGTACCTGAAACAGTAGGCGAATTTTCAATGTTAAATTTGTCCTTATTATACAAATTGCTATTATTTTATTATAATTATTGTGATTATAAAACATGCTGATTTACTGGTCATAAAACATTATCCAAATATTTAGCATCTTAAGAAAACAAACATTTATTATCTCACAATCTCTCAGAAGGTTGCAATCAAGCTGTGGACCAGGGCTATAGTCAAATAGGTTGGCTGGAGTTGGAGAATCTGCTTCCAAGCTCACTCGCATGGTTGTCATGCCTCCATTTCTGGCTGGACCCTGATGTGAGGCTTCAGTTCCCTGCCATGTAGAAGATTCCTTAAGGATGTTCACAACATGATGGTTTCTTTTTCCCCAAGTGAGTAATCCAACAGTCAGAGAATCATCAAATCAGAGCCATAGGATCTTGTATACATAATCTCAGAGCTAAAATATTGTCACTTTTGCAGAACATTATTGGTCACACAAACCATCCCTGGTGTATGATGCTGGGGGAGACCACACAAGACTATGAATACCAGAAGGTGGGATCATTAGAGCCATCTTAGAAGCTGACACCTATAACAATACCTCATATTTACTGAGAATTTTAGTATGAGTGCTTTGAAATGTATTAATTCAGTGAATCCTTACTCAAACCCTATTAGATAGGAATTTTAATTTTATTTTTCAGATGAGATAAATGAACATTTTAAAGAGCCAAAAACCTACACAGATAATAATGGCAGAACATTACAAAATGTAATAATCTAGTTTGTGTTTCATAATGGTGTGAATAAAAGCAGCAGCAAAAGTTTCAAAAGGATTTCAAAAAAGCCTACTTTACATAACTAGTTCTGCTTAAAAGTACAGCATTTTCCTATGTCTTGCTAATAAAACAAGATAAAGCCATTATTTCAGCTATGACTTCAGCCAAAGTAACAACATACAATAACTATTTGTAAAATATATATAAAGTATGGAATATTTTTATTGACCATCTGTAAATATTATATTTATATATTTTAGTCTCTTCTCTTTTTTGTCTTTCCTTTGTTCCTTGAATTGGGAAAATTTGCATATCTCTGCCCTAATTTGTTCTTTTAAGTTTTTATTTCTTTTCATCTATGAGACTATCCAATTACATAACATTCTTCCATTTCCTAATGTACATATTATTACTATTTTAATGATGTAGAAAATGCAGTAGTATTCTTCAGGGAGAATATCCTGTTTTTCTCCATGTACAGAAAGAAAATAATTACCAGATATTAGACATTGTTAAAACCTCTATAATTCAAAGTCCTGAGTTTTTTCTTAGAATTCTATTGTTTCCTTTTGTGCAGCTAAAACAAATTCCTCCCTATTCAACACAAGATTTTTAATATCAAATTACTCTGTAGAACAATTCTCAGTAAATCTTTTTTTGAGTTTATACCTCTAAGATCAGAGCCAAAGGAATCTAGAGATCCTCAGATGTAGGAATGAAGAGGAAAGCAATAAAACTGGTATTTCAGCTAATTACAGCAACCTACCATTGCTCATAATGCTTTCCTACTGATATTTCATTTGTGTTTCACTTCCCCTTTTCAGGAATAATGAACTTCTCTTTAAGGAATATGTAAAATGTAAGTAGCAACAGTTGTATTTAAATAATGTTAATATTCTTTCCATATCTTGCTCATTCTAACTAAAACTATCAAAGTTCATTCATATTTTCCAATATAAACATTATAAATCGCTCTATCCTCTACAGAGCAATTATTAAAAAGCTGAACTATGTTAAAGTTGAATTATAATAAGTTAAGTTGTAAGAAAACTGGAAGTACAGCTCAAAGAAAGCTGAGCAGAGTTATAAAGCAGAATGCATTTACCCAACAACATTGTAAATACATTGGTCAATTATGAACATCAGTATCCATTTTTATCATTTTTAATTCATTTAAATTTTGACCAAGATTAACTAAAGCCATATTCATGAAGGCTTCTGAAAGTCTGTTTTTTTTTTTTTTGAAAATAAAAGAAGCTGAATAGGTATCTTAAGTCTTTTAAAAGAATCAAAATATAGATAGTAAATCAGACTCTACACTGAAATAGATGTCTCTAATATATTCCTAGTATTCAAAAGATCCTGTCAATGTTTCTTAATCTATTGTGTTATTATGAAAGTAACATGTTGAGATTATTCCCATCAGACTGTTTGATATAGAAGTTTTTATAGTCTGATTGTCCTATGTCACTCAACTTTAACATGTAAGGCTAAATAAAGTCCCAAATCACCTTGTGAACTCAACAAGGTAAACTTGGAAAACGCATTATAGCTTCTATGAAAGTGTTTCTTGAATATCAATTGAGTTAGTTGAGTAATAGTTCTTGCCCTTCTTTGAAAATATACCTAAGACTAAATAATAAAATAAATTTTCTATATTTGAAATATTTTATAAAAAACTGATGGTAGAAGTATAAAATGGAACTAACTCTCTGGAAGACAATGTGTAAAAAATATCATGGATCTTAAAACTGTGCATATGTACCTATTTTTAGAAATTCATGTTAAAAATGACAGGTACAAACTCCAAATAGTTTATTTTACAATTAAAAACTAAAATAATCCATAAAAATATGAATTTCTGTATGTTGAAATAATTTTTGTAATTAAAATTATGTTTCATCAGGTAATGTTTAATTACTTGCTAAAATGTTTATGAAAAGGGGATGAAAACTTTACAAATAGTATATTTTAAATTTGTTTTAAAAATAAGATAGTATACATTGAAATATAAATCTATGTATATAAAATACATGTGTTTATTATTTATAAATTGCAAAATTTCTGGAAGGACACATACCAAAATACACACAGTAGCTAGTTTAGACTAGTACAGTAAGTTATTTTTATCTTATTTTTAAAATATCATTTTTGAAGTTATCTAAAGGAAACATCTTTCATCAGAAAAAAAAAACTAATCAAACATTAATGCATCAACAAGTCCTAATGCTTAGTACTGTGTCTCCTTACATATTGACATTACCCTTTTCTCCTAAAGGTTTCCATCTGTATCCATCCTTGTCCAATTCAGCCCCAAATATGCACCTATTGAGACTCTGATTACCTGAGGAAACCTAACTCAACACTTTGCAACTGATACCATCAGCAATCTTGTCAGTTTTCCCCTACATTTCTTCCCAGTTGCTTTTTGCTCTCATCTTAGGCCAAGATAATTTAGCTCTCAGATTTCAGTGTTTTCTTCTATTAAATTAGTCTGTCTCTAACCTTGTTTTCTTCTGATATAAACAACACATTTTTGTATCTAGTTTACTTAGTTTTAATTTTTTCTCCTCAGATGAATTACCCTAGAAGGACAAGTGATTCTATATTTTGGCAAACACACACACAGAGAGAGAGAATTGGACTACTCATTCTATCCTTATAGTGCTAGTAATTTGAGATTAGGGAGTCACGTAACCCCAAATCTCAAATGGAAGCAGCTGTATCCATCTATATGAAGGCATTCTCTACAGCATTTTACATCTAATTTTCAAGTAGTCAGATTGGAAAGCAAATGCAAATGTCATTAATTTCTAACATTCTTGCCTTTAAAAAAATTTATTTTAAGTTCAGGGGTATATGTTCAGGCTTGTTACATAGGTAAATGTGTGTCATGGGGGTTTGTTGTATAGATTATTCCATCACCCAGGTATTAAGCCTATTACCCACTAGTTACCTTTCCTGATTTTCTCTCCCCTCCCACCCTCCACCCTCTGATGGGAACAACACACTGGAGCCTAACATCCTTAATTCTAAGTCCTGATCAAACCAATCTTGAATCACCTAATGTGTAAAGAACACCTGTTAAATTGACAAATTTCCCTTAGAAGTATGGAACTAATTCAATAGCTTTTAAAATATCATTTCCTCTATCAATCTATTAGTCACTTTGGAGAGATGTAAACAGCAAAATCAGCAAGCATTCTTTGATATCACATGTATAATCTTGCTTAGAAAAAATGCTCCTGCCTAGTACATCTTCTAGTAATCAATTTCTAGTGAAGAAAACATCTTGTAAAACTTACTTATCACCATGGTCTCATAATGAAAAATAACATCCTCAGGAAAAGAGTCTCCTAAAGATGCAATTTCTGGAACGATGCTCTGTGATATCTAACAATGCAACCCTGCATCACTTTTCTTTACCCAGGCATTCTGAACTAAGTAGTGATAATATCTCTCATTAAACTTTCTTGGAACTACAATGTCATTGACCCTGACCAAACACACAATTGAAATCCTGAGACTATGCAGATAAAGATATTAAGGTGAAATAAAGATCTTTCTTTTCAGTTCTTTAATTAACCTCCAGATACCTAAAAACAGGATCAGCAATCCAAATAGAATTTCAGAACAAATCTTTCTCTTTAACTATATGACAGCAGAAAGTAATTAAGCCTAAACTGGATGTGACTCTCCCTTGCCTCAGGGAAAGAAAGGGAAAAGGAAAGAGAATGATATAAAGTGAGAGAAAAGTGAGCTGGCTTTCTAACTCTTATAACCAAATTTACACAGACAACATCACAGATTACTATTAGTGGCAGTGATTGAATATCTCCTAAAACTCAATACTGTGTCAAGAAAAACCTTAAATTCATTAAAAACAATTCTCAATTTTCAAACATACTGTACGCCACATGTGTTATTGGCAAATGTATTTCTCCATCAAATAGACATTACAGTAATGACTGGGTTGCCAGTCCAGTCACTACAAGCCTATTTGAATCACAATGTACAGAAATCTGTTAGGAAGAACACTCCACAAACTATCCATCATGTGTAAGCATGTTTCTCTTTAGGAAGCATATTAAAAAATTCATCTTGGACAACCAGAAATACTTTCTGCTTCTTCCACTTCCCTAATTTACTCAAAAACTGGGGCATATTACGATTTCTTGCTCAGCAACCTGGCTCTCATTTTTTTGGCTAAAGAAGTCATCTATCTGAACAGAATCTAGAGGTCAGGACTGAAATGAACACTTAGGCTGGATAAATGAAGAGAGGAAAGAGCTGATAAGAGCATTTGGACTACTGATCCACTGAAAGTGTTTAGCACACACAAAAAAATGTTTTTCCATTTCTCCTGTCTGTCTTTATCATAGGTTGAACACCCCTTGTACAATGAATCCCAACGCAAGATTTTAAACCCATCTATGTTAATTACATACTTATAATATTATAACACTGTAAAGTTTATTTGCAGTTTACCCAGAGATAAATTATATTAAGTATGTAAAATAAGTCATTCAATACTTTTTCTAGTAAAGAATAGAATGTGTATGTAATGGTTTACAGATTTTGAATCATGCTCTATACACAGTTTTGTATTCACTGACAATGAATAATGAAGATTTGCATGTGATAGTTTCTTAATATGATTTTCATTAGTGTATAGTATAATAATTATTGGGCATTAGGTAATTTCCTAATTTGCACAATTATAACATTAATGAACACTATTACACGTCAAGCTTTGTGTACTAATTTTATATTTATAATATTGGAAAATTAGAAATAATGAGTAAATAGATACTTTAAAGTTTGGGATATATATTGACGTTTTTCAATCCTAGCTTCACATTGTAATTATTTCAGAAGCTTTTAAAAAATGTTACCTGGGTGTGCACTATTAAAATTTTAGTTTGATCAATCTCAGGTAGGACCCAATTTCCCTTGTATTTAAAAGTTCCCCAGGTGATTCAAGTATAAATTCCAGGTAAAGGCTGATATTCAAGTATATCAATTCACACTCCTCCAACATTATAAAAATTGTCTATTCAGTCTAAAATTGTGTATTATCCTTATTTTAATCTTGGTCAAGTAAGTGACAATGGCATCCATTATCATCTTAATTTGCATTTTCTTTTTTATTCAAACAGAAAATTTTCCAAAATATTGGTTATACATTTGTAATTTTCCTTTTATTAATTGCCTCTTCATATTCCATGCCCATTTGTTCACTTGCAATGTTCAGGTTTTTATTATTGTCAACAATAATCTATGAGAATTATTCTGCCAAATACAGCAGATTAGTCATTTATCTTTTAATTTTGTTGATGTTGCAGGTTATATAAAAATGTAAAATAATTGAATCTACTTTTTTCATATAGTTTTCTATTATTATTATCCTCATTTAAGCCAGATGTCAGCTGATATCACTAAGCTTCTTAAAACCAAACTAAAACCATGCATTTGGAAGTTTATTTTCTTGGTCACCTCAGGCTCTAGGCTTCAGATTCCATCAAATTAGTTCAATTTAATGATCATCTTACCATCACCTGGGCTACTACATACTCATTTGTATGTCTGCGTGCATGACTATGTGTGTATATTAACTTCTATACAATTGTATAAATTATGTAGGTTCATGGATTTCTCTTTTGTTTTTGAATGGTCTTTTTCCTGGATATAATTTTTTTTTTTTTGAGATGGAGTCTCGATCTCTTGCCCAGGCTGGAGTGCAGAGGTGTGATCTCGGCTCACTGCAACCTCCGCTTCCCGGGTTCAAGCGATTCTCCTGCCTCAGCTTCCCAAGTAGCTAGGACTACAGGCACCCACCACCATGCCTGGCTAATTTTTGTATTTTTAGTAGAGACAGGGTTTCACTATATTGGCCAGGCTAGTCTCGAACTCCTGACTTTGTGATCCACCTGCCTCAGGCTCCCAAAGTGCTAGGATTACAGGTGTATCATGATTTTTAACCAGTTAAAGGTATCACTCCATTTTTTTCTAGTTTTTCCAGTTTCTGATTAAAAGTCAGCTATTACTGTTATGTTTTGCCTCAGTATATACAGTATCTTTTCTTTCTGGCTGTCATCAAAATATTCACTATTTTTTATTTAAAAGTTTGAATATGATATGTTTAAGTGTGTATGTGTGTGTTTTTATAGAGAAGAATAAATCTCAATCTGTGGCACTTTGGAAAGAAATAGTAATTCATGAATAGATTTAAATTTCTCAGAGGAAGAGAAAGCAAATAATGACAGATGACTGTCATTCTTTGACCAAATAGCAAAAGGAGCCTGAAATAGAGGAAGTTCTGTATTTTGCAGTTGGGAAATTTATTTCATTTCATTCTGTTTTACTTCACATTCGTCATGAACACACAGCCTATTTTCTGAGGGAGTTTCTTTCACCTGATCACGGGTACCTATACCACAAGAGATCAACCCTGGAGAAGTCACTTATTTCCTTTCTGTTTTAAGCAAACTAAGCAAATAGCCTATATGTAATGACGTTTTTATATTTCCATAAATATTCTACAACTGTGCAATACAGAGAGTGCAATTGTGGCCTGATGAGTGTATTATGTTATGATCAATGTTTACCGATACAGATTTATACTTGTCATTTTCAAAAAAATATACTATTATAAAGCAATGTAACTGAACAATGGAAATATAAAAGCATAGTGTAGTGTGTAAGCTTACAGTTAAAAAAGAAATTTAAAACTGAGCAATATCCTATACCAGAGACAATTTTGAGAGAATCATAATGAAGCCACAAGTCCTGACTGTTCACACTTCCCTAGAGATTGCAGAAGATGCTGTTACATATAACATTCCTTGTAGAGGGATAATGATCCAGCATCTGCACCTCTATTTCCATGAAACAGAGGGCCACTAAGACCTGAATTCTTCCATCTATTTATTCATTCAACAAACATTTAATGATTTGTTCATCAATATATTTATGAGCTAGGTATTGAGTCAGGTAGCTTACAAGAAACTATAAACCACGGAGCCAAGGCCCCTGCTCTCATGGATTTTACATCTAGTGGAGGAATTTTTATGAAACTTTAAAGAAAATACATAAGTAATACATTTTAATGACTATTCTCTGCTCCTCCCGCCCAGTGAAGTGACTCAAATCCAAATTCAAACTCCCAGTATTTTTCTCCTGAAAGAATACACAGTCTTTATTCAACAGGTCCCTCTGCTCATCTCAAATACACCAATCCTAACACTGGAATGGCCCAGCAAGCAGGATGGTGGAACAATGCCCACATTTTTTTATGCCTGTATTGGTATATATTCTGACTACCCATTCACTAAGGTCTAACGGCATAAATGTTAGTAAAAAAAGAGAACTTTAAGAAAAAAACAATTTAGACCCACCACATTGCACACAATTTCAAATACTTTAAGAACTCAAGCTTACAAACCAGGAAAAAAAAAAACCTGCTCTCTGAGCAGCCACAAGTATTATAAATAAAAAGAGCAAGGAGAGGTGTGCTCTCAAACTTACCTTTGTTGTCAGCAGTGCCTATGAAGCAGTTTTAAACAGCCACACCTACTGGGGACTCATCAGATTTTCAGGGCCATTTCTTCTTTGAATCGTCTTTCTCCTCAGAAGTTCTGTGCATAAAGGTGTTAGCGGTGGCAGAGATCTGATTTACCTCAGTGGCAAATCCACACAGGTCTGAAGGAACTTCAACTCTCGCCTTCTCAGAAGAAAGAATTCAACTGAGGGGCATAAGGCAGAGGAGAGATCTTGGCAAATTTCAGAGCGGGAGTGAAAGCTTATTAAAAAGCTTTAGAACAGGAAGAAAAGGAAAGAAAAGAAGGAAAGTACAACTTGGAAGACGGCTAAGCGGGTGACGTGAAAAACCAAGTGCACAGCTTGACCTCTTGACTTGCAGCCTTATACATTGGCCTACTTCCGGGATCTTGCATTACTTCTCGCTGCTCCTGAGATCTTACTGGGAAGCTGCAGATTGGTTTCAGGTGTTTTCTGTCTATTAGGAGACTATGTTTTTTCCTAGCACCGGCTGTGGCCAATTATTACTTTAGACAAACAGTTAACAACCGCCTGACCACCACCTGATGATCACCCAGCACTCCCAGTGTGTGGAAAGGGGGCCTTCATCTGCCCTGCTTATGCCTGACTAGCTACCTACTGTCACAAAGGAACTAAAGTATTATAGATAAAATACCTTTAATTTTACATCTGCAATAAATAGTGCAGAACACATTTATCTAATACATTATTTTAAAGTATTTTACATGTATTATTGGCTTGATTAATTACTGCTGCAACCCTGTGAGGTATTATTAACATTTTGTTGATATGGGAAATAAGTTCAGATTAACCTAGCAACTTGTCCAAGTTTACATGGCTAACAAAAAAGATGAAGGAGGATTTAAATTCATTTCTAACTTACAACCAAAATTTTAAGCTCTTTTCACCATATGAAACTAGACAGTGTTTGTGCCATTATTTGAAAACACAGCAAAAAGTTATTGTAACTGTAAATAATTTATCTTACTCATCCACATAACGCATAATTCAGCAAATTTTTAAAAACTGACAGAAGATTTAGTTGATTCATCAAAATTTGTGATTAAGAAAAACTGTAGCCTGGAGGAATTACATGAGAAAAGGGATTGTAGTAGGTTGAATAATGACTCTCAAAGATATCTAGATCCTAATTCCTAGAACCTGTAATTGCAAATTTATGTGGCAACAGAGAGACTGGGGATATGATCTTGTTATGTTGATATGATCTTGTTTTGGGGAAAGTGTCCTGGATTATCGGGATGGGCATAAATGCAATCACGAGAGTCTATAAGAGAGAGTCAAAGGGATATTTGACTACAGAGAGGAAGGCAATGTAAGGAAAACAGAGAGATCTGAAGACGCTCTGCTGCTGGATTTGAAGAGTGAAGGAGAGGCCATGAGCCAAGGAACATATCTCCAGAATCTGGAAAATGTAAGAAAACTACAGCCCAAGCAACATAGTGAGACCTCGTCTCTACTAAAAAAGAAAAAAAAAACAGCCAGGTGTGGTGGTGCACACCTGTAGTCCCAGCTACTTGGGTGGCTGAAACAGGAGGATTGCTTAAGCCCAGGAGGTCGAGACTACGGTGAGCTGTGATGGCACTACACCCCAGCCTGCATGACAGAGTGAGACCCTCTCCAAAAAAGGAAAGGAAAGAAAAGGAGAAGGGAGGGGAGGGGAGAGAAGGGAACTAATACAGGAAGAGTTAACCACGAAGCAAGGTAAGGAATCTATATTGTCAATTTTGAGTCACATAATCTCTCAGAATACCACATAAATCCCATCAGTTTGCTTCCAATTGCATCTCAGATAAGTTATAGAAGACAAAAGATTATTAGTATAATTACACATGAATATAATCAATGGGTATAATTACCCAAAGGATAATTATGTTATCAAATAATTAAATAAAATAATAAGGCATAGGAAAACAAAACTTCCAAAAATAGCAGCATAGTGTCTTTTAAATATAAAACATAAAATATTCTTAGAATTATTTTCATTAAGTCATTTTATTTACTCACTTTCAGAGAGGCAACTCACTGTCCAAAAAGTACATGTTGCATTCCATTTTTCAATGTAGAATTGTTACTGGGGAGCAGCTGCTCAGCAAGGGACTATGTTTTCAAATTTTCCTTGCAGTCAAATGTATCCAAGTGACTGAGTTCTAGTATCTAGCCAATGGAATATGAGAGGAAGTTGGTTGTCACTTCCAGGCCTGGCTCACAAATAAAAAGTATGTTCTTTCATGCTCTGTCTATAGATGAGCAGATGGCCGTGAATGCCTTTTGTGGAAGCCAGTAGAGCTACAAACTAGAGGGTCCACAAATCACCACTTAGAGAGGAACCACTGATACTTATATACATTTTTAAATTTATGATCAAGAAGTAATTTTTTCTTTAAGCCTATATATATATATATACATATATATATACACATATGTTTGTTTATTGAAGTTGTTATTGTTGCCCTAACACAGGCATCATCCATTCATTGATTCAACAAATATTAAGTACCTACAATGAACCACATATGGCTCTAAGTCTTGGGACAAATCAGTAAACAAAACAAAGACTTCTCTCTTGGAGCTAGTGTTAGAAAACAAAGTAAGCAAATCAATAAATGAATAATCTCATACGAAGACTATAAAAAATTAAAAGTAGGATAAAGGAATATAGAATAATGAAGTATTATTTTAGATGGGATGGTTAGGAGAGGCTCTCTGGATGTGACAATTAGAGAGGGCCATGTGACTTTTCCTTAGAAGGATATTTCAGTGAGTGTGAATAGAAAAGGCAAGGACCCTAAGAAAGGAGTGGACTTGGCATGTTTGTACAACATCAATGAATCCAATATGGTGAAAGCTCAGTGAAGAATGGGGAAAGTGGTGTAAAGGGCATTCATAGAGATTGACAACAAAGAGAGATCAGATAGGGCCTAGTAGGAAATTTTATTCCAAGTGTATTTGGAAGCAGGAAGTGAAGAGCTGAAAGGAAGAAACAAAATGCTATACATTTAAAAAAACATGACTCTGGCTGTACAGTGAAAAGATAGGCTTCATTAGGGCAATAATGGAATTAAAGAGTGCAAGCAGGAGAAAAGTGCAATAGTGCACACAAAACATAATGGCTCTGAGGTAGAGCCAATTCATATTTTGAGTGTAGAAAAAAATAGGCTGTTGATGAGGTGACATGTGAGAGAAAGAGATGAATTAAAGATGATTCCATGGTTTTTGCCTTGAGCAACTGGATATATGGTGATGCTGCTTCAGAGTTGGGGAAATCTATAGGAAAAGCATATTTAGGAATGAAATCAAAAGATCGATTTTCGATTTATTAATTTTGAGATGTCAATTCAAGATCAATTGGAGATTTTCAGTGATCAGCTGGATATTCTAATCTGGAATTCAACAAACAGTTGAGAACTGGAAATACACATTTTGGAGTCATCAGCATATAGGGGGCTATGTTTTGTAATTGGAGTATTTGCATCCTTAATGGATGTTGGAAATTTGTGGAGAAGTTTTAGGACCTTAAACTATTTAAAGAGTGCTCCTGAAATTTAGTGGATGACAAGAATTACTAGACTTTGAAATGCCATATAAGCAGAAAGCTTGTTTGTAATTATTTGTTCCTAGATCCAAATCATAATTAGATATTGATACAGTTTGGCTGTGTTCCCATCCAAATCTCATCTTGAATTGTAGCTCCCATAATTCTCACATGTTGTGAGAAGGACCCAGCGTGAGGTAATTGAATCGTGGGGTGGGTGTTTCCTGTGCTGTTCTCATGAGAGTAAATAAGTCTCATAAGACCTGATGGTTTTATAAAGGGGAGATCCCCTGCACATGCTCTCCAGCCTGCTGCCATGTAAGACGTGATTTTGCTCCTCTTTTGCCTTCCACCATGATGGTGAGGCCTCCCCAGCCATATGGAACTATGAGTCAATTAAACCTCTTTTTTTATAAATTACCCAGTCTCAGATATGTCTTTATGAGCAGTGTGAGAGCAGACTAATACACATATACACACAAAATATTTTTGTACAGGTTTACTGTATATTTATTTTCTTCCATAAATGCAACTACTATGAATATCAACAGAAGATTAAATTTTATTTTATTCAGCAAATTACCATTGATCCCAATTTTGGAAAACCATGTCACCAATAGCAGGTAACACACGGTTTTGAGCTAACAACGCAACAGACTTTATTAGCTTGCATTTATTAGAATGGGTACAAGCATCTGAATATTTTATTATGTCCTCTAATATAATTGTGCTTGAGAATTTACAATTGAATCATATGATTTTATTATGTATTTTGGTTTTTTCTCAACTTCATTTAAGAATCAGAGCTTCTTTTGAAAGTACCTATACAGATAGATCAAATTATCCATGAACTTAATTTCAGAAAGTTAAAGAGAGAGTCACAAAATGTTGATTATATGAAGGAGCATTGGGCCTAACACAATAGACTTACAGAGCAAGAAGAGAAATGAGAAAAGAAGTGAGGACAAAGCTCGGAGGCAATTCAACATTAGAGGTCAAGAAGATGAGGTGGAACCAGTAAAGAAGTTTAAAAAGAAGTGGCCACTGGGCTACGGAGAAAAACAGGAAAATATGATATCCTAAAAACCAAGCAGAGAATATTTTTAAAGCAGAGAGAATAATCAAACTTGTCATGGGTCAAGTTAGACAAGTTAGACAAAAACTTGTCATGGGTCAAGTTAGCTCATGGATCAAATTATATGACGACTGAGAGCTAATCACTGGATTTGGCAAAGTGAAGCTCACTGAATCTTTGAAATAGTTACAGTGGACTGGTAGAGACAAAAGCCTGATTTAGATTAAATAAAAAGAGAATGTGAACTTCCAGGTATGGACAAGATGAAGTAACAGAAACTGTATTTATCTTCCCACCTGAAACAATAAATAAGTGGGCAAAATATGTAGAAAGAGGGCAGTACAGGGTTTATTTGTTTGTTATATACTACAAGACTTTTCACAGGCATATTGAGGAAGCTTATGTAAAGTCAGCATGATCTTGCTCACAGAAGAGTTAGGCCAAAAAAATGCAAGTTACTTATTATTTTCTGATGCAGGAGAAAGCCTTTGTGAACTATGAGACTCACATATTATTTTCTCTTCATCAGCATAAAAGAAAAAACAACAGAAGCAAAGTTGCTTAATATCCAAACGTTATGGGAAACTCCAAAGAGAAATCAAAGAAGAAAAGAATATGCTAGATACTTCATCTTTGTAATGTCCAAGAAACTCTAAGAAACGGTCAAGAAAACTTCAAGATAATTGAATTTACTTAAACCATGAGAAAGTCATGATTACATTAAGCAGTGATTTAAAACAGTTGAAAAGTTTACTCTAGGACATATAGTATCCCTTAAAATGTATCTTTTAAATGCTAGCTATTTTTATATTTGGCTATTTAAATAGAGCTCACATTTGAAAGAGAAAACATATACCTGTGTTGGAAAACACATTAACTGCAGATACTCCACACCTCTGGAACCCACCTACCAAGTAATTTGGGACACTGGATAGACTCCATCCTGAGACAGAGTCAACATGTTCCCATCACAGCTGTGGTCTCCTTCTTACCTGGTATTAAGTACAGCTGTTTAAAACCAGTAGTTACAGCCTGAACACCACCAACTTACCCAAATTTTAGGGTGGCAATTTACCTAAATTGCAGACCATGGTCCTCCAAGTAAATAAGCAGCCTCTGGAGCATAATTTTATAAATGTAAATATAGAAAATGACAGCAAATGGCACTAGTAATCTAGGGGGGGTTACATAATTTGCAAGCATAATAAGTACCTCCCGAGAATAAATCCTAGTAAGGGAGCCATGATCTTCTAATAACCAGGTTGCAACCTCTTGGAAAAGGTGTGCCAAACCCTTCTTTCTGCTCTATGTGGGATTGCAAGCATGTTAGGACTCTGCTGAAGCATTGACCATTCTGTTTAGACACAAACACAAATCATATAAAAATTTTGAGAATGAGTAAGCAATAGAATGATGGTAAAAGAGAGTAAAAGAGTTGAGACTTAACCAAGGAACAAAGCTGGATTATTCACACCCATGACAAAGACTGTGCCCAAAATTGGTCAGTGGTGCTAATGTGTTAAGGATTAAAGAAATATATTCTCAGAGTGACTTTAGCAAGATAACGGAAGATTCCCAGCTCATGTTCTCCCCACACGAATGACAAACTACAGCCATCAGAGGCAAAAATGCCTGTGTGGGAGCTTTTGAATCCAGGTAGATTGTGAAACCCTCCTGAAGCCCAATACTGGAGAAGGCAGACCCATACACGAGTGGCAGGCTTGCTGAGCATAGTTCTGGCGGCAGATCAAAAGTAGTCCCACCTCCCTCTGGACTCAGCTTCATCCCTACTTGGCTGTAGTTTCTAAATGAGCTCCTTCCACCATTGCAATTCATGTCCCCTAATAACAGGCCCTCCAACCTCAGACCCAATCCAGGATTCTGAAGCAGGTCCTCACTACCATAGTCCAGAGTCAGTCCTGCCAACCCAGGAACCTGCTGGGAGACACACCTCTTCATGTCCCCAGTAATAAGCCTGGAGACCTTTACCTCACTACAGATGCTGAAGCAGCCCTGTGACTCAGCTACAGCTCTACTCGATCATATCCTAGATTTAGTCTTACCAGAGATCAATCCTAACTACTCATGATGTATAATCCTTTTAAGGTGAGGTTAAATTCTGGCTGCTGGTATTATATTGAGGATAGACACTTTATAACTAAATTATCAAAAGTTAAAAAGACGAAAAAGTGATCATCTCGGCTATATGGGCTCTTTTTTGGTTCCATATGAAATTTAAAGTAGTTTTTTCTAATTCTGTGAAGAAAGTCAATGGTAGCTTGATGGGGATAGCATTGAATCTATAAATTACTTAGGGCAGTATGGCCTTTTCACGATATTGATTCTTCCTATCCATGAGCATGGAATGTTTTTCCATTTGTTTATGTCCTCTCTTATTTCCTTGAGCAGTGGCTTGTAGTTCTTCTTGAAGAGGTCCTTCACATCCCTTGTAAGTTGGATTCCTAGGCATTTTATTCTTTTTGTAGCAATTGTGAATGGGAGTTCACTCATGATTTGGCTCTCTGTTTGTCTGCTATTGTTGTATAGGAATGCTTGTGATTTTTGCACATTGATTTTGTATCCTGAGACTTTGCTGAAGTTGCTTATCAGCTTAAGGAGATTTTGGACTTAGACAATGGGGTTTTCTAAATATATAATCATGTCATCTGCATACAGAGACAATTTGACTTCCTCTATTTCTATTTGAATGCACTTTATTTCTTTCTCTTGCCTGATTGCCCTGGCCAGAACTTCCAATATTGTGTTGAATAGGTATGGTGAGAGAGGGCATCCTTGTCTTGGGCTGGTTTTCAAAGGGAATGCTTCCAGCTTTTGCCCATTCAGTATGATATTGGCTGTGGGTTCTTACTATTTTGAAATACGTTCCATCAATGCCTAGTTTATTGAGAGCTTTTTTAGCATGAAGGGATGTTGAATTTTATTGAAGGCCTTTTCTGCAACTATTGACATAATCATATGGTTTTCATCATTGGATGTGTTTATGTGATGAATTACATTTATTGATTTGAGTATGTTGAACCATCCTTGCATCCCAGGGATGAAGCTGACTTGATCATGGTGGATAAGCTTTTTGATGTGCTGCTGGATTCGGTTTGCCAGTATTTTGTTGAGGATTTTTGTGTCAATGTTCATCAGGGATATTGGCCTGAAATTTTCTTTTTCTGTTGTGTCTCTGCCAGGCTTTGGTATCAGGATGATGCTGGCCTCATGAAATGAGTTAGGGAGCAGTCCCTTTTTTTCTGTTGTTTGGAATAGTTTCAGAAGGAATGGTACCAACTACTCTTTGTACCTTTGGTAGAATTCGGCTGTGAATCCATCTGGTCCTGGATTTTTTTGGTTGGTAGGTTATTAATTACTGCCTTAGTTTCAGAACTTGTTATTGGACTATTCAGGGATTCGACTTCTTCCTGTTTTAGTCTTGGAGGTATCATGCTACCTGACTTCAAACTACACTATGAAGCTACAGTAACTGAAACAGCATGGTACTGGTACGAAAACAGATATATAAACAAATATAACAGAACAGAGGCCTCAGAAATAATGCCACACATCTACAACCATTGGATCTTTTACAAACCAGACAAAAACAAGCAATGGGGAAAGGATTCTCTATTTAACAAATGGTGTAGGGAAAACTGGCTAGCCATATGCAGAAAACTGAAACTGGACCCCTTCCTTACACCTTGTACAAAAATTAACTCAGACTCACACCACCATGCCAAGCTAATTTTTGTATTTTTGGTAGAGACAGAGTTTCAGTATGTTGGCCAGGCTGGTCACAAACTCCTGACCTCAGATCCACCTGCCTCAGCCTCCCAAAGTGCTGGGATTACAGGTGTGAGCCAACACACCCAGCCACAACTTTTGTACATTGATTTTGTATTCTGAAACTTTACTGAAGTTTTGTTTGTGTGTTTGTTTTTCCAGTTCTTGAAACCTTTGGGATGAGCCTCTGAGATTTTCTAGGCATGAAATAATATTATTTGTGAAGAGAAGTAGCTTGACTTTCTCTCTTCCTATTCAGATGCCTTTTATTTCTTTCTCTTGCCTGGTTACTTTCTCTAAGACTTCCAGTACTGTGTTGAATACATGTGGTAAAAGTGGGCATCCTTGTTTTGTTCCAGTTCTCAAGAGGAATGCTTTCAGCTTTTGCCCATTCAGTATGATATTGGCTGTGGGTTTATCATACGTGGCTCTTATTATTTTGAGATATGTTCCTTTAATGCATAGTTTGTCAAGGGCTTTTAACATGAAGGGATGTCGATTTTTAGTGAAAGCCTTTTCTGCATCTGTTGAGATGATCACATGGTTTTGTTTTTACTTCTGTTTATGTGATGAATCCCATGTATTGATTTGCATATGTTGAACTAATCTTGCATCCTAGGAACAAAACCTACTTTATAATTGTGGATTAGCTTTTTGATGTACTGCTGGATTTGGTTTGCTAGTGTTTTGTTGAGAATTTTTGTGTCTATTTTCATCAAAGACATTGGCCTTAAGTTTTCTTTTTTCATTGTGCTTCTGCTAGGTTTTTTTTTTTCAGAATTTAAACAAAATTGTAAAATCTTTAGCTAGAGTAGGAAAAAGGAAAGGACTCAAAAAAATAAATAAAATCATGCATATGTTAATTGCAGCACTACTCACAATAGCAAAGACATGGAATCAACCTACATGCCCATCCATGATAGACTAGATTGAAAAATATGGTACATATATGTCATAAAATACTCCATAGCCATAAAGATAATGAGATCAGGCCCTTTGTAGTAACATAGATAGAGCTAGAGGCCATTATCTTAAGCAAACTAATGCAGGAACAGAAAACCAAATACCACATATTCTCTTATAAGTAGAAGCTAAACATTGAGTACATATGGACACAGAGAAGGGAACAACAGACACCAGGATTGACTTGAGGGTGGAGGGTGGGAGGAGGATGAGGGCTGAAAGCTACCTATTAGGTACTATGCTTATTACCCAGGTGATGAAATAATTTGTATGCTGAACCCTTGTGACATGCAATTTACCTATATAGCAAACCTGAACATGTACCCCTGAACCTAAAACAAAAGTTAAGAAAGAAAAAAAAGTGGTATAACCATACAATGAAATATTATTCAGCCAGAAAAAAGGGTGAAGTACGAATATAACATGAATATACCTTGAAAACATGGTGAGTAGAAAGAAGCCAACTACAAAAGGCCACATATAGTATTTCATTTATATGAAATGTCTAGAGTAGGCAAATCCTACTGTAGACATAAGGTAAGGTAGTGCTTGCTAGGGACTAGGGTGGGATGAATATAAAATGATAGCTAATGGATATGGGTTTTCTCTGGGTGAGGGATGATGAAAATGTTCCAAAATTATATTTTAGTGATGGTATGACTTTGAATATACTAAAAATCATTGAAATGTACACTTTAAATAGGAAAATATTATGTGACTTATATCTCAATAAAGCTGTTAACAAATTAAAATGAAATAAAATCAGAAATGAGGGGATGCATTACAATACAATAGATGCCTCAGAAATAAAAAGGACCATACACTACCTTTATGAACAATTATATGCCAACAACTTAGATAATCTAGAGGAAATGATTAGTTTTTAGACACATACAACTTTCCAAACCTGAATCAAAGAGAAATAGTAAGCTTGAATAGACCAATACAAGAAGATTGAATTAGTCACCAAAAACCTTCTGAAAAAATTCAATATCAGCTGACTTCATGGGTAAATTCTACCAAACATTCAAAGAGGAATTAATATCAATCCTTTTTAACCTCTTCCAAAAAATAGAAAAAGAGGGAGTACTTTCAAACTCATTTTATGAGGCTGCTATCACCCTGATACAAAAGCAAAACAAAGACACCATGAAAAAGAGAAAATTGTGGGCCAATACCCTTGATTACCATGGATGCAAAAATCCTCAATAAAATGCTAACAGCCAGAATTCAACACCACCTTAAAATAATTATACATCATGACCAAGTGAGATTTTCCCTGGGATGCAACATTAATTCTATATATGCAAACAATTGTGATACATGAGATTAAAAAAAATTTTAAACCACATGATCATCTCAGTAGACACAGAGAAAGCATTTGACAAAATTTCAATTGATTCATAATTAAAACTCCCAACAAAATAGGTAAAAAAGAATAATAGGCGAAGAGGAATTTAGCACAATATAAGCCATATATGAAAAGATAACAGCAATCTTCATAATCAATAAGAAAAATCTAAACATTTTTCCTCTAAGATCCGGTAAAAGGCAAGGATGCTCATTCTTACCAATTCTATTCCACATAGTACTCAAAGTCCTAGCCAGTGCAATTAGTGAAAGAAAAAAAGGAAAGAAAGAAGAAAGGAAGAAAAGAAGAAAGAGAAAGAAAGAAAGAAAGAAAGAAAGAAAGAAAGAAAAAATTCAAATCAGAAAAAAGTAAAAATATTTCTGTTCACAGATGATATCATCATATATGTAGAAAATCTTAAAGACTCAACCAAAAAAAAAAAAAAACAAGAACTAATGAATGAATGAAGTAAAGTTTCAGGATATAAAATCAACATACACACTCAGTAGCATTCCTATACATAAAAAACAATCTCTCCAAAAGGAAATTAAGAAAGCAACTCCATTCATAACAGCACAAAAAATACAAGACCTAGGAATAAACTTAACCAAAGTGGTAAAAGACTTCTACAGTGGAAATTATAAAACACTGATGAAGGAAATTAAAGGCACAGATATATGAAAAGATATTTCATGTTCATTGACTGAAATAATTACAATTATTAAAATGTCCATATTTTCCAAACTGATCAGACAATCTCTATTAAAATACAAATGGCATTGTTAATAGAAATTTTAAAAATCAAAAATTTACGTGGAACCACAAAAGACACCAAACACCCAAAATAATATTGAGTAAGAACAAAGAAGTAGGCATCACACTTCCTGATTTCTAAATATATTACAAAGCTACTGCAATCAAAGATTATGGTATTGATATAAAATATATAGACCAATGGAACATTACAGAGAGCCTAGGAATAAATCAATCTATGCCCAACTAACCTTTGACCAGAGTGTCAAGACACACAGTGAGGAAATAATCGTCTCTTCAATAGGTGTCTATTAGTCCATTCTCAGGCTGCTATAAGGACATACCCAAACCTGGGTAATTTATAAAGGAAAGAGGTTTAATGAACTCACAGTTCCACATGGCTGGGGAGGTTTCACAATCATGGTGTAAGGTGAAGGAGGAGCAAAGGCATATCTTACATGGTGGCAGGCAAAAGATGGTGTGCAAGGGAACTGCCCTTTGTAAAACCATCAGATCTCATGAGACTTATTCACTATCATGAGAACAGCGTGAGTAAACCCACCCCCATGATTCAATTATATCCCACCAGCTCCCTCCCATGACACATGGGGATTTGGGGAGCTTCAATTCAAGATAAGTTTTATGTGGGAACACAGCCAAATTATATCATTCTGCTCATGGCCCTTCCCAAATCTCATGTCCTCACATTTCAAAACCAATCACACCTTCTCAATAGTCCCCCAAAGTCTTAACTCATTTCAGCATTAATTCAAAAGCCCACAGTCCAAAGTCTCATCTGAGACAAGGTAAGTCCCTTCTGCCTGTGAGCCTGTAAAATCAAAAGCAACTTAATTTATTCCATTGTAATAGATACAATAGAAGTAGAGGCATTGGGTAAATACACCTATTCCAAATGGGAGAAACTGACCAAAATGAAGGGGCCACTGGCCCCGTGCAAGTCTGAAATCCAGCAGGGCAGTCAAATTGTAAAGCTCCAAAATGATCTCCTTTTACGCCATGTCTCACATCCAGGTGACGCTGATGCAAGAGGTGGGTTCATGGTCCTTGGCAGCTCTGCCCCTGTGTCTTTGCAAGGTACAGGCCCCTTCCCGACTGCTTTCACAAGCTGGCGTTGAGTGTCTGCGGCTTTTCCAGTCGCACAGTGCAAGCTGTCGGTGGATCTATTATTCTGGGGTCTGGAGGATGGTGGCCCTCTTCTCACAGCTCTACTAGGCAGTCCCCCAGTGGGGACCCTGTGTGGGGGCTTCAACCCCACATTTCCCTTCTGCAGTGCTTTAGAAGAAGTTTTCCATGAGGGTTCTACCCCTACAGCACACCTCTG
This sequence comes from Pongo pygmaeus, assembly GCF_028885625.2. Classification (NCBI taxonomy): domain Eukaryota; kingdom Metazoa; phylum Chordata; class Mammalia; order Primates; family Hominidae; genus Pongo; species Pongo pygmaeus. The sequence continues at coordinate 124,379,884 of NC_072377.2, read as the reverse complement.
CCTGGACATTCAGGCATTTCCATACATCCTCTGAAATCTAGACAGAGGTTCCCAAACCTCAATTCTTGACTTCTGTGCACCTGCAGGCACAACACCACATGGAAGTTGCCAAGGCTTGGGGCTTGCACCCTGTGAAGCCATGGCCTGAGCTATACCTTGGCCTCTTTTAGCCACAGCTGGAGCCACTGGGATGCAGGGCACCAAGTCCTGAGACTGCACACAGCCAGTGTGCCCTGGACCCAGCCCAGGAAGCCAATTTTCCTTCCTGGGCCTGTGAGCCTGTGATGGGAGGGGCTGCCACGAAGGTCTCTGACATGCCCTGGAAAGAGTTTCCTCATTGTCGGTGTGATTAGCATTTGGTTGCTCATTATTTATGCAAATATCTGACCCTGGCTTAAATTTTACCCCTGAAAATTGTTTTTTTTCTTTTCTTGTCTTTTCTTTTCTACTGCATTGTCAGGCTGCAGAGTTTTCAAACTTTTGTGCTCTGCTTCCTCTTGAACACTTCTGCTTAGAAATTTCTTCTACCAGATACCCTAAATTATCTCTCTCAAGTTCAAAGTTCTATAGATCTCTAGGGTAGGGGCAAAATGCCACCAGTCTTTTTGCATAGCAAGAGTGACCTTTACTCCAGTTCCCAACAAGTTCCTCATCTCCATCTGAGACCACCTCAGCCTGGACTTTATTGTTATATCCCTATCAGCATTTTGGTCAAAGCCATTCAACAAGTCTCTGAGTCTCCAAGTTCATTCAAGCCATTCAACAAGTCTCTAAGTCTCTGGGTAAGTTCCAAACTTTCCCACACCTTTCTGTCTTCTGAGCTCTCCAAGTCTCTAGGAAGTTCCAAACTTTCCCACATTTTCCTATCTTCTTCTGAGCCCTCCAAACTGTTCCAACCTCTCCCTGTTACCCAGTTCCAAAGTCACCTCCACATTTTCAGGTATCTTTACAGCAGCACCCTACTCTACTGAAACCAATTTACTGTATTAATCCATTCTCATGTTGCTATAAGGACATACACAAAACTGAGTAATTTATAAAGGAAAGAGGTTTAATGGACTTGGACTCGCAGTTCCACATGGGTGGGGAGGCCTCACAATCATGGTGGAAGGTGAAGGAGGAGTAAAGTCATGTCTTACATAGCGGCAATCAAGACAGCATGTGCAGGGGAACTGCCCTTTATAAAACCACCAGATCTCATGAGACTTATTCACTATCATGAGAACAGCATGTGAAAAACCTGCCCCCATAATTCAATTACCTCCCACAAGATCCCTCCCATGACACATGGGGTTTTTGGGAGCTACAATTTCAGATAAGCTTTTGGTGGAGACACAAACCGTATTGAAGTGTTACTGGGAAAACTGGATATTCACATGCAGAAGAATAAAATTGGACCCTTATATCATATACAAAATTAAACTCAAAATTGATTGAATGCTTAAATATAAGACCTGAAATCATAAAACTTTTGTAAGAAAAAATAGGGTAAACCTTCTTGTCATTGGTATGAGCAACTAGTTTTTTGATATGACATCAAAAGCACAGGTGTCAAAAGATGAGATTGTATTACACTAAAAACTTCTACATCTCAAAGGAAACAATCCAGTTAAAAAGACAGCCTATAGAATGGGAGGAAATATTTGCAAACCATATATCTAATAAGGTGTTAATATCCAAAATATATAAGGAACTCAAGCAACTCAATAGCAAATTTAACCCAATTTAAATATAGCCCAATTTAAAAATAGGCAAAGGACCTGAAGAGACATTTTTCCAAAGAAGAAACAAAAATGGCCAACAGGTATATAAAAAGATGTTCAACATCACTAGTCATCAGAGACATGCAAATGAAAATCACAATGAGATATCATTTTGCACCTATTAGGATGGCTATTATCAAAAAGACAAGAGTAACAAGTGTTGGTGAGAATGTGGAGAAAAGAGAACTCTTGCACACTGATGGTGAGACTGTAAATTGGTACAGCCATTATTGAACATGGTATGGAGATTCCTCAAAAAAACAAAAACAGAACTACTGTATGATCCTGCAATCCCTGTTGTGGGTATATATCCAATGGAAATGAAATCCATATGTCAAAGAGATATCTGCATTCCCACGTTCATTGCAGCATTATTCACAATAGCCAAGATATGGAAACAACGTGTCAATGGATGAATGGATAAAGAAAATGTAATGTATACACATTCACAAAGAAATGGAATATTATTCAGCCTCAAAAAAGAATAAAAGCCTGCCATTTTTGGCAATATGGATGAACCTGAAGGACATTATGGTGATTGAAATAAGCCAGACACAGAAAGACAAATACTGCACGACCTCACTTATATGTGGAATCTAAAAAAGTTGAACTCATAAAAGCAAAGAGGAAAATGTTAGTTAGCCAAAGCTGCCAGGTGGGGGAAATGCAAATATGTTGGTGAAAGGATACAAAGTGTCAGTTATGCAGGATCAATATGTTCTAGAGATCTAATGTACAACATGACTATAGTTAATAATACTGAATCCTATATTTGAAATTTGCTAAGAGTAGATCTTCAGTGTTCTTACCACAAAAAAAAATAACTATTTGAGGTAACAGATATGTCCTTTGGCTTGATTGTGGTAATCATTTCACAATGTATAAGGATATCAAAATATGACATAGTATACCTTAAATATATACAATTTTTGTTGGCAAGTATACCTTAATGAAGCTGGGAGAAAAAAAGAATTATCTTCTTTGTCTTCTTCTCCCAGTTATTCATTTCTTGCCCAGATTTATTCAACTTTGTACTGTTCTTGCCTCCAGTCCTGTCTAGCTGCAATAGATTCTCCACACTTCAGATCGTGAAATTTCTGTTTCTAAATGGAAATCACTTCATATCTTTCCCTGCTTATGCCCATACTCTATCTTAATGTCATAGTTTGAAACAATGATCTGGGTGCAGGTAGGTTCTTTGAGGGTGATCCCGGAAGTACAAATGATGGCATGAAAAAGGTTTGACAGGGAAGGGAGAAAAGTCTATAAATGCTGCTTTAGTAAGCAGCTTAATACAACAGGCAACTGCAGCTAAATACACTATAGGCCCTTGTGTCTGAAACACACCTTACAATTGCGTTGTGGCTGGAGCATTGACTCCCAACTCCATTTGTTGAGAGTGCTCTTAGTCATATTAACACCACTTCCAATTCGTGTTACTTGAAACGTAATCATTTCCCAAGGTACTAGAGAAAGATCTCAGGCAGAGAAGAGAGAAGCAGATATTTCTAAGGTGGAAAGATGTCAATGTTACAGAAACTGTCTCATTCTGCACCTGCAGGTGAACTCAGAAAAGCTGATGGAAGATGACAGTTTGCTTTACATGGCACAGAAGACCCATATGGTCTGGCACGGAAATCAGAAAACTTATCCCTGGTCACTTGATAACTACAATGTACTTGTATTGGACCCCTTTCCATTTCATGAATGGATCCCATCTTTTCCAAATTACAAATTCACAATTGTACAGTTCGATTTTTTTCTCTGCTTCTATGGCAGATGGTTTCTATTTTACCGTCTAGCATTACGAGCCAATTATAATTTAAACACCGAGTCTAACAGAGAATCTCACAGAGGGAACATGCACATGTCTGTTGAATGAATAACTAAAAAAAAAATCTCTTAGGTGATAGAGAGATTGCTGACAGAACAAACGAGCATACCTGTATGATGAAATTAAGTAGAATAATCACAGGCAGGGAGGGTAGAAGAAGTGTTTTATGAATGTATTAAATTTATGGAGGCAGAAGTGTTGTTAGGAAAAATAATTTTGTTAAGTGACAGGATCCTGATAGACAGTACTGTGTCAGGCAGGCAAATCAGTTTCTTAGATGTAGCTAAGAGAAACAAGTTTGCCTGTTTTTGAGCTCAAATTTAAGGTCTTCCATCAATCCGAGGTTTCTGTAGGAACCAGAATGATTTGCTCTTTTATTTAATATTTAAGAGGTGTTGTTAAATAGTCCCCAAATGAGGTGTGCTCTTCCTTTGTAGATTTGGAGAGAGCACCAGAGAGCTCCAATGCTACTGTTACTTAACAAAATTATTTTCCCTAATAATACTTCTGCCTCCATAAATTTACAATGAGTCAGAAAAAATACATATATCCAACTGGGAGAGTCAAATACTCAGGTTCATTAAAATGCCACAGAGGCAGGATGCTGTGTGAGATTTGCAGAGTGGTGCATATGAACCTGTTAACCTTGCTTCTAAATCTAAGAAGTGGGCACATACAGCTTTGTTTGAGTATATCGGCCTCTTACAATCTGTCCTTTCCAGTTAGGCCTTAACAGGATATTCACCTGGGTACCAATAGTTGTCACAAGACTCTTCTATTTCTCTTTTGCCTATTCAAGAGGAATGATGCCATAAGGTTGTAAGAATATGATACGTACGTAGTAGGGGTTTGTGAGGATGAATACAGAAGATTTCAGAATTGATGAAACTTAAATGTATATTTAGCAAAAGTGAAAGTAAACTGTGAACAGGCTTATCGGCCAATAAACTGGAATTTCTTTTTGTATTCTTTTGGAAATAAAACATCCTTTTGCTACATTGGCACCAGTGTGTGTACCTAAATAGGTAACTTTGTCTTCTGGTTCCTATCTGTGGGAGAGATTCAGTTTCATGGTTTCTTTGAGCAAACTGTAATGCAGAATTTGGACTCTTTTTGTAATGGTGGATCTGAAACAAGAGCTACAAAATGATTCTATAAAATACTCTGCTAAAATAAATTAATTCCTGGCCAGGCATGGTGACTCACAACTGTAATCCAAGCACTTTGGGAGGCCAAAGCGGGAGGATCACCTGATGTCAGGAGTTTGAGACCAGCCTGGCCAGCATGGTGAAACCCCGTCTCTACCAAAAATACAAAAATTAGCCAGGCATGGTGGCACACATCTGTAGTCCCAGCTACTCAGAAGGCTGAGGCAGGAGAGTTGCTTGAACCCAGGAGGCGGAGGTTGCAATGAGCCAAGATCAAGCCACTGCACTCCAGCCTGGGCAACAGAGCAAGACTTTGTCTCAAAAATAAATTAAATAAATAAATAAATAAACTCGTTATGCAAGGCAATCACTAGTAAACCATAGCTGCTAAAAGGTGACAAGAGTATCCAAGGATGACACTGAAGAGCAAGGCCAAGGTCTTCATACAAAATCAAATACCTTATTCAAACCCTATGTATATCAGTTTGTGATAAACTGATAGAAACCAGTAATCAAACACAATTAAAATGACTGATTTTCCAGCTATGAAATGTTTGAGAGTTATAGTACAAAAGGCCAACATAGAAAACTGTTTTACCAATATGCCTCTTAGTGAATGCTAATCTTCATTTATAGTCTCATAAATACATATGGCCAAAATAGAACAGAATGTGTTAATGACTAAACTCTGACTCATCTCTTTCACTCCACACATGGAATCTATTGCCAAAATCTATCACTTCTTTTTTCTCAAAATGACTCCTATAATTATACCTTTCCTATCTACTATCTATTGTGGTTTACAACACACATACATCATCTCAATGGAGTCTCACAACATTCCCAGGACACTATTTTACAAATTAGTAAAACTGGCTGTCAGTGATAGGAAACTGGCTCAATGTCACTCAAATAGTAAATGATATAATCACAATTTCTCATCCAGAAGATTATGATTAAGGCATCATCCAGCTCTAAAATGCTGTAGTTGGATAATTGCATACCCTCCTTTCCTTTCCTTTGTCTGCCACTGTCTTCACCTAAAACTTGACCGCTTCTCACCTAGGCAGCTACAATTTCTCTTTACCTGACAGCAATAGTCTCAGGGAGCATAGCTTTCTTCTCCATTTAGCACTCTCACCATGTCACACTCTTCTCTGAGAGCTCCCAGCTCTTAGGATCATAGCCAAAATGTTCAGCCTCTTTTTCCCAAGAGTCCCATTAAAAAGATTCTGAATTGTATGTGTCTTGTGCCACCCCACTCAGGTCTGACCACTCCTACTTAGTTTATTATTGGCTCATTTACAGTCTTCCCCTTTTCTGGTCCTACCCAGCCCCGCCCTGAGGTTTCATGAGCTATCTGACATGGAAACATATGCATTTCATTTCACACACGCCCCCCTCAAGCTGCCTCCAGCTTCTTCTGCTTCTGCTTTATTTAAATATTTAAAGTCCCCCTCAAAAAAGCACTTTTCTCAGCTTCTGACTTTATGTGACCTAGTCCTGTGTGAAATTGAAATGGCATGTTAATGTTATCTGCTGCAGAGAGTAAACTCCTGAAGGGCAGTGACAAAGCATAATTATCTGTACTTTGTAGAACACAGAAAATTAGCACTCAATATGTGTTAAATAAAGGAAAGCAAACATTTTGATCTTTGTTGCTATTTGGTACTTTTTAATGTCATGTTTTGAAATCATTTTGCTCAAAATGCAAACAGGAATAAATCTCAAGAGACTGTTAGAAAAATTATCCTAAACCTGGCCCCCTCTTAAGATGGAGGCCCTGGATATTTTACTTTGTTGGCTTGACATTTAAGGGATATTTGCGGAAATTGTATATGTAACATAAATTACGTAATGCAAGCCCCCCAACTTCTCCCAGAAGAGTTATTTGCAGCAGTCTCCTTCCAAAAAGTCTTGACTCTCAGATTTTGTAATTGTAGGGGAGTGAGAAAGAGATCACCTCCAATCTCTCCTTTAGCTCTTATCTAGGCTCTTTGTCTGAATCTAGAAACCAAATTGACACCAGGCAGATTAACAAGAGAAAAACATACAAAGTTTATTAGTTTTACATGTACATGGGCATCTTCACAAGACAGTGAAGTCTGGAGTAGCCAAAGCAAGATGCTTTTATACTTCTTAGACAAAGAATGATAAATTTGAGAAGAAATGACACGATAAGTGGTATCTAACTAGAAGCGGTAAATTTCTAGGGTAGTCACGAGGAGATACACAGAAGGGTATAAAACTCCTGGAAGATAAGGGGTACTTTGGGAAGTATATTTGTCCAGGTCCATTGCAGCCCCCCAATTCCCAGTCTCTTATGATAAGGGCTATTTTCTTGCCCTGGTTCTGTGAGGGTACACCTCCCAGAGGAATCTTTATGGCTTTTTATGTGGAAGAAAATATAGGTCATCTACTTGTTTCTGTAACTACAATTTTTCCAAGGTTTTCAACTCAAAATAATCAATTTACCAATTATCATGCACTGAGATGGCATATCCTTCACTCCTTTAAAATTCTGATTCATTATACCCCATGTCAAATGCATCCTTCTTAAACAAGCGTATTCTGTCACTACACTTCTCAAAATTATTATGTTTCACCATATTCCTATTCATCAACACAAACCTTCTCTGTCTCACTTTTAGGGTTTCCTGTAACCCAGCTTGAGAAATTTAGGCATTATTCTGGATTTCTGTCTTATTATTGCCACCCCTGCCTAGAAATTTAACGTCTAATCTATCACCAAGTCCTGTCCATTCAACTGCCAAGTTCAAGATACTAATGTATTTCTCATAGACTACAGCAAGCCTATGTTATTTCCTGGTTTTTGCTTATAGAACACCACAGTGATTAGGAGCACAAACTGCCTCAGTTCAAAGCTTAGACTTTTCATTTATTAATTGTGTAAATCTGGACAAAATAATTAACCTCCTAGTGCCCTTCTATTTTTATCTCTAAATTGAGAGGACAATAATGGCACCTACTTCATAGGACTGTTATAAGGATTAATGAGTCAGCACTTTTTGAGTACCTAGAATATTACGTCATACATGGTAAGTGCTGTCATGTATGGTATGGTAGGTAGCTTGACGATGATGATGGTGGGGGTGGTGGTTATGAAAGCATTATCTCCTAATTTCCTACACATAAAAACCAAAGTAACCTTTTAAAAACATAAATTATATGTGGTCATATTTGGTCTCCAAAAAATTCCCATTCATTTCACTTCAAACGAATTTTAAATTCTCTCCTCTGCTTCTCAATATCCTGAATGATCTAGTTCCTGAATGCTTTTTTAGTTCACCTTGAACCATGTGTCCCCTTCTTACTTTACTCCAGGCTCTCACCTTCTGTTAGTTTGTACAACCCATCAAATTCTTTGATACCTCGTCCCTACCCACTGCTTTCCTTATCTGGCTCTTTTTCTTTCTTTAGGTCTTGGTTCAAAGTCAGCTCCTTAGAAGTGCTTTCCCCACCCTACCTAAAATGTCCTTCACCTCCAATGTTGACTGCTGCAGCATCTAGTTGTTGTTGATGTTGTTACAATGACTTACCACAAACTTGCTTCCATTCGTTCTTTGCTTACTGGGTTTTTGTTTTGTTTTGTTTGCTGAACCCAACTAGAATATAGGCTGCATGAGGAAAGGGATCACATCTATCTTGTCCACTATTGACTCACCAGCACTGGGGAGGCTGGTATGCATGTCATTGCTATTTGTGGAATGTTATTCTATCAACGGTTTTATTTTACTCACCTAAATATTTGCTCCTACTCCCAGATTCTTCTCCTCCACTGCATTCAGGCCATTTACATCAATGTAAACTATCTCCATCTGTGATATTTCACTCAGCCCCCTTGATAAAATAGTCAACCCTTCTATCTTGGTGTATCAAAATTATGATGAAGATTCACCTTTTCCAAGACTTCAGTGAAAACGCTTGCCCTCACTAATCTTTCATGCCTTAGCATTTCTATCTCACTTAAAATCTCTCCCACAAACTGTTAATCCTTACATATAGAACAATATTCTAATTTCTTAATGCATATTACCATCATCTTCTCAACTAAACCCTAAGTACGTATTTTTGTGTTTTTATGTATTTATTCCTAGAGTGTACAATGTCAAAACAGAAGCTTAATAAAGATTTAGAATTAGATAATTTTATATTGGAGGAAGCTAAGACCTATATGTATATACTAAACTTCTGAATACCCCAGCAAGACTTTTATCTCAACACCTTAACATCTTTTACAAAGTAAGTTTATTGCTCTAGCAAAATATATATATATTCTTTATATTATATATATATTCTTTATATTATATTATATCTATTATCTATTATATATTATATATATATATACTTTTGTGAATTTTGTAAGAATTTCGTTTTGCTTGGGTGGTGATGACACCTAAGCTTCCCAAAGTATTCCAGACTCTAAAAATTGCAGAAACAAAACATACTGGAGATCATATGGAAAAAGTTCTACAAGAATGCTGTGAGTTAGCATCTGCTTCTATCAAAATTGATATCGAAACTGATATCCTGAAGCTTTTTAATTCTTCTCTAAGGCTACCGTGTAAAGGGTTGCTTAATCATAGAATACCATTAGAAAGTGTTTTGCTCAGAGTTGAATTGATGAATTATTTTTAAAAGTTCAATGCTAACTCATATTTGGTTCTCATTTAATTCAAGTTAGATAACTTCTTTTATCAAGGCCACAGTTTCAGTACCAATGCATACAATTCTGAATATCAGTGCTGTTGACTCATGTTTCTTTGTCAAATGTGAATTCGGAGCTCAAGGGTAAGAGTAACTTTTTTATAAACCTTCTTAATCCCTCAGAGCCAAAAGAAGACTTACATTTGTGACCAGGGCTCTTTCCCCAACTCTTCATATCACCATGAAGGGCTGCAGAGATTTATCATCTCCTGTGTACCAATTTTGCTCAAAAGGTCCTCTTATCCTCATTCACATTCAACAAAAAATAATGGGCAGCCAGCTCTGTGCCAGGCATTGTTCTGTACACTCAGGACATTGATGCAAACACAGGCAAGGTGCATGTTGTTCAGGAGGCTTCATTGCATAATTCTGGCAATCTTAGTTTATTTGTCTCTCATTGATAGAGGCATTCTGTGATATTGTAGAATACATATTTGGTCTTTGACCCCATTTTTCTGACATACAATTCCTAAAATTCTTAGAATCTCCAGTGATATTTTTAGGTATGTTAATGTGTGTAAATGGTGGCTGGCAGCCTCTAGGTAGCTTCAGGATAGAGGCTTGTCCCTGAAAAAATCCAAGGTATAATTAGAGGGTTGGAACTTTTAGCCCCACCCCACAAAATCTAGGGAAAAGAGAGAGACTGAGGGTTAAATTAATCACCAATGGTCAGTGGTTTGATCAATCATGCCTTTGTAACAAATCCTTCATAAAAACCCAAAGAAGACAGGATTGGGAGAGCTTCTGGATAGCCAAACACATGAAGTTTTCTGAAGAGTAGCACCCCTGGGAAGAGCATGGAAGCTCTGTGCCACTTCCTGTCCCTCACCCTATGCATCTGTCAACCCGAAATAATCAAAAGGATCAGAATCCAGCTTAGAAGAGTTTATTCAAGTGCAAATCTGAGAATAGCCATTCAGGTAGCAAATACTCCAAAGGAATGGGGTCAGTGCTCCAAAGTTGCAAAGTTAAGATTTTGCTTATATAGGCAGAAAACAAAGAAATTTATCCAGATTACTATACTACATTTTTCATACAAGCCTGATTTATAGTTACAGCAATTTGATTAGTTACAGCTGTTTTCCTTTTTATATTTAACATTCCATCTTAAACAATGTGAAAGTCATAAGGTCTTTGTGTAAGGGAAGAGGGAAGTTAATCTATAATGAAGTTAATCTATAATGAAGTTAATCTATAATGAAGATCAACAGTGAAGAGAAAAAGGATCTTGTCTGGTGCTCCTTAGTCTTTTACCACATTTTACAAAACAATGTAGGTAAAGAAAAGGCTAATCTATACTCAGGGGAACAAAAGTTACAGCTGCTGCTGGCTGCAGTGGCTCACATCTGTAATCCCAGCACTTTGGGAGGCCGAGGCAGGTGGATCACCTGAGGTCAGGAGTTCAAGACCAACCTGGCCAATATGGCAAAACCCCATCTCTTCCAAAAAAATACAAAAATTAGCCCCCAGGCATGGTGTCGGGTGCCTGTAATCCCAGCTACTCAGGAGGCTCCAGTAGGGAGAATTGCTTGAACCTGGGAGGCAGAGGTTGCAGTAAGCAGAGATCATACCTCTGCACTCCAGCCTGGGCAACAGAACAAGACTCCATCTCAAAAAAAAAAGATACAGCTGTGTAGGTTATAGCTGCCTGTCATGTGACTCAGGTCCCCTGATCACATTCTTTTAAGACTCGAAATAATTTAAAGTTCCAACAGCTTTAATGTTGATTTACTTACTTTTACACATCTCTTCATTTGTATCTTTAGTAATATCCTTTATAATAAACCAGTAAACAAAAGCATTTCCCTGAGTTCTGGGAGCAGCTCTAACAAATTAGTCACACCCAAGGAAAGGGGTCATTGAAAATTCAGTTTATAGCCAGCTGGTTAGAAGCACAGGCAAAACAACCTGGACCTTCTGATTGGCATCTGAACTGAGGGGGCAGTCTTGGGGATGAACGCTCAACTTTGGGGATTACACACTATCTCCAGGTAGAAGTTTCAGAATTGAATTGAATTAGAGAATACCCACCTAGTATCTGCTACAGAATTGATTTCTTTCTTGTTGCTCAGAAAAAGCCTCATATATATGGTCACAGAAGTTTTCTCTGTTGATTTCTATGGTGTGAGAGCAGAGGAAAATTCATTTTTCCAGAGTTGTTATAATTTTTTACAACTCAGACATACATAAAGATTTCAATTTATTTTTATCATCTTTTACCTCTCTCAGTGCTGAAGTAAAAAATAAAATATGCTTTCTGCTGTAATTTACTTCTTTTTTTAATTTGTATTTCTTTTGCTAATTCTTGTCAAACATTTCCCACTATACTCAATAATATTGTGTTTATAAATCTAACATGCCGTCAATTATAAAAACACACTATTATTTTATGTACCACTGAGTGACAAAATAATGCCAATTAAGTTATGTCATAATACCTTGTATCACTTGCAGTTTAACTTTATATTACTAAAAATGCTCATTTGAAATTATTTAAACATATATTTTTTCATACATCACTCACTAGCTTGTATGTAAAAAGAAATAAGAACAAAATAAATTGGTCGAGTATTTCTAAAATTTTCTCACATTCAGAATCCAAATTACTGATAAATCGGAGTAACTGAGATCCATAATTCTCTATATAAAATTATTCTCTGAGCTATCAAGAGCCTTAGTGAAATGGCATTTGTAAGAATTGTGCTTCAATATTGTCTCTTGGATTCCCTTACAAGCTGCAGAAAATTTATAAATACACACACACAGTTTCTATGTCTACGTATAGGCAATAAGAACTACCTCATAATATCTACCTAAATCACAGCAATTGTATGACACACTCTGACTTTTCACATGTTAAAATGTAAAAATAAATGTGGTCCTTGGAAATGATAAAATATATCACATTATAAAGTGTAAGCCAACTTTTTAAAAATATGCATTATAGCTACACATTTTAAAAAGAAAAATGCAGACTGGGCATGGTGGCTCATGCCTGTAATCCCAGCACTTTGGGAGGCCAAGACGGGCAGATCACCTGAGGACAGGAATTCAAGACCAGCCTGGCCAACATGGCAAAACCCCGTCTCTACTAAAAAATACAAATATTAGCCGGGCATGGTGGCCAGCACCTGTAATTCCAGCTACCTGGGAGGCTGAGGCAGGAGAATCACTGGAACCTGGGAGGCAGAGGTTGCAGTAAGCCAAGATGGTGCCACTGCACTCCAGCCTAGGTGACAGAGCAAGATGCAGTCTCAAACATCATCATCATCATCATAATAATAATAATAAATAAATAAATAAATAAATAAAAGAAAAACGCTTCTGAGTCCACCTACAGGTACCCTCAAGGGAGATGTTAGTCTCATGCAGGTAAGTAAAACATATATGATGAACTCAAAAATTGTGTTAAAACCTGCCAACAAATGTGATCATTCTTATCAATTCCTGAGGTAGAAACAAGAAATGTGTTCCACTTCAAAAGTTACCAATGTCTACTGTTTGTTCAGTCTGAGGAAAGTGGCTCAAAAGTGAAACACAGTGATCCAAGACTGCATACCGAATCAGCTTTGCGGCAAATCTTGATTTAACATTATGAAATCCTAGAGCTGTTAGAGAAATTGGAGAACGTCTAGTCCCAATATCTTCCTTTACCATGGAGGAAACCAAGGCCTGTGGTTCTCAAGTTTCCTGAATCTTTTGCCACTCCTCTTTCTGCCACTCTTGGCAGGCCTTCTCTGGGAGTAATTCTAGCACTTAAGGAAGAAAAGTAGTACCTCATTATCCCAGTGAGATACTATCTGGCATTGAAGGAAAACTTCCTGCAATAAGGCTCTTCTGGGCTGGACATAGATTGAAAAGGACTGAAAATTTCCTCTAAAAATATCCTTAAATCAGAATTTGAAATAATCTAGGTGTCTGTAAAAAAGACAGAGCTATCTATTGAACAGAAATCAAAAATCTAGGACAGGGGTCAGCAAACTATTGTCCCTGGGCAAAATCCCACCTGCCACTTGTTTTTGAAAATAAAATCTTGTTGGAACATTGTAGCAGTCTTTTCTGTGTTGTCTGTGGCTGTTTTTGTACTGTAACAGCAGAGGAGTAGTTACAATGGAGACCACATGGCCCACAAGGCCTGAAATATTTACTATCTGGATCTTTGCAGAAAAAAATTTCCAACTCCTAATGTAGAAGGTAGACTTGTAAGGACCAAGGCGAGAACAATAGGTTACAGCTTTCATTTTCAACTTAGACTTTATAGGTTGAGAGCATAAAAAAGATTGCTCTTTTAAGCATGTGTGTAACTATAGCACTCATTATCTCATTTCATATTCATCATAACTCCTGATTTTGTAGGATAGAGCATGCACATATACACACACTCATTGCACGCTTTTAGAAAAAAAAGAGGGTGGCTTTTATTCTGATATCCATCATAGCTAACCTCATCACACTCCAATTAAACAGTACATTTATTTCTTTAGCTATAAAGAATTTTTTGATTAGCCTCTTGATTTATTTGCATACTTCCTAAAACCTTTGTCCAGTGTGATTGAACTCTGATTTCAAACTTTCAATGCTCTCACACTTGGGTCATCAAACAGTAATCTGTCTTTCTGCAGTGGTTCTATCATAAAATTCTTGTCTGACAGACACTGATATTTTCCTGAATGCATCCTGCAATGAATAATTCCATAAGCACAAATAGTCTATGTAAGTTATATTAATAAAAACTATGCTAAATTAAAAATACTGCTTTTATTTTTATCCACAAAATTGATGAATATGTATAATCCCTTTTTAGAATATAATCCTATAGCTATCAGGAGCTGAGACTTTGAGAATAATTGTGTTCTTCACTTAGCACCAAAATATCCACTTACGTTAAGCAAATCAAGGGACTGCCTTGATGGTGAAAACTCAGCAGGACTCTGAAGTATCATCAATATAAATAAAATCAAGAATTTAGGGCACAAAAGAAGAATCACTGGATTTGTTTGTAAATTGACTTAAATAGTGATTCTAGATTTTTTGAGTAAAGATTATTCTTTAGAAAATTCTATGGAACTTATAAAATTAGGCTTTGAGGTGTGCTACAACCTCCAAACTGATGTGGTAACCTTCTAGATAGAAAACATCTACCTAAATGAATGTCTCTTTAAGTGCAAAGTCTCCCGTGGACTTAACATGCCACCTGCTATTATTTTACAGGCAATCCCTACAAGAACAAAAACACCCTAAAGTTCAATTCATTAAATGAATCCCTCAACCACGTTTTAAAAAAAAAGTATTCTAAACTCTAATTGATTATGTAAAAATCCCAACAGAGAGCTTTATATATGCTAATAAGATGTTGGCCAGCAAGTATCTCCAACAATTTTGCCTAGGTTAGTAAACCTAAAAGAGACGTTGGCAGCCATCCCCACTGAGGTTCTCCTAAGCCTCCAAGAATGTCTTAAAATCCTGCAGTTGGTGAAAATAACCCTTTATTCACACTTCCCAATACCTCATTTTTCTCCCCACTTGATTTATAACAATTTGGTTTATTTGCGTTCAATCCAAAATAAAATAAACTTATCGAGGATTCAGGACAAAATATCAAAGATCTGGGGACACTGAGAAGAAACACAAGAAAAACAAATGCAGCACTGAGACATTAGGAAAAAACATTCAATAGGGGTGGAGAAAGAAAGAAAACCTATTTACTTGAATAAAGAAATATAGATGCAAAAAATAAGAATCTGGATGGAGTGGGAAAGAAGAAAGCAAGGAAGAGAACAATGAGGGCAAATACGATGCCCATATGGAAACAGAATTCCTGGCTGTTAGGGCTTATAAACACTGGAATGATTTAACCATCTCCTTGGGGGAGTCATAAAATGTTTTGTTCCTGGAAATGTTTACACAAAAGGTAGGTAACTTGATGCAGAGAAGTGATTTAGTTGACATCCCTAGAGGTCCTTCCAACTCTGATTTTATGATTTGGTAACTTAAGAATGACTAAGATGATGCCAAAAAATAAAAATGAAAGACCCATGCTTATATTAAACATACACACAAGATTTATGGCCTCCCTCAGAACTGTGCTCCAGAATAACATGGAGTGAATTTCAAATGCATTGTTGTCTGCTGGTAATCATTTGCTTGAGTGCTAAGGAGTGAAGCAGTACAATTCTGTGACAATATTCAATCTATACATGTAACTGCACTCCAGGCTCCCTTTATATTCTATGCCCGATTTTCTTATACTCCAAATCAAATAGAGGTCTAGGCAGTTTTCCAATAGTCTTCTTCAAAATATGACAATTTCTACAGATTACTAGATTATTTCCGTATTCCTAATGACAAGTCCAGCATAAGTAAATCAACTAAAGACTTTTTTTCAAATTTCACAAATTGTTGACTCCTGGCTAATGCAATTTTACTCTACATTATGCAGTATGTTTTCCTGAGAAGAAGCTGCATGCATGTTTCTTTCAGTTTGATGTATTGTAATGGATTGGATTTGAGGGAATGAGAGGATAGCTTATCCTGTATTTTCTGTAATTTGTCTGAATTTTCAACAGTATATATCTACTTTCCTTTGGGTCTGTCATACGTACAAAAACTGTTCATGTTAATTTACCACCATGTAATTGAAAATGAGGCTCTAATAGCAGTCAAGATTCACAGTTACAGAATTCTCCAGAATTTTATCCTTTATTGCTCTCTAATTTATAGGTCCATTTAATCAGGGGTAACATTGTATTTTGAAGCCCGCATTGAATTCCAAATGGTGTTAAAAAGCTTTGCAGTATTGAAACTTTGCTGAAATTTCAACCAGGAATAAATTTATGCTATTTCCCAATATTATTTTAAGTGAGCATTTTTTTTACCCACTCTGAATGACACTGAACTACTCATTCATTATTTCTTTGGATAATCTCTGCTATTTTCTGTTCCCCTCCTCTTTTTACTCCAGTAATTACTTGCTTTCAGTTCTTTTTATATGCCAACCAATTTATCGCATACATTCAGCATTTTCTCATAATTTTCACTCTAAACACTATCTCTGACGTCTTGCCAACATCCTATTGGATCCCACTATTTCTCCTTTTATTTGAATACTAATTATTTTAGTCTTGGGCATTTTGGAAGGATTAATGCATACATGGGAAAACTGATGGTCCTAAAATTTTAAGGTCATTAACCCAGCTAGTCATTAATTCTCAAAAAAGGTCCTTAAAGGAAGGAAGGTGATTATTGTTATTGCAGCAGCTTTGGTTTTTCTTTCAAGCCTATTTTCCCTAGCACAACTGGTTTTCAGACGTAATAGAGTGTCATGAATTTAAAACAAATTTAGAAAATGTCAAAGAATAATTTTAAGGCCTATTATTAATTATTAGCATGCTATTTGGAAGTAAAACCACTAAATAGAATAAATCCATTCATCAAAGACAAAAACGGAGAGAAGTAAAAAAGACGGTCTGTGAACAGACAAACTAGATGATTTGTAAACAGTAAATTTTGTTTCTTTTGCTTAGGTAAACAGTAGCCTGCAGAGCACCAAAGAGGATACACACACACACACACACACACACACACACACAATTTCACCAATTTATGAATTCTCTGAAAACCAAGGTAAGTTCTGCAGTGAAACACAGGCAACCAGCTGTCTGTACCCTTTGTTATGCACCTCAGTCTTAGTCCATCTCTGTAGCATTTCTTTCATGAGAATTTTTCAACTCTCCCCAATTTGACCAAGCCACGTTGATCATCAGGCCTTCAGTTCTCCTTGACACATGTCCCCTTGACATAAGTGATGTCCCCTTGACATAAGTTGAATATTGCCTAGGGACAATGGCTTTATACGAGCATTAAAGAACGTGAATATATATTGTGAAGTTGAACAAAACGTTTAAGGGCCCAAATTTCTTTGAGTAACACAGCAACCACTCATAGGTGTCAAAAGACAAAATTACAACAAAGTTGGTTATAGATCTAACTGGCTTTTATTTGTGATTGAGAAATCAGGGAAGCCTCCATTCTACAAAATAGAATGAGAACTTTTTTCTAGGCAATAGCAAAGTAGTGGGTTTTGCAAGGTGGGAACAAGGAAACAGAATAGGAAAAAAGCCAATTGGTTAACCTCAAGTTACTTCAGCTTACTTCTTTGTAACGATTAAAGCATATACCTCCTTATTTTGCTGATTCAAGTAGACTGCAATCTCCTGTTTTCAGGAAAACCTGGTCTGTTTGGGGATCCATCTGCTTCCTTAAAGTTTCAGTTTGATATGTGATATTTAGCATGAGTGACTTCATTTTGGTTTGGTCTGGTCTGTTGGGGCCTAGTACAGGAGCTCAGTCTAAAACAATGGTCTCCCATAATGTCTTTTTAATGTCTTCCTTCTTTTCTTGAAGCTCAGTTACATATTTTCAATTGCTGCATTATATCCACTGCTTTCACATGTTTGTAGCAGGAAAGTTTCCTATGCATATCTCTTAGTTTATTATATTACTGGATGTTGTCCTAATTTATTTATATTTTTCAAGATGCTTCTGGGGAAGTTTAGAGACATTTATCTGACACTTTCCCGTTGCTATCTCTTATACCCATTATCCCTTGAACCAATGTTTCTTGTACCAATCCGTACCAATGATCACCATCTTAGGCCAGTCCTTTCATTTCTTATTAATATTTACTTAAAAAAAACCAGCAGTTGCTCTGTTGAGATCCTTACTTTGACGTCATTCTCTTCCAAATCACTTACCCATTATTATGTCTTCCCTGATTAAAATTCTCAGCAGTGTCTCATCTATTATCAAAAAATTTCTCTTCTTCTGCCTATTTACACCCCACCACACACACCCCTGCACTTGAGCCTCCCCAGATACAGTAGCTGTGGTTTCCTGAACACTGCAACCAATTTTCATGCCATTATCTGTGTTATATCTAATGTCTACAGTGATCTTTCATCACCTCATTGACTTGGTTAACGCTTCTTTGGAGATGAAAGAAAAAAATAATTTCTGAGTAGTCAATATATACAAAGGAGATACGAATCATCCTGATTATTCAAATACTTAAAAATGGTGTTTTTAAAAAACTTAAAGACAAAATTTACAGTCAATTGAAACTCACAGAATAGAGTTTCTTTCCCAATATATAAAGTGTTTTCTGAAACAAATATAGCCGCTGTAGATTTGGTTAAATTCCAGTTAGAATGTAAGAAAGCAGTCTAAATTTTACAACAGAAAGAGAATATGTTTTAAAGCAATACAACATGTGTAGGTACATTTACAAAATTCCATAGTAATAAAAGTTAAAAATGTATTTATTTATTCAATTTCTTTGTATTGCAAACATGAAGTGTCAACTGTTATGAATTAAAGAGAAAAGGAATATGAAATTATAAATTGTTTGAGGTAGAATAATATTAAAAACAAAGGAAATTTCATTAAACTAAACAAGAAAAAGTAAGTGTTAAAAATAAATATCATCTCAAATTCTATGGGGAGGGAGGGAAAACTGCTGAAAACATTAATTCTGGAGACATTGCCGTATTGCTGACTAGAATTCATATTTCACAAGAGGAAATAGATGCATTACAAAATAGGCATTCTTTTTCTTGATAAAATTATGTCCATTAGTAGTTTATGAAAATACATATTGGCTATAGTTATATATTGATACAATATTTTACAAGTATGTAATAATGAAACCAGAAATTAGTATAATAGTGTAATCGAATACTTTTTTACCGAAAACTGTAAGATAAGTTTTTAAAACTACATAACCTCCAAAATATATTTAAATTGATGGCTTTTATGACATAAATTATACCTCAAAAAGGCCATTTTTTAAAAACAGTATAGCCTCCAAATTATGGTAACCTGTAAAATAAATCTAAAATGACAATCCTAAATGTATAGGACTTGGTGAAATCTTAGGAATAATTCAGCAAAATTTCCAACAATACTATACAAATATTCCAGGAGCAAAAGTTTCCACAAATGTCTTTCAAAATATTCAGAATCCAAAACCTTTTAACTCCATTAATACCATAATTTAGTCCTTTTTAATTATTCACAGAAAGGTATTTTCATATCTAAATTAAATTAATTGAGTAAAGAATGGTGCCTTCAATAGAGAATTGAGAATATTTTCTATTCCACTATTTCCAAAACTAAAATTTATGATAATATTTTAATGTTGCCATACACATCTGGGTAAATTAAAAATACATAATACTAAATGTAGATATAAATGCTCCATTTCAAATAACTTCTATCATTTTCTACACTAATAGTTTAAAAGACAAGTGAAAAGAATATTGAAACAAGCCGAGTGTATTCTCTAATAGCCAAAAGAACATAGAGTACTATAAAGTTATTTGACTAATATAGAACCATAGAAATCATTTAATTCTATTCTTCACAAGCATTTGCATCCATATGCACTATGATTTAAAATGCATGAAACCCATATATACTTTTATAACTAAATAGCTTAATCTAAAAAAAAGTTATCATATGTAGGAAATGCCTTTGAAATCACGTTTATTCTTTAAAATAGATCTAATTTTTTCTTCTTCATTAAACACCAATTTTTGTTGAATATTAATATTTGAAATATATTAAATATAAAAATGAACATAACTATACATATAACTATATGTAAAAGGACATTCATTATAGCAGCATGCGTAGTAGCAAAAGACTGAAAAATAACCTAGTAGCAAAAGACTGAAAATAACCTAGATACCACTCAGTAGAGGACAGGTTAAATAACGTATGGCCCTACCATGGAATATTATACAGCCATTTGAAAATTAAGGAGCAACATACATGGAATGACCACCAGGAGGTATTGTGCAAAAAAGGTAAGCTTTGCAATAGTCTGTATAGGGTGGTTTCCATCTGTATAAATAAAAATGTTATCCACGCAATTCACACAACAAACATGTTTTGAGTGCCTAGTAGGCAAGGGACTATTCTAAGTGCTTGGGATAGAGCAGTGAATGAAACAAAGTACTGTCATGGAACTCCTATTCTAGGCGAAGAAGACAGGTAATAAAATATACATAATTACGTCATGGAGTGAGAGGTAGTATTAAGGAAAATAAAGGAAGTTATTTGAGTATGACAAAGAGAAGCAAGGCAATACGGTTGCTCTTCTCCTTAGGAGTAGTCAGGGATAATGTGACATTGAGCAGTGGCCTAAAGATGGATGGGAACAGATTGGAGGGAATAAGGAGATGTGTGAGATATTCCCATTTTTATCATTTTGAGTTTGGGGTCATGTCAATATTTTACATAATCAACATAATCAGAATAATTAAGAGAATAAAAAACACTATAAAATTAAACATAAACACATACAAATGAATCTAATATGTTATCAAATTGATAACACAACCACACAAAGTAAAATTTAATTCAAATAATTAAACATAAAATCTCAAAGTTTACTCAGCTGTTTTGTTGTAGGTATTGCTATTAGTATTATAGTTCTGAAACTATTCTGTATATAGGACAAAGCAAGTGAGTTACCTTATTGTTCTTTTTGGGAATCAGAGCTTTCTCTGTGGAAAAAAAAGGCAGATTACTAACATGGAATTGTAGAATATGAGGAAGATCCTATGCTGGAACGCAGGAGTACTGGATAAATACATTTTTATGGGATTTGAAGCCTATGCAATTTTGGAGGCTCTCTTAAAGGAATATTAGAAATATAAAATTAGGTATAAAACCTTGAACAGATCCCATTAGCATCACAATAAATCTTTTCTAACCTGGTGGGGTTGGATTTGACTTAAAAGCATAAATATGTTTTTTTTTTTTGCTCTATACACTGGAAAGGCCTAGAAATAATAATAGCTTTACAGCAATGAGCAGACCTAGTACCCAGACTTTGTGTTCTATATATACTCCCCAACAGAAATGAGGAATTCCTAAAGAAATGCCTGACTCCAGGTCTAAGCAGAAAAAGTGTAAGAATATTCTAAAACATCTTGTACCAGACTTAAGAATATTTTCAAAGACTAGTGGGATAACAACAAAATGACATAAGAGCCAGTTTAACAAGGACCCTGATTGCCAAATTTGTAACTTTTTGAAGCACCAAAAATAACTATGACAGTAATGGATAAAACATTCACTTTTTTAAAAATCTGAGTCTTTGATTATACTGAAAGAAACAGAAGGACAAAGAAAGGAGAAAAGCTATTATTAACTGAAATTCTTCTATAAACAACTGTAGGAATGACAGAAAGCATTTTGAAAATCCCAGTCTAATAATAGATCCATGGAAGAATCACTAATGAATGCTAAAATTATTAAGTAAAATGGTTTGGAGGAGCAGGAAATTCATACAGTGATAGAGTATCAGCTCAGAGATAATTTAGTTTCAAATTAACAAATATGTTGGTCACCACCTTAACTAAGTAATAGATTTAGTATTATTTATCATTTAGTACAGCCTGAGAATAGGTGCTTCTCGTATGAAGTAGCAAAACATATATAATGCTATATATACCTATATATATATTGAGATTATATATAGGTATATATATAGCATTTATACTGCTATGAAGCATATTTGCCAAAAATGGTTTGGTTTTTTTTCGAGATGGAGCCTCACTCTGTTGCCCAGGCTGGAGTCCAGTGGCACGATCTCTGCTTACTGCAACCTCCACCTCCTGGGTTCAAGCGATTCTTCTGCCTCAGCCTCCCAAGTAGCTGGGACTACAGGTGCGTGCCACCACGCCTGGCTAATGTTTTTTTGTTTGTTTGTTTGTTTTGCTTGTTTTGTATTGTTTTTAAGTAGAGACAGGGTTTCACTGTGTTAGCCAGAATGGTCTAAATCTCCTGTCCTGACCTCGTGATCCGCCCACCTTGGCCTCCCAAAGTGCTGGGATTATAGGTGTGAGCCACCGCGCCCGGCATCCTGGGCCTGTGTGTCTCCCCAACCTCCCCACACACACACAAATAAAAAGCATTTGGGGGAGCAATTGGGTTAATTTAAATATGGACTAGGTATTAAATATTTAATTCACACTAATTTTTATACCTGTAATCATGATATTACAGTTATACTGCAGTTAGATAAGAGAATGCCCTGATATTTAGGAGTTGCCTGAAGTAAGTGAAGTATCATGATATGTTCAATATTCAAATGATTCAGAAAAATGTGTACATGCATATTGTTTGTAATTCTTTGAAGCATAAAAACTTACTATGATAGTAATGGATAACACACTGAATATTTTTTAAAATCTGTGAGTCCATAATGATACTGAAAGAAAACTAAGACAGAGAGCAAGAAAGAGAGAGAGCACAGAAGCTGTGCATGTGCATAAAGCAAACATTCAAAATGTCAAGAATTTGAAAGTCTAGGAGAAGGTATTCAGGTGCTCTTTAGAATTTTTCAAAATTTAAAAAAAATGGGGAAAAGGTAAAAAATAATGAAGCTGAGTCTGGAAAGCAAGGAGCAGATACATGGTGAGAGACACAGAGCTATTTCCTTCCTCTATCTCCTTCTCCCTTTTCCACACCCCCACATCCCCTCAAAGAAAGGAAATTACATGGTGAGAGACACAGAACTATCTCCTGCCTCTCTCTCCTTCTCCCTTTTCCTCACCCCCACATTCCCCCAAAGAAAGGAAGTTACCTACTCTGACGAAAGCAAACAGAACTCCATCTACAGTTTACTATGGATAATGTGTTCTAAAATACTATTCCATTTTAAAATAAAAATTTTAAATTTTCTGATTTCCTGGGAAATGAAGTCGACATTTGATACCATTTCAAACATAAATGTAAATATTGTAATAGCAGGATATTTTAAATGTCTGTTTGACAAACTGGAACACTATCCTAATTAAAAGCAATCTCTATAGAAAGGCATGCTAAACACACAATAATTATAATTTTAACAAGACATTAACATGTTCTCCAAACTCCAAAGCTGATTTAGGTAATGTTACATAACATACGTGCCAGGAAATTGTCAAATTAAACTAAGCAGGGCTTGCCTCAGGTAAAAAAAAAAATGCAACATGGGCAAGTTTATCCTTCATTCCAGGATTCTCTCCTCACTTTTAGACTATTCCCACAGCTCAGATGGAATGCCATCTAAAGCAGATGGTCGTATGCATTCATTCAATTTGTTTCTCCTCACCAACAAAAGCTTATCTCAGCCATGTGCCTGCTTTACTCAACCCTCTGCTCCCTGATTCCCACAGCATTGCACAGAAATTCACCTTCTGTATTCCTCTACTTCATGGTCCAAAGTATTTGCTAGCTAGCCTTGTAAATCATTCCTGCTTAGTATGCTAATTAGGGGAACTAGATGACCACTCCATGTACATGTTAACTGCAGCCTTCTGAGGGCAATAGTACAGCTTTTTGTCTAATGCCTCAGTTACAGAAAAGTTATTCCTGAACTTCCTCTGTGAACCTACAGCTCCTGTGCACACCTTTGTAACACACATTACTTGATAGTGTAATTATTTCTTTAAATCTTTGGCTAGATGTAGTCCAATACCTCATACATTATCAATGCTTAGTAAAGGATTACTGAACCGAACTGTCAAATTGAAAACTGTTAAATTGGAACCATTTCAGCCAAAAACCAGAAATTGCATTTCAGAGGGAATTCTTTCTTTCAGGAAAGACTAAACTAATAAGACAAATAATAGGCAGTGAGGTCAAGGATCTGAAGCCTTTCCCAGCTCATGAAAAAAATCCCCTCTGTTGAGAGCAGATAGATTTAAAACAGCCTGTTAGGTGAAACAAGTGTACTCTCTGGGAGGAGCATGCTTTAACTGGAATTTGCTTAATGTCCAACCTTGTGACAGTCCAAGAAAGAATCACCATCAAAGGAAGAGAACCTGTGCGATTTGCTGTTGATCCTTCACTTTTATCTAGTTGCTTTTTGTTTTTAAACTCAGACAATAAAAAAGCAACTTTACGCCAAAAATTTTCAGCAAAAAAGTACAATATATACAAACATCAATCTCCTGCTGGAGCTTAAAACCTCAATCTATTTAATATTTGATATATTGGTCCTACAAAAAGTAAAATGACTCTAGAAAATGAGGGAGAAAGAATAGTCCTTGGGGGTAAACTATAGAGAAGAAGTTGACACCATAGCATGTTACAGTGGGGACTACATTTTAATAGTTTCAAACGTGTAAAGCAATTAATATTATAGTTCTCTAGCACTTGAAAGAATCTAAGAGTGAAAGAACACCAGGCTGCAGGCAGAGAACCTGACTTCCAGACCCAACATCAGCATATGCTATGCCCCTGAGCAAAGAACTTAATGGCACCTCTGGGTTTTTATCTGAAAACCAGAAGTATTGAACTTGATGTGATGTTAAGTTTCTTTCAAGGCATATTACTCAGTAATTCCACATTTGATTTGTTCTTTATGGGAAATGAAACTAATAGGGGGTACAATTGACCATAAACTGCATTAGTATGTATTATTTTATAGGGGTTCCTGTATTGCCCTGATCAAATAAGGCCGAAGTCTTTATTCTCATAGCTGGTGTTCTGAATGGCTCACAGCTGAGTCTCTCTCAATGAATTACCCGCAGAAATCTGACTGGCAACTTATTTCCAAGAAACAGCCTCCATCTGTGGATCACTTTAGAGATACAGAGGTTGGGTCCTCTTGCCTCAATTTTAAACAATGCTGAAAGACCATCCTAGTTGCAAAGCATCCTAAGGATTCCACTGAAGTTTGCTGCAACTGTAATAGAGGTCAACTCCTCCCTCAGCCCAATTCTGCTTCCCTGACTCCATTCTAACTGTTGCATCCAAGAGTGTTGCCCGATATCCTCCCATCTCCAACTCAGGTAATTTCCCAGGGAATCCAGCTTCAGATAGCTAGTACTACATATGGTCCTAGGCAGCAAATTGTAGAATGAAATTTTGGAGAGCTGATAATAAGGATCCCTTTGCTGGTGATAACTGTAAGATTGATCATTCCTGGCATGCGATAGTGGTTAAATTAATAAAACTTTTACCTGTGGTAAATTGAGACAAGACTTCAGTGTGTCAGAAAACAATAGGAGGTTCAGTATCTTAGATATTTGAAAGGCTTAGGGGAAAAAGTAATTATAAGAACTATAGAATCAGATAGCTGTTGCTGGCTACCACTGATGCATTGCAGAAATTTAATGACACTCTGAAGGGAATTAATCTCAAATTTAAGGCAAAGTATAAAAGACCAAGGGCCTCCTTGGAGGCATATAAAGAGATTCTCATCTACTACAGCCAGATAGCAGAAATAGCTTAAGATCAGACTCCACTCTAAATGTATAAGAAAACCAGAGGTCCAGAGAAAAGAAGTTGAATTCTCTATCCCAGCTGGTATGCCACCAAAGTGAGACCCTGAGACTCAGAATGGGGACATGTGGGTTGAGATACTCAAGAGCCTTGAACCCTCAGATCCTACTAAACGCTGTAGCTCTGCACAAGTGGTTCACTCTCCTCCCGTAAAGCTTGGTATTCTGCCCTTACTTGAAGATGCTGTAGAGCCTTGAAAAAGAACACATGCCCTTCTCAGATTCTACCCCACCTCCATTTCTGGCCACAAGACTAATAAATAGGGTCAAATTACAGCATAACCCAGCCAAGGATGCACGGGGCTTGCTAAGAGAGGAGCTGCAGGGCCCAGGGACCAAGATTCAGCAAGAACCAGAGGAGTGTGTGCAGGACGAGATCCCTAGGGCACTAGATCAGGAGTATAGCACATAAACTTGGGTAAGGGAGGTTTTATCAATAAGGAGGCACTGTCCAGTGACACAGGAATTAATAATTTGGCAAGAACCCTGGAAGATGGGTGCTAACACACTGCTAGCATGGCTTTTGGAAGCTTGGAAAAAGAAATTATCTACACTAAGAAAACCAGAAATGTCAGAAAAGCTGAGACAGTAGAAAGGTGCAGCTGAACGTAGTGGCTCACGCCACTTTGGGACGCCGAGGCGGGTGGATCATCTGAGGTCAGGGGTTCCAGACCAACCTGACCAATATGGACCTGACTTTACTAAAAATACAAAAGTTAGCCGGGCATGGTGGCGTGCTCCTGTAGTCCTAGCTATTCGGGAGTCTGAGGCAGGGGAATTGCTTGAACCTGGTAGGCAGAGGTTGCAGTGAGCCGAGACCGCGCCACTGCACTCCAACCTGGGCGACAGAGCAAGACTCCATCTTAACAAAAAAGGAAAGAAAACAGCAAGATGGTCATAAAAGTTAAAGTGCTAGGGCCAACATTGTAAGATAAGGCAAAATTTAAAACAAACAAACAAACAAAAACCACTACTCTACTGTTTTTCAGAGATGGGTTTATGAGACAAATCTGTGTTTACTGAAGCAATGAGCAATGTGTTTGTGAAAGAAGTGCCAGAAACAGTGAGAAATGTATTGGTGACTGTTTTTTCTAAGACATAGATAATTGTTGGAGATGCTGTACAGATTGGTCTAGCAGTAGAGATTTTGCAATCCTGAAATAATAAAGGTTAGAATGCAATACTTTAGAAGCAAGGGGGATGCAACGCAATGAGTGGCAAAATGGAGTTGTGGATTTTAACTTATTGGGAACTGGCTATTCTTGCATTTAAAAATAATCCTAATCTCTATTCTGAGAAACAATTATGTTACTTTGAAATAGTTTCATCTTTGTAAGGATTTTTTCTAAGCTTTGTTAGGAGAAACCAAAGCAGTCTTCATCTAGAGCAAGTTTTGCCTTACTAATGAGGCAACAAATACCCTTCTGAGCACCCTACCCCACCCCCATCTGTCTGGTGAGAATATCAACAACACCTTTCCCTGTGTGTGCTCAGGAAATTGTTCTGATTGCTCTTTTTGGGTGGTTCTTTTCCCAATCTTGAGTAGTCAGCCAACTCTGGGAACTCTGTCAGATGTCTAGATCGATCTCTCTTTCTCTGTCTTTCTCTCTCTCTCTCTCTCTCTCTATCCCCCTCTTTATCTCTCTCTGTCTCTCTCTTTCTCTCTTGGTAGCTCTCTATCTCTCCATAGCTCTCTCCTTTCAGTACTTTTCCATAAGAACCCTAGCCATGTTGGCCCTCCTGAAATCTCAAATCTGACTCTCCTCAGCTTAAAATATTTACAATTGGGAGCAGAAGGTTACCTTCACAAAATGTAGTAAGATGGTCAAATTGACCAAGATTATTCTCAACAGCAAGTGCAGTGGCCCACACTTGTAATCACAGAGCTTTGGGAGCCAAGGCAGGAGGATTGCTTAAGTCCAGGAGTTCAAGACCAGCCTCAGCAACATCCCAAGACCCTATCTGTACCAAAATTTGTTTAAAATATGCTGAGGCAGGAGAATGTCTTAAGCCCAGGAATTTATGGCTATAGTGAGCTATGGTCACAGTACTACACTCAGTCCATGTGACAGAGCAAGACCATGTCATTAAAACAAACAACAACCAAAAAAAGGGTATGCATCAATTTAAGCACATACATGTGAATTTTCTCAGATAATTACTGGTTGGTGTGTTCTCCTTTCCCAGAAATCCAAGACATATCTGAAATATGCACACTTCCCAGGAAATTTTATTAAGATGTTTAATTAGCAGAAAATAATATATAATACATAAGCAAAATATCATATGTATATCAACCACTGATATTGCTTAAGATATTTTAATCTGCAAAACCCAATACACTTACATCCCAATAAAGTGCCAACATCTGAACTCTCAGAATTCTTCCTGTGAACTTTTTATTATTATGTCTTTGCAGTAAACAAAGGTGGAATTTCTGACCAGCAACTGCCCCATTTTCAGAGAACCTGTTGCTCACTCACAATAGTAGATCCCTACAGTCATGTTGGAATCACATACCCTTATACCCACAAGGTGTAGACATATAAGTCAAGATGGACCCAGAAGATTCTCTCCTAACAGAAATTTAGAATGGGAGTTGGAGACACCCATCAATTTCTTTGGTACCTGAACTGAAATGACCTATATATCTATCTGCAGTGATCACATGGAACAGCAGAGAAAGCTGATCTGCAGAGAAAGGAGAGTAAAACAGAGATGCAGAGAGATAAAAAATGATTTGAGAGAAAGTAAATGATGAATTAATAGATTGGTAATCTTCCTGTGTAAGACACATCTACGTTTCCTGACATTGAGTTCTAATAAGAAACCATTTGCATATTCTCCTTTTTAATCTAAACTATAATAACAGAAAAATTGACCTACCATGGCCTGTGGGCTATAATCAAAACATATTTTTTTTGCCTCCTATTATGCTTCTAAAATGTATTCAGTAAAGGAAAATTTGTTCTCTTGCCCTCAGATAAAATTGTTTCTCTAGTAAGCCCTGTAAGCTTTCTGTTCTCATTTAAAGTTTAAAATAATCTCCAGTCACTAAAATCTAAAGGCCATCTTGTATCTAATTAAAATTGTCCAGCCCAAGATAATAGTCCAAATGCAACTTTCCTCTCTCAGGCTACTACTAAAGGTTTGTTGCTCACAAATGCAAAGGGGGAGAAACAAAAGGGCTTTGTCATCTTTCTTTCTTTTCTTAGCATGTCTCCCCCTCTGCTAACTGCAGCCTCTGACCTCCCCAGGGTTGAATCCAGGAAAGGAGCAGGGCTTAGGGTCAAAGGCAGTCTTACATGGTTGATACAGGTTTCATCTTCAATGGGCCCCTCTAAGTGACAGATGTTCAGATGCTTCATCAGAAACTTTGTGAACTTTCCAGAGAAATCCCTTCCACCTCATGCTAAGTCCCTCTGGCTACAATTTCTATAATATGATAATCCATGCCTCATAAAACTCCTTCTTGGAATACTCAAGTTCTCCAAGGGGTTCTCTTGGACAGAGTTATAAACGGCCCTGCCAGGTCTGTTTTCTCTGTGAGGCCCACCCTTGGTGCACAGAAGCATGCTTTTTTTCACAACTGTCCCTAAGTGTGAGGGTACATCTAGAATAGTCCTGTGATTTTTCTCTGCCCCGCTACCACCTGCTGATAGCAACAGCCTCTCACCTAGTCCAGCAGATACATCTCATGTTTTCTGAGTTGTCCTATCGAGGTAGAACCACCCTTATCTTCTCTTTCTCAAGGAGAAGCAGGAATCGGGACAACAGCTTAAAAATTCTTTTCTTTTTTCTTCTCTTAAGCCTTTTATACAATTGATATGGGTCATGGTCCCTGAGGGTGGTCCAAGTGTCTAAAAACTAGTTTTACTTTTTTCAATATAGCACCTTTTATTTGTGTGTAGCATCTATTACATCTTGGTGCAATTGTCAAAAGTTAAATTTTGTCATGTAACATTAGCATCAGTTTGTTTCTGTTATTCTCCTATTCCTGCCAAAAAACCACTAATGAAGCATTCTGCCAGTATTCATAGTAAATACCTACATCATAATTTTCATGAACCTGAAAGTAATTCTCACTATTGAATGACTGTGAAGGTTTATGGAATGTAACGATTTGCTGAATCGAGAATTTGAATCACATTAGCTAACAAATGAGAGAACAAATTATCCAATATCCTTATCCACATGGGATCTTGATTTTTCTTTACCCATAGGTGGAATAGAAAGCAATTCTTGTGAGATAGTCAGAGGTTGCTTCCAAGATAGCCAAATATGAACAGCTCTGGTGTACAGCTCCCAGCAAGATCAATGGAGAAGACTGGTGATTTCTGCATTTCCAGCTGAGGTAACTGGTTCATCTCATTGGGACTGGTTGGACAGTGGGTACAGCCCACGGAGGGAGAGCCAAAGAAGGGCAGGGCATTGTCTCACCTGGGAAGTGCAAGGGGTCGTGGGATTTCCCTTTCCTAGCCAAGGGAAGCTGTGAGTGACTGTACCTGGAGAAATTGTACACTCTGCCCAAATACTGAGCTTTTCCCACAGTCTTAGCAACCAGCAGACCAGGAGAACCCCTCTCATGCCTGGCTCAGCAGGTCCCATGCCCATGGAGCCTTGCTTGCTGCTAAAGCAGCAGTCTGAGATCGACCTGGGATGCTGGAGTGTGGTGGGGGAAGAGGCATACACCATTGCTCAGGCTTGAGTAGGCAGTTCTATACTCACAGCATAAACAGAGGGGCAGGGAAGCTCAAACTGGGTGGGGCCCAGCACAGCTCAGCAAGGCCTACTGCCTCTCTAGTTTCCACCTCTTGGGGCAGGGCATATCTGAACAAAAGGCAGCAGACAGCTTCTCCAGACTCAAACGTCCCTGCCTGACAGCCCTGAAGAGAGCAGTGGTTCTCCCAGCACAGCATTCAAGCTCCAATAATGGATAGACTGCCTCCTCAAGTGGATCCCTGACCCCCATGTAGCCTGGCCAGGAAACACCTCCCAGTAGGGGCCAACAGACACCTCATACAGGCAGGAGCCCCTCTGGGACTAAGCTTCCAGATGAAGGATCAGGCAGCAATATTTGCTGTTCTGCAGCCTCCACTGGTGATACCCAGGCAAACAGGGTCTGGAGTGGACCTCCAGCAAGCTCCAACAGACCTGCAGCTGAAAGGCCTGTTAGAAAGAAAACTAACAAACAGAAAGGAATAGCACCAACATCAACAAAAAGGACATCCACACAAAAACACCATCCATAGGTCACCAACATCAAAGACCAAAGCTAGATAAAACCATAAAGATGGGGAGAAAACAGAGCAGAAAGGCTGAAAATGACAAAAACCAGAATGCCTCTTCTCCTCCAAAGGAACACAACTCTTCACCAGCAAGGGAACAAAACTGGATGGTGAATGAGTTTGACAATTTGACAGAAGTAGGCTACAGAAGGTCGGTAATAACAAACTTCTCCAAGCTAAAGGAGCATGTTCTAACCCATTGCAAGGAAGGTAAAAACCTTGATAAAAGGTTATATGAATGGCTAACTAGAATAACCAGTGTAGAGAAGAGCTTAAATGACCTGATGAAGCTGAAAAACACAGTACAAGAACTTTGTGAAGCACATACAAGCTTCAATAGCCAATTCGATCAAGCGGAAGAAAGGATATCAGTGATTGAAGATCAAATTAATGAAATAAAGCTAGAAGACAAGATTACAGAAAAAAGAGTGAAAAGGAACAAACAAAGCCTCCAATGTGAAAAGACCAAATCTATGTTTGATTGGTGTACCTGGAAGTGACGGAGAGAATGAAACCAAGTTAGTAAACACTCTTCAGGATATTATCCAGGAGAACTTCTCCAACCTAGCAAGGCAGGCCAACATTCAACTTCAGGAAATAAAGAGAACACCACAAAGATACTCCTCAAGGAGAGCGACCCCAAGACATATAATTGTCAGATTCGCCAAGGTTGAGATGAAGGAAAAAATGTTAAGGGCAGCCAGACAGAAAGGTTGGGTTACCCACAAAGCAAAGCCCAACAGACTGACAGTGGATGTCTCAGGAGAAACCCGAAATCCAGAAGAGAGTGGGGGCCAGTATTCAACATTCTTAAAGAAAACAATTTTCAACCCAGAATCTCATATCCTGCCAAAGTAAGCTTCATAAGGGAAGGAGTAATAAAATCCTTTACAGACAAGCAAATGCTGAGAGATTTTGTCACCACCAGGCCTGCCTTACAAGGGCTCCTGAAGGAAGTACTAAACATGGAAAGGAACAACCGGTACCAGCCACTGCAAAAACATGCCGAATTGTAAAGACCATCAATGCTATGACGAAACTGCATCAATTAACAGGTGAAATAACCAGCTAGCATCATAATAACAAGATCAAATTCACACATAACAATATTAACCTTAAATGTAAATGGGCTAAATGCCACAATTAAAAGACACAGACTGGTAAAATGGATAAAGAGTCAAGACCAATCAGTGTGCTATATTCAGGAGACCCATCTCACATGCAAAGACAGACATAGGCTCAAAATAAAGGGATGGAGGAAGACTTACCAAGCAAATGGAAAGCAAAAAAAAAAGCATGGGTAGCAATCCTGGTCGCTGGTAAAACAGACTTTAAACCAACAAAGATCAAAAGAGACAAAGAAGGCCATTACATAATGGTAAAGGGATCAATTTGACAAGAAGAGCTAACTATCCTAAATATATATGCACCCAATGCAGGAGCACCCAGATTCATAAAGCGAGTCCCTGGAGACCTACAAAGAGACTTAGACTCCCACACAATAATAATGGGAGACTTTAACACCCTACTCTCAATATTAGACAGATCAATGAGACAGTAGGTTAACAAGGATATCCAGGACTTGAACTCAGCTCTGGACCAAGTGGACCTAATAGACATCTACAGAACTCTCCACCCCAAATCAACAGAATATATATTCTTCTCAGCACCACATTGCACTTATTCTAAAATTGACCACATAATTGGAAATAAAACACACTCCTCAGCAAATACAAAAGAACAGAAATCACAACAAACTGTCTCTCAGACCACAGTGCAATTAAATTAGAACTCAGGATTAAGAAACTCACTCAAAACCATATAACTACATGGAAACTGAACAACAGGCTCCTGAATGACTACTGAGTAAATAATAAAATGAAGGCAAAAATAAAGATGTTCTTTGAAACCAATGAGAACAAAGACACAACGTACCAGAATTTCTGTGACTCATTTAAAGCAGTGTGTAGAGGGAAATTATAACACTAAATGCACACAAGAGAAAGCAGGAAAGATCTAAAATCGACACCCTAACATCACAACTAAAAGAACCAGAGAAACAAGAGCAAACAAATTCAAAAGCTAGCAGAAGATAAGAAATAACTAAGATCAGAGCAAAACTGAGGGAGATAGAGACACAAAAAAACCCTTCAAAAAATCAATGAATCCAGGAGCTGGTTTTTTGAAAAGATCAACAAAATTGATAGACTGCTAGCAAGACTAATAAGGAAGGAAAGAGAGAAGAATCAAATTAATGCAATAAAAAATGATAAAGGGGATATCACCACTGATCCCACAAAAATACAAACTACCATCAGAGAATACTATAAGCAAGTAAACTAGAAAATCCAGAAGAAATGGATACAACCTGGACACACACACCCTCCCCAGACTAAACTAGGAAGAAGTTGAATCTCTGAATAGTCCAATAACAAGTTCTGAAATTGAGGCAATAATTAATAGCCTACCAATCAAAAAAAGTCCAGGACCAGATGGATTCACAGCCGAATTCTACCAGAGGTACAAAGAGGAGCTAGAACCATTCCTTCTGAAACTATTTCGATCAATAGAAAAAGAGGGAATCCTCCCTAACTCATTTTATGAGGCCGGCATCCTCCTAATGCCAAAGTCTGGCAGAGACATTAAAAAAAAGAGAATTTTAGGCCAATATCCCTGATGAACATCTATGTGAAAATCCTCAATAAAATACTGGCAAACCGAATCCAGCAGCACATCAAAAAGCTTATTCACCACGATCAAGTCGGCTTCATCCCTGGGATGCAAGCCTGGTGCAACATATGCAAATCAATAAATGTAATCTATCATATAAGGAGATCCAATGACAAAAACCACATGATTATCTCAATAGATGCAGAAAAGGCCTTCGACAAAATTCAACAGCACTTCATGCTAAAAACTCTCAATAAACTAAGTATCAATGCAATGTATCATGTATCTCAAAATAATAAGAGCTATTTATGACAAATGCATAGCCAATATCATACTGAATGGGCAAAAACAGGAAGCATTCCCTTTGAAAACTGGCACAAGACAAGGATGCCCTCTTTCACCACTCCTATTCAACATAGGATTGGAAGTTCTGGCTAGGGCAATCAGGCAAGAGAAAGCAATACAGGATATTCAAATAGGAAGAAAGGAAGTCAAATTGCCTCTGTTTGCAGATGACATGATTGTATATTTAGAAAACCCCATCATCTCAAACCCAAATCTCCTTTAGCTGATAAGTAACTTCAGCAAAGTCACAGGATACAAAATCAGTGTGCAAAAATCACAAGCATTCCTATACACCAATAACAGAGAAACAGAGAGCCAAATCATGAGTGAACTCCCATTCACATTTGCTACTAAGAGAGTAAAATACCTAGAAATACAATTTGCAAGGGATGTGAAGGACCTCTTCAAGGAGAACTACAAACCACTGCTCAAGGAAATAAGAGAGGACACAAACAAATGGAAAAACATTGCATGCTCACGGTGTTGTGGGAAGTCAGGGAGCCCAAACGGAGGGACTGGCTGAAGCCACAGCAGAAGAACATAAATTGTGAACATTTCATGGACATTTATTAGTTCCCCAAATTAATACTTTTATAATTTCCTGTGCCTGTCTTTAATCCCTTAATCCTGTCATCTTTGTAAGCTGAGGATGTATGTCGCCTCAAGACCCTGTGATGATTGCATTATCTGTACAAATTATTTGTAAAACGTGTGTTTGAACAATATGAAATCTGGGCATCCTAAAAAAGGAAAAGGATAACAGTGATTTTCAGGGAACAAGGGAGATAACCATAAGGTCTGACTGCCTGCAGGGCCAGGCAGAAGAGAGTCATATTTCTTTTCTTACGGAAAGCAAATAGGAGAAATAATGCTGAATTCTTTTCTCAGCAAGGAATAGCCCTGGGAAAGGAATGCATTCCCAGGGGGAGGTATCTAAAATGGCCGCTCTGGGAGTGTCAGTCTTATGCAGTTGAAGATAAGGGATGAAATACGCCCTGGTCTCCTGCAGTGCCTTCAGGCTTGCTAGGATTAGGAAATTCCAGCCTGGCGAATTCTAGTCAGACTGGTTGTCTGCTCTTGAACCCTGTTTCCTGTTAAGATGTTTATCAATGACAATGTGTGCCCAGCAGGACATGGACCTTCATCTGTAATTCTAATTTCGCCTTCGCCTTGTGATCTTGCTCTGCTGCCTTGCCTTGAGATCTTTTATTGCCCTATGAAGCATGTGATCTCTGTGACCCACTCCCTATTCGTACACCCCTCCCCTTTTGAAATCCCTGATAAAACTTGCTGGTTTTGTGGCTCAGGTGGGCATCACAGAACCTGCTGACATGTGATGTCACCCCTGGAGACCCAGCGGTAAAATTTCTCTCTTTGTACTCTTTCTCTTTATTTCTCAGACTGGCCAACACTTAGGGAAAATAGAAAAGAACCTACGTTGAAATATTAGGGGCTGGTTCCCCCGATACATGGATATGAAGAATCAATATCGTGAAAATGGCCTTATTGCCCAAAGTAATTTATAGATTCAATGCTATCCCCATCAAGCTACCACTCAGCTTCTTCACAGAATTAGAAAAAACTACTTTAAACTTTATATGGAACCAAAAAAGAGCCTGCGTAGCCAAGATAATCCTGGGCAAGAAGAACAGAGTTGGAGGCATCACACTACCTGATTTCAGACTATACTACAAGGCTACAGTAACCCAAACAGCATGGTACTGGTACCAAAACAGGTATATAGACCAATGCAACAGAACAAAGGCCTCAGAAATAACACCACACATCTACCAATATCTGATCTTTGACAAACCTGACACACACAAGCAATGGGGAAAAGATTCCCTATTTAATAAATGGTGTTGGGAAAACTTGTTAGCCATATGCAGAAAACTGAAACTGGACCCCTTCTGTACACTTTATACAAAAATCAACTCAAGATGGATCAAAGACTTAAACTTAAGACCTAGGACCATAAAAATTCTAGAAGAAAACCTGGGCAATACCATTCAGGACATAGGCATGAGCAAAGACTTCATGTCTAAAACACCAAAAGCAGTGGCAACAAAAGCCAAAATTGACAAATGGGATCTAATTAAACTAAAGCACTTTTGCACAGTAAAAGAAACTATGATCAGAGTGAAATGGCAACCTACAGAATGGGGGAAAATTTTTGCAATCTCTCCATCTGACAAAGGGCAAATATCCAGAATCTACAAAGAACTTAAACAAATTTACAAGAATAAGGCAAACAACCCCATCAAAAAATGGGCAAAGGATATGAACAGACACTTCTCAAAAGAAGACAGTTATGCAGCCAACAGACATATGAAAAAATGCTCATCATCACTGGGCATTAGAGAAATGCAAATCAAAACCACAATGAGATACCATCTCATGCCGCCAGTTAGAATGGCAATCATTAAAAAGTCAGGAAACAACAGATGTGGGAGAGGTTGTGGAGAAATAGGAACACTTTTACACTGTTGGTGGGAGTGTAAATTAGTTCAACCATTGCGGAAGACAGTGTGGCGATTCCTCAAGGATCTAGAACTAGAAATATCATTTGACCTAGCAATCCCATTACTGGGCAAATACCCAGAGGACTATAAATCATTCTACAATAAAGACACATGCACACATATGTTTATTGTGGCACTATTCACAACAGCAACGACTTGGAACCAACCCAAACATCCATCAGTGATAGACTGGATTAAGAAAATGTGTCACATATACACCATGGAATACTATGCAGCCATAAAGAAGGATGAGTTCACATCCTTTGCAGGGACATGGATGAAGCTGGAAACTATCATTCTCAGCAAATTATCACAAGATCAGAAAGCCAAATACTGCATGTTCTCACTCATTAGTGGGAGTTGAACAATAAGAACACATGGACACAGGGAGGGGGACATCACACACCAGGGCCTGCAGTGGGTAGGGGGCTAGGGAAGGGATAACATTAGGAGAAACATCTAATGTAGGTGACAGGTTGGTGAGTGCAGCAAACCACCATGGCACGTGTATACCTGTGTAACAAAACTGCACGTTCTGCACATGTAACCCAGAACTTAAAGTATAATTTTTAAAAATGACAAAAGAAAGAAAGTAACTCTTGTGGAATGGTTTAAGGAAATATCATTCTTATTTAAAAAATAAAAGTTAAAAAATGTGAAGCATCAAAGACTGTAGTCCAGGAAATGACTATGGCTTATATCTGATTTTTAGAACCACCAGACACTTGATTCATTGAATAAATATTAACTGTGCACCCATCATGTGCCAGGTATTGTAATGGGTGCTAAGTCTAAATACAGAACAAAATAGGCATGATTCTTGCTCCTTTGAAGCTTAATATCCATATTTGTTTCCGCTGAAAACAAACAAACGAAAAAGATTCATTAAATTATTCTGCCAGTGCCCTACTTACTCATCAAGAAAGAAAATTTTGATGAAAGGTAAAATCTGCCTAATTTATGATGTGAAAATATACACAGGTCACATGTACCTTTAGTAAAAAATGTGAATCTTTAGAAAGCCAGGTGCCTATACAAATTCTTTTCATGAGGCAAACATAGGCAAACTAACCTTTAACACAGGTAATGAGAAAGAAAAAATAAATACTTGTGTTGCATATAATATGAAGTTGACTGGAAAAGTAGAATGTAATAATCACATTTCTGCAGAATTGTTTTTTTTCAATCTGAGAAAACTAATTGAAGATGATGGGTGTGGCCCAGAACCAGTGCCCCGTATCTGTTGGAGGGAAATGTCTTCTCAAACATTCACATGTGTCTCATGTGCTCCAGAGCAACTGCCCTGTCACTCATCAGCCCTGCTTTCATCTTGTGTATTTAAGGAGGTTAAAGGTTAATATTATAAAAATTATAAAAATGAAGGAATCTAAGACACTGTAAGGTGTGTTTTGCTAGCAGAAATCTAATTTTAAACTTCAAAAACTACTTGAACATTTCCTTTTTTTATTAGAGAGATATATATGGCATGATTATATTTACAAATGTGGAGATTATGAAGAGTTATCTCCAAGAGTGTCAAGAAACCTCTAACCCTCCCTAGTAATTGTCCACTTGTATTACCCATAAGTCTTGGCTTCCACCCTCTCTGGTACGTAAGAGCAGTCAGAGCAATCCTCTGTCATGAATATTTAGAAATCTGCTTAAAAAGCTTTACCAAAAATGATTCCTGGTGACCTGCCTTGATATTCCTGGGTCCTTTTTGCATACTTTGTCAGGGCCTACCAGGATTAAATTCTGGTGGTATTTAGTGGGTGATTCTGTTCCAGATTTTGGAAACCAGAACAGTCTCTTGAGGAACAACTTCCTATTAGGGCTAATTTATACTCTAGTGCAGAACACTTTTGAGACTGAACAAGGGAATCATTGCTAAGTATGCCAAAAGAAGAGTTATAAACCAGCAAGCATCAGCTTATAGTCACCCTACCTGAGTTTTCAATCAAGGTCGCTGAATGCAGAGTCTAGGATATTTGCTTCTCTTAAATTGCAGAGCAGAAACACAAATCCAAAGGAAGGGGAGGATGGTGATACAGCATGAGGAGACACGTACAATGTGTAGAGCTCATGGCTGGGCCCTGTGCATTCTCACCTGTTTAAACTACTAGAGCAACTGAAGAAGGAAAAAGACCTGATCTGACACCTTACTTCCCACACACTGTTCACCTCCCTTGGATGCAGATATGTAGCATACAGGCTTTCATAGTTCATGGTGAGGATGACATTGACCCATGAAACATGCAATCCCATAATTAAAACAATCATGCCATGTTAAAGCAATAACAGATTATACAAGAGTGATTTTTGCAAACTCACTTATCTAGAAGTTGTGACTTTTAGGGGTGCTTGGGAGAATTTAGAGTAGTATAATTTACCAATTATCTATTTTAAATAAAATTTATTTTCTACCTTATTACCTACACTACAGAGCTTTTTGTGTCACCAGGACTCTATCATTAAGGTTATTTATGTAACCCAGGGTTATATCTCTGTCTGATATACCCAACAGGGTCTCAGATCATCTCCCATACCCAGGGTGCTATAAATAAGTGTGATTTTCTCCCTAAAAGCCAATCAGAAATTCTCAGGTTATGCCAAGACTATTGTTGCTTATTCCTGGCACAGAGTCATAACAGTATTTGAACAAATTACCTTTGAGAATTATCTTTGTTACTGATTCACTGCCAATATGAAAAATCATGAAATTGAAATATATACTCTTTCTATCCTTTCTTTCGTTTCTTTATTTCTTTATTTATTCTACCATTATTTGTGCCTACTATGTACTAGACATTGTGTAAAGGACACAATGATAAATAAAATACAGTGTGGCTTCTGCCCTGATAAAACTTTCCATTTAGTGAAGGAGATAGACCACAAACACGTAAACCAACATAAGGTGCAAAGCTACAGTCTGAGCCACTAGAAAATAAAATGGGGACATGTTTAGATAAAATGGTCAAAGGAGGCCCTTAGAGAAGGTAAAATTTAAGTCCTGCAGGGAAAGTCTCTACTTGCTCCATTTTTCGCTATCCTTAGATTATCTCTCTTTTTTATTTCTTCAAATTTCTAATTTAAGTGTCATAACCTTATGCATTTTCTTCTTTCTTATTCATATTTATTTGATTTCCTTATTAATTTACTCCAATCTCTTTGCTCCATCTTACTTGATCACTATGTATTGAGCCTCTCAGGATGAAATTCACAAGGAAATCAACCATTTTTCTCTGGTATATGGAAATTTAAGTCAAAACTCTTCAATCATTACTTACCTCATGTTCATAACTGTCACATAATACTGGAAAATGCTGTTTAAGATGTGAAACAAGCATATTCTGTAACCATTGATTTTGAATTTCTTGTCTAACCAGGATCTTTCTTTTTTATAGAAATTGAATTAGCCTGTAAGGCTGCTTATCCCATAAACATAACTTGGTTTTCTTTTCTTCTTCCCTTCTGATTCAAAATTGTTATGGGAGATGTCTGAACACTGACAAAGCACCTGCAACATCACATCTCAGCATTAGAAGTAGAAGTTATTATAACCAGTTTATATAGACAAGTCAACAAATTTGTTAAACTGTATGCTGTGGAGGATATTGGCATAGCCTTTTCCATTCAAGTCTACAGTCCAGCAGGCACATGAAACATGTGCCTTCATTACTATGTAATCCAGATGTATCCAGCCCTCACTGGTGTAGTGATAATAAAGAGTTCACATTAACAGTAATAACTCTAATTTTCCTAACTTTTACCTGATTGCTGAAGCATAGCCTTCCACCTCACCCTGAATCCACACAAATATTTCTGCAATGGTGTCTCCCAGGTGCTCTATTCTATTCCTCCCAGGTGATACTGGTATTATTTAGCTTCTGACAAGCACTGTGATCTCACACAGGGAACATGGTTCTTTTCATTTTTATTTCTAACCCATTCCTCTGGCACCCTGCTTTGCTATGGCACCTAGCTGATTTTACCTGACTCCTTCTTTCCTCGGCATGAGTGTTCTCCAAAAAGGAACCTCAGGGTGCATGCAAACAGTGCATCCTGTCCCATCATCTAATCAGTGGGCTACACTTGGCTGAACACAGCATAAGTGGTCACTGTTTATTCTGACCACACACCCCGAGGCCTTTTACAGCTGTCGCCAGGAGTTAAAGGGGGCCAGCACAGGGGGATGCTCAGCTTCCCCAGAGCTACCAGTCTAATCATAAGTGTTAATGTGGCGTCTCCACATGTGGTGTAAGCTCCAAT
The DNA here is from genome assembly GCF_028885625.2 of Pongo pygmaeus. Lineage (NCBI taxonomy): Eukaryota > Metazoa > Chordata > Mammalia > Primates > Hominidae > Pongo > Pongo pygmaeus. Next base: position 124,338,977 of record NC_072377.2, on the reverse strand, counting down.
CCTCAACAAAATGAATTGAGATCATGCTCCTGTTGGCCTTCTCCCTCCTATATCCGAGGTCAAGAGGAAGACTGTATAATGAGACAGAGACCACATCTCAAGATTATGTCAAATCCTCTTGACCATCCAACAGGGAATCCCAAAATTCAATCACTCTCTGTCTCTCAAATTCACACCCTTGTCACAATTGTTTTATTCCAACAATGCAAATCGGGTCCCCTAATTCTTTCCTCAATATCCTTCTTAACTTCTAAAACTCTTTCACTATGCCCTGTGAAATTCATCATTCATCATTATCATAATTCCCTATCTGAAAATTTCTGAATGTTTGCCTCAGTTCTTGGCTCTAATAAACATCTGATTATCCTCTCAAAATACTTTTTCCCTTCCCAGTCTTTCAAGCATTACATTTTCCTTTCTTCCCACAGTCATTATAGTATTGGACTTGGAGATGATTCTTGTTCTCATTGCTACTCTACCCCATTTTCCCTATGACCTCCATGTTAGTAAATCCAGCGCTCATTGCTACTCTTCATCAAATATCATCTCTCTGCCATGCTTGATGGAGTGAATAACTTCTGTTTCTTAATGTACTTACGTCACTTGCATCCAAGACACCATTCTCTCTTGGTTTTCCCCCAACATCACTGATCATTTTTCTCCATTTTCTGTAATAATTCTTTTTCTTCTCACTGATTTCTTAATGTAGAAAAGCCCTGAGGTCTCTTCTCTATAAACACTCATATTCTTAGTGATTTTACTTAGTTTCATGGCTGTAAATTATGTGTGTGTGTGCATACACATAAATGTATGTATGTATGTATGTATGTATGTATGTATGTATTTGTGTGTATGTATATATATCTCATATCTCCCTCTTGAATTCCAGGCTAGTATATTCAGCAATCCTCTTAACATCTTCACTTGGTTGTCTAAAGCTACCATGTCCAAAACTGTACTGCCAATTTTACCCTCCAAACTTGCTCTATCCCCGATTTTTCCTTTTTCTGATAAAGGTAATTCCATACTTACAATTGCTCAGGTCATAATCCTTAGCATGATCTTTAATTTCTTCCTTTCCTTTACACCACACATCCAAAATACCAGCAAATCCATTGGCTCTACCCTCACAATATAACCAGAAACTGACTATATCTGACTTCATCCACTGCTACCACTCTAGTTCCATTCAACATCTGTCCTAGCATGGATTTCTGTTTTCCTCTTTGCTCACTTACTGTCTATTCTCAACCCAACAGCCAGAATACTTCTTATAAAAAGTAAGTGAGATAATAACTATTGTCTCTCTGCTCAAAACCATCCAACAGCTCTCCATTTCACTCAAAGTAAAAGCCAAAGTTCCTGATGACCTACAAGGCCTGATATAACCCCTGCTACCTCTCTGGCTTCATCTCCTAGTTTTATCCCCCTTTTTATAAGCAAAGCGTACTCAAGACTAGGTTTTTGCACAGTTTGTCCTCTATCTCTAAAAGGTCATTCCCCAGATTTCCACATGGCTATTCCCCTCACCTTATTCATGACTTTGCTCAAATTATCTCCTCAGTGAGTCATACCCCATCCATTCTATTCCAAATTCAAACTGCAACCTCAATATCACCCCAGAACTCGATTCCCTTTGCCCTGCTCTCATGTATCCTCTTTTCCATAACATTTATCTTCTTCTAACTTACTATATCATTAACTTATTTATAATAAGTATTACTCATTGTCTGTCTTCCCTATCCAGAAGGGCAGGGATTTTTGTATTATTCGCTGATAGTTTTCTTTCCAAAACAGTGCCTGACATATATTATATGCACAATAAATGTCTGTTCAATTGGGTTTAATCTGGGATCCATAAAAAGTATAGTAAAATGTGACATCTGTTCTTTTATTTTAAACAAAAAAGGGCCGGGGGGAGCGGGGGTAAGTAGAATATTCAGGGACATAGATGAAGGAGATTTTATTTCTGCCTAGAAGCACTGAGTAAAGCACTATGAAAAGGTAGCATATCAATGGAGTTTAACAAGGTGGTAAGAATTTTTTGTCAAGTGATGATGAATGGAGAAGGATATTCCAGCATAAGAAAAAAAAATCAACAAACAAAGCACAGTAAAAATGACAGAATTTATGTAAGAGGTGAAAAGCATTTCAGGGGAGAAGAAGGTGGGGGCCAAGGCTTGGAAAACTACCTATCAGATATTATGTTCACTACTTGTGTAAGGGAATCATTAGAAGTTCAAACCTCAGCATCACACGATATACCCACGTGGCAAAACTGCACATGTACTCCCTGAATCTAAAATAAGATAAAATAAAACTCCAAAGCTTTTCAAAGTTATACTATCATGACAATTTATTTTAATGAAAGACAGAAAAAGGGAAAAGTAGTTTGGTTTGACTAGAATGTAAACTTTAGGAGTAGAAAAATTGAGATAAAAAGTCTGGAAAATGGAGTAGGATTTATAGTCAATGTGCTTTAATGTCAGAGTCAAAGTTTAGACAACATTCTGTATGCAGTATGGAATTAATAAAAGATTTTAAACACAGAAAGGATAAAATCGGACTGGAGACATTCATTAGAGTAGGGAGAAAAGGGAAAAAAGGAGACTATTCTAAAAAGCTGTTGCAATTTTTCAGGTGAGAGATTGTGAGGTACTTAACTAGGCAATGCTGTAGGATTTTTTTTTTAAGAAGAATATAAGCTTGATATACTCATAGAAAGTGAGTTAGCAAGTCTTGATGATTGAATAAAATTATGAGAAAGGAGAGAAACAGAGATGACAAGATTGTATTCTGAATAGCTTTAAGTAGAATAAAGAACACAAGATGGGGAAGATGTATTAAGGATTTTTATTTGGAAGTGTATTTGAGAAAACATCCTGGAAAAATATGTTTGTGGCCCAGGAGAGAAGTTTAAGCTAAAACTATATATTTGTGATTTTTATGATTAATGAGCATAACTGTAGAGTATCTGCCCACTGGGTTCAGAATATATAGAGAGGAGCAAGCAATGATAGAAAGAAATATCTTGAAAATATTCAGAGAAGTGGAGGGAATGATGTCATCATGCACTTAAGGAAGAAGAGGAAGAAAATGAGAATAGAAGAGTAGTCAGGGGTGAAACTTTGAAGTTTGGTAAGTCAAAGCCAAGTGACAACAAGCTCTATATAGTGAATGAATTGATCAAGGTCATTAGAGTAGAAGATGTAAAAGATTAGTGAGGTCATAGTGATCATGAGTCATTAACATGGGTGCAGAAAGAACAACAGCAGGGGTATGGGTTAAGAGAAAGACCTATACATATGCACAATGCATTAAGGCTATATAAATGCAGAAGGCACCGAGAAAAGTAATAGAAAAATGTGGTTTATTTCTGTGCAATTAGTTAAGCAGATGAAACAAAAGTATTAAATAGCTTTTAATTTTTAGATTAATGATTCGACAAATATAGTTAATGATGCTCAGAAAGGGCTGCAGGGCCCTATAATAAGTCAAATATATGAGAAAAGAAATAAATGAGCTACCTGTAGAATCATAAAGAGAAATTATCATCCGCTGGCCTTGAGTGATCATACATTCAAAAGTCAAAATTTTGTTTCATATGATTTAGTTTCTTATTATGTGGTGTTTCATTTTTATGAAACATTTAGAATTTCTTAGTGGAATAGCAATCACTGATATGAATATTACTTGCCATGAAAAAAAAATGATGAACTTGATAGTGATTAATGGCTTCCATTACACTCAGAATTTAGGTTGAATTGCTGGCTCTGGTGATAATAGCACAAAACTCTGCAAAAGAGGTACCAACAGTTTAACACATTTTAGAAGTCCCAGATTTGGACTACATGAGTTTTTTACTTGTACTTCACTATACAATGTAAGTCTGTATATCTATCTTAAATTATTAGGTTCATAAATATATCTATCTTAAATATATATGTCTATATTTTAAATAATTATGATCTTTTTAAGTAAAGAATAAAATAAAGGAAATCATTCATATTTATTCTCAATAAAAGCCATTGGTCAGGTTTTTCATCTTTTGGTTTCTTTTACATCATTAATCCATTTTCTATTTAATGCCTTGGGATTTAACCATATGATTCACTATACTTTGAATGATAATTTTATAGCTGAAGCTTGGAACCATCTCTCCAAAAGCCTATCTCAACCTTAAATATTAAGATATCACATTAAAAAGGTAAGAGACACAGGCAGCAGCAAAGATAATTAATGTTACAAGGAAAGAACTACACAGAAAAATAAATGATCAAAGGATAATTCCGGGTTGTCAAGAATTTTTTTAATGTTTCAAAGAACAGAAAAAGCCCAGTCCTTTGCACCCATTTCCTTCTTCCCTTATTCTGCTGATCCAATCTGCCTCTAGCATGCGAGGCAATGCTTAGACCTCAAATCAATGTATGGGGATTTTCTTTACAACTTTTGTTGTGATTATTGTGCTTTGCTTTCAGAACAGAGGAAATGGGAGTTTCCAGTTGTCAAGTACATTTATGTAACAAATGTTTGTTTGCAAATATCTTGCCTTAGGGAAAGAAGAGATGGGAGTTTTCAGTTGTCAAGTTGATTTTAGCATTGAATATATTGTTTTAAGAAAACAAGCATAAGCTTGTATTTGTCAACAATTGCTGACAATAAAAATGTGTTTATTTCAAGTGTGACTGTATTTTGTCTTGCTAAGGAGTCAGAAGTTAATGAGCTGATAAAAAATAAATCTCCCACTTCTGGTGACTGAAGTAGAAAAAAGATAGTCCAAGAAGATCAAAACCTGTGAGAGGAGAGGAACTGCACCAAAGGGCCCATCCTGCTGGTCTGGAGCTTGCTGGAGATCCAACACAACTCTCCCACATTTGAATGAATGTTAGCACCGTGACCCACTAAGACAGGTCCAGTCCAGTGAAATTGCTCACTATCAGAGCTATTCCCATGGCTCCTAGATGAAGACCATTGGCCTCTGCTTGAAACAGATTCATTACTACAGGAAAAGTAGCAAACTGGATGTTCCCATTTTGAATTCTGAATATTAACATCCATAATCCAATAAGAAAGAGTCTTATTCAAATACTGAGAAAAGCGAGTGCTTCAGTTTGCCTAAACAGTTTTGTTTAGGGAGGTTGAAAGAGGAAGCTTCCATGATTAGAATATTTGGAGCACCCTCTAAACTCCTTATTAGGACTATGACTTAATTTTTGGTAGTACATCTTAGGGAGGTCAGCAGTATTTTAGTTCCTGAGTCTAACTAATGATAAGTAACCACAAAGAGTCCTGTATGCCCCAGGGAGCTTCTATTAGTACATGAAGCTCTGTAAGCAATGGGGACTGACTTCAAAGGATGCAATAACTACTCCTATATATGGTTAGGCTTGTCTGGATACTCCCTTGGATCAGCTCCTGACTCCCATTTATGGGTCAACTTTACGTTCTGAGAGTGAAATCCTCCATTGTCACAATTTATTCGTGAACTCTAACCAAGTGAAGCAGTAACTCGAACAACAAATTTATTCTGGTAACAAAAAATTCTATTAATCCATTCCCTCTACTTTTACTAAAGTTAGAAATCATACTCAAATGAGAATTTAATATTTTTCTAATCACAAAAATGAAAATGAAATATTTCTAAATCCACAGGATTAAAGAGCTCTTTTCAGTGTTTCATGTTTTGAAATTATTTCATTACACAGCAGTGTTACTAATCTTTCTGGCTTCTTCACCAAACTTGAAGGATCAGGCATCCTGTCTGTTGCTTTCCTTATAATGTGTTCTTCAACAGTGAGCCAAAGATAGATGTCAAGCTTGAAGTAAAGGTTCATTTACCTTCATGTATTTTTCAGGGAAAGCCTCTGATGATTATGTAAGATGCCATTATAATTAATTATCAAATGGATGAGTGAATTTTAAAATGAGGCTATAATTCATTGACCAGAATCCTGTTCACCATTCTTCAATTAGGGTGGGCCTTTTCCATCTTGGATTAACATTCTTCTTTCTCCTTAATTGATCTCTTGTCATCCTTGAACAAAGAGTCATTTGTTAGTGCAGGAAGCAGTCAGAGTTAAACAAGGAGCCAACTGATGTTGAAAACTGATGTTGCATAGAAAACGTCCTGTGCAAGTTGCTTGCAATAGATGAAAATGAAAAACACACACCACACCACACACATACACACACACACACACACACACACACACACAGAAAACTCCATGCTGGAAATTATGTTAATCAGTGTTGATATTCAAAATATGTAACAACTGTAGAGGCAGCATGGGCACCAACCATCAGAATGAATGCAATTTCTAATCAGAATGAGCATTGCATAACCTGCTGGTAGAGCTATACTGATACATCTGATTGCCTTAGCCTTGAAGAATATAATTGCTCCATTCATTACTAACTTACTTTACAATTACAAGGTCATTGATAACTTTTAAGCAGAAAATTCTATAACTCTGTAATTTTCATTGACATTTTTAGTGTAAACTGAGAGTAACAACCTCAAATGCTACAGGACAAGGCAGGAATTAAAAGACAGGAAGTGCACAAGAGAGCTGGAAGTGGTAAAGCCTGCAAAACAGGAGACTGCATTCCTCAACCAAAGATGTTCAATTTAAAATATTTTTAAAACTGCTGGCCAGGAAATACAACATAACTCACATTCTATCTTAGGTTCAAACTAATGAGCATGCTAAAGTCCGAAAAACATCTTCAAATGCTGTAATGTTCTCCAATTTAACCTAATACTTGGGAAATACGTTGTATTCTCATGATGGACTATGTTATTATGTCACAAAAGTTGAATAACTTATAATAAAATTTAAATAAAAATCAAAGAAAAAATATCCTAACGTTTCTCTTAAACTGCGAATGGTCAGGAACTGTGCCTTATATCGTTCTCGTACTAGCACAGGGCTTCTTATTCTATATGTTATCCAATGCATGTGCATTGGATATAGAATGAAGAATGGTTTATTGTTTGTTTGTTTGCTTGTTTGCTCTTTAACTATTTTAACAAAAGAGGGTTTTAATTTTTTCCTGAGTGAATAATGATAAAGTAGAAACAGAAAACTATTTCATGAATGCCATTATAAATCCTCAAGGGTAACAGAAAAGTAGAGCATTATTACTAAGTTATAGGTCAAATTACCCAATATGCACTTAGAGAGGTGAGGTGGAGAAAAAACAGATCTGACCACGTATACCACAAATTATTTACCATTTAAGAAAATGGCCAACTCCATGTAAGCAAAAACCCTCCAAAAGCATCTTGAAACACACAAAGCTATCCCGAATTGACACACCCCATTATACAGAATTGACAAGTCCTATTCATTCCGTGGGATTTTATGAGCACCATAGCAAATTTGTGAACACAATAAGGACTTAATGCAGAAATTTCATGAGCATGCCTCAATCCTAAAGGGTCTTCCAGGAAATACTTTCAACTATGGAATGAAGGTAAAGAAACCCATAGCTTCGGAGGGATCACTGGAACAGAATATTGTGCACAGTTCTTCGTGGGCTTGATAATTCTCCAGCACACATTATAAAACTGAAAAATCTGAAGAATTCTTCATTTAATCCCAATGTCTTGCTTTATCTTAAACCTCAAATCTATAATTTTGTGGCTGAAAATCAAATAAAAAACTTAAGGAAAGTAGGTAAGGTGAATAGATGGAAAAAAGAGAGAGAATTAGGTTAACGCAATACAATGACATTCGTGCTTGATCATTGTTATTGTCCAGTAACAACTACATCCCAAGGTCTTGGATGAAGAATGAAAATAAATTGCAGACAGCAATGAAAGGTTTCTTCAAGGCAACAGAAATTAAAGACACTTGATCTCATACCAAAAAAATTCACAAAATACTTTTGGAAGTTTGACTGTATAAAAGTAGAAACTACACCATCTACTACTTCTAATTCACATTTAAAAAAAATGTATTTTGAGGTAGTGCTGGTCTACCACACTAACTGATAACAGTTCATTTCTTGCTGCTATGGCAGCCAAAATGTGTAGTAGGTGATTAAAGACCAGCATCTCCCTATTTTGACATATGATGAAGTCTAAAAATATTTCTTATACAAGAATGTATAAGCTACATTAATCAGCTCTTCAAATCATTTAATTCTCAAGATGATACTACAGTTTTTTATCCTTCCCTTGTCTATTAATTTCTTAAGAAGAAAAATGTCATATAATGAGCAAAGTTCATGTTTGTTTCTACTCTTAAATAGCTACCAATTTTCAAATGCCTTGATATAAGAGAAACTGTTAATTGCATCAATAAAATCTGTATCAAAGACAAAGTTTTAGCCTGAGAAATTCAGTATAAACCACAGAATAAATATTTATTCCCCAAATATTAACAAAATATATTTAGAAGTTCTATCATGTCTTGAATAGATATATATATACCTATCTTCATAAAAATAATCATTCTGAGTCATTTTACTCATGTCAATAAAATCTATATTTAAAAAATAAAATCACATATATTCTTAATTCTATTATAAGATGTCAAGAATATTATTCTGTCTCTGCCATTTCAACTAAATAATAATATAGTAATTCTGGTATAACCAGTAATTTTACACACAACCCTAAGTTAGTCTCCTTAACTTATATGACTTGAGTAAACAAAAGGTTTTTACAATCTAGAAAACTTCATATACTGAGAGCAATTTTTACATGAAGGCTACTAACTAAAGAGAATAAAATTTTTCCATTGGTCTTTAGATTCACCATCCTCACCAAAAAACCAAACCCTAATATATAGAAATAGCAATACTTTGAAAAGTATTCACAGAAAAGTATTCAAGTGAGAAAATAATTACAATAAATGGGAAAATATCCCATGCTCTTTTGAAGATTTAATTAACTCCAAATTAATGTGTTAATTTTATAAAATTCCAGTAAAAGTTTTAAATGGGTATTTTAGAAACTTTTTTGTTATATATATGTAAGGTATACAGCATGATGTTTTGCCATATATGCACATAGTGAAATTATTACCACAGTCAAGCAAATAAACATATCTATCACTTTATATAGTTACCTTATTTGTGGGGGGTAGGTAGGTAAGAGGTCCTAAAATCAACCATTTTAGCAAATTTTTAGTATATAATATTATTAACTACAGTTCCCAGTAGCTGTACATTAGATCTCTAGGCTTATTCATCTTATATAACTTGACCTACATCTCCCCATTTCTTCCCCCTCCATTCCCCTGGTAATCACTGTCATACTCTTTGTTTCTACATACAGTATTTGACTTTTTTTCCCTAAAATTTCACTAAAATCATGCAGTATTTGCCTTCTTCTGTGTGGCTTATTCCACCTAGCATAATATCCTTCATGTCCATCCATGTGCCACAAATTGAACTATCTCCCTTTTTAACTCTGAATATTGTTCCATTGTACATATATACCACAATTTCTTTATGCATTCATTCATCTATGAACACAGGTTGTTTTCATATCTTGGCTGTTGTAATAATGCTGCAGTAAACATGGGAACTCAGCTATCTCTACAAGGTGCTAATTTCATTTCCTTAGGGTATATAGCCAGCTATAGCCAGCAGAGGTATTGCTGGGTCTTATGGTAGTGTTATTTTTAGTTGTTCAAGGAGCCTTCACACTGTTTGTCATAATGGCTATACCAGTTTACATTCCCAGCCACCAAAAGTGTACAAGAGTTCCCTTTACTGCACACCCTCACCAAAACTTTTTATCTGTCTTTTGATAGTAGCTATTCTAAAAGGTGTGAGGCAGTATCTCACTAAGGTTTTATTTAATTTGCGTTTCCCTGATGATTAGTGATGTTGAGCACACTTTCATATACCTATTTGTCATTTCTATGTCTTCTTTGGAAAAATGTCTACTGAGGTCTTTCCATTTTTAATTGGGTTATTCGGATTTTTTTTTTTTTTAGATGGAGTCTTGCTCTTTTCACCCAGACTGGAGTGCAGTGGCGCAATTTCAGCTCACTGCAACCTCCACCTCCCAGGTTCAAGTGATTCTCCTGCTTCAGCCTCCTGAGTAGCTGGGATTACAGGCACCCACCACCATGCCTGGCTAAATTTTGTACTTTTAGTACTTTTGAACTTTAGTTTCGCCATGTTGGCCAGGCTGGTCTCAAACTCCTGTCAGGTGATCCTCCCACCTTGGCCTCCCAAAGCGCTGGGATTATAGGCATGAGCCACTGGGCCTGGCCTATTTGGTTTTGTTTTTGTTGTTGTTGTTGTTAAGTTGCTTGAGTTTCCTAAGTATTTTGTATATTAACTGATATGGGTTGGCTGTGTCCCCAACCAAAACTCATCTTGAATTGTAGCTCCCATAATTCCCACATGTGGTGAAAGGGACTCAGTGGGAGATAATTGAATCATGGGAGCAGTTTTCCCCATATGATTCTTGTGATAGTGAATGACACTCACGAGATCTGATGTTTTTATAAGGGGTTTCTGCTTTTCCTTGGTTCTCATTCTGTTTCGCCTGCTGCCATGTAAGATGTGCCTTTTGCCTTCCACCATGATAGTGAGGCCTCTCCAGCCATGTGGAACCGTGAGTCCATTAAACCTCTTTTTCTTTGTAAATTACCAAGTCTCGGGTATGTCTTTATTAGCAGCATGAACAGACTAACACCTTAACCCCTTATCGGATACATGGTTTCCAAATATTTTCTCCCTTTCTATAGGTTGTCTTTTCACTCTAGATTATATTTCATTTTCTATGCAGAGGCTTTATAGTACAATACAATTCCACTAGTTTACTTTTTGTTTTTGCTGCCTGTACCTTTGGGGTCATATCCAAAAAAATCATTGCCCAGACAAATGTCATGGGGCTTTTCTTTTCTGTTTTCTTCTAGAAGTTTTACAGTTTCATGTCTTACATTTAAGTCTTTCATTCATCTTGAATTAATATTTTTGTGTATCATGTCAGATGAGGGTTCAATTTCATTCTTCTGCATGTGGGCATCCAGTTTTCTCAGTACCATTTATGAAAAAGACTATCTTTTCACCGTTGTGTGTTTTGGGCACCCTATTTGAAGAACAGTTAGTTGTAGATAAATGGATTTTTTTCTGGGTTCTTTATTCTGTTCCATTAGTTTAAATGTTTATTTTTATGACAGTATCATACTCTTTTGAGTACCATATCTTTGTAATACATTTTGAAATCAGGAAGTATAATGCCTGTAACTGTTCTTGTTCAAGATTGATTTGGCTACCCAGGGTCATTTATTGTCTCATATAAATTTTAAGATTTAGTTCATTTCTGTAAAAAAAATACTATTGGGACTTTGATAGGAATTACATTAAATCTGTGTACTACTTTGGGTAGTATGGACATTTTAACAATATTAATTTTTCCAATCATGAACACAGGATATCTTTCCATTTATTTGTCTTCTTCAATTATTCTTGTCAATCTTTTATAATTTTATTGACTCAACCTCCTTTTCCTAACACATCTCTATTTGACTCAACCTCCCTTGACATCTCCCTTGACTCAACCTCCTTTTCCCAACACATCTCTATTTGACTCAACCTCCCTTGACATCTCCCTTGACTCAAACTCCTTTTCCCAACACATCTCTATTTTCTCTTCCATTACCAAACTCCAGACTCTAGTAACCTTACACCAGAATCACTTCAATACTTCTACTATCTTCATAAAGTCTTTTTTCTTCTAGGACATTTAATAGAGCACTACCTAATTAATCCCTCTAAAATGCTATCTCTAAAAATATCAATGCTAAATTATTCAGCCTAGCATCAAAGTCTCCCCAACCTAGACTCTACCACCTTTTTGCCCTTGGTGGTTTCCTATGCGTTGAACGCAAGGAAATAGCCCAAAAAGCCTCACCAGTTTTTCTGGGAGATACTATTTCTCTTAGATAAATTAAATCTGATTTCACATTTGTAGATTCAATTCAACTTTTCTTAGTCCTCTATTATATGCCAGGCACCATGCTTGACGCTGGAAAAGCAACAATAAGTGAGACATGACCCTGAATTTGAAGAGCTCACTGTGGTGGGTAGGAGAGTTTAAAGGGCTCCCCAACCCCCGTCATCACCCCTATTTCTACCACTACAAAATATGTGGCAACTGCTAGAGGGGATTATTCATAAAATGTTAAGAGAGCACAAATAAGGGAGTTGAGATTAGAAAGAGTAGATGTACAAAGACCATGCAAGAGCTACAATAGGTTATTTATTTATGATCCTGATTAGGGTTTCTAGTTCTAAATGATATGCAAAATAAGAAAAAAGTCTTCCTATATAACTACAAGGTTTCAGATCCCTAAATTAGAATAGAAGCAGAGAAGAGGGAAAGGCAGGAGCCAATCTAGAGTAATGAATAACTTATAGGATGCTGTGAATAACCATATGGGAGAGAGAATTAAAGGCAAGGATTAAGTTGGATTCCAAGTTCTCAGGTCTGAGTGCCTGAGGTAAAATAGGATGTTTGAGTGGCAAAACAGTCAGAATAGGAGGACAGCTGGAGAGGGGGAAGGTAGTGTGGCATTTTGGATGTACTTATGGAAGAGATGTCTCTACTTGTAGCAGGAATTTAAAAATGAGACCTAGAACTCAGTTTTGATGTATACTTGGTGACATGATAAAAACATGAAGAAAGAAGTGGAAAAAGAAGAGCAAAAAGCCAAGAACAGAAGTTTAGAAATCATCCGGATGTGAAGTCAACAGAACATGACGAAATCAAAATAAGAACATGAATAAGGAGCAGCCAGAAAGTTAAGAAGAGAAACACCACATAATCTAGAACCTTTCAGTCTTATCATACATTACTTTAAAATAAAGACAACGAATTATCCCCTGCTCTAGCCAATTTTCTCCCTAAAGGCACTTCTTTGGCCATTTGTTAGTGGTCATGAAAGTGGGGTTAGCTTTAGAAAATGCTTTTCAAAATATGAAGCAGGGAATCTTTATAGTACACACAAGGCTATGTTTTTAATTATGAAACAAAAATATAAAAGAAAATCTAATGAAATGCACTATAATCCACTTACATTTTACTGACAAAAATGTACATATGGCTTCTCTCCAGCTGATTTCACTGCTCCTGATAGTCGCACTGGGGTAAACTGCCACCAGCAAGCTTTATACTTCAAAACAATCAAAATAAAAGAACATATGAGGTTCTACATAATAAATATAGGTCTGCATTTAAAGCCAATGTGTTTTATATTTTTAGTCATAAGCACAGGTCTCTTTATATTAATGTTGAAAGGACCTACGAATAGTTCATAAATTTAGGCCTGTAAAACTGCATACCTCCTACTGATACACAATACTGCTAGTTTTTATAAGCCTTCTCTGAAGCAGAATCCTCAACTCCAAAGGCCACAAAAGGATGTTGACTAGGACTGGCCTATGCCTAAGGGACAAATAGTTCAAGGGAAGTCAAATATTTGCACTAAGAATTGAAATGTAACCTAACCAACCTACAAATCAAAGTTTTATGATAATTTATTTTTCTTAAATGAGGAGCAATAGGATTTCAGTATCAGACAGACCATTGTCAAAATTCCAGCTCTGCTTCTTAATAGCTATGTGATCTTGAAAATGTTAGGAGATCTCGGTTTCCATATATGAGAAATGGATGGTTGCGCATAACTTGCAGGGTCATTGGGAAGGTTAAAAAAGATAGCATATATAAATTGCCTACAACAGAGCCTAGTCCATATATCTGTGCAATGTAATTGGGTAGACTAGTTTTAAAGAATAACATTAATTTTGTTTGATCTCTTTTTCTCTTCCACAATTTTTTCTACTTGTATTAACAAGAAAGCAGCATTTTTGTAATCTGACATTTTCAAGATTCCACATGATTAATGCAATTTCCAGCAAACTTTATGGTTAATTTCTCTAGCTTTTATGGCCATCTATGATTAATGCTTTCTTAGCTAGTAATAAATGTGATAATGTTATGTGTTCTGTAACTTGAAGCATTATAAGTAGAACAAAATGAGATGATTTATGCAATCAAAGACAGGTAGGACAGCCCACACTTGACCCCCATTCAAAAAATATAAAATAATTTAAAATAGGAGTGCAGGCCTGTTTAGAAGAGAAAAAATACATCATGCAAAAAAAGAAACTGTGCTTTAAAAAGTTTGTCTGAACCTTAATTACAAAATACAGCATGCTCAGTAACAACATGGATTTTTTTAGTCAGATTTGCTTCAAGTGAGTCATCGAAGTTCTCTGTGCCTCAATTTCCTTTTCTGTTAAATAATAATGGCAATATTTAAAGATTAAATGATTAATATATAAGCTATATAACTGTCAAGAGTAGTTATTTCTCAACAGTTTGTTGTTGTTATTCTTTCGAGATTCATCCGGGTCCTGAGAACAAACAGAAAAAACTCAGCTAAGGTTATGAAGAGAATTTAATGTTGGGGCTATTTTCAGAGATGTAGGGACCAATAAGAGATATTGAAAGACCCAGGACTGTCAACAATCAGAAACCATCATTACAACAGGATCTGTAGAGGTAAGCAAGGGGAAGACAATGCTAGCCAACCTGGTGGTCAAAAGGGTTGTGGAACTACAGTACTCAAAGGGAAGGGGAGAAATATTTATATTTTCAACTGATTAAAGCCAACAGAAAGCTAGAGGGCAAAGAACTGTACAGCCAAGGTGCTGCAGTCCATGGGAATCATCCTCTGTGGACAGGCTCTCCAAGGGCAGAGAAGAGCAGAGAATCAATCGGGAGGTTGGAGGGTTAAACAGAGTCTATCCAACCTAAATTATAACTGAATAATTAAATCAAACCCTGTATTCCTCATAGTTACACTTAGGCCAGACCCTTTATTTTGCTCACTGGACTCTTTTCTCAGTTCTCCATGTATTCCAAGTCCTTTTTTTGGCAGGGGACAGACTCAGTGTGATAGCTGTGCCACACCTATTATCTTCTGGGTTCTTGATCAGTGAAGGGTAAGCCTTTATTTTGAGGCATTTCTGCTTCTCTTTTACTGCTCCAAATCATAGTCAAAAGGAATACAATTCTTGATGATTAAAAGTGCAATAAATCTGAGAAATCTGTTGTCAGTTTGTTCACGCAAAAGATAGAGTGTAAAAATCTAATGAGCCTTTTAACATTTTTGTGACTGCTTGGCAAACACAGCAATGGCTCATTTTGGTTTTGCTCATTTACTATACTCTCCTCTATAGAATGATTCATAATGCCAACATTTACCTTTAGCCAAAGCTTTTACATTCAATCAGCAAACCACTTAAATACATCAGCCTGAATCTTGATATCAGTAATCTGGGTGAATTTGTATAAATTTTTGTTTCAGGTGTTTAAATTATTAATTTATAACAAGAAGAATTTTAAAAGAGACCAGATCTACTCTACTGATGGGGGGGGGTGTGTACATATAATAGTTAAAATGAAAAAGCGTTATGTGATTTTGTTATAAACTCCTCAATAACCTCTCAAATTAGGTATTTAGAGAAAAATTGTGAAATACTTAGAAATGGAACAAAAAAGGCTTGTGGGAGTTCTCAGTGAAAAACTAGGCATTTCCTAGGATACACCCTTCCTCATTATCTATCAGATGCATGCCTTTCATTGACAGAACTGTTTACTACTCTGTATGTTGTAGATAACTGATCAAAATGGAAATAATTATTTTTCTGAGTTTTTTTTAACAATACATAATATGTGCCTATATTTATGTGGTATATATGATATATTACTACATGCACAGAATGTGTAATGATTAAGTCAGGATGTTAAGGTATCCATTACCACAAGCATTGATTATTTCTATGTTTGAGAACATTTCAAGTCATCACTTCTGTTATTTTGAAATGAACAATACATTATTTTTAACTATAGTCACCCTACAGTACTATTGAACATTAAAACTTATTGCTTTTATCTAACTATATATTTGTACCCATTAATGAACTTCTCTTTATCCCAGCCTGTGGCAACCCCCAATTCCACTCCCTACTCCTATATGTATGATCATCTTTTTAGCTTCCACATATGAGTGAGAACACGTAGTATTTGTCTTTCTGTGCCTGGCTTGTTTCACTTAACATAATGACCTTCAGTTTCATCCATTTTGCTGCAAATGACATGATTTCATTCTTTTGTATGGCTAAATAGTATTCCATTGTGTAACTATATTACATTTTCTTTATCCATTTATCCATTAATGATATTTTCTTTATCTATTCATCCATGTAAGTCCACTTGGGTTAATTTCATATCTTTGCTTTGTGACTAGTGCTGCAACATGCTGCAGCAATATGAGTACAGTTATCCCTTTGATATACTGATAATCTTCCTTTTGAATAAATACCTAGTAGTGGGATTCCTGAATAACATGGTAGTTCTATTTCTAGTTTTTTGAGGAACCTCCCTACTGTTTTCCATAATGGCTGTACTAATTTACATTTCCACCAACAGTGTGTAACAGTTCCCCTTTCTCCTCCTCACCAGCATCTGTTATTTTTTGCCTTGTTAATAACAGCCATTCTAACTGGGTAAGATAATATGTTGTTGTTATTTTGATTTTCATTTCACTGATGATTAGTGATGTTGAGCATTTTTTTACATACCTATTGGCCATTTGTGTGGTTTCTTTTGAGAAATATCTATTCAGATTCTTTTCCCACTTTTTAATGAGATTGTTTGTTTGCTTGTGTGTTTTGCTCTTGTGTTGAGTTCCTTGTATAGTCTGGATATTTTGCAAATATTTTCTTTCATTCAGCAGGTTGTTTATTCACTCTGTTGATTATTTCTTTTGCTGTGAAGAAGGTCTTTATTTAATGTAGCCCCATTTGTCTATTTTTGGCTTTGTTTCCTATGCTTTGTGGGTCTCAGCCATAAAATCTTTGCCTAGACCAATGTCCTGGAGGGTTTCCCCTATGTTTTCTTCTAGTAGTTTTATGGTTTTGCTCTTATGTTCAAGTCTTTATTCCAATTTGAGTTGATTTTTATGTACGGTGAGATAGAGGTCTAGTGACCTAGGTCCTGCATATGGATTTCTAGTTTTCCCAGCACCATTTATTAAAGAAAGTATCCTTTCCTTAGTATATGTTCTTGGCACCTTTGTTGAAAATTGGTTGGTTGTAAATACAAGGGTTTATTTCTATGTTCTCTGTTCTGCTCCATTGCTCTATGTGTCTGTTTTTATACCAATATCACGCCATTTTGGTTATTATAGCTTTGTTTTAACAGTATATTTTAAAGTCAGGTAGTGTGATGTGTCCAGTTTTGTACTTTTTGCTTAGGATTGCTTTGGCTATTCAGGCTCTTGGATTCCAAACAAATTTTAGAACTGTTTTGTCTTTCTTGAAGAACATCATTGGTATTTTGATAGGGATTGCATTGAATCTGTATATTGCTTTGGATAGTATTTTAACAATATTAATTCTTTCAATCCATGAGCATGGGATGGTTTTCCTTTTTTTTGTCCTCTTTAATTTCTTCCATCAGTGTTTTCTAGTTTTTCTTGTAAAAGTCTTTCACCTCTTCGGTTAAATTTATTTCTAGATTTTTTTTTGTAGCTATTGTAGGTGGGAACACTTTCTTGATTTATTTTTCCACTAGTTAATGTTGGTGTATAGAAGTGCTACTAATTTTTGCTTGTTCATTCTGTATCCTCCAAACTTTAATGGAATTGTTTATTATGGCTTTTATGGTGGAGTCTTTAGGTTTTTCTAAATATAAGATCATATCACCTGCAAAGATAGACAATTTGACTACTTCATTTGCAGCTTGGGGTTTGTTTTTTTTTTTTCTTCTTTCTATTGCCTTATTGTTTCAGCTAGGATTTTCAGTACTATGTTCAATAAGAGTGATGAAAGTGGAGGCCGGGTGCAGTGGCTCACGTCTGTAATCCCAGCACTTTGGGATGCTGAGGCAGATATATTACCTGACGTTAGGAGTTCGAGACCAACCTTGCCAACATGGTGAAACCCTATCTCTACTAAAAATACAAAAATTAGCCAGGTGTGGTGGTGGGTGCCTGGGAGGCTGAGGCAGGAGAATTGCTTGAGTCCGGGAGGAGGAGGTTGCAGTGAGCTGAGATCGCGCCATTGCACTCCAGCCTGGGCAACAAGAGCAACACTTTGTCTCAAAAAAAAAAAAAAAAAAAAAAAGCATTGAAAGTGAGTAGTCTGCTACTGTTTTATTGAGGACTTTGCATCTATGTTTATCACGGATGTTGGCTTATAGTTTTCTTTTTGTGGTGTCCTTCTCTGGTTTTGTTATCAGGGTAATGCTGGCTTCACAGAATGACTTAGCAAAATCTCCTCCTTTTGTATATTTTGGAATATATTGAAGAGAATTGGCATGAGTTCTTCTTTGTAATTTTTGTAGAATTCAGCAATGAATCAGGATGAAATAGAAAACCCAAACACACCAATAACAAGTAACAAGATTAAATCAGTAACAAACATTCTCTTAACAAAGAAAAACTCAAGAAATAATTGTTGATCATAGACAGGCAAATTAATTCTTCCCATAGAGGGACAACTGAATTCCCTACCACTTGTGAGTTGGGGATTGGAGGGCAGGGAGGGGTGAGCACTCTTTGTAATTGTAAATTCATTTAAATACTCCTGATTACTATATCTGTGTGGTATTTTGTATTATCCTTTAAAGTTGTAATATCTTTCTGGTTTCCTCAATAATTAATGAGTAAATTAAATCTTTGACACATTTATTTTATATTTGTGTGTATCATGATTTTATCTTTTTAATCTTTTACAGGTATTATCATCATTCTCCAGTTTTACAGATGGAGAAACTGAGGATCAGAAAAGTTGAGTAACTAGCCCACTGCAGAACTACTACTATTCTGAACACACGATTGTTGAAGTCAAAGCGCATACTTTTCTCATACATGAAAATTTTATTAACGTAAAAAAAATCACATGGATATTGTATGCTGGAGCCGTTAATAGAACACCGGATCATATGTAGCATGAAAACCCAACCAACTAATAATTACCACTGATTAGATAATTAGTGACAGTATTGCTAATTACATTTCAACATAGTTTCTGTATGGTAATAAAAATGTTAATAATAGCCTGGTGAAGCATAAACAAAGTCATATTGTACAAACTCAGCAATCAAACATGCCAGTGATTCATTTCAGTTGGAACATTAGGAAGTTTCAAGTATATTTTTCTTCTCTCTACTGATTCTTTGGATTAGCAGACATTATTAGCTGGTTTTGATTGTTTCATATGTAGTGAAAAAAAGAAAAAAGAATCAGAGAAGGAGTAAAAAAAAAACACAGGTGGAGGGGCTGGGCACGGTGGCTCACGCCTGTAATCCCAGCACTTTGGGAGGCCGAGGCAGGCGGATTGCCTGAGCTCAGGAGTTCGAGACCAGCCTGGACAACATGATGAAACCCCGTCTCTACTAAAATAAAATAAAATAAAATAAAATAAAATTTAGCTGGGAGTGGGGGCACGTGCCTGGAGTCCCAGCTACTCAGGAGGCTGAGGCAGGATAATTGCTTGAACTTGAACCTGGGAGGCAGAGGTTGCAGTGAGCTGAGATCACACCACTGCACTCTAGCCTGGGTGACAGAGTGAGACTCCATCTCAAAAAAAAAGAGAAAAACAAGTGGAGGATGATGAGGAGGAGGAGCAGCAGCCTTCAGCATGTGATAAATTAAAATAACATATATATGGAGTCAGGAATTCTGTTTTGCAATTCTGTACACTGGGCAAGTTATTTATTCAGAGTCAGGTCCTTCATGTATAAAATGGGGATATGACCACCTAGCACTAAGCTACTAAGGTAAAATGAGATAGTTACTATACACCATCTGACACACAAGTAAGATTTCAGTATTTTAATTCCCTTTGCTCAACTCTAGTCCTGCTCCAGATCATTCCATAGCCCTCAAAACACAATGAGGTAGTACACAACAAGAATTTAGAATATACTTTACTATTAAGTAGTCTCAGAGAGCAAATAGTGAACGTGAATGTTCAACTAAATTTTTTTCCAGTCAGCAACTGTAAGATATGAATTCTCAATAACACACTTACAAGACAGCTAATTTCAAGACTCACATGAATGTCATGAAAAATGTGTTTTCTTGAAAAAATGTAAGACAAACAAATGTCATATGACTCAGAAGTTCTGATATCAATCAAACAGTGTCTCAGAAAAAAATTATAGTGGTTACAGTGTGACAACCTGGAGGGACAACTTTTAGGTTATGGTTATCTTTGTACACAGCTGAAGGGACAAGCTAATATGCAGTCTTCAAACCATTTAAGATTATACAATACTCTGCATTTCCTCACTTAGTTTCTTTTCTCAGGGGAGTAGAGGGAAGGGGATAGGAGAATGTTTGTTTAAAATCAGATTCCCAATTTAGTTCATGAAGGATAAGTGGTAAAACATTAAGAACATCTGTTTTTATTCTTCTAGCTTCTTATATATTCCTCAGTAATATCTCAAATTTCTTCTTCCAAATCTTTCAAAACTTTTCATGCTCATGAATCCTCTCTGAATAAACAAAGAAACATAACTGCAAACCTTCTATAAATAAGCCAAAACTATTGTCATCTTTTATAATAAATATTAAGCAAAAACATTATTATTTTTAAGTGGCCAAGTCACTCAAAATATAATAGTTAGCAACCACTATAGAGGTTTCCATCCTATAGAAAAAAAAGAATTTCCTTAAAGAGAACACAAAAGAAGAGCATAGATTATGAGTCATTCCCTGGATCTCTGGCAATTGATAATAGGTTAAAAAGCCATCTTAGACTCAGATGTTAAACATGGGGCAGTTTCTTTTGAGCACAAGTCTATTTCAGGTTTCTTGAACTTTGACTGAGTTTGAACACATAACCATGGAGATCACCATAGTACAGCCTACATGTATGTGTAGACTGTGTGGCCTGTATCTATCATGTTAGGCATTCTTGTTCACCTTGATAGTAAGGAAGATCAATCATGCAATCCCATTATGGACCAACCTTCTACCATTGGCACCCCATCTTGGTCACTAAATATCACAGCAAGTTCATATACACACGTAACCTATGATGGTACACTCATAATGATTATCAGGGAGTCAGACAGTGCAGATAAAATTATCACAGCTATATTCAGAGAGGGTTAGGCCTGTAATCAAAAAATGCACCAGTAAATAACTGGGACTGGAGTTCTACAAGATAATTCCTAATTGGTTTGAAGCTTTGGAAAATAGCTATGTATGGTAAACGTGTTGTCATTCTTTATCAACAAAAAAATGTGCCAACGGGTAATTTAATAATACATCTTTCTTCCTTTTAGGGATCCTCTGTTTCAACTCAAATTAATTTAACACAAAGTTGTATACTGAAATTCAGTTCTGGCACAAAGTACTGGAATTAGCATAGACCCTACAATTTACAGGCTCAGTAATCCTGAAAACTGCCCCCACTTCAGACACCAGTCACAAGTTCAAGTGATCCCCAGGCTATCCACACCACTGAACAACTGGCTACAAATTTGGATTTCCCCATATTGAGCCCACTCACACTTAATTTGCTGAATTCAGGAAAGTACTTTATTTACAATTACAGTTTTCTTGTTTTTTTTTTTTTTTAATATAAAGGATACAACTCAAGAGCAGCCAAATGAAGAGGCACACAGGACAAGGTCTTAGTGCTTTCCAAACACAGAACTCCACAGCCTTCAACTAGTGAAGTCAGGGTGTGTCTTCCTCCTGGCACATTAATGTGCTCATCAACCAGGAAACTCCAGTGAGCTTCAGCATCCAGAGTTTTTATGGGGGTTCACTAATTCTTTGGGCACAGAATTAAAATCAGTCTCCAGCTTTCCCCAACTCCTTGGTGGTTAGGCTATATCAAAGTTCCCTCCCTCTAATCATGTGATTTTCTGTGGCCAGCCTTCATCCTGAAGTTATCCAGGGTACCACTATGTGTTACTTCATTAGCATAAACTTAGGCATGATCCAAGAGGCTCATAAGTAACAAGGACACTCTTATTATTCAGAAAATCTCAAGAGCTTAGAGGCTCCCTCCGAGAATCGGGATAATATCCAGCAAAATCCTTTATTATACACCATGGGATGATTATATGCATTGTAATATCAAGCGGGCCAAAAACAAGGCCTGAATATGTAACTGATGATCAAATAATGTATTAAGAAATATAAATGACTTGTTTCTTCTACACCAGAATCACAGATCAGCTTCAGTACTCAAAGCCATCTGCTCTCCCAGCTTATTCTGGTGTTAGGAAATAATGGGACTTAAGTCTGAGAACTGAACCACTTCAGGAGCATTGGCATCATGTACATGGAATCACAGAATCTACACCATTGGCATCTTAGTCTCTCTTATTCTATTTTAGTCTATTTCAAAATCTAAACAATTTCTGATCATTAGCCAAAAGGGCGTCCTCTCTAAATACTGACAGACTTAAATGCCATTCTCTTAGTGCATCCAATTTTAAATATCTGATGCTTTATAGCAAACACCTCCAGACATCAATATAGCTATGAAATCTATAACAGAAAAGTACCAAATTATCTGATCTCTCACTCAACTTCAGGATAGATAGGATACCAATTCTTCCATGCTGTAATTTGTCTCAGATTCTTTCAGCATCTGTTGTAGAAATGCACTCTGTAGAACTGTTTATCCTGTCTAGCCCTCCAATTCAGACAGCACATAAAACACTGGAGTTGGAACTGGCAGACCTAAAGGCTAAGTTTCAGCTACCAACATACATTGAAAATTTTACTTAACTTCTCTGTACTTCAGATTTGTCATCTGTTAAATGAAAGTAATGCCAAAATCACAACCACACAGTAATGATGAAGTATGATAACACATGTATCACTTTAAGGCACAGTAGAAGATAAATTTGTTAAAACAGGCAGAATCCTGATTTGTGCTCTGAAGTCCTCATGTTCAATTAAACTGCATTTTTTTCATATGCTGTGCTTTAGGATCAATTACACACACACACACACACACACAAACACACACTGATCTCTGTTTAGCTCTACCAAATGGCCACTTGAAAACATAATATGCATTCAGTAATTACACCTCCACCCTTGGCAAGGTAGTTAGGGATGGACTTTAAGCCTTAAAATGTGGCAAAAGCCTGCCAAAACAAATCCAAATACTATACAATGCTGGTATCTCAACCCTGCCAATAGCTCCTTCAGCTTATCTTCATGCAGAGATACATGGCTCTCCATGGTAAGTCAGGTACGTCAATTTGCATTCTAAAAATGCCAAATTTGTCCTCCTATACTTCTGATCCTGAAGTTAAATATTCAAAACACCAAATACCTATATTTAGCACTCTACAAAGCTTTCAATGTTGACTTGACAGCCATGTGGTTCCAATCAAAAGCCCATATAGGAAAATTAATATTTGAGAATAATAGTCAACCAATGTGTTTTGATCTTCCTTAATTCATGCCTCCTTCAATACTTTCTCTTGCATCTACTGTTATGTTCATCCCAGCCAAATATAGTTATAAAAAGCCTTATTTTCTGTTGTTTCAAGTTACAATGAATATATATCAAATATGCCTGTCCAAAGTGCACACCACATCCTCAACTACTCCTGCTCAGAACTTGACATGGAAATATGGTCAGAGGATAAAGATTGAAGAGCAGACTGTTGCATAGCAATTTGGAAGTGACCATGAGCAGCAAAGTAGATAGTGAAACTATTTTCAAGCCCTGAGATTTGGGGTTGTAAAAGAGAAAACTGCTTCTACTTCTGAGTACTGTAAGAAAACCAATATCCTCTGAAGATAGTCAGGTTTTGGTTTAGGCAGGGAAGTCAAGATAATACTTTGTGACAATGTGAGAATTAAAAGAATCTTGCTAATGAGGAGGAAGGCATTTTAGAGGGCATCATGGAACAGTCTGGGTACAAAAAGGAGGACCAGATCAGCGGTCCATGGGCACCATAGGGAAGAGATTCCAATTGGTGAGAGATAGCAGAAAAGGCTTACTCTCTCGTGGCAACTCAGATAAACAAGGACACGAGGCATGAGGGATTTGTCCTCATAGTCTGGGCAATGAGAAAAGACAACCAATGTTACTACTGCCACAAGAAGTCACCACAGAGAATTGCCCATGGGATTGTGGCTTACTTCAGCGTAATGGAATTTAAGCTACAATTAACTTCTAAAAACTATATCACGTAGTGTAGTAGGCCATCCTACTGGCATTTCCCAAAAAATATAATGGCCATCAAGGTTGGCAAGATGAAGGAGGCAGGGGAATGGACAGACTCGGTCAATGTAATAGTGCTCATGACCACAGGCTAACATTTTATGTATCTTACAGGTGACTTTTAAAAATTACTCCTATAATTTGATGGTATCAATTATAAAGAAGACAAAAAATATAAATATTTTGAAATAACACAGAATTCTCCTGTCTGCATACTTTCCAACTGTGGGTAAACAAAGAAGTTAATAAATTCATCAGATTGGAAAGATTTACAACCAAAGAACTCTATCAGTGGATAATTAAAAGGTTTAGTTAAGGAATATATTCATAATTGCAAATCTTCCTGTAGAAACAGAGAAAACACTTTGAGATTAATGAGAAAACATAGTCAGAAAACATCATGGTTGAGGGAAATAATGAGGCTGCAGCTCAGGAAATTCTCAGTTCTATTACAATAAAAAACAAGTTTAACAGCAC
Source organism: Pongo pygmaeus (assembly GCF_028885625.2). Classification (NCBI taxonomy): domain Eukaryota; kingdom Metazoa; phylum Chordata; class Mammalia; order Primates; family Hominidae; genus Pongo; species Pongo pygmaeus. The sequence goes on along the minus strand of NC_072377.2, from coordinate 124,314,245 downwards.
ATAACGTCATTCAACAGTTACACTATATAGGTCTCCCAAATAAACTACTCTGTTCCCATCCCCCAGTGCTTGTTTTAACATATGTTTCACACATGAAAGTCTCTACCCCATGACCAGCTTTTATCATCAGTTTTCAAAAACTGTGAAAATATGTTTTCACTCCCGTTTTGCATATTTGTCAACTTAGGAAAGTTCCTATCGCTTGTGTGAATATAGTAAGAGGGTCTGCCTAGAGAGCTAACTCATAAAAAATAACTAAATTACAGTTCTCATTTTATACCTCTTCTCTTGGCATGGCGTTTGGTGTCAAAAATACATCTTTTGAATTGAATGCATAAATAAATATATCTTATATATAAATTAATTTATACATATATATGGAGAGAGAAAAAAAAGAGAGAGAGAGAGAGCACCACATCTGACTCAAGTTATGAATCTTTGTTTTCTTTCTCCAGGAGTTCTTGTGGAATGGGCTGTGCTCACCCAGACTCCTGTCTCACCTAACATCCAACAGCACACTGGGAGGTCAGATAAGGCTAAGAAGGTACTGTATGATTGAGGAAATCGCTTCTCTGCATGCCTTCTTCAGCAACATACATTGCTTCTGCCTTATTTTCTTTGCAGCAATGTTATGAAGTAAGACCCCCAGAGCAATTACATGACTTTCCACTGGTGGGTAGTGTTCCTTCTCTGCCCCTTAAACATAGCTTCATTACCAGGTACTGAAGCAATCGGCCTATGCTAGCCCGCACTAAAGAACACCTACACGCAACTGAAGAATTTTATCCAAGGCATATGAGGAAAGCTGCTATAGAATTCAGCTACTAAAGCTATACACTGGCCAGATGGTGTTTTAATCATCAAAGAGGGAGAGAATTAAAACTAGGAGGCTGGCACCTCTGAAAAGAGACTGTGACATCAAGATGCATACCAAAGTGCAGGACTCTCAGTTTTACTTCCCAAGCACTACTACATTAGTGGATGTTAACTAGCTGCTTCCACAGAGAATTCTTCAAACATAAAATGGGGAAAGTAAGAACTTTCCCCATGTCAGATTGGCCTTGCTTGCCTACTGGCAAAAGGTAGAAAGTAAAAGAGCACCAAAGCAGTTGATACACAACGAAGTTGAAAGGTGCAACTGCAGAAGGGAAGGCTGCAAAAACAATGTCCCGAAGCATAATTGTAGGCTGGCTGCATAACCACTGTAACCAACAGACTTGTAGAGCAGGCTCCAGAATGTAGCTGTCTCTTTGAGCCACACTGCAGGTCAGCTCAGGGTCTAAATATTAGCTCATACGTGATAACAGACTAGAAAGTTAAACACTTTAAACATAAAATAATCTTCAGGTGCCCAGAGGAAGGAAGAAAAAACAAAACTAGCCAAGGACGGTAGCCTTGTCTTTGCAAATGAGAGAAAACAAAATGATTTAAAACAATGCTGCCTGTGACTATCCGAAATTCTGCTGCTCCCATCTAATGGAGGTGTAAAATAATTATCTCCACTTCCAAGAGAGAAATAATTAGATGATGTTGAATTGAAAAGTTTCTATGTTTAAAATATAGTTTTTATTACTCTAAAAGAAATTAGTGTTGTTAGCAGAAAAATTATAAAGTTCAGAAAAATATGGGAAAAAAAAACATAATCCTACATCCCAGAGGCAACCATTACTAGTTTGTCATTTTCCTTCCTATTTTTACACATATTTTACATGGTTGATATACTAAATATGAAATATTATACTCTGCTTTTTCAGTTATTAAAATAAATATTTTTCGAACTGACTATATTTTAATGATACCTAGCTTACTTGTTAAAAAGTATTTCTTTTAGGTCATATAAAGTACAATGTATTCTATCATGTAGATATAGTGATAAGTTAAAAAAATAGTTTAAGATCTCTTACTAGTTCAAATCACAAACCTAAGAAGCTAATTAGAGTGGAAATTCCGCATACGGTAGAGTCAGAAACACCAAACCACACTAAACCCTTTTGTGAGTGGGGGACAATAACACCACATATAAATGAAGAGTTCTGCTGAGCCTCAAGGAGCTTCCACTCATTTTATCAATCATTATTCTGGCGTGTCCATTTGCAAATGAAATAAAGCAAAAAAAATGTAAAAAATTCTTTTGTGATTGCCCCTCAACCCCTCCACAATTTCTTGCTGTCTTTTAAGACCAACTGCAAACTTCAAGTTTCTACAATTTTCCTTGATTCTTTGGTTTCTAGGAAGACAGCTTTCCCCAGTTGTGTTCTCATGAGCTTTGAATAAACTCTAATATAACACACTTATTATATCATTAATTTATTGTCATTGTTTAACCTCCTCATGACTCTATGAACTTCTTGAAGGTACAAATAATATGTTGTACTTATTTTTCCCTCAGAATCTATCAATGACTGACTAGTAGAGAGTAAGGGCTCAATACATATTTTTGAGCCATCACTATTAAATAAATTTAAAATGAAACACATTTTTTCTGAAAATATAGGAAAACAATATTCAAAAGGGGTCCCGATCCAGACCACAAGAAAGGGTTCTTGGACCTTGTGCAAGAAAGAATTTGGGTGACTCATACAGTAAAGTGAAAACAAGTTTATTAAGAAAGTAAAGGAATAAAAGAATGGCTACTCCATAGGCAGAGGAGCGGTATGGGCTGCTTGACTGAGTGTACGTATAGTTATTTATTGATTATATGCTAATCAAGGGGTGGATTATTTATGAGTTCTCCGGGAAACAGATGGGAATTTCCTGGGAACTGAGGGTTCCTCCCCTTTTTAGACTGTATAGGGTAACATTGGATATATAACCTCCAGGTTATAGGATAACCTCCAGGCATTTGTAAACTGTGATGGTGCTGGTGGGGGTGTCATTTAACTTGCTAATGTATTATAATTAGCATATGAGCAGTGAGAAAGACCAAAGGTCCCTTTCATCGCCATCTTGGTTTTGGTGGGTTTTGGCCGACTTCTTTATGGCATGCTGTTTCATCAGCAGGGTCTTTGTGACCTGAATCTTGTGCTGGCTCCTATCTCATCCTGTGACTATGAATACCTAATGTTCTGGGAATGCAAGCCAGTAGGTCTCAGTCTTATTTTACCCAGCCCCTATTTAAGATGGAGCTGCTCTGGTTCAAATGCCTCTTATATTAGCACAATTTCTGTTAATATAGATCTTCATAAATTACAAAATTGCTTTTAAACTATGTTCACATATGTGCTTTTATAGAATCCTCAACCCAGTGTTTAAGATATCTCTTTTATTTCTTGAAATATGTTGCAAAAGATATATAATAATATTTGTGTTTCCTAAGAAAGAAATAGGTATAATTTTTGTGAGGATATCAGCAACTTGGTATTGTGATGGTTAGATCCATAGACTTAGGAATGATAGAAGCCAACAGAGAGACAAAGATTTTAAAGCTTAACAGAGGTTTAAGATTTCCCTTTAAATGAAAAGTACCAAGGAGTACTATAAAATCATTCGTCCTCTTTTTCAACTGTCAAACATCTATGTCAATACATTTTAGACCCTGTTCAAGGGGACAGCCGAGAGAACAGAGGATAGCTTAAATGGCTTATCCACAATCATATAACAAATCAGAAAGGATATGGTAATCCATCATTATAGAACATTTCCTCATAAGGATTTGGGATGTCTTGAGGTCTATTTGAAAACTATTTTAATCCCCTGTGGGGAGGGGCTATCTTCTCTATGAGTTAATGGAAAAGATTCCAATATTGTTTCTTGATGCCTTTTTCTCTTTTTCTTTTTTTCTGATTTTATTTTGTATTCTGTTCCATTTATGTTTTTAGAAAACAGAGAAATATTTTTATATAAGCTGCCATATATGATAAACACATATTTTATTAATAATGTCAGAATGTTGAAAAATTACAATAAAAATATACTCAATATCTATGACATACTGTGCAGGAATACATGAATTTCCTTACAAACATCAATCTAATTGAAACCTCACCAAAGAAATTCAATTTTAATTTTACTGAGTATTGATCCCAAGTGAGGTTATTTCAGGCTCTTTGGAGGGGAGTTATCTGTTACAGCTATCACCACTCCCGAGAGCCAGAGAAGAAATTGAATCAGAGAAACTATTTGCAAATGGCCAAACAAATTGATAATTTTAAACGGAATGGACTCTAATACAGAGAAAATATAAGCCCTATTCATTTTTTTCTGCTAATGACAGTGGTTTCTGTCAGCCAGACAATATGAGGCTGATTGGGTTGTTATGGCAAAGGCATTCAAAGGCTTGGAAAATGTGTTTCTGGAAATGTCCTTTCATTCTTTGGCTTTGGTACAGCTAACACCCTTGTGTAGCCTGGTGCTTACACAATTCTTTCAGAGTACCTACTCTCCTTAGGTAGCTTCCCATTGGGGACATTTTGAAGACTTCCAATCTGGCCAGATGAGTGCTTTCTGGGCTCAATAAAGACACAGCTCCCCCTGGAGCAATAGTTACAGTTGGGAGGTATTTGGGGAAGGCAATTAGAAATCAGGTCACTGATTGCTGGTGAGAGAGCCCTGAGCAGCCATCTCTGTCTTGGTTTAAGCACAGAAGGTTATAGATCTACTGTGACGTTCCAAATAGTGGGAAGGATAAACCAACAAACAACTCACCCCTTATTTTGTTATGATTGCAGCCATTCTTCTTGTCTACTTTCAGCCAAAGCTAAAAAAATATAGTAATTTGATATAAAGTATTCAAGGTTATATATCATCTTTACTATTTTTAAAAAATTAAAAATATTTTCTTGGCCCCTATATATCCATTAATAAGACATTAAATTTCTTTTAATCTCCAATAATAACTAAGAATTCTCAGTAATGCCTCACGTTGGCTGTTTGTAAGCCCATGTTAAATGATTCTGCAACTTTATCAGTCTTGGAAAGAATAACACAGCATTGCTCCCATTTTTCTTAGAAAAAAATATTTTTAACTATATACAGAAAATATTTGTACATGTTTAATATATGTATATATGTACATTTTTAAAGTAACAATAAAAATGAATATTGCATACCCTCCACCCAGCCTAAGAAATAATCACTACAAATGTCTTTGAAGCCCTGAGTGTACCCATTCCCAACCCCAGCTCCTTTTCTCCTTGCCACTTAAGGTAACCATCAACTTGAATTGTTTATTTATTATTCCCTTACTAATCTTTGTAGGCTTACTACAAAATTATGGAATTCCAAATAATACATCATTTAATTTTACACTTAACTAAATGGAGTAACACTATACATATTCTCTTTTGCCAGTTTTTTTTGTTTTTGTTTTTGTTTTCAAATTAGAGACAAGGTCTTATTATGTCACCAGGCTGGTCTCAAATTCCTGGACTCAAGCAATCCCCTCACCTTGGCCTCCCAAATTTCTGGGGTTACAAGCATGAGCCATCATGCCACACCCAGCCATTGTGCCTTTTTTTAAGGATCCTTGTCTTGTTTCAGTTCTTAGGGGGATTGTTTTCATCTTTTCCCCATTCAGTATGATGTTGGCTCTGGCTTTGTCATATATGGTCTTTATTATTTCAATGTATATGCCTAGTTGTGAGGGTTTTTTTTTTTATCATGAAGGGGTGCTGAATTTTTTCAAATGCTTTTTCTGCATCTATTGAGATGATCATATGGTTTTTGTTTTTACTTCTGTTTTGCGATGAATCACAATATATTGATTTGCATATGCTGAACCATCCTTGCATCTCTGGAATAAATCCCAGTTGAGCATGGTGTGTTACCTTTTCAATATGTTGTTGGATTCTGTCTGATACTACTTTGTTGAGGGTATTTGCATCTATGTTTGTCAAGGATGGTGGCCTGTAATTTCCTTTTTTTGTTGTTGTGTCCTTCTCTGGTTTTGGTATCAAGCTAATGCTGGCCTCATAGAATGAGTTGGAATGAATTCTCTCATTTTTTATTTTTTGGAATCACTTGAAAAGATTTGGTGTTAGTTCTTCTTTACAAGTTTGGTAGAATTCAGCACTAAAGCCACCCTGTCCTGAGTTTGTCTTTGTTGGGAGATCTTTTATTTCCGAATCCAACTCCTTACTGGTTATTAGTCTTGTTCAAGTTTTCTCTTTCCTCTTGTATCAGTCTTGGATTTTATTTATCCATTTCCTCTTGGTTTTCTAATGTTAGTGTGTAGTTTATCATGATGGTCTCTGATGATCTTTTGTACTTCTGTGGTATCAGTTGTAATAATTCCTTTCTCATTTCTGATTTTGCTTATTTGGGTCTACTCTCTTTTCCTGCTTAGTCCAGCTAGGAGTTTATCAATTTTGTTTACCTTTTCAAATGAATAACTTTTTAATTTTGTTTTATTTATTTGTGTTTCTTTTTGTGTCTATTTCATTTACTGCTTCTTGACCTTTATTATTTCTTTATTTCTACTCATTCCTGAGTTTCATTTATTCTTACTTTCCTAGTTCCTTCAGGTTCCTTAGGTTGTTTATTTGAAATCTTTCTACTTTTTTGGAGTAGGTATTTATTGCAGTAAACTTCGTTCTTACCACTGCTTTTGCTGTATCCCATAAGTTTGGTATGTTGTATTTACATTTTCATTTGTTTCAAGAAATTTTTTCATCTTCTTAATTTCTTCATGGACACAGCGCTCATTCAGGAGCACGTTGTTTAATTTCCATGTATTTGTACAGTTTTTAAACTTCCTCTTGTTTTTGATTTCTAGTTTTATTCCATTGTGGTATGAGAAGATACTTGATATGATTTCAATTTTAAAAAATTTGTTGAAGCTTGTTTTGTGGTCTAACATATGGTCTATCCTGGAGAATGTCCCATGTGCTTATAAGTAAGCATATTCTGCAGCTGTTGAATGAAATGCTCTGTAAATGTCTGTTACATCCATTTAATCTAACCTGCAGTTTAAATCCAATGTTTCTTTGTTAATTTTCTCTCTAGATGTTCTGTCCAATGCTGAGAGTGGGGTGTTGAGGTTTCCAACTATTATTGTAGATTTTTTCTGTTCAAAATTTCAGGTAGACTTTCATTTTGGGGAATTTTATAGCCTGGATTGAAACTGCATTTTTTACGAAAGAATCTGTTCTTGTTTCTGTCAGGTCTTCAGGTATACTCCCAATCAAATATCACCTAAAATAAAGTTTTAGATGAAGTTGAATGTTTCCAGATTGAGAGTGTGAATTTGGGCCATAAATTCATGTGGGGACAGGATTTGAGTTACAAACTTTCTTCTTTCTGCACCATCATGGTTGAAACGAGAGTGTCCTTCCTATCTCCATTGGTGGTTGAATGTCTTCTTCTACTGAGGATATAGCTTTTTTTGGTCCTGGCTCTGGGGAATAATCTTCTTTCAGTTTCCCTAACTTATGCAGGCTGGGTTTACATTCTTTTCCCCAACCTCTGAAAATGGATCTTCAGAGTTATCATTAATTGATAATTGCCCCAGTATGGCCAGCTATTCTGTGCTTGCTGAACTTTCTGAACTTCTGCTTACATTCTGTTTTTAGTCTCTGAATATTTTCCTTATTTTCTTGTCAGCTCAATACACCATGGAATACTATGCAGCCATAAAAAAGAATGAAATCATGTCCTTTGCAGGGACATGGATGGAGCTGGAGGCCATGATCCTTTGCAAACTAACAAAGAAACAGAAAACCAAATACCACATGTTCTCACTTATAAGTGAGAGCTAAATAATGAGAACACATGGACACATACAGGGAAACAACACACACTGGGGCCTTTCAGAGAGTGGAAGGTGGGAGGAGGGAGAAGATAATGAAAAATAACTAATGAGTACCAGGATTAATAGCTTGGTGATGAAATAATCTATATAACAAACTCCCATGACACAAGTTTACCTATGTAACAAACCTGCACATGTACCCCTGAATTTCAAAGTAAAAAAAATAATTAATTTAATGTATTTGCTAATGTTTTTTCAATGTTCTAATTATTTTGAAGTGAAAGAGTTGTTAAGGGTCTTTGGACCACTATATCATCAGAAATTGAAAACTCATATATTTATTCAAATTGTTTACCTGAAAAACCATATCAACTAATAGTAATGTAATTCATATTGTTGGCACCAAAAAAAAAAAAAGACAAACTAAGTGTTTGATAGTTTGAGAGTAAACTGGATAGATTAATATTATACTGATTTTGATCTAAATATCTAAGGTTCCAATTATGAAGGATCTTTAAAAAGCAATCATTTTCTGCATTCAATACAATCCAAAGATTATATTCAAAACAGCACAAGTACCAGCTGATTAAACAAAAACAGACAATATCCATACTTGTGAGTACCTGCAATATTTCTACACTGACAGGTAGAGAGGTGAAGAGGGAAGGGTACTATACATGAACCCACTTCTCCCCAACTTCCAAGAAGGGATTTTAGTGGTGTACATGTGAATAAAGACAACAGAAAGTAAATGAACAGTGAGTTTGCCCAAAGACTGTTTTTTACATCTTGTGTGAATCTGAAAAGTAGGTAAAAGACTGACTGAGGATTTTTAGGTTCAAGATTCAAAACAATTAAAGGCAACATTTAAATAAGGGTGGTAAGTTATACTGCTTACCAGATACTAAAGCTGGTTTTTGTACTTGGGCCCCTATACTTTAACTTTATTTTGGAGGCCTATTAATACTCCAAAATGGGCATCTCTCACCCTCTTTCATATAAAGGCTATGTATGAGACGAAAATAGGTCATGTCAATAAAAAGAACAAAATAAACTATCTTCATAAAGTCATTCAGCACATAAATACATCGTTTAATTTTTACTTTTTCATTTACTTTTGCTTAAAAATATTACCATGGGTGATAAGGACAATTAGGACAAGGTAATATTTTTAAGCAATTGCCTTGGGTGATTAGGACAATTGCTTAAAAATATTACCTTGGGTGATTAGGACAATTAATATCCTAATTCTAAAAGTCCTAAATCTCTTAATGTGTTACATCAAAAACCAAACAAGAGCACATCTTATTGTGCTCTTAGCCTCTAAATAAACCAACCCCAACTCTTTCTAATCATCAGCTAACTCACTGTTCACAATCAACTTACATTTAATTCCCATGAAACACCACCAAGATCACTGTCAGGGATATGTACATCAGTCAGGCAGGCCTCATTGCTTTTTTGTACTATACGTCATTTCTACTAACAGGACAGAAGTTTGGGGAGTTGCCGCATTCCAACAGGAATCTGGCAAGATTCAATGAGGATTTTTTATAGTAGCTTATGGTATAAGATCTCGCTAAACTTCATCATCATACTGAGAAGCCGACACTAGTTACAGACATGCTGCTGTACTGGAATCACCAATATAAAGATTCAAGATAGAGCATAGGACAGTGATTAGTGGACTCAAATGCCACCTACAGGCTATACCTTTATTTAATTTTTTTATGAAGACAAGATTAAATGCAATATTTAAAGAGAGGTGGTAAGTTACACTGCTAACAAGAAACTAAAGCTGATTCTTGTGTTTGAGCCCTTCGGTAGTTTAATGTTATTTGAGCGACCCATAAGTACTCCACAGTGAGTACCATATAAAATATAACAAAGTTCTAGTATTCTAATGAGACTACAATCTGGTATATCTAAAAGATGACAAAAGAATTAATAACAAATATATTGACATTAATACTATTTCCTTTTTGTGTTTTTTAACCTGCTTAGATCATTAACCTTTGATGGCTAATAAAAAGGATCTCATTACAGGTATAGATTATGTCTACGCAGTAATCAGTGAGGCATTTAGATGGTATTACAGATAATTTGTCTGTATAATAATTACCAAAAATCATCAAATATTAAATAAGTACCTACCCTGAAATGGGCACTGTGATAATAAAAAAATCTATTCTGGAGATTTGCATTACGCAGTTTGCCTATCTACCTTAATTGAAATTAATTGCATTATAAAATTTACCTGCCTTAATTGAAATTAAATGATTAAAATTAAATAACCAAGCAAATATTTGTTAAGCTGCTGCTATGTTCCCAATACTGAGCTAGTTAGAGGTGATACAAGGAAATGAAAAGTTCTTGTTTTGTCATCAGATTGTTAATAATGTAATTAGGGAGAGGAGACCTATACAAATCAAAACACAAAGGAGAGTTCCAGGGAGCAAGGGTCATAAAAATTGAGAAACACAAGAGATTATAGAATAACTAGGCTTTTAATTAGACCTAAAACTGATGAACTTAAGTGGAGGGGAAAATTGAAAAAGAGACGTGGCAGCAAAAATGCATGAGGTATACATGCTCAAGAAACATTCATGGCCAAAACCATATTTCTTCAGCATCTGTTCTATTAAAGATCTATAAACTTTTTTATTTCTCACAATAACTCTTTAAGGTGACTACTATTATTATTCCTGTCTTATAGATGAAGAAACTGTGACTCAGAGAAGCTGAATAACTTGACCAAAGCCTTTGAACTGATAAGTAGTAAAATCAGAATTCAAACCCAATACTTTCTCATTCCAAATTGGGTGCTCTGAACCACTATGCCTGCAATAAATAAACCATCTGTCTTTAAAGGAAAGAGTGTATGGCATGAGATAAATTTGGGAGGTATAACAGCCAGGCAACAGATGGTACACTGAAATTGGGTTTTTCGAGTTGAGTTTTGATGCAGGGAATATTTACAAAGGTATGTGCAGAGTGTAGGAAAGCCACAAGAATATGGCAGTATTCCAGTGCTAGTAAAAACCATTTCCACCCCCCAGCCTGAAGGATGGAGTGAGGAGTGGGAATTTCCAGACCCCAGAAGGAGAGAGCCTTGGGGAGTGGGGTGCCTGACAAGATGCATGACTTTTAGTAGAAAAGAGGAAGCTGGGTAAATAAATTCCCTGACCTGACCCTCTTCCTTTGTTTCTATTTCCCACTGGAGGTCTCATTGATGGAGTTTATGCAGATCAGTCACCCAGAGCCAAAGAGTAACTGAAAAAGAGTGGAGAATGGATCTAGAGAAGCAAATAAAAGGTAGACATCACTAGGATGTTCTAGGAGGGTCTTGAGGCTAACTTATTTAGATTTTATTCAATTGGGAATGGAAGACCAATAAACGTTTGGGTGGGCGGGAATTGTATATGGAAGAACTGCTTCAGGGAAACTAAATTTGTTATTAATGTAGATAGAATAAAAAGCCTGGCTGCAAAAACCCTTTTGGAAAAAAAATTAGAAAGCTCTGGTAGTGACTTTATGAGCCTAATAGTGAATAGTCTAGCAGAACAGAAAGAAAGAGGCTTAAGGAACTGTCTATAATATTATAAAGAAATAAACTTGACTCCCAATCACATAGATAACATGGTCCATTGATGAAATAATTTAGTTCTCCCTTCTCTCTCTTCTGCTTTCTATTTTGCACATTTGGGGATTTATTTTAATGGCTTCACATTCATGCCTTTCAGTCCATCATCAAATTCCTTACGCAACTATCTGGTAACATAAGCTGAGTAGTTAAGACAATAGCTCTCAGGATTGATGATCTATTTTGGATATTAAGGGGGAAGAGGGAGAGAAACGGGAAGATAACATATACTGAAATCTTATGGCATGCTGTTTAATGCGCTCAGCAATTTTACATTTAAATTCCCCAATACACCTGGGAGACAGGTATCACTTTTATTTAACAGAAAAAAAAACTTGTTCAAGTTCACTAAGTAACAATAATCATTAGAAATAATAATAATGAGCTAAGTTACATGAAAGACGTTATATGAATGTTAACGGAATCTGAGTATTTATCTTTGTTTTGTATTGAGACTTAGTAACCCTAATCAAAACATCCTCAGTATCACAATATATGGTTCTGTTTAAAATAAAATTAATTTTTAAAAATATATTAATTTTATTCTGAAAATAATCAATTAAGTAAGATGATTTTTAAAAAGAGGTCTAGGAGGTAAAATGACTTTCCCGAAAATGGAGAATGTCAAAGACAACATCAAACTGCATGTTACATGATTCTTCTTTTGGACTCACAATATATTATAATCTTTTCAGTTAACATTATATCAATATGTGAATTTTATGCATAATGAAATCTTTAAAAGACCCCAAACCAATGCTGTGTTGAATGCCTATAAAAGTGGCTTAGTCTCTAGATACACCCAAAAGAAAGAGGCTAATGGTAGAAGTTGAAGTAGGGAGAGAAAGTGAAAGGCACATTTCAGGACTATAGTTTTTATTAGTTTCCATCTCTGATTGATGCTACCAGTGAAGAGGTTGCTGGAATGGCAAATAAAAGAATAAGAAAATGAGTGGGCTCAAACCAAGAAGTCATGGCAAGAAGAAAGGCACTCAGTTCTAAATTCAGGACATGCAGAAATATTCCAAATAAAATGTTATTCTTAGTAATCCAACAGTAGCTATAAGGTGCCGCCAAGACAGAAAAATTTCTAGCCTACACAATTAGAGAATAACATGGCTATGTGACAAACAATCTAAAAGAGCTACTGTCAGGCAATAGCTCTCAGTCAATACCATCTTAAAGAGCTATTGTCAGGCAATACTATCAGTCAATAGCTTTGCTTCTAAGAGAAGCACCAGAAGACAAAGGGAGATTTTCCAACCCCAGAAAAAGTAAGACATTCTCCAGGTTTTTCAAATAATTTCGATCTCAGGCTTATGTTCTTGAAATTTCCCAGGTAACCTCTGTATGGTGAGTCTGTATAGACAGACTTGTAGACACAGAACCACACGCTACAGGACTGAGCTAGCACTGGTGCCAAAGCACTCAAAATGTCATCATGCTTCTTCACATCATGTATTAGGTTTATAGAGGATGGGTAATAAATGGCGTTTTTGCTCAATTTTGTCTCACAATAGGTCCAACAGGTCTAAGGACTCACTCTGTAATCATATAGTAGTCCCCACATGTCTAATTGGAATGAATACTCTATGTATCTGGCCCCAAAACCACTTTCTGTACTGGAGCCAAAAGAATAAATCAAAAACAAAACTGCATCTTGAGAATACTTTCAAAGATTTGAGCTACTATTAAAGCTTAGAGGATGTAGGAGTGATAGTCTCAATCAAATCATTTTATAGTTACTGTATTTTATCCCTGAAAAAAAATGTACTATGAGTAGATAATGAACTAGCATAAATATAATCAACTACTAGCCTCAATCAACCAAGCAAAGCTACATTGCAGGATGTGGAATTTTTACTAAAACAGTTGAATGCAGCACCTGGTGACCGTCATACAGCTATTAATTGAGCAAATGCTTACTTTCCTACCCATTGGTAGAGATAATACCAGTTTGTTTTTTCAAGGCAACAGCAGTACACATTCACTGTTTTGCCACAAACCTATATCAACTCCCATGTTTTCTATCATAACATAGTCTATAGGGATCTTGACTGACTTGATATTCCTCAAAACATCAGGTTGATCCATTATATTAATGATATCAGGCTGATTGGATGTAGTGAGCAGCAAATGTCAAGTAATTTATATGCCCTAGTTCTTACAAGCTAGAGGGTCTGAGATTAAACACTATGAAGATTCATGAGCCTGACCTATCAGTGAATTGTGTATTGATCCACTTGACTGGAGAATTCCAAAATACCCTTAATAAAGAAAAGCAGAAAATTATTCAAGCCATGCCTCCTGCCATTGCAAAAGCGGCAAAGCATTTGGTGGACTTGAGTCCATTTTTGAGGTAGAATACACTGCATATGGGAATATTGCTTTGATCCACTTATGGCATGACCCACAAGTTTATCTCTTCTGAGTAGAGCAGAGAGTAAGAAAAGACTTTGCAACATGTCTAGCTATGGTGCAAGCTTCCCTATTTCGGGCCAATGAGGTTTCAATGATGCTAGAAATATCTGTAATGGATAAGAATTGGTTCCTTATCAAGACCCAATAAAAGACTCCAAGTGCAAACTCCAGGACTTCTACTTCTAGTCAAGATGGAGTAACAAGAACCAGAGTTACCCTGTTGCCAGAAAACAATTAAATACCAGACAGAGTAATTGAAGCAATGGTTTTCCAGACTACAGCAACAAGTGTAAAAGGTCAGTGATCTCAAGAGATGTGAAACAATTTATGAGAAAATTATAATTGTCCAGTTCACTACCTACAGATAATTTACAGACCACAGTGCGGGCCAGAAAACCCAAGAAGAGATTCACAGAGACCGCTGGATCTCTCTGAGTTGTGGGAAGAAATATGAAATATAAGGAGGCAAAACTGGCTCAAAAATAACAGAGTACAAGACAAGAGAAAACTTAAAGGAGAGAGAGTTTGGAAGAGCTTTAGAGGTTAAATGCAAGTCTTCAGCTTGGTACTAATCAGTACACACTTGTGATTAATCTCCTTAAGGAAACAACCAACAAAAAGGATTAGAGCCTGAAAGCTAAGAAACTTACACAGAGACAGCAATATTTCCCATTCTCAACAGCCAGAATAGAAATCTTCATAATTCATCAAGCACTAGATAAAGCCACAAAAGGAAATTGCCTCAATAGTGGGACAAAATTGCCCTAAAATAAATGCTGTCCTGGTTCCATCTAACAGCTTAAAAGCAAGATTCAAAATAATCAATCTATTTCAACTTTATTTTATTTTAATATTTAACCAGGTCAGGTAACAAAGGTCAACATTTTTTTTTTGTATAAGAATACAGAACTATCCATTTCTCAGCAGGGTACAATTTACATTTTTTGCATCTAATAAATAATTTCCAGGCAGTCAAAAAAATGGGAAAATAAGACCTATTATTAGAAGAAAAATCAATCTATAAAAGCAGACCCTAAAATGACATACATGATTGAATTATTTGACAAAAACTTTATACCCACCATTATAACTGACTTCCATATATCTAAAAGCTAAATAAAATATTAAATCTGTTAAGTAGAGACATGGAATATGTACATATATCTAAAAGCTACATAAAATACTAAATCTGTAAGTAGACACATGGAATATGTAAAAAGACCTAAATTGAACTTCTAGAGATGAAAACCACAATGCATGAGGTGAAAAATACAGCAGATAGAATCAACATCAAATGAAATCATGCAGAAGAAAATTAGTAAAATTGAAGAATAGCAGTAGATAGGATACGGTCTGAAATGAAGCACAAAGTATAAAAAAGACTTTAAAAAATAATCAGATCATTTAGGAAAATATTAAGCAGCCTAACATATGGAATCCTCCAAAGAAGGATGGGAATCCTTCAAAATTGGAATCCTCCAAAGAAGAGAAGAATGAGAGAAGACAAAAATTAAAGAAATCATTGTCAAAACACTACAAATCTGAAAAAACCATAAATCATGAATCCTAGAAACTGCAAGAAACCTCCAAGTATAAAAATAAGAAGAAAAGTACTCAATAGCACTTAATAATCAAATTGAGTAAAACTAATGAAAAATTAAAATCTTAAAGAAAGAGAAAAAACATGTACAGAAGAAGAAAGATAAGATTGATATAAGACTTCTAATAGGTAATAATTCAAATCAAAAGATAATGGAATAACATTTGGAAACACTAAAAGGAAAGGAAAATTGTCAGCCAAGAATTCTAAACACAGCTAAAATCTCTTTGAATAACAAAAGGGAAATAAAATACAAAACCTAAAAGGAAATAGCATCAGCAGAACTACAGTGTATTATAAGAAATGTTAAAGAAAGTAATCTTGTCAGAATGCTGTACAGAAAGGAATATGGAAGACAAGAAATGGTAACTCACTGAATAAACATAATTTTCCTTAAGAATTATTAAAACTGTTTAAAGTATAATTTAGAGTTTAAACAAAAATTATAAAGATGTAATATGTCTGGGTTTACAAAATGTAGAAGGAAAGACACGAAACTAAGACAATATTTAGGAGATGAGAAATTAAAGCATATTGTTGTAAAACTCTTATACTATATGTAAAATAGTATATCATCACTAGAATCTAAGCTGTAACAAGACAAAAATGTCCACTACAAACTGTAAGCAACAACTAGAATAAAAAGAATAAATTTTAGTTTTAATTGAATTTTGGCAATTCAGATACTAGTGATGCTGGGGAAAGGTGGTAAAAGAGATGAGTGTCAGAGCAGTTAACATTAGTTTCCCAGCTCATTTTTCAAACCTGGAATATTAAGACAAGAAGAAGAACTATTGTCAACCCACAAACATCCTGGGAAAGTTGATTAGGCAATGAAGTTCATCTTAATTAGGCAATTAAAATCATGGAATTTGGAGGGAAGAGAAAGGAATCATGTGGATCTTGAATAAGCAGGTTAGAGGCTTTCAATACCCCTATGGCCTTGTAGGAAACAGTATGTCATATTTTTGCCCTAACAAAATTTTATTTTGTAGCTACCCATGCCATCTAAGTGCCAATAATAAAGAATTAATTCACATATTTAAAAGATGTAATTTTAAAATATAAGTCAAAAAGGAGATAATATAAAATAATTTAAATGCTCAATTAATTTAAAAAAGCAGAAAAAAGAAAAAGGGGAACAAGGGAGAGATGAAGCAAATAGCTAAATGTAGGCTTAAACCTAATCATATCAATAACATATCAAATGAAATAGTCCAAACGCACCCCAATTAAAAGTTAGAAATTATGAGATTGTGTAACAAAGCAATACTCATTATTTGCCTACAACAAATCCACTTTAAATATAAAGACATAAAAAAGTTAAAGATAAAAGGCTGAAAAAATAATACTATGCTAATATTAAAAGAAAGTTTGAATGGTATATTAATATTAGACAAAATATATTTCAAAGAAAATAATATTACCAGAGACTAAGAAGGCCATGTCATAAATATAAAAGGGTCAGTTTATCAAGAAGACATAATATACCTAATGATTTATGCACCTGATAATATAGCCCCAATTTGTGAAGCAAAACCTAACAGAAATACTTTTAGAAATAAACTTATAAATATAATTTGGAGGCTTCAGCACCTCTCTTACCATAATTTATAGAGAGTGTATGTTCAAAACCAGTGAAGATATAGAAGTCTTCAGCAACATTTTCTATTTGACCTAATTAACATGAATAAAACAAAATAAGAACAGAAAATATATTTTTTTCAAGTACACAAAGGACATTTACCAACATAAACCATATTGTCAAACATAAAATAAGTCTTAATAATTTTCAAAGATTCAAATCATATAAAGTATTTTCTCTGACCACAATAGAATTAAACTAGAAATCAGTAACAGAAACATGTCTGAGAAATCCCCAAATATTTAAAGACTAAATAACACTTTTCTAAGTTACACACAGGTAAAAGAAAATAAAGTATTTTGAATCCAATAAAAATAACAGCACAACATACCATGATTTTTTTAAATGCCAGTTCTACACAACTCTTCCAGAAAATTGAAAACATACTTTAGTAGCACTAAAGCAGTACTTTGAAGAAAATTTATAACAGAAATACCTACACTAGAAAAGAAACAAGTTTTTAAATCAATAAGCTTGACTTCTATGTTAAGCAACTGGGAAAATAAGAGCAAATATGCCCAAAATATGCAGAAGAAAAGACAATTTAAAAACAGGAGAAGACATCAATGAAATAGAAAACAAAAACCATTGAGGAAAATCTATGAACCAAATGCTGGTTCTTTGAGAAGACAAATAAAATTGATAAACTTCTAGCCAGACTTATCAGAAAAACAAGGGAGGAAAAACATTACCAGTGTTAGGATGAGGTACATGATATTGCTACAGATTATACAAACATTGAAGGAATAATAAGATAATAGTATAAACAACTTTGTACCAATAAATGTGACAACTTAGATAAGCTAATTCTAAACATACTCTCCCAGAAAATTGAATAGGATGACTGCTTTCCAACTCATTCCCTGAGGCCAGCATTGCTATGAAAACCAGAAAAGATATTAAAAGAAAACTATAGACCAATATTTCACATAAACATAAATTCAAAAATCTTAACAAAATTATATAAATTGATTTCAACATTGTGTAAAAACATACCACAACACTAAAGGGTGGAGTTTATGCTTGGAATGCAAAGTTGGTTTAACATTCAATAATGGATGTAATTCACCATATTTACATATTGAATTTTAAAAGATCGTGTAATATAATCTTCTTGAATATGTTTAAAAATCATTTGACAAAATCCAACATATAATTCGGATTTAAAAGTTTTTTCAGCAAATTATGAATATAAAGGACCTGTCTCAACTGACAAAGAGCATCTATAAAAAATTCACAGTTGATATCATTCTAATAGTAAAATATTTGCTCCTATACCACTAAGGTTAGGAACAATTACTTCTATTCAACATTTGACAGGAGGTTGTAGTCAGTGTAACAAGGCAAGAAAAATAAATAAATGGCACTAGGATTGTAAAAGAGGTAAAACTGTCTTTATTTTCATGTGATATAATCATCTAAATAGAAAGTCCTATAAAATTGACAAAAAGTAGAATTAAAAAGGGAATTTAGCAATGTTGGCTAAATTGATACAATATTGTATCAATATACCAGATTAATATAGTCTAACAATGAAGAGTCAGAAATTTTAATTACAAAAGCAATATCATTTATAATAGAATTGAAACTATGTAATACTTAAGCCTCAACCTGACAAAACATCTACACCCTGAAAACTACAAATTGTTGCTGAAAGAAACTTAGAAAGTTATAAGTAAATGGAGATGTACGGTGTGTTCATGGATCAAAATACTAAATATAAAGTTGTCACTATTTATCACATTATTTACAAATGTAAATTCAACAGAAGTCCAATAAAAGTCTCAGCAAATTTTTTGGTCAAAATTGACAAGCCAATCCTAAAATTCATATGGAAATGCAAAAGGCCTAAAATACTCAAACAACTTTGAAAAGAGGTAACAAAATTGGATTTCTTACAATATCTGATTTTGAACAACTTAATATACAGTAATAGTGACAATAATCAACATGATATGATATCGATATAAAGATAAATAGATCAACAGAATGGAATAGAACAGAGTTTAGAAATAGCCCTGCATATACGTAGTCAATTCATTTTTGACAAGGGTACAAAGGAAATTCATGAGAGAAAGAGAGCTTTATATGGTGTTGGAGTAATTAAATAACTACATAAAGTGCAAGCTCTACCCCAGTTTCTGAAGCACAGTGATGCTCTCCTTACTGGAGAACAACTCTGGAGCACATGTGGGCCTTAGTAGAGACTTAGCACCTGACCATGATGCATGAAGTGACTGTTATCTGAGATGCCTATTAAGACAGTTCTATTGAGTCATAATGTCAGGTGTTGAACAGGCAACCTATTTTATTATGGATAGAGTATATTCATACCCAGCCTTGAACGGGTCTCTGAATTTAAGGAATCCAACATTTTTATAAAAGGAATTAAGCATGTCTTTTGTTTGTTCTGAAGACAGATGCTCTCTCTCTCTTCCAAGGCTGTTTGCTATACAAATGTGATGTCCAATAACAAAAAGATGTCCAGAACAAATTAATACAGTGCCTCTGTTTACAAGATGGGCAGAAATGTAAGAGACCCATGGAGAACTATCTCTCAACACCCAGCTATTGGGGTGGAGAAATTCTGAAGAAGTCACAGATAATTTAAAAAAAAAATCTTTATAAATGAAGCTAGCTTAAAACTGTGCCTGTCAAATATGGTTTTTTTATTTTCCTTAACCCCCCTAACTCCTCCACCAAAAATGCCAAAACCATAAGAAATCAATAGCAGAAGCTAGAGAGAGATTGATAGAGGACATTTATAAGAAAGAGAGAGAACAAGCTGACGTGATTCCTCCAGGTTTTTCTAGGCTTATTCCACAGCAGCCTTAGCTGGAGCCAGGCATCGTGACAGCTGATCTCTGAATGAATATTGATATATTGACTATTACATGAAATTGGGTATTTTGAATCCAGACTGATCTTTTTAGTTTAAATAAAACCAAAATTCATGGAATTTCCTACATTTCCATACAATGAATAAACTAATCACATTGAGCAAATTAAAAGGCTATGAGAGGAAAAAAAAGTTTGCTTCACACTTAGATGTTACTAGCAAGCTTAATAGATATATAACTTGTATAGAAAAATGTTTGTTAAAGGAATTACTCTAGGGAATTGAAATTTTACTATTTCACCTTATAAGTTTCAGCAATGTTTGATTTTTTAAAATAACATATCATTTTGCTAATTTGAAAAATAAATTATTGTAAATTGAGTGTAGATTCAGGAGTTAAGTAACACCATCTAAAAAATCACTTTCATTCTTTAATCATCACTTTCTTATATTAAAAAGCACTTAAATAGAGCCAGGGACACACTTGCTCAGCCATACTCAAGAAGCTAAGATATATCCAGCACACCTATCAGTTGCCAAAAAACAGAGCCTGAGACTATGAGAGCAAAATTAACTTCATTATAGCACTTTGGAGAAACATTACATTCTGGGCAAAAGGTAACTAAGGACCAGACCTCCTTTATCAATTGGAGAACAGTGATGCAGAATGCAGAGAATTTAGAATCACCACATGGGAAATAGAGAAGGCAAACTAAGTCAGTGGAACAAGACTTCATTCTGTTTGCAGCAGTCAGAATTAACTTCTCTCTGAGAAAAAGTATAGGTTCTTAAATAAATGTCTACAGGAATCCATTTATCCTGTAGGCTGCTTTAAATATAATACTAGTTGTCAATACTACATAATATTATTCAATGTGATATCCTGAATTAAACTGAAAATTAATGCAGTAGCACATACTTTTGGGTATACAGATTCAATCAGAAGTAGTTTATTTAAAATATTAGCAAAAAAAATTATCTCTAGAAACCAGCTTTGGAAGGATGCAACTGGACATTTTTTCCCCATGTTCAAAGAAATTCATAAGAATTATCTTGGCTAGTCATAATAAATGTCATAATCTCTAGATGATTTCATATACACTTTTATTGAAAGTCTGGCAAAATGTTTTCTTCACAAATGAGACACATCTATTAAACGTCTAATCTAAATATGAGTGTTTCACAAATGCTAGAACTTCTGAAATCTTGAATCAAATCAATGCTAACTGTGCTCACCCAATCAGGTTTTAACAAGTATACTTTCAATAAAGATAATCTGCTCATTTCCTTACATGATAATGAAGGAGCTGGATAAAACTGATGATATTTACAAGCTTTTCCATCACCATATTGCCCAGCAACAGAGAGATTTTTTTTAAGGAGTTCCTGTTTGGGGGAATTTAAAATTAAGTTGGATATTTGAGCACATAAAAGAATAATCAATGACCTGAAAACTTTGATAAAATATATATAAAGAGAAAAGCAAGAACATATCATTGACCTTTTATCAAAGATTAGAATATGTGTATTTGGTGGGAATGGTAAGTTGGTGAGAGTCACTTGTTAGAAAAGCTGAAATTAAATTTCTTATTACAAGAATTCCCAGTATTTATATCTCTTGTCATGAGAAGATTGGAAGCTGGTCTCCTAGGAGGTAACTTATTTTCTGGAATGCGGCAAATCTGGTGTACTGAAGTTAAAAGAAGGTGCCGATCCAAAATCATGCCAGAGAGACATGATTCAAAAAAGACAGGAAAGGAGTCAAGAAGTGTCCCCAGATCAGAGGAACCCAAAGGCAGATATGAAAGCTGAGGCACAGTGATAAGCATCTGAGCCAAAGCTGCTGAGAGCAAAGGAACAAATGATGTCTGCTGCAAGTTCTGAACAATTGTTAGACTTATTCCATGAAGTTCACTCTGAAAAATCTGTTGCGATGAAGTATGGTGCTTTCTTTACAACAGGCGTGGGTGTGGCAGGTGGCTTCAAGGGGAGTTACACATATTTACCAAATGCTTAAAGAGAATTCTTGGTCTATTTGTCCAGGAATCAGAGAAAAGAAGGAGCTCTCCAGTGGCTTTCACAGCCTGGCACAGACTAAATTTGAAAGAGCACATAACTAAACATTAACAGAGCTCTCCGTGGAACACAAAAATGATATTTCATATAAGATACGGGTAGGATCTGATAAGGTATTTTAATTAACATCGCTTTTTAGGCCACATTTTCATTCTTTGTATTCTGAAGATAAATGGACATTCATTTCTAACATGCACTGATTATATGCAAATACAAGTGAGTCATGGCCCATTGCTAAAAAGTATAATATCTAGAAGCAATGCATGCTAATTACAGTACTTATTGAAAATCACCATTTTGATAACTATAATTTTGCCACCACCTTTCCAAATCCTAAATTGAAAAGTATCTTGCAGCATATGTATTTTAAGTAAAGTGCTCTATATTGTAGCTGTTTAAAAGGTCCAAGGCTGAGTCCTCTTTTATGAACAATTTTGATTGTTCAGGCAAATAAATTAAATCATAATGAAGAACATCATATGACATTTTCAAAATATGCTGTTTAAGGACGCTACTTCTCAACAATTGTTTTATTTTTAAGATTAATACCTCCCCATGGTGTATACAATAATTTTAACAACAAACCTCTATGATACCCAACTTATGTTTATTGAGGGAAAACTGCATACCAGATATTGTACTAACCAGTTTACCATGAATTCCATCCATTTTTACATCTATCTATCAAACTACCAATCTATCAGACCAAACTGTGTAATTCTGTTCTTAATTCTATTCTATTCCACTAACATATTATAAGCAATTTGGAAAGAATCAAAAATGTAAATGACAGAAAGTAATCTATTTCTATATAAGTAAATAAATACACTATATAATTCATTTTAAAAGGTCAAGATGGCAGACTAGAAGCAGCTCATGCGTGCTGCTCTCACAGAGAGGAAACAAAAGGGCTAGTGAACACAGATCCTACAGGCCAGTGATCTGAGAAACCACATTGGGATCCATCAGGCAGCAGGATGACACAGAGAGCAAGAGAGGAGCAAAGCTGGGTACCAGCCCATCTAGACTCAGTGTGGTGCCAGGAGAACCTCTCCGACATGGGAAATGTGAATTAGGGAGAGCCCTCTGGGGGATTCACATTCTCCAAACAGAACTGTGAAAGACTAGGAATGGGAGAATGTGCCTGGCCCCCTACACTCCCCACTGCAATATTAGACAGGCACAGCACCATGTGGATGCTTTGCAAGGGCAACTCTCAAGTCCAAGGGAACCACTACAAGCCTTGGGCCTTGGAGCTGACCAGCATGGGCACCATAGCCCCAGCAGAGTCCACAGTCATGGTGCCTGAGAGCAATAAGATTGCTCCACCCCCAATCACCAGACAAAGTTCAGTGCCAGCTTCTGGCCCAGCAGTCCCACTTTTCTCTGAACTCAGCTGGTAGCCACAGCCTCCTGTTGCCCCAGGCAAAAAACAGACAGCATGGCAAGCAATCCCAGCCACCCCCATCACTGGTAGCCAAGGTGGGAAATACCTGCTGAAGGCTCCAGCCCAGTAGTCCCACTTCTGTGTGAACCCAGCAAGAGGGTGCAGCCTCCTATTGTCCAGGGAAACGCATGGATGGCAGGGTGAGCAACTACACCTGCCTCCACTTCCTCATAGCCAGGCAAGCCATACCTGCTAGAGCTTCCAGTCCAGCAGATGTACTTCTGCCTGAACTTTGCAGGCAGGCACAACCCCATGTTCCCCCAGGAAGCACTTGGACAGCAGATTATGTGCCGTGATAACTGGCTAGCCACATACAGAAGATTGACGCTGGAGTCCATCCTTATACCATATGCAAACATTAACTCAAGACAGATTAAAGACTTATATGTAAAACCTAAAAATATAAAAACACTGGAAGATAAACTAGGAGATATCATGCTGGACATAGGACCTGGAAAAGATTTCAAGATGAAGATGCCAAAAGCAATTACCACAAGAAGAAAAGTTGACTAACGGGACCTAATTAAACTAAAGAGCTTCTGCACAGCCAAAGAAACTACCAATAAAGTAAATATACAACCCACAGAATGGGAGAAAATATTTGCAAAATGTGCATCTGACAAAAGTCAAATATACAGAATCTATAAGGAAAGTAAACAAATTGACAAGCAAAAAATGAATAACCCCATTACAATGTAGGCAAAGAATATGAACAGACACTTTTCAAAAGAAGACATACAGGTAGCCAACAAGCATATGAAAAAATGCTCAACATCACTAATCATTAGACAAATGCAAATCAAAACCTCAATGAGATACCACCTAACAACAGTCAAAATGGCTGTTACTAAAAAAATCAAAAAATAGTTGCTGGTGAGGTTGTGGAGAAACGGGGCTGCTCATACACTGTTGGTGGGAGTGTAAATTAGTTCAACCATTGTGGAAGCAGTGTGATGATGCCTCAAAAGCTAAAAACAGAAATATCATGAGACCCAGCAATCCCATTACTGGGTATATACCCAAAGGAATATAAATCATTCTATCATAAAGACACATGCATGTGTATGTTTATTGCAGCACTATTCACAATAGCAAAGACATGGAATTAACCTAAATGCCCATCGATGACAGATTAGACAAAGAAAATGTGGTACATATACACCATGGAATACTATGCAGCCATAACAAAGAGCTAGATCATGTCCTTTGCAGGGACATGGATGGAGCTGGAGGTCATTATCCCTAGCCAACTTATGCAGCAACAGAGAACCAACCATCACATGTTCTCACTTATAAGTGGGAGCTAAACATTGAGCACACTTGGACACAAAGTATAAAACGAGAGACATGGGGGCCTGCTTGAAAGTGGAGGGTGGGAAGAGGCAGAGGACTGAAGAACTATCTATCAGATACTATGTTTCTTACCTAGGTGATGAAATAATCTGTACACTGAAACCACGTGATGCACAATTTACCTATAAAATAAACCTGCACATGTACCCCTGAACCTAAAAGTTTAAAAAAAATTTTATAGACATATAGGACATATGAATGTAAATTTAAAAATTTTAAATCTTAGAAATCATTGTCTCAGCACAGTGAAGCATTATATCATGATCTCATAATCTAGTGCCCTTTATGCCAGATATGCACATGAAATTTAGCATTTGGAAAGCCAGTAATACAATTAATCACATTAATGGAATCAATGAGAATGTCATGTGTGCATGTTCATAATTTTTAAAAAGTATATTACCAAGATTCTATCAAAAGTTATCTTTAAAAATGTAAATATTAGGAAATTAATGTAAGGTATTTATGAAAAATATAAGAAATAGATTTGTACAAATAAAAAAGGTTGACAAGAGATGTTTGAAAACGAAGATCCAACAGTATGAGGAGGTCAATGATTCTCTATTGGGTTTATAAGTTGAATTTGATTCCAGTCTAGCTACATCCACTTGTGATCAGAAGCACAAGCTTTACTGAAAATAATAATAAATGAATTTAAAAATTATGAAAAGTTGGAACAGGAAAAAAAGAGTTCATAGCTGGTTTTCACTTTTAGAAATTCATAAATAAGTATTTCATTCATGTGAATCCTTATTTGTATTTATTATAGCAAAACAAATGAGTTTGATTTCTTCTCATTATATTCTTCATGTATAATTATATTTCTATCGCTATTTTGAAAAAGAACTTATTTGGACAGGCAAAGCTAAAATAATTTGAAATGTTCAAATAAGCAGTGTGGTGATTACATTACTAAATAATTAAAAATACAGTATTCCTAGAGTTTAAGCAATAGAATGATAATTAACTATACCACAAAATCAATTTCAAAAATAGAAGTTTACAAAGCACTTGAGAGTAGCCAAAATTTTCTACAAAATACTTATAACTATTTTCACCAAATAGAATATAAAATAATCTTGGGAAAATTGAGTTATTTCGCATTCTTACATTTAACTAAGGACTCATTCTAACAGCAAATGGGAAAACTATTTTCACTATACAGGAAAACTAAAAAATTGGGGAAAAATAGTTATTTGTTGAATTGGGTGTGCACATTTGCTATTACTCCAAAAGAAACAACTTCAAGACTCATTGATTTAAAACAATAAGCATTTATTATTGCTCATAAGTCTATGGGTCAGTGAGGTGGTTCTACTGAACTAAGCCAGTCTCAACTGATGCTGGTTGAGCTTGTTCATCATGCATCCGCAAGCTGCTGGTGAGTTGGCTGGAAAACTGTCTGGTCTGGAAAGGCCTCAATCACATTGTGGCCATAGGCTGCACAATAGCACTGTTAGGAGGTGTCTTTTAGAAGCCAGAAGGATGGTTTTGGCTTTTTCACAAGATATGGATAGAGATAAAAGAAAAAAAAAAAAAAAAGACGCTAGAGGCCAGGCCTCAGAACTAACACTACATAACTTACAATGTCTTTTGGCCAAAACAAGTCACAGGGCCAGCTGAGATTCAAAGAATCCATCTCTTGATGAGTGGAGCTATAAGGCCACATTATAGAGAGTGTGGATTCGGTAAAGCAGGTAGTATTGTTGCCATGTTTGTAATGCATTTATTGCATGGGGGAAGGAAGGAAAAATAACTTTATTCTAATGGTTTTCCCAACTGTAATATTAACATAGATCATATTGGCACGTATATCCTGGTCTGTTGTTTTGAGAACTGCCTTCCTCATCTATAAAGATATCTACCAACAGCAAGGACCTTTTTTCTTTTATTAAGGGAACATGGCCCTCTAGCCAGAAATAATAGAACAGGGTGGGCACATAATGTGACATGGGCCAATCAAATTATCACCCAACAATTTGAATTGGGTGATTTAGAGATAAGTCTTTGAGATTAATGGCTAAGCCACAGAATGAAGGAACATTAAATCCTCCACTAAGATTCGTGGAGTAGAGCTGATCTGAACTCCATCTCCCATAAGATCTGAACATTAATATTTCCTTAGATTTTGTGACATTCCAGACTATACCATTCAATTCCCTGTCTTGCATATACTTGCTCATACTGATTTATGTTACCTAGAACCAAAGTAGCTTTTTAAAAAACACGTGTTGTTAAATAAGCTACTTTAACATTTTCTTCACTTATAGATTTTCTAATACAAAGAATTTCCACAGATATTAACAAAGAAGCAAAGACAAAATAATATCTAGTTTTAACATCTATTCTTAATATCTCCTAGGGACAATATTTCTGTCACCCTGGACACTATAATAGAATTCACTCACATCATTACGTTACTAAATAATTTAAAATACAGTATTCCTAGAGTTGAAGCAACAAAATCAGATGATGTTACAATTGCATGAAACCTTAGTAAATACAGACAGAAAAATCTAAGTGACTTGCCCAAATTAGTGGAAGTACTGCCTTTTAGTCCACTGATAGGGCTACTATTTTCATACAATGAAGTTGTTTTTATAAGCCACTGAAGGATTTCGCCATTATAAGTAAACTGTGTTGTAACAACCCTTCTACAGTTGCATTATATATAAAACAAAAATAATACTAACACCTAAACTATAGGATTGTTTTGAGAATTATAAAAATAATTAACACAAGTAAAGCTCATAGAACAGCACTGGCTTATATAATAAGTGCTTAACACATACAAATAGTAGACATTTTCATCTGTTTTTTAAATGCGGGTTTTTTAGTTTGTTTGTTTTGGATTTTGTCTTAGAGACAGGGTCTTGCTCTGTTGTCCAGGCTGGTCTGGAATTCCTGGCCTCACAGGATGCTCTTGCCTCAGCCTCCCAACATGTTGGGACTACAGGTGTGAGCCACCACACCTGTACAGCATGTTACTGTATAAATATTGTAGGGCATTGTAACAAATGGTAAGTACTGGTGTATCTAAACATATCTGAACATAGAAAAGTACAGCAGAAATACATTATAATCTTATGAGGACACCATCGTGTATGCAATCCATCATTGACCAAAGTATTATTATGTGGTGCATGACTATACTTGCTTTTATATGGACCAAAAGAACAAATGGAGAATCTCCTGGCAAAGTCTCATAAAACATAACGATAAAGTTGACATTTGGTTCCTTTCAGGTCTGACATTCCCAGTTCTCTAATTCAGCTCTGATTAAAATGAAGTATTGAAAGACAACAAAACCACACAGAAAAATCCCTCCTTGCTCACTACAATAGCAAATGTGTTTACTAGGTAGGCTAATTGAGATGTTAGGGCAATATATAGCGTTCTAGACAACAAATTCCAATCCTGTCAAATTGAAATGTGCCTTTAGTTACCAAATAAATATTTTCAGCCTTCTGAAATATACTTTATATATAGTAATAATTTATCAAGTATTAACATTTCACGAGACTTCCAATAGCATATAAAAATGATATATCAAAGAAATCTTCTTCAAGTTTATACAACTCCTGATACTTTTTAGCAATATTTAATGCCAATTATTATAACACTAGAAAGTAATTTCATAAGTTGTATGCAGTCAAACACAATTAGAGACATAGATAACATTTTTGAAAGTTAAATTATATTGATTCTTCCTACCCATGAGCATGGAATGTTCTTCCATTTGTTTGTATCCTCTTTTATTTCATTGAGTAGTGGTTTGTAGTTCTCCTTGAAGAGGTCCTTCGCATCCCTTGTAAGTTGGATTCCTAGGTATTTTATTCTCTTTGAAGCAATTGTGAATGGGAGTTCACTCATGATTTGGCTCTCTGTTTGTCTGTTATTGGTGTGTAAGAATGTTTGTGATTTTTGTACATTGATTTTGTATCCTGAGACTTTGCTGAAGTTGCTTACCAGCCTAAGGAGATTTTGGGCTGAGACAATGGGGTTTTCTAGATATACAATCATGTCATCCGCAAACAGGGACAATTTGACTTCCTCTTTTCCTAATTGAATACACTTTGTTTCCTTCTCCTGCCTAATATCGTGAAAATGGCCATACTGCCCAAGGTAATTTATAGATTCAATGCCATCCCCATCAATCTACCAATGACTTTCTTCACAGAATTGGAAAAAACTACTTTAAAGTTCATATGGAACCAAAAGAGTCCGCATCGCCAAGTCAATCCTAAGCCAAAAGAACAAAGCTGGAGGCATCACACTACCTGACTTCAAACTATACTACAAGCCTACAGTAACCAAAACAGCATGGTACTGGTACCAAAACAGAGATATAGACCAATGGAACAGAACAGAGCCCTCAGAAATAATGCCACATATCTACAACTATCTGATCTTTGACAAACCTGACAAAAACAAGCAATGGGGAAAGGATTCCCTATTTAATAAATGGTGCTGGGAAAACTGGCTAGCCATATGTAGAAAGCTGAAACTGGATCCCTTCCTTACACCTTATACAAAAATTAATTCAAGATGGATTAAAGACTTAAACGTTAGACCTAAAACCATAAAAACCCTAGAAGAAAACCTAGGCATTACCATTCAGGACATAGGCATGGGCAAGGACTTCATGTCTAAAACTCCAAAAGCAATGGCAACAAAAGCCAAAATGGACAAATGGGATCTAATTAAACTAAAGAGCTTCTGCACAGCAAAAGAAACTACGATCAGAGTGAACGGGCAACCTACAAAATGGGAGAAAATTTTCGCAACCTACTCATCTGACAAAGGGCTCATATCCAGAATCTACAATGAACTCAAACAAATTTACAAGAAAAAAAACAAACAACCCCATCAAAAAGTGGGCAAAGGACATGAACAGACAATTCTCAAAAGAAGACATTTACGCAGCCAAAAAACACATGAAAAATGCTCACCATCACTGGCCATCAGAGAAATGCAAATCAAAACCACAATGAGATACCATCTCACACCAGTTAGAATGGCGATCATTAAAAAGTCAGGAAACAACTGGTGCTGGAGAGGATGTGGAAAAATAGGAACACTTTTACACTGTTGGTGGGACTGTAAACTAGTTCAACCATTGTAGAAGTCAGTGTGGCGATTCTTCAGGGATCTAGAACTAGAAATACCATTTGACCCAGACATCCCATTACTGGGTATACACCCAAAGGACTATAAATCATGCTGCTATAAAGACACATGCACACGTATGTTTATTGCGGCACTATTCACAATAGCAAAGACTTGGAACCAAGCCAAATGTCCAACAATGATAGACTGGATTAAGAAAATGTGGCACATATACACCATGGAATACTATACAGCCATAAAAAATGATGAGCTCATGTCCTTTGTAGGGACATGGATGAAATTGGAAATCATCATTCTCAGTAAACTATCGCAAGAACAGAAAACCAAACACCGCAGATTCTCACTCATAGGTGGGAATTGAACAATGAGAACACATGGACACAGGAAGGGGAATATCACACTCTGGGGACTGTATGGGGTGGGGGGAGGGGGGAGGGATAGCATTAGGAGATATACCTAATGCTAAATGACAAGTTAATGAGTGCAGCACACCAGCATGGCACATGTATACATATGTAACTAACCTGCACATTGTGCACATGTACCCTAAAACTTAAAGTGTAATAATAATAAAATAAAAAAAAAAGAAAGTTAAATTATCTATTAATCTGTGAAATAGAGAATATTATTAAAATGAATAATGTGAAATTAAGCTTCTATAGCTAATAAATTCATTTATGACCCCTTAACATTCTCTTAAATGAATAAAGTAAAAATTTAAAAAACAATATTTCTTCCTGCTGCTGTCATGTGTGCCCAAGCATGGACCCCACTGCCACCACTCTGATAAAATAATTTTTCCAGCACCCCCATCAGAGTGTTTTTGACAGTGGACCAGTTACATCTTGGCCCCTCTAGCGAAGCAGCGGCTTAACCTCAAGGGCCAGAGAACAAAGCGCTGGGCCTGGTCCCAGGCCCCCAGCATTACAGCAGGCAACCCAGGAGTAACAAGCTGAGCCTTGGTCTGCTGAAATTATCGAAACTAAACTAGTTGACTGAACCCACAGTCAGATCCTCAAAGGCATTAAAGAATATAAAAGCAATAAAATCCCTTCCAAAGGAAAGCAACTTCAAAGATTAAAGGATATCAGCCCCCACAGATGAGAAAGAACCGATATCAGAACTCTGGCAACCCAGAATGTCTTATTGCCAAAAACTGCACTAGCTCCTTAGCAATGGTTCTTAACTAGACTAAAACGGCTGGAATAACATGCATAGAATTCAGAATCTGGATGGCAAGGAAGATCATAGACATTCAGGAGAAAGTTGAAACCCACTTCAAGAAATCTAACAAATTAACTAAAGTGATACAAGAGCTGAAAGATGAAATACACACATTAAGAAAGAGCCAAACTGATCTGATCAAGCTGAAAAACTCATTACAAGAATTTCATAACACAATTGGAAGTATTAACAGTGTAATAAACCAAATGGAGAAAAGAACCTCAGAGCTTGAAGACTGGGTATCTGAACTAAGTCAGAGAAAAATCAAGAAAAAAGAATGAACAAAACCTCCAAAAAATATGGGATTATGTAGAGATCAAATCTACAACTCACTGGAATCCATACATGAGAGGGAGAGAGAGAGCAAGCAACTTTGAAAACAAATTTGAGAATATTGTCCATAAAACATTCCACAACTTCACTAGAGAGGTTGACAGTCAAATTAAGGAAATTCAGAGATACCCTGTGAGACACTATCCAAGAAGACCATCTCCAAGACACACAGTCATAAGATTTTCCAAAGTCAATGCTAAAGAAAAAATATTAAAGACAGCTAGCGAGAAGGGGCAGGTTACCTACAAAGAGAATCACATCAGGCTAACAGTGAACATTTCAGCAGAAAGCCTAGAAGCCAGAAGAGATCGGGGCTTATATTTAGCATCTTTAAAGAAAAGAACTTCCAACCAAGAATTATCCGCCAAACTTAGCTTCATAAGTAAAGCAGAAATAAAATCATTTTCAGACAAGCAAATGCTAAGGGAACTTGTTACCACCAGACCTGCCTTACAAGGGGTCCTTAAGGGAGTGCTAAACATGGAAATGAAAGAACATTAGCAGCACCACAAAAACATGCTTACGTACATAAACTATTGATACTTTAAAGCAACTACACCATGAAGTCTACATAACAACCAGCTAATAATACAATGACAGAGGATCATTCCACACATATCAATATTAAACTTGCATGTAAATGGGCTAAACACCCCACTTAAAAGGTATAGAGTGGCAAGTTGGATAAAGAAGCAAGACCCAACTCCATGCTATCTTCAAAAGACCCATCTCATATGCAATAACACCCATAGCTTCAAAGTAAAGAGATGGAGAAAAATCTATCAAAAGGAAAACAAAAAAGAACACGGATTCCTATTTTTATTTCAGACAAAAGAGACTTTTAAGCAACAATAATCAAAAAGGATAAAGAAGGACATTACATAATAATAAAGGGTTCAATTCAACAAGACTTAACTATCCTAAATATATATGCATCCAGCCCTGAAGCACATAAAACAAATTCTTACATAATCACACAGTAATAGTGGGAGACTTTAACACCCCACTGACAGTATTAGATCATTGAGACAGAAAACTAACAAAGGTATTCAGGAATTAAATTTGACACTTGACCAAATGAACCTAACAAACTTCTACCAAAAACCCCACCCAAGAACAACAGAATATACATTCTTCTCGTGTGCACATGGCACATACTTTAAAATCGACCACAACCTCAGCCATAAAGCAATTCTCAACAAATTTAAAAAAAATGAAATCATACCAATCATACTCTCAGACCAAAGCACAGTAAAAATAGAAATCAATACTAAGAAGATCTCTCAAAACCATACAAATTACATGGAAATTAAACAACCTGCTCCTGAAAGACTTTTGGGTAAAAAATAAAATTAAGACAGAAATTAAGGAATTCTTTGAAACTAATGAGAACAAAGATGCAGCATTCCAGAATCTCTGAGACACAGCTGAAGCAGTGTTAAGAGGAAAGTTATAGCAGTAAATGCCCACATCAAAAAGTTAGGAAGATCTCAAATTAACAACCTAACATCACACCTATAGGAACAAGAAAAACAAAAGCAAACCAACCCCAAAGCTAACAGAAGAAAAGAAATAACCAAAATCAGAACTGAGCTCACAAAATGAAGAAAAGAAACACTGTACAAAATATCAATGAATAACTAAGATTGAAAGACCACTAAATAAACTAGCAAATAAAAATGAGAGAAGATTCAAATCAACACAATCAGAAATGACAAAGGGGACCTTACCACCAGTCCCACTGAAATACAAAAAACCCTCAAAGAATATTATGAACATCTCTATGCACATGAACTAAAAAACCTAGAAGAAATGGATAATTTCCTGGAAACTACAATCCCCCAAGATTGAACCAGGAAGAAATTGAATTCCTGAACAGACCAATAATGAGTTCTGAAATTTGATCAGTAATAAAAAAAAAATAAAAACCCTACCAACCAGAAAAAGCCGTGGACCAGATGGAGTCACAGCCACATTTTACCATATGTATTAAGAAGAGCTGGTACCAGTCCTACTGAAACTATTCCAAAAGATCAAGGAGGAGGGACCCCTCGATAACTCATTCTAAGAGGTCAGCATCATCTAGATACCAAAATCTGGCAGAGACACAATGAAAAAAAAAAAGCTTCAGGCCAATATTCCTGATGAACACAGATATGAAAATGCTCAAAATATTAGTAAACCAAATCTGCCAGCACATCAAAAAAGCTAATCTTCCGTGATCAAGTAGGCTTTATCTCTGGGATGCAATATTGGTTCAGTAAAAGCAAATCAATGAATGTGATTCATCACATCAACAAAACTAAAAGCATGATCATTATAACAGACACAGAAAAGCCTTTTGATAAAATTCAACATCCTTCATTTTAAAAACTAAGGATCAAAGGAACATACCTCAAAATAAAAAGAACCATCTATGACAAACCCACAGCAAACATCATACTGAATAACCAAAAGCTGAAACATTCCTCTTGAAGACCAGAACTAGACAAGGTGGACCACTCTTTATTACTCCTATTCAACTTAGTTTTGGAAGTTCTAGCCAGAGCAATCAGGCAAGAGAAAAAAATAAAAGGCATCCAAATATGCAGAGAGAAAGTCAAACTATCTCTCTTCATGAATGATATTTTTCCCCACATAGCGAACCCCATAGTCTCTGCCCAAAGGCTCCTAGATTTGATAAACAACTTCAGCAAAGCTTTGGGATACAAAATCAATGTTCAGTACACAATTTCATTCACAACAGCCACAAAAAGAATAAAATACCTAGGAACACAAGCTAAACAGATTTGTAAAAGATGTCTATAGTAAGAATTACAAAACACTGCTAAAAGAAATCAGAGATGCCACAAACAAATAAAAAAATTCCATGCTCATGGATAGGAAAAATCAACATTGTTTAAATGGCCATTCTGTCCAAAGCAATTTACAGACTCAATACTATTCCTATCAAATAACAATTACATTTTTCACAGAATAAGAAAAAACTATTCTAAAATTCATAAGCAATCTTAAAAGATCCCAAATAGCCACAGCAATCATGAACAAAAAGAACAAAGTTTGAGAAATCACACTACTGGACTTCAAACTGTGCTATGAGACTACAATAACAAAAACAGAGATATAGACTAAGGAAACAGGTTAGAGAACCCCAAAATAAAGCCACACATCTACAGTCATCTGATCTTTGACAAAGCTGACAATAACAAGCAATAGGGAAAGGACTCCCTATTTAATAAATAGTGCTAGGATAACTGGCTAGACACATGCAGAAAAATAAAGCTGGACCCTTTCCTTATACCATGTACAAAAATCACTTCAAGATGGAGTAAATACTTAAATGTAAAACATAAAACTGTAAAAGTCCTAGAAGAAAACCTGGGAAATACCATTATGAACATAGGCCATGGCAGAGGTTTCATGAAAAAAATGCCAAAAAGTAATTACAACAAACCAAAAATTGACAAATGGCACCTAAGCTAAAGAGCTTCTGCACAGTAAAAGAAACTACCCAAAGAGTAAACAGACAACCTTCAAAATGGGAGAAAATACTTGCAAACTCTGCATCTGACAAAGGTCTAATATTCAGAATCTATAAGGAACATAAACAAATTAACATACAAAAACAAAAAACCCCATTAAAAAATGCACCAAGGACATGAACAGACACTTCTCAAAAGAAGATATACATGTACATGTGGACAACAAGCATATGAAAATATGCTCAATATCACTAATCACTAGGGAAATGCGAATCAAAACCACAGTGAGATATGATATCACACCAGAGAGAATGGCTATTATTAAAAAGTCCAAATATAACTGATGCTGGTGAGGTTGCAGAGAAAAGGGAACACTTATTGTGGTTTTTGCCATTACTTTTAATGCCAAAAACCACAATTACTTTTGCACCAACCTAATACTATTGGGTACTATGCTCATTACCTGGGTGATAAAATAATTTGTACACCAAACTGCTAAAACATGCAATTTACCCATGTAGCAAACCTGCACGTGTACCTCCTGAACCTAAAATAAAACAAAAATAATAATTATAATATCAAAGAAAAGTTAAATAGATATTTTCTGTTACTTTAAATCAGCCCTACATATGCATTTGACTAAGCAATAAGCTCAATTTCTATACTATTTTCTGTGGAACCTATTGTTAAGGCAAAGTCGAAAATAGGGAATGTGGAAATAAGATATCCAAAATTGTTTCAGTGTTGAATGGTTTCAGGCACAGAACAAATTTTGATTCATTTTTTAAGATTAAAGCTGTTTTGCTTAATAACGAAATAAGCCCTTGTTCCATATTGATAAACAATGCATTTTTAAAAAGAGGGAAATTACAATAAATTTTTTTAAATCTTATTATTCACTGAGTTTTCCTTCAAGTTTTAAGAACTTTTTCATCTTCAATGCATGGATTTGTTGAATATTTCAAAATAAAGCAATATTTACATTCAAAAATAGTTTAAGTAATGAATAAATTTTATATTAAGTTTTTAATGCAATAATTACAAAAATGCTACAAAGAGCATTACACTAAAAAATCCTTATTATATTGATTTAAAATAATTCTGGAAGGCTGATATTTATGTACCTTTTGTAACTCTCCCACATCTTCATGTAAAACATGTATACCCTTAAACGTCATAGATAAAAATACACATGGGTTCATGATATGCAATGTTAGTTTTAATATTGTGATATTAGATTTGTTTTATATCAGGTTGATTTTCTTTTCAAACATTTCTAATTAGTGACTACATATTATGATAAATACAGCAGTCTGTAGGAATAAATAAAATGTAGCAGAGATCTTACTGAAACCAAAAACCATTCTTACAAACACATTTACTTTCATAATTACTTGGAAGCTGGCTCGTTATTTCAGTCAGCATGTAGCCGTTGTCTCTTTCATCATCATAACCATGCGTGATATATTCTCCAAAATGGCTAAATTCAGACTATTCCATAATCTAATAAAAAGTTGTAATACCCAGGAATTCAAAACTCTTGGACAAAACATATTTGCCTCTATGTGTAAAGTCAATGTAAAGAGGACGGGAAAAAAGGGTTATCCAAGGTAAGTACTTCCCCCTGGGATTTTAAGTGAGCCAACTGAGAAAATGTAAATTCAGGGTGGAGAGAAAAACCTCACTTATATTACTATTCCACTCAACTTTTTAATAAAATGTTCATCAGATAGTACAACTTCCCTTGGCATTTTGAAGAACAAGTCTATTATCAGCAACATGTAAATTTTTCCTCCTCCCAGTGAATATTTTGAAAAGCTCTGTCATTACACTAACAGAAAAATACATTCTGATAATCACAGAAAAACTGCTTTTTCAATGACACATTGTTTAAAGCAAAACTAAAGTGTTTGTACAATACTTCTTAAATCTGACCAATATTAGGAAATTTGAATAAGCAAATATAAAGTACTTCTTCTGATTTTAAATAATATTTTATGGCTAGAAGAAGAAAGTTTCAGATAAAATAATAATACTTTATCCATGAAAAGTACAATTTAGCCAATGTCTAGGTACAAGCTTTTTAAAATTTTAAATTTTGAAGTATAAATGTGTGTTACTTACATTAAGTTAATAATGTATTTTTTGATGATGCCCCAATTCCAAAATATGTAAAATTATTTATTTTGTAATCTATCCAGAGATCTTACAACTTACTATGTAACTCAGTTTTCAGTGTCTTTTAAAACTACAATAAAAATCATATTTTTAATTAAGCGCCAATCAATCAGAAAAAAAAGTTAGACGTTTTTAAAAGTCACTTCATCAAAATGAAATACTGGTGTTAGATTGTTTCCAAAATTTAATTTTTTTGTCTCAAATGGCTTTCTTTTCTAAGCAATTCTCTTTCACTACCTCTTAGAAATCATTCAGTAAATAACAGGGCAGTGTTGTAGTAATTACATACTGTAATTATTTCTAAAATTTCTATGGGGCATTGTCTTAACTATTTTACTAAAGAACTGCAGGAATAGTAAATAATAGTTTTCTGAATACAACAAGTTATATATATTTACTATTAATTTCTTTAAGCTCATCTAATACTGGATTGAAAGTTGGTATTGAGTCACACCAGAATTTCCAGCTTCTAGAATATTCCTGCTAATAAAAATGCTAGATAGGCTTTTACTATTCAATGTACAGAACAATGTTTCTTGCCTATAAGTAAAGGAAAATATATAAAATACGTTGTTTTTTTTTTTTTGCTTTTTCATTTTTTCAGTGTTGGAAAACCTAATATAGATAGGGCACTATGCAAAGGCGGGAAATTGATTCTGACTTTAAGATAAAAAAAAAGCTAAGAAAATTAAGTATGGTTGAGACAAAATATAAAGCAATATAAGAAATATAGCACATAAGAGACATGAGTCCATTCTCTAAAAGTTTAGAGAAGAATAAAAATGGTTTCTGGCTAGGTTCGATGGAGGGCAAATCAAGGTACATATACAGCAGAAATTAGTTGCCTATGGCTTTAGCTGATGAGAAGAATTTGAACATTCAGTTTAACCAAATGTTGGAAAAAAACAAAAAAAGTTTATGGGATACATTTATGTTATTAATAAGTGTTAATGGCCTTTCTTGTGCTTAGAAAATCATGACTTAAAATAAACATTTTCAGTTTGCTCCATTAGGACAAAAAAAATGTCTTTTCATTTATGTATCTCTTACAAAAAGGCACCTTGCCTGTAGTAGTTGCTCAATAAGTCATTGCTAAATTGATGAACTACCTAATGTAAACCTACTTCATGGAACACTTATTTGATGGTATAAATAAATAGTACAAAGTGTACCAAGAAACTGTATACTTCTATTGTAGATATTCACTTATTTATGCTATTAACTTGTATGGCAATAAATCAGTTGTCAAATGCTTTACGATACATATTCCTAGTTCCTCTTTAACTTATAAGAACTCCATGTGTTTACTAAGAAAACTAGTTGTTCAATAGCTCAGGCATTGTACATTTTTGTTTCACCATGCTTTATAATAAAACTCTCAACTTTTGTTTCATTCAGATGAAAAGACAACTAACCTCATTTTAAAACACAGACTTCTATGCCTCTTTGTGCACTATGTGTTGCAAATAAAGAAGAGTTGTGAGTATGAGAAGCAAAATAATGTTAGTATTAAAACATAAAGAAAAATAGCAATCAGTTTGAGAACTATGAGAGAGATTATAAGAAATTTGCCCTTAAGACTGTTTCTGTACTATTTCTCAAAGCGAGTAAATAAACCCTTCATGGTAGATGCTATTTTTATTTTGAAACATTTCCAATTTTCTACTTCTTATATTTCAAGAGCAAGAAATAGGATACCCATTATTAATCTTAATAATATCAGGAGAACTATACTGTTTTACAAACAATAAACTTTAGTATGAACTAGCCCATTTAAATTGTAAGCCCTTTTTTACTTTTATTACTTAAATCACTGCTTTGTTTTTTCCCTGAAGCTGTAGAGGAATTTGAGAGGGTTAAGTATTTTGGAAGAATAATCTTTTCTGTATTTTCTCCCCAGGATCAAATGATTCAAATGGACTTCCTTTTCAGGGAGAAACAAAGACTCTGTAACATAGCTGACTGTCCCATTGACTAAATTTTTTAAATGTAAGATAAAGTATTGAAAACATTACATAAAATATATATTAAAACGATGGCAA
The DNA here is from genome assembly GCF_028885625.2 of Pongo pygmaeus. Classification (NCBI taxonomy): domain Eukaryota; kingdom Metazoa; phylum Chordata; class Mammalia; order Primates; family Hominidae; genus Pongo; species Pongo pygmaeus. The sequence goes on along the minus strand of NC_072377.2, from coordinate 124,275,145 downwards.
ACATAGAAGTTTGAAGACAAAAAAGAAGAGAAAGACTAAATATGAGTGGAAAGAAGAACACTGAACACAAATACTCCATAAAAACATTTGCCATTCATGGTTGACTGTGAAATGTGGTTATCAATGGTCTCTTAGTGTTCAGAAAACACATGAAAAAGCAGCAGGGCCTGCCCAAGGTGTGAGTATCTAATATAAGAAGCCCCCATTTATTTGGACCCAAGATCTGTACTGTCCAATACTGTAGCCACCAGCCACAAATGGATATTGACTACTTGGCACCTGTCTGATGATATTGAAAAAGCAATTTTAATTTTATTTTAATTAATTTTAATTTAAAAACTGATACTCAATTCAGTTATTTGAAAATTTTAGCTATGTTTGGAACAACCTAGGCATTCAAAACTACTTTTTCAACTGTAACATTTTTAAAACATAAACACTGATACTTTTTCAATAAAACTATAATGTTGGAACTGATCTGTGCTCTGTGTGAAGAACCACATTTCAAAGACTTAGCATGAAAAAAATGTAAAAATCTCATTAGTAATTTCTATATGATTATATACATATTAAAATAATATTAAAGAAAATATGTGACTATAATTATTTTACCCGTATCTTTTTATTTTTTAATATTGCTACTAGAAAATTTTACATTATGTATATATGGCACATGTTACATTTCTGTTTAACAGTGCTGGCCTAGCAAATTAATGCCCAATATACATGTAGACTAAAAATGTGTTTACCAAACACCACTAGCAAGGAAAATTGTCTGCCTTGAACTTTAATGATGGGAAGAGGAGGAAAAAAACAAACAAACGAAAACCTCCCAAATCCAGATTTTTATTTGCTGCAGCCTGAATTAATACTACCTAGGTAGTCTAAAAACCATAAAGCCAGTAATTAAGTTTCAGGTAGCTCCAACTTTGCAATGCATCCAAGAAACTGGCAGAAATAAACATAAGTCTTCTCTAGATGAACACAATTTTCATAAATAAAGTTAAAAGAAGATGAGCTTAAATCAAAAATAACAAAACAGACCTGGAAACAAAGCACCACGATCAAGAACCAAGAGAAAAAGCAGGCAAGAAGTGAGACACACAAATACTTTAAAATCAGACAGATAATAGTGTAATAGTGTATCATTTATTTATACAACAAAGTATCACAGAATGTATTCTATTTGGCAAATATTGTCCTATATTCTTAAAATACATTAGTGAATAAAACAAAGAAAACTCTTGGTCATCAAGAAGTTTGTATAAACAGACATCTGAGGAAAATGGTAGATAGGAGACAGAACTAATGTGCAGCTCCCACTCAGACGGACAGAACAGCATGTGGAGACTCAACACAGTGAACTTTTGCTCCAAGAACTACCATAGGAACATGCCAGGAAAACCTAAAGAATTCACAGACCCTTTAAAAAGAGCAGATGGCTGTTATAAACTCTGTGAGACAGCCATAAAACTGTGAGTTCCCAAAGTGTGAGGGGGCAAAAGTCTACCTGGGAACATACATCCCCACTGGGGAACCGGAAAATCCCAGTCATGAGAAAGATTTAACCTTACCTAGAGCGGAAATGGATTTTGGGAGCTGAGTGAAAAAGTAGAAAAAGCAGTGGGAACCTGTAGGAACTCCTGATCCAAGCTCAAACTCAAGGAAGCCATTCCTGGCCTTTTCTCACAGGGGTCCTTCGGAGTGGAAGGCAGCCAGTAGAATTGGGGAGGGGCCACAGGGTGACAGAAGCTCCTAGCTGAAATTGTAGTAAGTTTGACTAAGCACAAATTTTCCTGAGCAGATTCCGGGGGGTGGGGAGTGAATAGGAAGTACAGATATAAATACAGAAGCCAAAGCTAAAAGGTCAGGCAGGTGGGGAGGGGCGAGGCCTGAGAGCTTTGTTTACACTCTCAGTGAGGAGGATTGTAGCCTGGGAAAGATCTCATCCCTGCTCAATGTCTGCCTGGATATAAACTCAGTGCAGTTGGGGGTTCACAGTGGGAGTGAGACTGGCCTTGCTGGCTGCAAGGGGGCTGTGTGAGGTCTGTCACTGCTAGCTTTACCCTACTTCCCTGGCAACCTGTATGACACAACAGAGGCAGCCATAACCCCCTGGGACCATAACTCTTGCCCTGAGAACCACACTCCCATCCCCTCACAGTGGCCACAGCAAGCCCTGCCCAAGAAGAGTCTGAGCTCAGACCCACCTAACCCTGCCCCCACTTGATGGTTTTTCACTACCTGCCCTGGTAGCCAAAGACAAAAGACATAAACTCTTGGGAGCTCTATGCCCCTGCCCATCACCCGAGAAACTCAAGTACTTATTCTGACCAACACAGGACAAGATTATATCCCCTTTCTACTACTGCTGCTGGTGCTTTCTTGAAAGTGCCACCTCCTGGCTGGAGGCCAACCAACTCAAGCCATTAGAGCAACTTATAACCAAACAAACCTACTCCAAAGAAGGAGAAAACAATAGCTAACTCCACTGCCTGCAACACCTTGACTAACCAGAGGTCCTGAGTTTGTTCATGTGACAATTCTACTGCCAGCATAACAAGCATTTGAGAAAAGCAGTGCACTAAACAAAACTACAACTAAGGACTCCCACAGAGCCCACTTCACTCCCCTACCACCTCCACCAAAGCAGGTACTGGTATCCATGGCTTGGAGACCTAAAGATGGATCACATCACAGGACTCTTTGCAGACATTCCCCAGCTGGGTGGCTAGACCCAGTAAGCCCAGAGCCCAGTAACCCTGCTGGGTGGCTAGACCCAGAAGGGCAATAACAATCACTGCAGTCTAGCTCTCAGGAAGCCCCATCCATAGGAGAAAAGGGAGAGCACCACATCAAAGGATTACCCCCGGGACAAAAGAATCTGAACAGCAGTACTTGAGTTCCAGATATTTCCACTGAAACAGTCTATCCAAATGAGAAGGAACTAGAAAAGTAATTCTGGTAATATGACAAAACGAAGTTCTATAACACCTTCAAAAGATCACTAGCTCTCCAGCAATGGATCCATACCAAGAAGAAATCTCTGAATTCAGAAGGTTGATTAGTAAGCTACTCAAGGAAGTGCCAGAGAAAACTAAAAACTGACTTAAATAAATTTTTTTTAAAATACAGGATACAGGTGAAAAAGTCTCCAGAGAAATAGGTATCATAAAGAAAAGACAATCACAACTTCTGGAAATGAAAGACACACTTAAATGCAAAATACACTAGAAGGTCCCAGCAATAGAATCAAAAAAGTAGAAGACAGAACCTCAGAGCTTGAAGACAAGGCTTTCAAATTAAACCAATTCAACAAAGACAAAGAAAAAAGAATTTTTTAAAAAATGAACAAAGCTTCCAAGAAATTTGAGATTATGTTAAATAACCAAATACAAGAATAATTGGTATTTCTGAAGAAGAAGGAAAATGTAAAAGTTTGGAAAACTTATTTGAGGGAATAATTGGGGAAAACTTCCTTGGTCTTGCTAGAGATGTAGACATCCAAATACAAAAAGCTCAAACACTGCACTCCAGTGTTTATTACAACACTATTCACAATAGCCAAAATTTAAAAGCAACTCAAGTGTCTGTCAACAGATGAATGAATAAAGAAAATGTGGTACTTATACACAATGAAATACTATTCAGCCTTTTAAAAAATGAGATCCTGTCATTTGCAACAATGTGGATGGAACTGGAGGTCATTATGTTAGGCAAACTAAGCCAGGCACCCAGGAAATTCATCCCCAAAAGATCATCACTTAGGCACATAGCCATAATTAGGTTATCTCAAGTCAAGACAAAGGAAAGAATCTTAAGAGCTGTGAGGCAAAAGTATCAAGTAACTTATAAGAAAAACCTATCAGATTGACAGTTGATTTCTCCACAGAAATGGTACAAACCAGAAGGGAATGGGGACCTATCTTTAGCCTCATTAAGCAAAATAATTATCAGCCAATAATTTTGTATCCAGCCAAACTAAGCTTTATAAATGAAGGAGAGATGAAGTCTTTTTCAGAAAAACAAATGCTGAAAATTTTCAGTAAAACAAATCCTGAAAAAATGTGCAACTGCCAAGCCAGCACTTTAAGAAATGCTAAAAGAAGTTATAAATCTTAAATCAAAACCTTTAAATACCCCAAAATAGAATCTCCTTAAAATTTAAATCTCACAGGATCTGTAAAACAATAACAAAATGGAAAAAAAAAAGTATTCAGGCAATAACTAGCATGAAGAATGGAACAGTACCTCACATCTCAAAACCAATATTGAATATAAATGGCCTAAATGCTCCACTTATTAAAAGATACAGAATGGAAGAATAGATAAAACTCCACCAACCAAGTATCTGCTGTCTTCAAGAGACTCACCTAACACATAAGGACTCACATAAACTTAAGGTAAAGGGGTAGAAAAAAGATATTCCATGCAAATAGAAACCAAAAGGAAGCAGGAGTAGCTATTCTCATATCAGACAAAACAGACTTTTAGGCAACAACAGTTAAAAAAGACAAAGACAGACATTATATATTGATAAAAGGATTAGTACAACAGGAAAATATTATAATCCGAAATATGTATGCACCTAAAATGGGAGTTCCCACATTTGTAAAATAATTACTACTAGAACTAAGAAATGAGATAGACGGCAACATGATAATCATGGGAGACTTCGGTACTCCATTGACAGCACTGGACAGGTCACCAAGAGAGAAAGTCAACAAAGAGAAAATGGACTTAAACTATACCCTAGGAAAAATGGACTTAACAGATATTTACAAGACAATTCTACCCAATAACTGCAAAATATACATTATTTTCATCAACACAGGAAACATTCTCCAAGATATACCATGTAACAGGCTACAAAATAAGTCTCTACAAATTTAAGAAAATTAAAATTATATCAAATACTCTCACAAACCACAGTGAAATAAAATTGGAAATTAACTCCAAAAGGAACCCTCAAAATTACACAAATACATGAAAATTAAATAACCTTCTCCTGAATGATCTCTGGGTCAACAATGAAATCAAGATGGAAATTAAAAATTCTTTGCACTGAATAATAGTGACAACACCTATCAAAACTTCTGGGATACAGCAAAAGCAGTACTATGAGGAAAGCTCACAGCATTAAATGCCTTCATCAAAAAGTCTGAAGGGGCACAAATAGACAATCTAAGCTCACACCTCCAGGAACTATAGAAACAAGAACAAACCAAATCCAGCAGAAGAAAAGAAATAACAAAGATCAGAAAAGAAATAATAAAATTCAAACAAAAAAATACAAAAGATAAATGAAACAAAAAGCTGGTTCTTTGAAAAGATAAACAAAATCAATAAACCTTTATAGAGATTAACCAAGAAAAGAAGAGAGAAGATTGAAATATGCTCAATCGGAAACTAAATAGGAGATATTACAACCAATACCACAGAAATACAAAAGATCATTCAAGGTTACTATGGATACCTTTATGTGCAGAAACTAAAAAATCTAGAGGAGATGGATAAATTTCTAGAAATATACAACCCTCTTCAACTAAACCAGGAAGAAACAGAAACTCTAAACAGACCAATAACAAGCAGTGAGATTGAAACAGTAATTTAAAAATTGCCAAAAAAAAAAAATCAAGGACCAGATGGATTCACAGCTGAATTCTATCAGACATTCAAAGAAGAATTAGTACCAATCTCACTTAAACTATTCCAAAAAATAGAGAAAGAAGAAACCTTCTCCAAATCATTCTATTAAGCCAGCATTACCCTAATACTAAAACCAGGAAAGAATGTAGCAAAAGAAAGAAAACTACAGACCATGCAAAAATCCTCAACAAAATACCAGCTAGCTGAATCCAAGAGCATATCAAAAAGACAATACTCCATGATCAAGTCAGTTTTATACAAGAGATGCAGGGGTGGTATAACATAGGCAAGTCAATAAATGTGATACACCACATAAACAGAAGTAAAAACAAAAATCATACGATCATCTCAATAGATGCAGAAAAAACTTTGACATAATCCAGCCTCCCTTTAAGAATAAAACGCTTAGCAAAACTGGCATAGAAGGGACATATCTTAAGGTAATAAAAGCCATCTATGACAAACCCACAGCCAACATTAAGTATATTGAAAAGGGAAAAGTTGAAAGCATTCTCCCTGAAAAACAAAACAAGACAAGGATGTCCACTTTTACCACTTCTATTCAACGTAGTACTGGAAGTCCTAACCAGAGCAATCAGACAAGAGAAAGAAATGAAGGACATCCAGATTGGTAAAGAGAAAGTCAAACTGTCACTGTTTGCTGATGATATGATTGTATACCTAGAAAACCCTAAAGACTCATCTTAAAAGCTCCTAGATCTGGTAAATGAATTCAGTAGAGTTTCAGGATACAAAATTAATATACATGAATAAGGTACATTGTTATACACCAACAGCAAGCAAGCTGAGAATCAAATCAAGAACTCAACCCCTTCTACAATAGCTGAAAATTAAAATAAAATACTTAGGAATATACCTAACCAAGGAGGAGTAAGACCTCTACAGTGAATACAACAAAACATTGCTGAAAGAAATCACAAATGACATAAACAAACGAGAAACACATCCCACGCTCATGGATGGGTAGAATCAACTTTGTAAAAATGACCATACTGCCAAAAGCCATTTATAAATTTAATGAATTTCTTATCAAAATATCATCATCATTCTTCACAGAACTAGAAGAAACAATCCTAAAATTCATACAGGACCAAAAAAGAGCCTACATAGCCAAAGAAAGACTAAGCTAAAAGAACAAACCTGGAGACATCACATTACCTGACTTCAAACTATACTACAAGTATAGTACGGGTATAAAAATAGGCACATAGACCAATGGAACATAATAGAGAACCCAGAAATAAAGATAAAAACTTACAGCCAACTGATCTTTGACAAAGCAAACAAAAACATAAAGTGGGGAAAGAACACCCTATTCAACAAATGATGCTGAGATAACTGGCAAGCCTCATGTAGAAGAATGAAACTGGATCCTCATCTCTCATCTTCTACAAAAATCAACTCAAGATGGATCAAAGACTTAAATCTAAGACCTGAAACCATAAAAATTCTACAAGATAACATGGGAAACTCTCTTCTAGACATTACCTTAGGCAAAGAGTTCATGACCGAGAACCCAGAAGCAAATGCAACAAAAAAAAAGATAAATAGATGAGACTTAATTAAATTAAAAAGCTTTTGCACAGCAAAAGAGATAATCAGCAGAGTTAGCAGACAACCCAGAGAGAGGAAGAAAATTTTCACAAACTATGAATCCGACAAAGGACGAATATCCAAGATCTACAGGGAACTCAAACAAATTAGCAAGAGAAAAACAATCCCATCAAAAAGTGGGTGAAGGACATAAATAGACAATTCTCAAAAGAAGATATACAAATGGCCAACAAACACATGAAAAAATGCTCAACATCACTAATTACCAGGGAAAAGCAGGTCAAAAACTACAATGCAATACTACCTTTCTCCTGCAAGAATGGCACAATTAAAAAATTTAAAAAAAAAAAAGATGTTGGCATGGATGTGGTGAAAAAGGAACACTTTCACACTGTTGGTGAGAACGTAAACTAGTACAACCACTATGGAAAACAGTATGGAGATTCCTTAAAGAACTAAAAGTAGAACTACAATTTGACCCAGCAATCACACTACTGGATATCTTCCCAGAGGAAAAGAAGTCATTATATGAAAAAGACACTTCCAAACAGATGTTTGCAACTGCATACTATTTGCAACTGCAAAAATATGGAGCCAGCCAAAATGCCCATGAACCAATGAGTGGATAAAGAAAATGTGATGAGTATATATACTATGGAATACTACTCAGCCATAAAAAGGAATGAAATAATAGCATTCACAGCAACATGGATGGAGTTTGAGACCACTATTCTAAGTTAAGTAACTCAGGAATGGAAAGCCAAACATCATATGTTCTCACTTATTAAGACAGAGCTAAGCTATAAGAACGCAAAGGCATGAGAATGATATGATAGACTCTGGGGACTTGAGCGGGAGGTGGGGAGGCCGTGAGGGATAAAAAACTACACATTGGGTACAATACACATTGCTTGGTTGATGGGTGCACCAAAATCTCAGAAATCTCCACTAAATAATTTATCCATTTAACCAAACACCACCTGTACCTCAAAAACTACTAGATAATAATAATAAAGTTTGTAGAAATACAGTGTTTAAAAATTTTCAACAAATTTAATTGTAAAATATAATTGATTTTACTAGAAGTTCATGAGTCAGGCAGCATCCATTTTAAGGATTTAGAAAAGGTGCTCTGATGAGCAGAGCAGAGGTGGTGGGCTTCACAGGCAGAAAGGAGCTGAAAAAGCAGAAACAAGGAATAAAAAGGTTGGTCACTTTAAAGACAGTTTCCTGATAGATTTCAAACAGAGAGGACCTCCATATCATGCTGGCTCAGGTTAACTGGGCCCTTTTTTATTAGTTGCTGTAAATATCCTGTTTTAAGGAAAAGCTGGTGTGTTTGAGGATTCTTCTTTTTATTTTTTTTAAGGCTTCAGTTTGATTATATGACACTAGTGATTGTATTTTGCTTTGCTCTGTTGCAGCCTAGTGTGCAAGCTCAGCCCAAAACAATGGCATGTCATAAATTTTACTTTAAAATATATGTGTGAAATAGTGTAAGACATATTTTAAAATATGAAGTATAAAATATTCAAACATGAAAAATAACAAAATTAATATTAAATAATAAAAGTCCAAACTGACAGAATGAGAAATAAGAAATCATAAAAATGAGTAAATGAAACTTATAAAAACATTTTAAGATCAAAATTTTGAAAATTAGATTCTGGGGGTGGAGCCAAGATGGCCAAATAGGAACAGCTCCAGTCTACAGCTCCCAGCGTGAGTGACGCAGAAGACGGGTGATTTCTGCATTTCCAACTGTGGTACCAGGTTCATGTCACTGGGGAGTGCCGGACAGTGGGTGCAGTGCACCATGCGTGAGCCGAAGCAGGGCGAGGCATCACCTCACCCGGGAAGCGCAAGGGGTCTGGGAATTCCCTTTCCTAGTCAAAGAAAGGGGTGACAGACGGCACCTGGAAAATTGGGTCACTTCCACCCTAATACTGCGCTTTTCCAATGGGCTTAACAAACGGCACACCAGGAAATTATATCCCGCACCTGGTTTGAAGGGTCCTAGGCCCACAGAGCCTTGCTTATTGCCGCAGGGAAGCTCGAATTGGGTGGAGCCCACCACAGCTCAAGGAGGCCTGCCTGCCTCTGTAGGCTCCACCTCTGGGGGCAGGGCACAGACAAACAAAACACAGCAATAACCATAGTGTTGGAAGCTCTGGCCAGGGCAATCAGGCAGGAGAAGGAAATAAAGGGCATTTAATTAGGAAAAGAGGAAGTCAAATTGTCCCTGTTTGCAGATGACATGATTGTATATCTAGAAAACCCCATCATCTCAGCCCAAAATCTCCTTAAGCTGATAAGCAACTTCAGCAAAGTCTCAAGATACAAAATCAATGTGCAAAAATCACAAGCATTCTTATACACCAATAACAGACAGAGAGCCAAATCATGAGTGAACTCCCATTCGCAATTGCTTCAAAGAGAATAAAATAACTAGGAATCCAACTTAAAAGAGATGTGAAAGAACTCTTCAAGGAAAACTGCAAACCACTGCTCAATGAAATAAAAGAATATATAAACAAATTGAAGAACATTCCATGCTCATGGGTAGCAAGAATCAATATTGTGAGAATGGCCATACTGCCCAAGGTAATTTATAGATTCAACGCCATCCCCATCAAGCTACCGATGACTTTCTTCACAGAATTGGAAAAAACTACTCTAAAATTCATATGGAACCAAAAAAGAGCCCGCATTGCCAAGTCAATCCTAAGCCGAAAGAACAAAGCTGGAGGCATCATGCTACCTGACTTCAAAATATACTACAAGCCTACAGTAACCAAAACAGCATGGTACTGCTACCAAAACAGAGATGGAGACCAATGGAACAGAACAGAGCCCTCAGAAATAATGCCACATATCTACAACTATCTGATCTTTGACAAATCTGAGAAAAACAAGAAATAGGGAAAGGATTCCCTATTTAATAAATGGTGCTGGGAAAACTGGCTAGCCATATGTAGAAAGCTGAAACTGGATCCATTCCTTACACCTTATATAAAAATTAATTCAAGATGGATTAAAGACTTACATGTTAGACCTAAAACCATAAAAACCCTAGAAGAAAACCTAGACAATACCATTCAGGACATAGGCATGGGCAAGGACTTCATGTCTAAAACACCAAAAGCAATGGTGACAAAATTGACAAAAGGGATCTAATTAAACTAAAGAGCTTCTGCACAGCGAAAGAAACTACCATCAGAGTGAACAGGCAACTTACAGAATGGGAGAACATTTTTGCAAGCTACTCATCTGACAAAGGGCTAATATCCAGAATCTACAATGAACTCAAACAAATTTACAAGAAAAAAAACAAACAAACCCATCACAAAGTGGACAAAGGATATGAACAGACAATTCTCAAAAGAAGACATTTATGCAGCCAAAAGACACATGAAAAAATGCTCATCATAACTGGCCATCAGAGAAATGCAAATCAAAACCACAATGAGATACCATCTCACACCAGTTAGAATGGCGATCATTAAAAAGTCAGGAAACAACAGGTGCTGGAGAGGATGTGGAAAAATAGGAACACTTTTACACTGTTGGTGGGACTGTAAACTAGTTCAACCATTGTGGAAGTCGGTGTGGCGATTCCTCAGGGATCTAGAACTAGAAATACCATTTGACCCAGCCATCCCATTACTGGGTATGTACACAAAGGATTATAAATCATGCTGCTATAAAGACACATGCACACATAAGTTTATTGTGGCACTATTCACAATAGCATAGACTTGGAACCAACCCAAATGTCCAACAATGATAGACTGGATTAAGAAAATGTGGCACATATACACCACGGAATACTGTGCAGCCATAAAAAACAATGAGTTCATGTCTTTGTAGGGACATGGATGAAGCTGGAAACCATCATTCTCAGCAAACTATCGCAAGGACAAAAAACCAAACACCGCATGTTCTCACTCATAGGTGGGAATTGAACAATGAGAACACATGGACACAGGAAAGGGAACATCACACACCAGGGACTGCTGTGGGGTGGGGGGAGGGGCAGGGATAGCATTAGGAGATATACCTAATGCTAAATGACGAGTTAATGGGTGCAGCACACCAACATGGCACATGTATACATATGTAACAAACCTGCACGTTGCGCACATGTACCCTAAAACTTAAAGTATAATAATAATAAAAAAAGATCAAAATTTTACAAATTCATCACTAGATTAAACAATTGATTATATATTAGAGGTATATATAATACTAGAGATATATCACTATTTCATGTCTATGTGTGTGCATGTAATGCACAGAGAGATAAGGAAATCAAAATATAAAATGAATTTAAGAGACATGAGAAAGGAACTCTCACATGAGAGTTCCAGAAAGGGTGAAAAGACAAAGTAATAAAAGGGCAATTTTCAAGAAAATATTACTGAAGTTTTTCTAATATGTTGATAGATATCATCCTGCTGATACAATAAATCTAGCTAATCCAGAGCACAATAAATAAAAAGAAATCCATGCTCTGGATAATATAGCAGAAAACAAAAAAACCCACACAGCACCAAAGACAAAGAAGAATTTAAGAACACTAAAGAAAAATTTAAAAGACAAATTTCCTACATAGGAATAAAAATAAGACTGAAAGCTGGTTTCTCAATAACAGGAATAAAACGCAGACAACAAATAAATAGTCTCTCCAATGTCCTTAAAGAAAATAACTGTCATTCTAGAATTGTATTCACAGAGAAAATAACTTCCAAGAATTAGGGTAAAATATATGAATTTTTTAAATACACACAAACTTAAGTTTGGCATGAATAGAACCAAGAAATTCTAAAAATTTTCAAGCAGAAGGAAAGAAATCCAAAATGGTCATCTGAAATGCATGAAGGAATACTGAAATGAAAATAAGAGAAATATGAAGATTAATTTAAACAAACATTGAATGTAAACAATACTGTTATGTGGGGTTAAAAACAAATGGGATAGAAATAAATGTCACATAAGAGTGGAAAAGTGTTATGACTGTTAACAGATTCTAAGACCTTCAAATTATTCAAGAAGAATGTAAAATTGTTAACTGACTTTTGATTTTCAAATAAAATGTCGGATTTAAATAATGAAAATTAGAAAATATGATTAATTGTAGAGTTTATTAGAGTACAAAATGTGATCATGGCTACCTGGATAACATAGACTCCAAAGGAATGTAGTCAGTGCTCCTAAGGAGGGAAGTTAAAGCTTCGCTTATATAAGCAAAGAGAGAGAAACTTAACACGGTTGCAACATTTTCCACACAAGGCCAATACATACATTACAGCAATTTGATCAGTTACGGTTTGCTACATTCCAAGGAAGACTGCTTTAACATTCCATAAGGAGGGGCAGTGAACTCAAGGGGGCTCTTACCCCTGGCACAGTTCAGTCTTTTCTAATCATCCACAGTACAAGAATAAGAAAGGGAATTAATCTATAATTGTAGAAGCAGAAGCTGGAGCTTATGCTATGTGACTCAGGCCACATAGTCACATTTTTCTCAAGGCTCAATAGTTTAAAGTTCCAAAAGCTTTAGGCTTAAATTATTTAATTTCACAAAGAACGGATATTAAAATGTCTAGGTTAACTAAAAATAAAAAGCCCATTGAGACTATAGCCTCTATAAGAACAGAGGTTTGAAAGTTTAAAACAAACACACACATACAAACAAAAGACAAAAAGAAAAATAGAAAAGCAAATTTAGTAAAGATAGAATGAATAGAAAGTATGAAATAAGATGATACAAGCAAATCCAAAATAAGAGTGATAATAATAAATGTAAGTAAAGACAAGTTTACCTGACTGAAGTAAATATATATGCGAAATAGCAACCAAAAAAATTCTAATGATTGCCATCTATTTAAATATAAAAATAAAGAAAAATACAGGATCTATACTGGGAAATTGCTACTCAAAATCAACCATGTACGCCATTATTAATATAAGAAGATACAGACTTTAAGTCAAAAAGTATCTGTAAAGAAAATATAGGTCAGAAAGATTTACCATTTCTAAACTTAGATAAATCCAAATTAGCTCCAAAATATATGAAACAAACTGAGAAATACTTTTTAAAAAGGAATTGAAAAATCACCCAATGTGCTTAGATTTTCATATACATTTTTCTTTAACTTTTATAGATCTAAAACAATACAAAATTAGTAATTAGAGGACAAACAACTTGATGTAAATGTGAAGTAATGGCATATAACAAATGGAAAATACCCATTATTTTCAAGGATGCATAGAATGTTATGAAAACCGACCACTGAGTCATGAAGCAAGTCTCAAGAAATTGGAAAGATTTGTATCATAAAGACAATTTGTTGTTGTTGTTTTCTGTTCATAAGAAAATCGATTTAAAAATCAAAATTTCAAAGATAACACTCTTTTTAAAATTTATGAATCACAGAAAAATGATAATTAAAAATTCTAAATATTTTAGAAGTGAGTTATACTAAAAATAGTACATAAAAAATTCATGGAATACAGCTATCACGAATATTTGTAAGAAATGTATATTTCAAATGCTTGTAATAGGAAATAAGAGACATTCAAAATTATACATTAGGCACTTAAGTTAACAGATTAACACACAACAAAGAATAGACCTCCCCCAAAAAAGAAATGAAATGATAAACATAAGAAATGTATAACTAGTCTTTTAAACTGTATAATAAATTTAATTAACTTATGCCTAAACTTACCATAGTAAAAAAAGACAAGGCACAAACGAACAGTATTAGAAATAAAAAAGAAAACTATACATAAAAATCAGTGCAGCAGATATTAAGCAGATAAGAGGATATGATTACTTTATGTCCATAAACACAAAAATTTAGATGAAATTAACAGGTTTGTCAAAAGATAAATAGAAGCCACAAAAATCCTATAAACATTAACAAACAATGAACTAATGGTTGAATATTTTCCCAGACAATTTTACTGGTGAATGCAAGCCAAAACCAAATAATGGCAGTTTTATACACACTATGACAATGTACAGAAATAAAGCAAGCAGTCTCCAGCTCATTGTAAGGAGCAAGTATAACCTTGAGAACAAAGTTTAATAATGAGAACAGAAAAAGAAAATTACAAAGAACAATCACTCAGGAACACTGATGCAAAAATTCTAAAAATATAATAACAAACCTAACCTAGCAATCAATGAAAAAGATACTATATTGTGAACTAATTGGAATTTTCCCAAGAATGCAAAATTGGTTTAACATTAAGCAAGCAATTAACATAATTTGCCAGTTTACAAGATTAAAAGTAGAAAAATAGTAATTAATTCTATAGATAACAAAATATAATTAACATTATTATAAAAAAGAAAAAAGCTTGCTTAAAGAATATCTATAAAAACCTACAGCAACACAATGTTGAACTAATTAAATTGTTTCTTTTAACGTCAAAAACAATATTTATGCACTATCACTACTTTTATGTGACTGTTCTTAGCAATGCATTAAGATCAAACATTTAAAATCATTAAGATTGTTAAAAGACATTTAAAAAACAAAAAGGATGAAATAAATGATAGTTATTCACATATAATATTTTTCTATGGAGAAACCCAAAGAATGTATGAATAAACTTTTAGAATAAGCAACTACAATGTTGTAGGAATTAAAATTAATATACAAAAGAATTTTAACACATTAGTGACACTCATTTAGATCATAATTAAAAATAATGTTATTGTGAAAGTCAGCATTTAGTACTCTACTATCCCTTTCCCAAATTTCTTTTAAAAATAAATAAAAATAAAAAAGAGAGTAGCCAAAAGCTGAGAGGTCCTAGAGGGATTTGACCTTTGAAGAAAGTGAAGGATCCTGAGTGAGATGAATGATTACACGGCTTTAATTTGAAAGACATTCAGCAGTGCTCATGATGCAGAGGTTAGAATTGAGCTTGAGGTGCTAGAAGATGAATCCCAGACTGAAAATTGAAGAGAAGAACATTCAAAAGGAGGTAAGCACAGCAGAGAACTAAATCTACATATAACTGCATTCAAATCTTGACTAATTCCCAGGATTACATCTCCACATGGAAGACTGAAAGAGGATTGGGTGGGTAACATCAACTAAACATCAGCCAAAAGAATTCAGTATCAGTTCCAGCTGTTACTCACCACAAGGGAGACAGGATTTGGAGTTTCCCAACTTAGAGGAGCTTGGTAAACACTTCCGCTTTCCTGGAGACTTTCCCTAGAAAATCAATGTGTGATCTATCGTTAAGAAAAAAAATCAATAAGAAGGGAATATGAGATGACACAGATAATGAAATTATCAGGAAAAAATTTTAAAACATCAAAACAGTTCTAAATGTTCAAAGGCTTACAGGAAAAGTATAGTAATAAAGATTAACATATCAGAAATCTCAGCAGAGAAATGGAAATTATGAAAATAAACAAAATTAAAATTCTAGAAATCACAAGTAGTATAATTTTGCTAGAGAAGTTTAATACAAGATTATGTAGGGCAATAGAAAAGATCAATAAATTTGAAGTTCAAGCAACTGAAGTTATCCAATTTGAAGGAAAGAGACAAAAAGTATTGAAATAAACAGAATTTCAGTGAACTCTGAAACAATATTAAAGTCTAGTATATGCATGATGGAAATGCCAAAAGGAGATGAGAGAGAGAATGAGGCAGAAAAGGTATTTGAAGAAAATATAAACACATGAATGGAAGAAGCTTAGCAATAAGAAAAGTACAGAGAAACACATACCTAGGGATATCATAGTCAAATGCTGAAAACCAAAGAAGAGAAACCTTAAAAACAAACAGCAAGAAAAAAAAACCCACACACCCACTACTAGGGACTCAATGATATAAATGATGACTGGCTTCTCATCAAAAAATAATGAAGGACCAAATACAATGGAATAATACCTTTAATGTGCTAAAAGAAACAAAAACTGTCAGTCCATAACACTATCTTTCAAGAAGTATAAAACAAAGACATTTTTAAATAAACTAACACTAAGATAATTCATCATCAGCCAACCTGCACTACAAAAAATAGTAAATAAATTCATCTAAAGCACATGAGTCTAGATAAAGTAGGCTTCAAGACGAGGAGCATTACTAGAGATAAAGAGGGAAATTTCTCAATAGGCAATATTAATTCTTAATAGTAACATTTCTAAATGTATATGAACTTAATGAGTGAGCTTCAAAATACTCAAAGAAACATCTTCCGGAACTAAAGGAAGAAATAGGGAAATCCATAAAGTTGAATACTTTAACACCTATCTCTTTTTAATTGATAGAAGAACAAAAAATCAATAAGTATTTATATGATTTGAACAATAGTGACCAGCTGCATCATATATTCAAGAAAAATAGAAGAGTGTACAGAAAGAAGGAAACTGTCAAAGAAATAGTTTAAATAAATTGCCCAGAATTTAAAAACTTGTTTCTAAGTTGATGGGCATTTGTACAGCATAGCAGATGGGAAAAGACCCACACTAACTCATGTTATCATGAAATTTCAAACCTCTGGTAAAACAAAACAAAACAAAAAGACATGTTTCTAAAAGCTCTCAAGCTCTCAGAAACAAAACAAAGAACAAACAAAAATATATACTATACCATGAATCAGAAATCTATTTGAATTCATAGTTTCAGACATGATGGAGTAAGTGAAATTGGACTTACCATCCTGCTATAAACAACTATAAAATCGAACAAAGTATATGAAGTATCTATATTCAGACATTAGGCAATGGTAATATGAAGCTATAATCCTTGAGAGAAAAGAAAAACATGAGGCAAAAGCCACATTCTTCCTGGGGGCACTTTTCAAACCACGGCACAGAGAAGTGGAGCCTAAACAAAGCAGTAATTTTTCTGGGAAAAGATATTGGAATTTATGAGTGTTGTATTAATTTTCTATTGCTGCTGTAACAAATTCACACAAGCTTAGTGGCTTAAAACAATACACATTTATTGTATCACAGTTTCCATGAATCAGAAATCTGGGTACTGCATGAATCAGCCAATT
The DNA here is from genome assembly GCF_028885625.2 of Pongo pygmaeus. Taxonomy (NCBI): domain Eukaryota; kingdom Metazoa; phylum Chordata; class Mammalia; order Primates; family Hominidae; genus Pongo; species Pongo pygmaeus. The sequence continues at coordinate 124,257,880 of NC_072377.2, read as the reverse complement.
CTCCATTTACAGTCTCATAAGACCAAAACCAAAGTGTTGGCAGGGCAACGTTACTTTCTGTAGGCTCTAGGAAGAATCCACTTCCAAACCCATTCAGGTTTTTGGTAAAATTTAGTTCCTTGAGATTAAAGAGCTAAGGTCTCTGTTTCTTTGCTGGCTGTCAGCTAGGAGCTTCTTTCATCTCAAGGCCACAAGCATTCCTTATCATATTGCCTTTCCATCTTCAAAGCTTGCAAGGACATGTCAAGTACTTCTCACATTCAAATCTCTCTGATTTCCCCTACTGTTACATCTTTCTAATTCTAAGTGGAGAAAGTGCTATGTTTTTAAGGGCTTGTATGATTAGATTGGATACACCTGTACAATGCAAGATCATCTCCCTATGTTTACTCTGCCACCTTAATTATATTTGCAGACTATCTTTTGCCACGTAACGTCATATATTCACAAGTTCCAAACATTAGGGCATGTACCTCTCTTGCGGATTATCCTGATGCCTGTAGCTTCTGAAGTGGCTAAAATTTGAAGAGCTGGGCACCAGAAAGGAAGGAGAAATTCAAAGGAGCACCCCAGGAAACTGCTTAGGTTTCCCCTTGAATCACTGACCAAAAAAGTTAGCTTCTCATGTTTAGGAAAAGACTTTGCAAGGTATGACAGAGAGCACCTGCTAAGAAACTGTGAGCTGAATGGAGATTACTGAGATTGCAAGATGTGTGTAGAACTCACTGAAAATATACCTCCTTCTTCTGTCAGGCTTTGCCACAGGGGTTCTCATTGTGTGTGCCATGGTCCTTCTCACTTCAGGACCTTCATGCATATTGTTCTCTCGAGCTAAAATCCTCTTCATGTTCTTTTGTCCAGATAATCCCTATTCATTCTTCAAGTATTTGGCAAAAAAAAAAAAAAATGACAGTACCCCCACCTCAAAGATGTCCATGTCCTTCCTAATCCCTAGAAGCTGTGAATATGTTATGTTACACAGCAAAAGGAATGAAGGTTGCTAACCAGCTGACATTAAGATAAGGAGTTTATCCTGGATTATACAGGTGAGCCCAATGTAATCACCAGGGTCCTATAAATGTAAAACAGAAAGGCAGAAGAGACAGAGTCGGAGTGATGCAGTGTGAGACAGACTCAAGCAGCCACTGCTGTCTTTGAAGACAGAAGGGGAAAAGGAGCCAAGGAATCACAAGAACTCTCTAGACACTAGGAAAGGCAAGAAAATGTATTCTCTTCCCTAGAGCCTTCAGAAATGAATTCGTCTCTGCTGATACTTTGATTTTAGCCCCCTAAGCCCTATTTTGAACACTCTGACCTCCAGAACTATAAGACTAACAGATTTATTTTGTTTTAAGACACTGAGTTTGTGGGAATTTGTCACAGCAGCAATAGGAAACTAATACAAGTATCAAACTACTACTCAAACGAGCTCTCCCTGGAAATCCAGATCAGGTCATAATCCACTCCTCTATGTTTCCATGGGACATTTATAGTACTCATTGCTCATTGCATTCATAATTTCTTGTTCAGTAGCTCTATACGCCAATAAACTATATGCCTGTCGTGTTTATCACTCTGTCCCTAGTACTTGTTCCTAAACCTGGATGATACATAGTGCTTAAAACATATCATTGAATGAATAAATAAATTTAAATTATGACAAACTTATCTTCTTCCAATCACCATATGGTAAGATATTTACAAAAGAAATGATTTTAAGTTACTGTTGAGCTTTTACAAATTGAAATAAAAAAGAACACATAAAAAGATACACACAGCATCTGCAACCTTTAAGTAAAAATCTGTTGTGCTTTATTTCATTTACTGCTGAAAGCTTTATGTTTGAAAAATAAATGGAGGTTTGTTTTTTTTTTTGAAAGTCTGAGTGAGTGTGATGAGAGAGTTTGGAATCACAGACTTTAGATCTCATCTTAAAAATGCATAGTTGGACATTCACTTCACACATTCTTTTGGATCTTGTTAAAAGGTGATATATGTAAGTACCGTATTGGCACAAAACAATCTCTGTTATTCTTCAACCTAACCAACAGAAAGGTATCACTATCTTAGAATATCTAAGCCAGTGGTTCTTATGTCTGATTGTATACTGATTTATATTAAAAGAGGAAAAAGAAGTCTGGGGAAGGAGGCAGGAAATTCAAAAAGAAGAAATGGTAAGGCAATTTAAATTGTTTGGCTAGAGTGCAGTGGCGTGATCTGGGCTCACTGCAACTTCTGCCTCCCAGGTTCAAGCTATTCTCCTGCCTCAGCCTCCCAAGTAGCTGGGATTACAGACACACGCCACCATGCCCTGCCAATTTTTGTATTTTTAGTAGAGACGGGGTTTCACCATGTTGGCCAGGATGGTCTTGATCTCGACCTCGTGATCTGCCTGCCTCGGCCTCCCGAAGTGCTGGGATTACAGGCATGAGCCACCACACCCAGCCGGCTAGCACAGGTTATATATGTTCAATATTAAAATATATACACTGTATATGTGCAAAATATAATGTAAATATATATTACCTACAAACATCTTCAAATAAGACTGCTGAACTATACCTCATTTTAATTGAAAGAAAAGCAAGAGTTCTGTTGAGTCTAGAAAGTTTCTATGTGGTCTTGAGCAAACTGATAGCTGTTCATTAGCTTCAGTAACTGTTCCTCAAAGCAGCCTAAATTTTGTACCTCAAAGTGGGCCTTGACAAGTGCATGTCTGTCTGCTTCTATCATATAAGCATATTAAGGGGCATTTGCCATTAAGGGGAACTAGGGGCCATTTTGGGCTCTTCAGCAAAAAACTTCTTGAGGGACTTGCTTTCCTCAAGAAGCTCCTGTGGGAAAATTCCATGGAATTTAACATCGTAGCTGTAAGCTTAAGTCACACTTTATATCAGAACCACAAAAGACACTGTTTCTCAAATAAAACATATTTCAGAAATGGGTTCACTACTTTTTTGGAAAGAGACCAGAATCTATACTCGTAATGCTGATCTCCAGACCACCTTAGCAGTAATGGACTTCTATTGTATGTTTTTTAAAGGGGCAGTCAGCAATTCCTCAACTCTTGCCTCCCCAGTTGCCTCCTCCCTCCCTACTTCAACAACACTATACACACATGTGTGTGCACACACACACACCCTATCATACACAGAAGACAAAATTGTTTTCAGGTGTGTACTCTTGGTTACTGCATAGGCTCTATGCACATAGACTCATATACACAGTCACATATGACTTACATGTATCTTTGCCTAATCTGTAGGTGGTCCCATAGCTCACAGGAAAGTCCTGCAGTTAGCAAGTTCAGACATATGGGATCATTTATATTTGTTCGTTTGTTTTCACATATATCTTCAAAGCTGTCTAACATATTCCCAGTTTCCTTCTCCCTTCAGGACACTATCAGTTATATTCAGAGAAACATATGTGTACTAGAAAACTGAAGACTTATAATCAGTTTTCAGTCTCCTTTTCAATTTGAGGCATGTTTCTGTATCTGGCAAAATTTTGTCACAAACTCTAAGATTCAGTTATCTAGTTTTATTAGAATAGAAATCCCTCCCTGTTTTTCAGATTTTATATTTAAGAGCTGGGTTTCAGGGAAGGGAGGTAATTAACTCTACATGCACTCTTACCCCTAAGACTGTCAAATAAAAAGGGACATTTTAAGTATTTACGGACTCCAATGTAATATGCAATCATGATATGTCCCTGAGGGCACGGTCTTTTTAAAAAGAAAATATGATAACAAAGCCATCTTAAGGATCTAATACAAGGGATGTTTGCAGTCAGAATATCATCATTTCCCTTCTTTCTAGCACAGAATTGGAGGATTTTGGTAGCATATTTGTGTGACTACTTAAATATGTCAAAAGCTGTGGTTTTGAGACCAATGAATAGCGACTCTAGGTCTGCATGGGGACCCATTATCAAGACTTAAAGGTGTTTCCCCACCCCGCCAACAGTCTTATAAATGGGATTCTATTATTTTCACAACCAAATATCTGACTATACTGTGTGAATAAACACTGAGTACTTGAGAACATTAAAGGGAGAGTGGCTTAAATATGATATTGAGTGAACAGAAAATGCTACAGAGCGAGAAACAGACATAAAGCTGACCGTAAAGCAGGGAATAATTTATGTATATAAAGGATAGGAGGGAAAGAGACTTCTGTAGATTAAACAACACATGAAAATACGTAGAGGCAAAATGTTAATGGCATGTGAAGGGAATAGCAAAGTGTGACACAATTTCATCAGCAGTTGTTGGGAGAACTAATGGATAAGATAAACACAAAATGACAAACCCATTATGGGACACCAAAGACTATGAGCCATTTAGAGTCTTTGGCAGGAAGAACCTTGAGGAAGTTGCTTCAGATTAGTAGAGACTGCAAGATATATTAGTGATAAAGAGGCAGGAACCAGGAGAGATGTTAAGAGACAAACTAGATAACAGTGACAGCAAGCCACTGAGGCTTTGATTGATTCATTGTAGTCTATCAAAGAAACCCTGAATATGCTGAATGTAGTTATTTTGCAAATTTGACAGAAAACATCAGCTCTGAAATCTTTTCTCAATTAAATCTTTTTTAAAATAAAAATTGACTTTATCTTTCAATTAAGATGGTCACTACCTCCTTAGTTGTACCACAAGCTCAAGGCCAAATAGAAGGTGATAATGATAGATTCCTACAGTGGCAATGTTGGAGTGAAGGTACAAATCTTTAAATATGAAGATTTCAGAGAATTGAGAGGCTTTGGTTGGGAAACACTTTCGATGCTCTACAATCCAGATTCTCAAGTCTACCAAACTTTTCAAGCAATGATAATCAGATTTCTTTGCCACTGAACATAGATAAGTCTTGAATATTTTTCTAGGAGACACTGGAATCCAAGACAGAGAGATTCAACTCAAGTTATCAGAAGGATCAGAAAAGGAATGTCTTGGAAATATATGAGAAATCTTATGAAAATGTAAAAATAGCAATAAGGCATTGCCAATCCACAAAGAGTCAACAAGTTATTTTATTTCCTCCAGGGTTATTGAGTCTTCATCTGTGCCTCTCTCTGACCAGCTGTCCTGTCATCTCACTCTTGTACACCTATTTATATATTTCCTTGGGGTGTCACTGCTCCTCTCTGCTACAATAAGATACATGACTTTAGTTTTCCGTTGCTCTGAACCTGGTCCTAAACTTACATGACCTTTCATTTCCAGTGCCTATTACCTTCCATTCATTTTCTTTTTATATCACTTAAAATATTTTTTAAATAATGACTCTAAATAATTTATTCTTGTTGAAAAAGAGATCATATAGCATGCACACATCTAAGGAAAAAAGTACCAAGTCACCTGAAATGCTGAGGTGACTCACATTATTTTGATAACAATATTAGTTTGCTAGGACTGCCATAACAAAATACTGCAAATCAGGTGGCTTAACCAACATCAATTTATTTCTCACAGTTCTGGAGGCTGGAAGTCTAAGATCAAGGGGTCCAGAGGTTTGGCTTCTCCTGAGGCCTTTCTCCTTGACTTGCATGGCCACTTTCTCTCTGTATCATCACGTGGTCTTTTCCCTGTACACACATATTCCTGGTGTCTCTCTTCTTACCAGTCATATTGGATTCAGGCCTTACCCTGTAACCTTATTTCACCTTAGTAACCTTTTTAAAGATTCTATTTTCAGCTACAGTCACACCAAGGATTAGGGTTTCATTGTATGAATTTTGGGAGTATATAATTCAGCCCATAACAGTGACAATAATTTTAAAACTCTCTCCCCTTTTCACATGTATATACGCATTTACACACATATGGTTATACTTTGCATTTTCATACATTGAATTGTATGTAATGTACTTTTTTTAATTTTTGAACTTTCTATGTCTTATAGTCTTATTTTTGGCCTCTCCCTTCTTTTCTTTGCCTGACCAACACATATTGATAACTAATGCGAATAATTCTATGTGTTTATTTTCATATTTTACAAGCATATCTAATAAAATCAAAGGGCTTTTTGACATTGCTTACTTTTCTGCAACTTGCACTTCCCACATAACAATGCATGGTAAAAGTTTATCCTAGTCTACAAGTAATACTCTAACCCACTCCTAATGGATGCATAACATTCTGTGCAATTGATGTACTGCAATTTATTTAGTCATCCTCCTCCTTAATTGGCATTAATTTCATTTTTAATTAGTTGCTATCACCAACTACATAGCACTAGACACATCTTTAAATGGTAGAGAGATAACTTATTTAGGATAGATTCCCAAGGGTTGTATCACTGGGTTGAAGATTAGGTGTATATTTAAGTTTTACAGATCCTGCTGAATTGCTTATTTAAAGTCTATAACAATTCACGTTTCTACAATTATATGAGTGTACACTTCCCCTAACATTTACACCAGCAGAAAGAATTATCACTAATTTTACTATCTGCCAATCTGATGGAGATGAAAACAAGAGCTCACTGTTACTTTAATTTTCATTTCCCTGAACACAATAAGACTGAGTATAAATTTACTGGCAATTTTCTTTTGTATGAATTGTGTTTTTATATTTATTTTCCATTTTCCATGGTATCATTAATGCTTTTTTATCATTTTGTAGGAACAGTTTGTATTTTATTGCTATTGTCCATTTATCATTTATATGTATGCAAATGTATCTCCCAATCTATTCTTAAAATTTTGTTTATTCGGTAGAAATGCTTGCAGTTTCCTTTGTCTAAATTTGTTATATGCCTGGTTTTTGAAAAAGAAATGTTTTAAATAAATGAATATAAAAAACCTCAAGGTACTTTTATGATTATAGAAGCTATTTGTCACTTACAGTTCACCAATATTATCAATATTATCTAGCAACTTTGAATGATCAAAAACGAATTTTAACAATTTCCTTTCATGTTTTCCAATAACACTACTATATTTTTTAAAAAATTGTAGACACATCAAAAGTTTATGTTTATTGCTCTGAGCTGTAAAAGACATTAATTTATTCCTTCCCATGGAGTGCTGAGTGGACAGTTGTTATCCACTCACTCCATTGCCATAGAGTATGTATTACTACACTGATTTACAGTAATTAAGTTATTTGAGAACCTAACTGACTGCAGTTATTTGTTATAAAATCAGCATGGACCGAAGCTCTTAATTATTGCCACTGTGCCTAATAGCAATTCCAAAGGCTCTAACTGCAATCAAAGAGCATATGTAATGAACTAGCCAAAGAGACACTTTTATGATGTATATTAAATGCAATGAAAATCTAAGAGTTGGAGACTTACGAGAATGAACACAGGGAATATTGTAAATTAAGGATCCCCACACCATTGCTGATTTCCACATTATGCATTTGTCAAATTAAAGGAATAAAATTAGTATTGCTTAGCTATGCAGCAATTGAGGAAGCTGATATGAACTCATAAATCTGTGAAGGGCACAAAATTCAATGAAAATATATTGAGCACAATTGTGAGATGAGTTATAATTAGAAACATTAAGAGGACACTTATTATAAAATCTGATGGATGTGTGCAAAGTTCCAAACTTTTCTTAAGAGCTGTCAGCAAATTCATATTTTCAAGTTTTCTGAAAAAGCCTGGAAATCACACAGACAGAAAGGCAATAGGCTCAGTGGAAAAGCACAGGCTTTGGAGAAACAGAAAACTGAAAATTCAGCTGTGCTCTACCATTTGGTTATTGTGTAACATTAGGCAAGTTACCTAGCCTTTCAGAGCCTCAGTTTCTTCACTTACAAAAATAGGATAGTAATAGTTTTTTCCCCTCATGGAATTGTAATAAACATTAAATGAATAATATTCATGTGAAGTGCTTAGCACAATGCTTAACACACAGAGCTCAATAAATGACACCTGCCATTATTAAAGTAACACTGGGGTTGTTGGGGTTTTTTTCAAATTCCAGAAACACACTCTTAGCCAAATCAGGAATATGATAGCACTTACTAGAACCATGTTATATTCTGCAATTCTAAAATGTTTAAGAAAGGAGTGATCCAATGTACAACTATTTTATCATTTAAATTCATTAGTGATTTCATCAACAGATGAATGGATAAAGAAATGTGGATACATATACACACACGTCCACACACACAACAGAACACTATTCAGTCTTAAAAAAGAACATCGGCCGGGTGCAGTGGCTCACGCCTGTAATCCCAGCACTTTGGGAGGCTGAAGCGGGTGGATCACGAGGTCAAGAGACCGAGACCATCCTGGCTAACACGGTGAAACCCCGTCTCTACTAAAAACACAAAAAATTAGCCAGGAGTGGTGACGGACGCCTGTAGTCCCAGCTACTCGGCAGGCTGAGGCAGGAGAATGGCGTGAACTCGGGAGGCGGAGGTTGCAGTGAGCCGAGATCGCGCCACTGCACTCCAGCCTGGGCTACAGAACGAGTCTCCGTCTCAAAAAAAAAAGAAGAACATCCTGTCATTTGTGACATGGATCAACCTGGAGGACATTTTGCTAAGTGAAATAAGCCAAGCACACAAAGATAAATGTCATGGGATCTCACTTATGTGAGCAGTCTTAAAAAGTCCACTCATAGAAGCAGAGAGTACAACTGTAATTGCCAAGGGCTGAGGGGGATGAGGGTAGGGGAATAAAGAGATGTAATTTAAATTTAACAAAGATTTCGTTTCAGTTAGAATGAATAAATTCTTAATAGATGTTGTATAGCATGGTAACTGAAGTTATAATACCATATTGCATGCTTGAGAATTGCTAAGAGATTATATCTTAAATGTTCTTACCACAAAAAAAGATAAACATGTGAGGTGATGGTATGTTAATTAGCTTGAGTTAATCATTTAATAATGTATACATATATCAAAATATCACATTATACACAGTAAGTATATATTATTTTTGTCAATTACACCTTAAAAACAAAAAAATAAGAAAAAACATAAGGTTTTGTGATCTTTGTAGTTTAATAACACCACACTTTGCACAAATCAAGGGCTTAGTAAATTTTGAAGGGTTTTATTCTAAATAAATCATAATTCATCAATGCTTTATAATGAAATAGTCCTTCATAATTTTATAAATTTCTATGAGGAATATATGCCAAGGCTAATGCAAGAACATATTTTACATTTATCTCAGGAAATTCAGACATGCAAAGATACGTTGGAAATTCTACAGTTTTATCTGCTTAAATATAAATATGCCATTTAGTTATTACAAAACATTCTGGATCCCTCCATTTTCTTTATCCCCCATCCAACAAGTTACCAGTTCCCAAATATTTTGGACTTCACCCACTACTCTCCAACTCACAGCTATTTCCCAGTTTAGGCAGTCACCTAGATTTCTATAATTGTCTGCTTAACTAGTCCTCCCTCCTTTGCTTCCCTCTCTCATATCAATTTTATGTGTGGCAGCTGGTGTGATCTTTCTAAAATCTACGTCACTTCTCTCTTTGAAACCATTGAGGGGCAGCTATTTTCCTCAGATAAAATTCCAAAGTTATTAGCATGGTATATAAAGCCTTTTTGGCAAGTCATTCTGTACTTATGTCATATCCACTGCCACTTCCCACCCACACACCCTGTCCCAAATACAAATTACACACCGGTTGCAATCAACTACTTTAACTTTTCAAACATGCCATTCTTTCTAACATAGTCATTTTCCTCCATCTGAAGCACTTTTTTCCTTCTTCTCAGCTGGTTAACACCTACTCATATTTCAGGTCTCAGCTTAGAAGTCACTTAAAAAAAAATCTTTCCAGATCCCCTAAATTTGGATTATGTCCTGTCTTTAAGTGATTATAGCAATCTACACTTTATTTAATCATTTATTCATGCAAGAAACATTTGAAGGCTTACTACTTACCAGACTCTGTTATGGGCACCAGGTTATGTTCATGCAGATAAAGCCTAAGCTCGCCAAGAACTTATTAACGGAGTGGGCAAAAAACTAAAGAATAAATAATTAATATATATAAAATGGGAATAAGTTCCTTGGATAAGAAAGAAATCAGAACAAGAGGAACAGAATGTGTTAAGTTGGGGTGTGATGTTATCTTATAGGGTGTCAGGGAGAGCCTCAGAGAGAAGACGACATTTGAACAGAGACATGAAAGAATGAAGCAGCGAGCAAGATGAGTTTTGAGGAAAGGAAGTTACAGGCAATGGGAAGAGCATATTGTTATGGCCTTTAGGTGGTGAAGTGCTTGGCTGCTTGGCTTATTTGAAGGATAACAAGGAAGCTAGTGAGGCTGGAGCAGAGTAAGCAAGGGAGAGGAAATGAGGTCAGAGAGATGGGGGGCGAGCGGGAGCTGCAGATCATCTGGAGTCCTGGAAGCACTGTAAGGCCTTTAGATACTCCACTCCATCAGGGCAGAAGAAGGAGGGTATGAGGAAAGCACTTAACCTGACTTGTGTTTAAAAGTAGAGCATAGCAGCAGATGTGGAAGCAGAGAGACCAGTTAGCTTACTGCAATACACAGGGCAAGAGATGATGGTGGTTTACACCTGACTCCAGGTAGCAAGAAGAGGTCAGATTCTGCATATATTTTGAAGGTATGATGATCAGAATTTACTGATAGATAGGGTGTGAGGTATGAGAGACAAAAATCAAGGTTGTCTCTAAGTTTTCTAATTTGAGTAACTAGAAGGATGGAATTACCATTTCTAAAATGGTGAATACTGCAAAAGAAGGAGGAAGCATGGGAGAAGCATAGAATGTAGAACTGTATATCTAATAGTATTCAAGTGACATCAATTAAGCAGTTGTGTAAACAAAGAGATTTCCAGGATGGATGTTCATTGGAGAGTCAGCAGCAATCCTAGAAGAGATTACCCAAGAAAGGAGTAGAAACAGAAAAGAGATGAAGCCCGGGGACTGAGCCCTTATTTAGGAAGATGCAGAGAAACCCTGAAAGGGGACTGAAAAGACATGGCTGGTAAAATGAATATAGGGAGACTGATATCCTGAAGGCTATGTGAAGAAAGAATTTTTAAGTAGGAGAGAGTGATCACTATGTCAAATGAACTTAATAGGTCAAGTAAGGTGAAAACTAAGAAACAACATTTAATTTGGCAACATGGAGGTCATTGGTGGTGTTTATAAGAGCCATTTTGGTGGAGATGTACAGCCAAAAGATAATTAGATAGGAAAGAACAATAAGAGGGAAAAGTGGAGAAGTTAATTTATTGACCACCTTTCCTGATGAACCTTGTTCTAAAGAGACATAGAGATAGAAGTGGCTGGAGAAAACTGTGGGTTCAAGAAAAAGTTTCTCTTTAAATAAGGGAGTTAACAAAAATGTTTATGTGCTAATGGGAATAAATGAATGAATATTCTGTAGCAACAGGACCATTTACAAGATTTACCAATGACCTAATATCCAATATGTGTGGTGTGCTTAAATACAATATTCTGCCACTGACTTTTAGGTACTAAGGTTTTATTTGCAGAACAATAATAAGAAAAACAATAATAACAACAACAAAAAAGACCAGACATATATAGTTTCAAAGATTTGTATCCATTTTATTAACACAAGGACAAAATCATTCATTTTCCAATATTAAGGCAATATATAGATTTCACCTCCACTATCAATCTCTTTAAAACTGAATGAATAATAGAACTGATGTGCTCTATTTTGTCTTTCAAAGTTTTTCATTATCAACATCAATGACTAAGGGAGACGAAGAAATCAAAGAAAAAGGACAACCGTGATGTAAATAACCATTTATCTGGTTTTATAACGCTTATCTTTTTTCAAGAGCTTTCTTAATGAGTAGCTTATCATTTCGATATGAAAGCCAATACAACTGTCTTTCTTAGAACCCATATGGCTTGCTTCTCTAGGAACAAGGGTGGGAACAATAGGGGCATCTGAGACTGGGAATAACTCAGGTAATAAAACCGCAGAATGACAACAATAACCCCAACAATAACAATTTGCACTCACCAAATATCTGAATATTTATTCCACACAATGATTGGTGCTTTCAAGCATTGTCTCCAACTCTTGAAAAGAAATCCTAACTACATATTATCATCCTCATATAAAAGATGAAGAAGCTGATACTTGCAGAGAATAAATAATTGACTAATACTCCAATTGACTGAGATATAGAACTGAGATTCAAACTCAGGACTGCTTTGTACCGGAACTCACCTCTTTCCAACACACCATGCTACCTCTCCACTATCAATTTTCTACAATTAAGTAGGTTAAATCTACGTATAATTCTAAAAGAGATCACTCTTCATATTTTTCCTACTATCTGTATTCCCCCAAAAGCTGTTCTACCGTTATTGCAGATGACCATTAAACAATTTTCTCATCCCCTAACGATATACATATCCTTCTAGGTTTCCATTGCCTCAAAGACTGGAGCCTAAAGGCAACTCTGCCTCATTCTTGTCCCATACAAAACCATGATGCCTAAAAGGTTATATAAATTAGAATCTTATGGGTATGCTATGTACTGTCTCTTTAATGATTCTGAATTTTCCTTGGTTACATAACTGCATTCTGAGAAAATGTAAATGCTAAATGTTAACAAGCATCATATTGCTGTGACAACAAAAGGCATTTTTTTATATCTTTGGTGACAATGAGAGATGTTGCAAAGCTGGAAAAGGAAGGTCTGAGGGGAGTCTTTTATAGGGATATAAAAGTTAACTGACAGAGCCCTTTATAATCCTGCCAAAATGTAAATTCTTGAGTATATTAAAGACTAAAAGCTTCATCTTTATAAAACTGACAAAATACATCAGACTTTAATTGGCAACAGAGTGATAATGGAAAGGAAATGTGGCTTAACTGGAGTTCTCTCCCTGAAAAGGCAGAGCTTAGTAGTGTCATTTTAATTATTTCTAGCTGTTAATCCTGCAATCATCTATTATTTTCTCCATATATTACACCAGGAAGCACTCCCTGCTGTAAATGCTATGATATTTAAAAAGCAAATGCCTAGTAAAAACAAAAAGACCCGGTCTGGATTCATTGTCTCAGCAACTGCTCTGGAGAACCATAAACTCACTTTTAAATCATTAGTAGTCAGGATGACAAATGTGGCTAATTTAATTATTAACAATAGCATTCTTGATTCAGATGCCATTTAATCATTACTTGCATCTGTTCCATTTATTAACCAATTAAGCAGTTAATGTGATACTTAAGGTGTTTCCCTTCAATATGAGTCTTTGATTTTTTTCTATACTGCTTTTATACAGCTATATAAACATATCACAAAAACATACTACAATAATGAGCACCAGCGACAAATGTAACTGGTGGTCTTTTCAAAAATGAGAAGTACTGTAAGAAAAAAGATAGTCTTAAGACTTCCATGAACCATTTTAAGTACAAGCACAGCGATTACTTTTTTTTTCCTTTTGCTTTTTCAATGTTCCGTAGACTCATTTATACAGTAGATTCTTTTTCAATTTTTATTGCATGTGACTACATAGAATGTGTAAGATTTGGGAGATATACCTAATGTTGGATGACGAGTTAAAGGGTGCAGCACACCAACATGGCACATATATACATATGTAACTAACCTGCACGTTGTGCACACGCACCCTAAAACTTAAAGTATATTTAAAAAAAAAATCTGAGTAAGATTTTAACTACACTGAAATCCATGCACTTTTCTAATTTTGGGATTCCAATTTTACCTACCGTTTTTCAGACTTAATTTAAATTTAATTTACAAATACTTAAATGTGGCCAGGAATGGTGGCTCACACCTTTAATTCCAACACTTTGGTAGGCCAAGGCTAGATGATAATTGGAGGCCAAGAGTTTGAGACCAGCTTGGGCAATGTAGCAAGACCCCTGTCTCTATTTATTTTCTTAAAGGAAAAAACCTTCACTTTATATTTCACCATTTTTAAAAGTAAATTATATCTTAACTGCCAATCATAATTTTTATGTCATAGACTGCAAACTTAAAATCAATAAAGAAATCATTGCAATCTAGCCCAGAAATATGCCAAAAAGTACATTTCAATGGGAGTTGAATGTAGCCTCAAAATTGTAATTATCCTAATTTTTCAAATTCCATGTCATTCCTCCAGTTCTTTTTGTAGAGATTTCCAGATTACAAGTCTCTGAAATTTAATTAAAAATTAATGTTTATTGGGTTGCATTCAGTGGACCAATTTTTCCCACTACTTCCAAAGCAAATATATATTTCAATATGTTCATACCATAGCAGATTATGAAATATATATTGTTGATGGTGATTTGAGTTCCTTTTTAGGAAGGGCACATAATATTTAATTCAAAACACATTTGCAAGAACCTATCTAAATAGGACTATCTTCAATTTTTTTTTTTTCCTAAGAACTCTACTTTTAGGGGAAAAGTATTAGGAAATTTATTTTAAAATCCAATTGCCAAGATAGCTGCTGATGGAAGTAAAAAGTCAACTTAATCTTCCACATATGTAATCTTCTAGAAAATAAAAGATATCTAGACATGAACTTTACACATGAAAAACTATTCAGTAGAGGCAAAATTGAGTTATACTCAAAAAATTGAGGCACAGAAGTGAAATCATCTTAGGGAGATTTTCAACCACCAGTACTGAAGACAAAAAGGGTATTTCTGGCCAACTAATCACTATGAGGGAATAAAGTATTAATTAAGAGTATGTGTTCTGGAATCTGATCACCTGAGTTCAAAGTCTGACCCACCCACTTACTAGCTGTGTACACTTACTGAGAAGATAAATTTCTCTCTACAATAATTTTCTCATCTGTTAAAGAGGATAATAATTATCCCTACTTTATACAATTGATATGAGGATTAAATGGGATAATAAATGTATAATATTTCCTGGCATATAGTAAATATTCAACACAGCTACAATACTTTAATATATTTTAATAATTAATGTTATAATTGTTTTTATTCAAACAGCTCATTCTGTGTGAATTCTGATTACCTCAACCCAGTGTGGGTGTACTTGCTGGCCTATCCACAATTCATGCTTTTAATTGCTTTTAAATTTTTAATCAGTTTCTAATGCACTAATTTTGTGGTCATAAAATATTAGAGCTGAAGAAATAATCAGCTTAGAAATCTTAGAAAAAGATCTAGAAATAATATTATTTGAAGAGATCTTAGAAATAATCTCACTCAAATTTCGTCATTTTTAAGGCTCAGAGAGTTTGTTACATGCTCAAAGTCAAACAGCAAACTTAAAACATTATGGAGATGCATGGAATATTAATGCATCTGGAATACAGATTATTGGGAGCTTCCTAAATGTTTTCTTTCTTAAGATTCTCTTATTGCAAAAAACTAGATCAACAAATCTGGCCTTAAACAAAATTTCTGTAGACTATATTTTCTATTTAGCCATTAGTCCTTTTATCCAAATTTTTATTTTTTAAATTATAAATGCACAAATTACAGTTTTATATCTCTATGGGGTATAATGTGATGTTACAATTTATGCATATAGAAGGAAATTATCGGGAGGAGGAGCCAAGATGGCCAAATAGCAACAGCTCCAGTCTGCAGCTCCCAGCGTGAGCAACGCAGAAGACGGGTGATTTCTGCCTTTCCATCTGAGGTACTGGGTTCATCTGACTAGGGAGTGCCAGACAGTGGGCGCAGGTCAGTGGGTGCGCGCACCATGTGCGAGCTGAAGAAGGGCGAGGCATTGCCTCACTCGGGAAGCACAAGGAGTCAGGGAGTTCCCTTTCCTAGGCAAAGAAAGGGGTGACAGACGGCACCTGGAAAATCGGGTCACTCCCACCCGAATACTGCGCTTTTTCGACAGGCTTAAAAAGCAGCGCACCAGGAGATTATATCCCACACCTGGCTCAGAGGGTCCTATGCCCACGGAGTCTCGCTGATTGCTAGCACAGCAGTCTGAGATCAAACTGCAAGGCGGCAGTGAGGCTGGGGGTGGGGCACCCGCCATTGCCCAGGCTGGCTTAGGTAAACAAAGCAGTGGGGAAGCTCAAACTGGGTGGAGCCCACCACAGCACAAGGAGGCCTGCCTGCCTCTGTAGGCTCCACCTCTGGGGGCAGGGCACAGACAAACAAAAAGACAGCAGTAACCTCTGCAGACTTAAATGTCCCTGTCTGACAGCTTTGAGGAGAGCAGTGGTTCTCCCAGCACGCAGCTGGAGATCTGAGAACGGGCAGACTGCCTCCTCAAGTGGGTCCCTGACCCCTGACCCCCGAGCAGCCTAACTGGGAGGCACCCCCCAGCAGGGGCAGACTGACACCTCACACGGCCGGCCGGCCAGGTACTCCAACAGACCTGCAGCTGAGGGTCCTGTCTGTTAGAAGGAAAACTAACAAACAGAAAGGACATCCACATCAAAAACCCATCTGTACATCACCATCATCAAAGACCAAAAGTAGATAAAACCACAAAGATGGGGAAAAAACAGAGCAGGAAAACTGGAAACTCTAAAAAGCAGAGCGTCTCTCCTCCTCCAAAGGAACGCAGTTCCTCGCCAGCAACGGAACAAAGCTGGACGGAGAATGACTTTGACGAGCTGAGAGAAGAAGGCTTCAGACGATCAAATTACTCCAAGCTACAAGAGGATATCCAAACCAAAGGCAAAGAAGTTGAAAACTTTGAAAAAAATTTAGAAGAATGTATAACTAGAATAACCAATACAGAGAAGTGCTTAAAGGAGCTGATGGAGCTGAAAACCAGGACTCGAGAACTACGTGAAGAATGCAGAAGCCTCAGGAGCTGATGCGATCAACTGGAAGAAAGGGTATCAGCGATGGAAGATGAAATGAATGAAATGAAGCGAGAAGGGAAGTTTAGAGAAAAAAGAATAAAAAGAAATGAGCAAAGCTTCCAAGAAATATGGAACTATGTGAAAAGACCAAATCTACGTCTGATTGGTGTACCTGAAAGTGACGGGGAGAATGGAACCAAGTTGGAAAATACTCTGCAGGATATTATCCAGGAGAACTTCCCCAATCTAGCAAGGCAGGCCAACATTCAGATTCAGGAAATACAGAGAACACCACAAAGATACTCATCGAGAAGAGCAACTCTCCAAGACGCATAATTGTCAGATTCACCAAAGTTGAAATGAAGGAAAAAATGTTAAGGGCAGCCAGAGAGAAAGGTCAGGTTACCCTCAAAGGGAAGCCCATCAGACTCACAGCGGATCTCTCAGCAGAAACTCTACAAGCCAGAAGAGAGTGGGGGCCAATATTCAACATTCTTAAAGAAAAGAATTTTCAACCCAGAATTTCATATCCAGCCAAACTAAGCTTCGTAAGTGAAGGAGAAATAAAATACTTTACAGACAAGCAAATGCTGAGAGATTTTGTCACCACCAGGCCTGCCCTAAAAGAGCTCCTGAAGGAAGCACCAAACATGGAAAGGAACAACTGGTACCAGCCGCTGCAAAATCATGCCAAAATGTAAAGACCATCGAGACTAGGAAGAGACTGCATCAACTAACGAGCAAAATAACCAGCTAACATCATAATGACAGGATCAAATTCACACATAACAATATTAACTTTAAATGTAAATGGACTAAATGCTCCAATTAAAAGACACAGACTGGCAAATTGGATAAAGAGTCAAGACCCATCAGTGTGCTGTATTCAGGAAACCCATCTCACGTGCAGAGACACACATAGGCTCAAAATAAAAGGATGGAGGAAGATCTACCAAGCAAATGGAAAGCAAAAAAAGGCAGGGGTTGCAATACTAGTCTCTGATAAAACAGACTTTAAACCAACAAAGATCAAAAGAGACAAACAAGGCCATTACATAATGGTAAACAGATCAATTCAACAAGAAGAGCAAACTATCCTAAATATATATGCACCCAATACAGGAGCACCCAGATTCATAAAGCAAGTCCTGAGTGACCTACAAAGAGACTTAGACTCCCACACATTAATAATGGGAGACTTTAACACCCCACTGTCAACATTAGAGAGATCAACGAGACAGAAAGTCAACAAGGATACCCAGGAATTGAACTCAGCTCTGCACCAAGCAGATCTAATAGACATCTACAGAACTCTCCACCCCAAATCAACAGAATATACATTTTTTTCAGCACCACATCACACCTATTCCAAAATTGACCACATACTTGGAAGTAAAGCTCTCCTCAATAAATGTAAAAGAACAGAAATTATAACAAACTATCTCTCAGATCACAGTGCAATCAAGCTAGAACTCAGGATTAAGAATCTCACTCAAAACTGCTCAACTACATGGAAACTGAACAACCTGCTCCTGAATGACTACTGGATACATAAGGAAATGAAGGCAGAAATAAAGATGTTCTTCGAAACCAACAAGAACCAAGACACAACATACCAGAATCTCTGGGATGCATTCAAAGCAGTGTGTAGGGGGAAATTTATAGCACTAAATGCCCACAAGAGAAAGCAGGAAAGATACAAAACTGACACCCTAACATCACAATTAAAAGAACTAGAGAAGCAAGAGCAAACACATTCAAAAGCTAGCAGAAGGCAAGAAATAACTAAAATCTGAGCAGAACTGAAGGAAATGGAGACACAAAAAACCCTTCAAAAAATTAATGAATCCAGGAGCTGGTTTTTTGAAAGGATCAACAAAATTGATAGACTGCCAGCAAGACTAATAAAGAAAAAAAGAGAGAAGAATCAAATAGATGCAATAAAAAATGATAAAGGGGATATCACCACCAATCCCACAGAAATACAAACTACCATCAAGAATACTACAAACACCTCTATGCACATAAACTAGAAAATCTAGAAGAAATGGATAAATTCCTCGACACATACACTCTCCCAAGACTAAACCAGGAAGAAGTTGAATCTCTGAATACACCAATAAAAGGAGCTGAAATTGTGGCAATAATCAATAGCTTACCAACCAAAAAGAGTCCAGGACCAGATGGATTCACAGCCAAATTCTACCAGAGGTACAAGGAGGAACTGGAACCATTCCTTCTGAAACTATTCCAATCAATCGATAGAAAAAGAGGGAATCCTCCCTAACTCATCCTATGAGGCCAGCATCATCCTGATACCAAAGCCTGGCAGAGACACAACTAAAAAAGAGAATTTTAGACAAATATCCTTGATGAACATTGATGCAAAAATCCTCAATAAAATACTGGCAAACCAAATCCAGCAGCACATCAAAAAGCTTATCCACCACGATCAAGTGGGCTTCATCCCTGGGATGCAAGGCTGGTGCAGCATACACAAATCAGTAAACGTAATCCAGCATATAAACAGAACCAAAGACAAAAACCACATGATTATCTCAATAGATGCAGAAAAGGCCTTTGACAAAATTCATCAACGCTTCATGCTAAAAACTCTCAATAAATTAGGTATTGATGGGACATATCTCAAAATAATAAGAGCTATCTATGACAAACCCACAGCCAATATCATACTGAATGGGCAAAAACTGGAAGCATTCCCTTTGAAAACTGGCACAAGACAGGGATGCCCTCTCTCACCACTCCTATTCAACATAGTGGTGGAAGTTCTGGCCAGGGCAATTAGGCAGGAGAAGGAAATAATGGGTATTCAATTAGGAAAAGAGGAAGTCAAATTGTCCCTGTTTGCAGACGACATGATTGTATATCTAGAAAACCCCATTGTCTCAGCCCAAAATCTCCTTAAGCTGATAAGCAACTTCAGCAAAGTCTCAGGATACAAAATCAATGTACAAAAATCACAAGCATTCTTATACACCAATAACAGACAAACAGAGAGCCAAATCGTGAGTGAACTCCCATTCACAATTGCTTCAAAGAGAATAAAATTCCTAGGAATCCAACTTACAAGGGATTCCTTGTAAGGACCTCCTTGAAGGACCTCTTCAAGGAGAACTACAAACCACTGCTCAAGGAAATAAAAGAGGATACAAACAAATGGAAGAACATTCCATGCTCATGGGTAGGAAGAATCAATATCATGAAAATGGCCATACTGCCCAAGGTAATTTACAGATTCAATGCCATCCCCATCAAGCTACCAATGACTTTCTTCACAGAATTGGAAAAAACTACTTTAAAGTTCATATGGAACCAAAAAAGAGCCCGCATTGCCAAGTCAATCCTAAGCCAAAAGAACAAAGCTGGAGGCATCACACTACCTGACTTGAAACTACACTACAAGGCTACAGTAACCAGAACAGCATGATATTGGTACCAAAACAGAGATATAGATCAATGGAACAGAACAGAGCCCTCAGAAATAATGCCACATATCTACAACTATCTGATCTTTGACAAACCTGAGAAAAACAAGCAATGGGGAAAGGATTCCCTATTTAATCAATGGTGCTGGGAAAACTGGCTAGCCATATGTAGAAAGCTGAAACTGGATCCCTTCCTTACACCTTATACAAAAATCAATTCAAGATGGATTAAAGACTTAAATGTTAGACCTAAAACCATAAAAACCCTAGAAGAAAAGCTAGGCATTACCATTCAGGACATAGGCATGGGCAAGGACTTCATGTCTAAAACTCCAAAAGCAATGGCAACAAAAGCCAAAATTGACAAATGGGATCTCATTAAACTAAAGAGCTTCTGCACAGCAAAAGAAACTACCATCAGAGTGAACAGGCAACCTACAAAATGGGAGAAAATCTTCGCAATCTACTCATATGACAAAGGGCTAATATCCAGAATCTACAATGAACTCAAACAAACTTACAAGAAAAAATCAAACAACCCCATCAAAAAGTGGACGAAGGACATGAACAGACACTTCTCAAAAGAAGACATTTATGCAGCCAAAAAACACATGAAAAAATGCTCATCATCACTGGCCATCAGAGAAATGCAAATCAAAACCACAATGAGATACTATCTCACACCAGTTAGAATGGCAATCATTAAAAAGTCAGGAAACAACAGGTGCTGGAGAGGATGTGGAGAAATAGGAACACTTTTACACCGTCGGTGGGACTGTAAACTAGTTCAACTATTGTGGAAGTCAGTGTGGCAATTCCTCAGGGTTCTAGAACTAGAAATACCATTTGACCCAGCCATCCCATTACTGGGTATATACCCAAAGGACTATAAATCATACTGCTATAAAGACACATGCACACGTATGTTTATTGCGGCATTATTCACAATACCAAGACTTGGAACCAACCCAAATGTCCAACAATGATAGACTGGATTAAGAAAATGTGGCACATTTACATCATGGAATACTATGCAGCCATAAAAAATGAGTTCATGTCCTTTGTAGGGACATGGATGAAATTGGAAATCATCATTCTCAGTAAACTATCGCAAGAACAAAAAACCAAACACCACATATTCTCACTCATAGGTGGGAATTGAACAATGAGAACACATGGACACAGGAAGGGGAACACCACACTCTGGGGACTGTTGTGGGGTGTGGGGAGGGGGGAGGGATAGCATTGGGAGATATACCTAATGCTAGATGACGAGTTAGTGGGTGCAGCACACCAGCATGGCACATGTACACATATGTAACTAACCTGCACATTGCCCACATGTACCCTAAAATCTAAAGTATAATAATAATAATAAATAAATAAATAAATAAATAAATAAATAAAATAAGGAAATTATCATGGTGGAACAAACCATAGTGATAATAAATACAGTAATTATAAAAAAAAGTATGCATATAATTAGAATGATTTAATCTAGTTAATTAACATATCCATCACCTCAAAAACTTATTTTTTGTGGTGAGAACATTCAAAATTCATTCTCTTACAAATTTCATAATGTACATTATTATCTACTGTATTTACCACACTGTGCAATGTATCTTAAAATAATCAAATTTATTTCTCCTATTTGAGTCTTTGTTTCCCTGGACGATCATCTCCCCCATTACCCTCCTCTCCAGCCTCTGGTTACCACTATTGTACTCTCTGCTTCTTTAAAATTGATTTATTTAGATTTCAGGTATAAGTGAGATCATGCAATATTTATCTTTTTGTGTCTGGCTTATTTCATTTAGCATGATATTCTCCAGGTTTATCCATGTCGTTGCAACTAACAAAACTCCTTTCTTTTATTAAGGCTGGATAGTATCCTATTGTGTGTATATACCACATTTTCTTCATCCATTCATCTGTGATGGCTGCCTAGGTTGATTCCAGAACTTAGCTGTTGTGAAAAGTGCTGCAATGAACATGGGAGCTCAGATATCTCCTCCACATACAGACTTCAAATCTTTAACTTAGAAGTACAATTGTGAATAATATGGTAATCGTATTTTCAGTTTTTTGAGGAACCTCCATAGAGCTTTCCATAATGGCTGTACTAATTTACATTCCCACTAAGAGTATACAAGCATTCTCTTTTCTCCACATCCTTACCAGCACTTGTTATCTTTCATCTTTTTGAAAATAGCCATTTGGATAAATGGAAAGTAATATCTCATTATGGCTTTGTTTTGAATTTCCCTGTTGATTAGTGATGTTGAGCATTTTTTTAATATACCTATTGGCCATTTGTATGTCTTCTTTTGAGAAATGACTGTTCGGATCCCTAACCTAACTTTTAATCAGATTATTTATTTTCTTTCTGTAGAGTTGAATTATGGATATATTTTGGATATCAACCCCTTATCAGATGTATTGCTTGCAAGTATTTTTTCTCAATCTGTAGGTTGTCTCTTCACTCTGTTCTTTCCTTTGTTTTGCAGAAGCTTTTTAGTTGGATGTAATTCCACTTGTCTATTTATAGTTCTGTTGCCTGAGCTCTTGGAGTCAAATCTAAAAAATCATTACCCAGACCAATGTCTTGTAGTTTTTTCCCCGATGTTTTCTTCTAGGAGTTTTACAGTTTTAAGTCTTATGTTTAGATCTTTAATCCACATTTGACCTGATTTTTGTGTATGGTATGAAATAAACATTTAATTTCATTCTTCTGCATGTGAATATCCAGTTTTCCCAACACCACTTGTTGAATAGACTATCCTTTTCCTATTGTGTATTCTTCACACCTTTGTTGAAAATCAGCTGATCATACATCTCTGGGTTCATTCCTAGGCTCTCTATTCTGTTCCATTTGTTGATGAGTTGATTTATATACCAGTATCCTGCTATTTTAATTACCATCACTTTGTAGTTTGAAATCGGGTAGTGTGATGCCACCAGTTTTGTTCTTTTTGCACATGATTGCCTTGACTATTTGAGCTCTTTCATGGTTCCATGTAAATTTTAGTATTTTTTTCTATTTCTATAAAAAAAGACATTGAAATTTTGATAAAGATTACATTGAACCTATAGGTCACTTTGGATGGTATGGACATTTTAATAATATAATTATTCTAATACATGAACACATGATATCTTTACATTTATTTGTGTCTGCTCCAGTTTCTTTTATTAATGTTTTAAAGTTTTCAGTATATATAATTCTTAGAATTTACACTTATGAAAATATTGGCTCATAACACATTTTAATGCCTTTTTTCATTCCAAAAGTAGGTTATGAATATTGGAAAAAGAGAAAGAATTTTCCCATTGTCTGCCTCCACTTCCACTCCTCAGACATAATCACTATAATAAAAATTTGGTGTGCATATTTCCAAATTTTTTCTGCACTCTTTATTTAAATAAATTTTAAGTACGTTTTCTAGGCCAGGGTTTGTTTTACAAAGGGCCAACTAAGGGAATGTCAGATAATATATGTTAATATTATATTTTCATGGCTTGACCATCTTTCTTCTTTAATCATTTTTTCATCTTTTCAATGTAATAAAGATAAAATAGTTTAATTTATCATGGGAAGAGTTTGACTAGGTATGGAGAAGGGCTGGGTAAAAGTGTTTTATATATATATATATATATGTACACACACACACATATATATACTAAAAATGGGTGCATATTATAAAGTGAGAGCCAAACTATAAAGACCATAACTTGTATAAATAAATTATGTGCTTATGAAAGGAACATAAGTTTATCATTTATAATTTATAAGTGATTGTAATTTATAATCACTCCAGTGCACTTCATCAGACATTTAATAAACACTCAACTGTTCTGTTAGTACCAGGACAATAAACAGGAAGAAAATAGAGCATAAAGGAGTACCCACTCCCACAAAATGAATTTACCAACATCAACATGATTAAAACAAAAAATTCTGCATAAATGCAAAGCTGTATAAAATGGATTGTTGTATGGCCTAGAACATTTCCTGGCTAAAAGGAAGCCAGCTGAAAACTGGGCACTTGAATTGACACTCTTGTCTGATTTCAAATTTCTTCAGCGAAAGAAGCTGGACCCCAAGAACACCCTTTAAATATCCCAAGCTATGAGTGCTTGCAGAACAGAAAACAGACTTCAGTTTGCCTTTATTTTAGCAATGAAAGAAAAAAGTTACACCTGAAAGTCAAGGTAATTCTCATTTTAAAGGCATACACATAAACATACATAAACTGTGTACATTTGCTTTTATTGAAATGAAACATCTATGCACTATTTTAATTAGTTACATAATGCAGTATTTGCCAAAGGCAAACAAAAATATCCTTTCTGAACATCTATGTTTTATTTTCTCCCTCTAAGATTTCAGTTCAAATATGTGACCTTATAAACCACAGAACCCCATGGTTCTCATTTAACTCAGGAAGAGAAAGCTTTAGAAGGTATACCAGCATTTCATAGAGTTAATAAATATTTTAAAGCAGTGGATTCACATATAGTTTTATAAATTGCGACACTTGAAGCAAATGATTTCTCAACGTCAGCAAGTATTTTTAGGGGTTTTTGATAAATTGTCCTAACAAAACAGTTTTCAAGTGTTATCAAATAGGGAACTTTACCAAATATCTTCTAAGAGTTCTCCTTGATGCTGTTCTTAAAAAGTTGATATGCCCAAACTTTAAAAGACAGTGGAATTAACACAAATAACAGTATTAAATCTCTTGGTTTCACAAAAAAGCAAGTGACCCCAACAAGGCCTTATGCAGCCAGGGTTTTTTTAATCCAATTGATTATCATTCAACATGCATTGTCTTTTAGACCATTGGTATTAGATCATAAATTTAGGCATTGCTACATTTAATGAAACAATGATTTCTTTATAATTGGTGAGATCAATGCCAAAATAATTCACAACAGTTGTTTTGCTACTCAAAAGCAATAAAGATGAAAAAACCTGTAGTGGTTATGCAGTATTATTTAAATAAAACAAGGAACACTAATTTTCAAAGCACTCAAGATGCTCGGAGATCAGGTTCTCTCCCCCCATGAGATTACCATCTTCTGTTACATTCCTCCCTGCCTCTTACGTTGAAACCACTCCCAGGCGTAGCTGTTCCTCCCTCTGATCCACCAATCCTGCAGTGTATTGTTTGCCTTTGCTAATGCAGTTTCTATGTCAAAAAAAAATGCAGTTACTTCCTTCTCCACTTTTTTTTTCCTGAATTTTTTCTGTAAAGCTTAAATGAAAGTGCCATCCCTTCCATGAGACTTTCCCAAATTTCTTTCTCTGCCTCCTGGTTCTAAGGATAAAAGCTCATTTTTTTTCTCCATGAATCCACAACACTTTGCTCATGATTGTCTTCAGACATGCTGAGAATTTCTTTATTAAAAATCCTCAATAAAATATGTTTTATCTTTTTGAACAGGGTAGGTAAGACTAGTCATGAGAGTTACTGGTTTATCTCCTTTGAATTGCACAAAATTTGAGCCAATATGCATTATAGATTGGACGGGTAAGTGGGAAAGAAAGATGAGAACTAACTTTTCTTAAGCATGAACTTTGTTAATAGTATAAATATCTATTAATAGCTAGGATATGACTTAACTATTAATAGATATTTCATATCTGTTAACAACTTTAACCCTAAAAATAACCCTATGTGTTAGATTTCATTATGCACATTTTCCAGACTAGAACATTGAAAATCAAGGAGTCACTTGCTTTGCTTAATCCAGTGGTAAATCTGAGTTGCTGTTCAAATGATTTAAAGTGTAAATCACCTTCATGAAGGCTAATATGCAGTATAGCATAGCAATTAAAAACAGGTGTAAGCCAGGTGCAGCGACTCATGCCTGTAATTCCAGCACTTTGGGAGGCTAAGGCAGAAGAATCACTTGAGGCCAGAGTTCAAGACGAGCCTGGAAACATAGTGAGACCCTGTCTCTACAAAAAAGTTTTTAAATTAACTGGATGAGGTGGTGCACGACTGTAGTCCCAGCTACTCAGGAAGCTGAGGTGGGAGAATCACTTGAGCCCAGGAAGTCGAGACTACATGATCACATCACTGTACTGCACTCCACTTTGGCTGACAGAGTAAGACCCTATCTCAAAAATAAAATAAAATAAAATAACAAATAAAAACAGGTTGGAGAACAATATTAGCAAGATGGTAGAATAGAAGGCTCTGGACTCTCCTTCCCTCCATGGACACACCGACCCAATGGCAACAGAGGTTAATTCTCATTATGAGAAACATAGCGACTGTCTGAGAGTCTCCTGTACCTTGAGTGAGTGCAAAACTACCCACATTAGGAAAAACTTGGACATACTCTCACCAAAATCCCCACTCCTGGTACAGGACCATATGGTCAGGAGGGAATTTCTTAGTTTTTTTTTCTGAGGAGTGAAGGGTTTTGACCACGTATTCACTGCCCCAACTTTTCTGACTGATACCCAAGGATATGGCTTCTAACTTGCCTGTATTTGAGAGCTGATGGGGCTTGGGATACCCAACACATGGGGGCTGCAAAGAACAAAGATGGTGGTTTGGACTAGCATAAAGTTTTGAGAGGCCCAGGATCTCTGGCCAGGTTGATTGTTCAGGGTCTTCCACTGTACAAGTACAGTTTGTGAAGACTGGCAACAGTGGATATCTTGTCTAATTCATAGACACCAACACAGAAAGTTAAGAAAAATGAAGAAACAGGAAAATATGTTCCAAATAGAAGAATTAGATTCAAAAGAGGGGTTCAAAAGCAGTCTAAATCAAGGAGAAGAAATAATCAATGACCTCAAAGATAAGCTATTGAAAATAAATCAGTCAGATTTTCAAAAACAGAAAAAAAGGGGGGTAAAGATGATAGCTTAAGGGACATGTGGGACACTATCATGTGGACCAATGTACACATTATGGGAATTTCAGAAGGAGAAGAGAAAGAAAAAGGACAAGACAGCTTATTTAAAAATAATAATAATGAGTAAAAATTTCCAAAATCTGAGAAAGAACATAGATATCAAGATTCAGGAAGTCTAAAAGTAGGCGTGATTTTTGAAAGCAAACAAACTTAGGTTTGATCCCAATTCTGCCACTTAAGAGCTAAGAAATCTTAGGCAAGTTTATATATCCCATTTAGATTCAGCTGCTCCAACTGTGCTATGAGGTCATTATCATTACCAACCTCTCAGGGGTTTTATGGAGGGTATTAAATACTGGAAACCATTAGCACAATACACATAATATAATGTCCAGCCCATCTACCTAAAATTATGCCAAGTTTCCTTCTTATAGAACTTTACAAGAGAAGTTGCTGTCCTAAAGAATGATTCATTGTTTATGTTAAGTATGAGGATTTTGAAGGACTGGGATCTATAAAGTTATAGAACACAGGCCATCTTTCTTACCAGTTCCTGCCCTATAACCTCCTTCTGACTTCTTAAACCAAAGTAAAAACTTCTTTTAGGGTTAAAATAAAGACTGGGGAAAGCAGAATGAAAAATAAGGCACATTCATCTCTAAGAGATAGAGCAGGGGCTGAATTTATTCGAACTGGTTTTATGATTTTTGTTAAGTTTTCACTTCTTATAGAGTTTAGTTCTTTGCTCACAATAAGGAGGATTCCTCAGTAATCCAGAAGTTCAGACTTTTAGAACCGCATTCACCATAGGCAAGTTGAAACAGAAAGTAGCCCAGAAAAGAGTAGCCAAGCTCCAAATACAATTTCCTCACAAAATTCTCCAACTCCTAGGATAGTAAATGAGAGGAGACATCAGAGGTTGCCACCATGACACAAGATTAATCTACCACTAAGGAAGCTACCAAGTTTAATCCAAATGATTAAAATGTGCTCATGCCTCCAATGCAAAACCGTTCAGCTTGTGAAGCTTGGTTGTTATTGAAACTCCTGAATGATGCCTTTCCATCAGCTTGTGACTCTGATCCTATTTGACTTCAAGAAAATCCTTTAACTGTTCTGCTCCCCGCTTTATCTATGATTTTCCATTTTACTAGGATCTTATGGATCTTATGGGCAATAATGAAATTGACCAGTTTATATCTTGGATTTCTCCTTAAAAACCACAAATTACATTTAAATATAAAATATGTTTGTATTTTCTAATTATATGAGGTAAGACAAATGAATTTTAATGAAATGAAAAATTACAGATGTCATAGCACATTAAAGAGAATACTTTTAAGAAGCAGAAAAAATATGCCATACTTAAGGATGTAGTTAATAAAGAATAACTAAACTTAAAATGTTTCTTTCTTTCTTTATAGTATTAAAGGAAATGTTTTTATGAAGAAGATAGCTGGTTGGATTTATTCACGTTTATACCTATTTAATCATGGTCAGAGTCTGTTTTTCACTCTCCACTGTAAAATATTCATTTCTCCAAACACCATTTGAAACATAAACCATGACTGGGCTAAAGCCTTTTCCCTACAATTATCTGCTATATCCGAGTTTAAGTTATTCAGCAGCTATCACATTAATTATGTCTGTCTGTTACATTATTCCCATAAGTCCTATAGACATTCTTTGAAATGGAGCATTCATTTTGTATTTATGCATATTTTATTATGTTACTGAACATTTTATTAAAGAAAAGCAATCATACGAATTGACTTTTATGATAAATAACCTAATATTCACAGTCCTTCCCATATGTTTGCTTAGTCATGCTTATTTTCATAATGTTATGTGTTGGAGAATAGAAAAACTGCTGCTTATCCAAATTGCCAATCTTCTGCTACCTTTGCCACATTTTACTGCTATTGTTTCCCATACAATATTGTATTGTGTTATTTTTCTTACAAATTCTCACTTGAAGCTAAAATGAGGTTGATAGATATAACTTTTAAAATATTACTCAGTTATTTACAGCATAAACTTAAATTACAGAGAAATATAAAATGACCAGTTGATTCTATCTGGGGGAGCATTTTAGACATACAATGCCTCCTAAACATTTCTTCAACAGCAGAAATGGCAAAAAACATTATACACGTGTATAACACATATATACATTGTATAAGATTATACAAAGGCCCTTCAAAAAGGTTGTGGAAAAATATCAAAAGATAAAATTTAAAAATATAAATTTTATTTCTCAGCATAAGCTCTATCAAGTTCAAAACATTTTGCTAAGTAATGATACCAGACATCTGGTCCATCCATAAAGAACTGAGGGTCTCAAAATTTTAACCAAGTCAATGTAGTATTTTTTACATTATTAACTGACGAAAAATGAGCATCTTTTAAAAACTTTTTAAAATTAGGAAATGAAGAGAAGTCAGAAGGACCCAAATCAGGACTGTAAAGGCTGCCTAATTTCTCACCGAAACTCTTACAAAATTCCCATTTGATGAGAATAATGAGCAGAAGCATCATCGTGGTAGAGAAATGTTAGTGGTGGTAGAGTTAGGAGTTACCCTAAGTTACCAGGGGTATATTCTTCCAGGTCCACAGCAACTTCCACCCTTGCCTCCTCAAAAGAACGAATTCGGCCGGCACGGTGGCTCACGCCTGTAATCCCAGCACTTTGGGAGGCCGAGGTGGGTGGATCACGAGGTCAGGCGTTCGAGACCAGCCTGGACAACATGGTGAACTCCCGTCTCTACTAACAATACAAAAATTAGCCAGGCCCAGTGGCAGGCACCTGTAATCCCAGCTACTTGGGAGGCTGAGGCAGGAGAATCACTTGAACCCGGGAGGTGGAGGTTCAAGTGAACCGAGATCACACCACTGCACTCTAGCCTGGGCAACAGAGCAAGCCTCTGTCTCAAAAACAAAAAAAAAAGAAAGAAAGAAAAAGAAAGAATTCGACTGAGGGGCATAAAGAAGAAAAAGAGTCTGAGGCAATTTTCAGAGAAGAAGTGGAAGTTTATTTAAAAGGCTTTAAACAGGAGAGAAAGGAAAGCACCCTGCGAACAGATCCAAGTGGGCGTCTGAAGGTCCAAGAGAAAAAATGGGCAGAGAAAAAGCGCCTTTAACCTTGATCCTAGCACTTTATATCTCCCCTCTTTCCCATGATTCTTCCCTTAGGATGGGCTTTCTGCATAGCGCAGTGCCCTCCTTACCTTTGGGAATTGAGCACGCACAGCACTGTGTGTTCAGGGAGTTTTATATGCATGCCTATCTGAGGCTTTCTTCACTTTTCTGGTGGAGTGTGACCGGGAAGACCATACTTCACCATTTTTGTCTCTTAACAGGCATACCCAGGAAGTTGCTTCTCCCTGGGGCCTGCTTTCAATTAGCATTTTTAATGTTGACAAGTGTAGACCAACAGGAGATTATCTTTCCTTGGCTGCCGAATTACTCTTGTTAGAGAGGCAATGTGATAATTGCCAAACCAGCACCTGACATTCCTAGTGGGTGTAGGGAAAGCCCTCCCCTGACCTGCTCATTGCCTTTCCAACTACCTGTAATGGTAAGTGCTCTATGTAGGTGTACCATTTTTTATCTTTTATTTCATATTCCCACTGTACCTTTTCTATGTTTAGATATGTTGAGATACACAAATACTTACCATTGTGTTACAGTTGCCTATAGTATTCAATATAGCAACATGCTATACAGGTTTGTAGCCTAGAAGCAAGAGGTTATACCATATAGCCTGGGTGTATAGTAGGCTATAGTATCTAGATTTTTGAAAGTATATTCTATGATGTTTACACAATGACAAAATTACCTAACAATACTTTTCTCAGAACAGATCTCTTTCATTAAGCAATACATGACTATACTAGTCAGGTATCTTTCTATACTGATAAAAAAAGAATTAGTAGGAAAACAAAAGCTAAATGAGTAGTTAATTGATAAAGAAAAGGCTAAAGAAAGAATAGGAAGGGAATAAAAAAATTTTAAAGTAAAGTGTACAGTCTTCTTCTGCATTTAGAAGAGATAAGAGTAAATGTAAATGAATAAATTTTATTTACAGAAATAAATGTTCTGCAACATAAGGAAATATGCATATAAAGAAAGGAAGTTAAGGAACTCAACAACCCATTTTCTATTTTAAAGAGAAGCATAGATAGACGGGCACATTGGCACATGCCTGGAATCCCAGCAATTCAAGAGGCTGAGGTGAGAGGACCACTTGAGCACAGGAGTTTGAGACCAACCCTTGGCAACAGTGCAAGACCCCATCTCTTAGAAAAATAATATAAAAAGGCAAAGTTGTCTACTGAGATAGAATGAATTTGGATATTTACAACTAAGGCTGTGAATTGACAGCAGCACTAACTTTTATATTTGGGTGATTTCTTTAAGCCAATTTGTGACTCAGTGAATAATGTATAGGGTAGGTAGTTGGAAAAGACTTTGGAACTTAATGTTACAGCTCTTGTCATTTTAGTGGTTAAAGTCATTATGGAGGTCAGGTGGGTACAGAATATATAAAGCCATGAAGAATTGATGGCTCTGGAGAACAAGCAGTTCAACATTGGAGAGCTTCATGATGTTTCGTGATAGAACTGAAGAGATAGAAGTTGGCAGTGAGTGTTTGGTGTATCAGAATAGAAGACTTTAGACGTGATAGAACTATGAATATTATAACTGAATTATGTCCGCTCAAAAGTTCACATGTTGAAGTTCTGAGTCTCAGTACATAAGAATATAACTGTATTTGGAGATATGGTCTTTAAAAAAGGTAACTTAAAATAAAGACATCAGGGTGGGCCCCAATCCAATATAACTGTCTTCCTATTAAGAGGAGATTGGGATGTAGATATGCACAGAGAAGGATCAAGGAAAAACACAGGGAGAAAAATGGCCATTTACAAGAACTAGGTTTTACTGTCTTAGTATTTCCGGTGTCCTCATAGTACCTACACATAGAAAGCGTTTTGCAAATTTAGTTAAGTTAAACTAAACAAACGACTCCTTTGAATATAAAAGACAGCATGCTTTATTTTCATATATAACCACAGAAATAATACATGCTAAAAGTGCTTATACAGTGGTCTTGCAGTCAACCACAGTAGGAAAATATTAAATAGAAAATTCCAGAAATAATTCATAAGTTTTAAATTGCATGCTGTTCTGAGTAGCATGATAAAACCTCACTCTGTCCCACTTCATGCATCCTTTTGTCCAGCAGATCCATGCTGTAGATGCTCCTTGCCCTTTAGTAGCCATTGTGGTTATCAGATCGACACGATGTTGCAAAGCTGCCATTCAAGTAACCCTTATTTTACTCAAAAATGGCCCCAAAGTGCAAGAATAATGATGCTGACATTTTGGCTATGCCAAAGAGAAGCCATAAGGTGTTTCCTTTAAGTGAAAACTGAAAGTTCTCAACTTAATAAGGAATGAAAAGAAAACTTGTATGCTGAGGTTGCTAAGATGTACAATAAGAACAAACCTTCTATCCATGAAATTGTGAAAAGAAAAAATAAAATCTGTGCTAGTTTTGCTACTGCACTTCAAACTCCAAAATGCCCACACTGCATAAGTGCTTAGTTATGATAAAAAAGTCATTAAATTTGTGAGCAGAAAACATGAACAGAATCCTGTTCTGACTGAGGGCAATTGGGTTCGGTATTATCTTCAATTTCAGACATCCACTGGGAGTCTTGGAACATCTCCCCTAAAGATAATAGGAGACTGCTGTATTTATAAACTTTATTATCTGAATTCCTCTTTGCAGCAACGGTAGGCAACAGAGCTTGTAAACATACAATTTGCTATTATAAATTACAACAGAAGAATTGTTTAAAAGATGAGTTAGTATCATAACCATAAAAGCTATGTGTATATTTTCAATTTATTTTAATGGTAGAGGGAGGAAAAAACACAGAATGATAAAGTGGCATTTTCACTGTTGGCATGTCTCTAGGAACCTTTAATAATATGCCAGAATAACAAGAAGTTAGATGCTATTAAACACATGCAGCATAATATCACCGTAGAATTGTTCATTAGCGGGAGTGCTCAGAGACCATGTAGCTTTCTGAAGGGTCGTATATAATAACCTTGATCTCAAAATTTATAGTCAAAAAGTCCTTGATCATGTTAACACCATGGCATTTTGTCTGTGTTTCACTGTAATCATGATGGATTTTCTTAAGATGTACACCTTTCATGTTCAGGTACAAATAGCCTAAGATATGATTAATGGTTGGCACTAAATTGGATTTTTTTCCATACACGGGAAAACAATCATAAGACAGACAAGTAACCACATCAACATTCACAAGAGAGTTGCTTTTTCAAGGAATCAGCATAAAGAAAATTATTGGAAATCTGGTGCAGTGTCAAGTTTTTACTGGGGAATTAGAAAGTAGCTGTCTCAACCTAAGTCTCTTGACTTTAAAGTTGTACTGTTTCTATTTCAAATAGTCTGAAAGTTGCAACTATCTAGAGGAACATGGGCTATAGATGAGAAGAAGGGGCACTGGAGACCCTTGCCTCTGGCTCTGAAATACTCATTTAACATCTAATCTATATATACAGTAAAGATGCCCAATAAATGTTCTGCTTCCTAATAACTTTGTTGGATCACTGAACTAATCAAAATCAAGAAAATGAAACAATTTTTAGGTGATTCTCCTCCTAAACTTGATGTAAACTTAAATATAGGAAGAATAAATGAGGTTATTTTGGAAGTGGCAGTTGCAGGAATTCTCATATGATCGTGGATTTTATCATTAGAAGGCATATTAAAAGGAATTTAGATCCTGCCCGTCATCCAAAAGTCAAGCATACCATCTGAGATCGATAGTTCCCAAACTTTACTGAATATCAGAATCACCTGGAAGGTTTGTTAATCCACAAATTGCTGGGGCCCAGAGTTTCTGATTCAGTAAGTCTGGAGTGGAATTGGAGAATTTGCATTTCAAACAACTTCCCAGATGACAGTGATAATGTTGGTCTGGAGTCACACTGGGAGAACCTCTACACTAGATCACATTCACTAACTTAACTTCAACAATTATCAAGTGTCTGCTCTCTGATTGGAATTGTGCTGGGATATATAAGTAATTCAAAAAGTAACTGATTTTGAAGAGCTTAAGTTTCATGAGAAAAACAGAAAATATAAAGGATTTCAATGTACTACAATTAAATGATAGGATAGACCAAGACAGGGTGTTATGAGAGCATAAAGGAGTGTCATCTTCCCAAACTAGAGTTAGGAATGCCTTCCTGGGAAGACATTACTTGAACATGGCCTTGAAAAGGGGAAGCTGGGAAAGGCATTGCAGGCAAAGGGAACAGCAGGATAAAAGATACAGAAACATGGAGTAGCTAGGTATAGGAAATGTAAGCAACAGAAGTTGCCAACATACAATTTTATATTATAAATTATAATAAAAGAAGATTTTAAAAAGAAAATGCACGTAACTAGAAGGAATCTATGTGCATTTTCTTAAATCATCTTAATAGTAATTAAAATATCAAATATAGGCCAGGCACGGTGGCTCACGCCTGTAATCCCAGCACTTTGGGAGGCCGAGGCGGGCGGATCACGAGGTCAGGAGATCGAGACCATCCTGGCTAACATGGTGAAACCCCGTCTCTACTAAAAATACAAAAAAATTAGCCGGGCATGGTAGCGGGTGCCTGTAGTCCCAGCTACTTGGGAGGCCGAGGCAGGAGAATGGCGTGAACCTGGGAGGCGGAGCTTGCAGTGAGCCGAGATGGCGCCACTGCACTCCAGCCTGGGCGAGAGGGAGACTCCGTCTCAAAAAAAAAAAAAGAAAAAGAAAATATATCAAATATAGCAGAAGGTTTTGCATTTCTCTATCATCTCTATACACCTCTATTACATATCTCATTAGAATATTATTTGATTTTAGGAATAAATGTACCATGCATAAGAGCACCTATTATACAATGCCCCAAATGGCCTAGAAGATTTCTATCTAGAAGGACATGAAAGTTATTTTTATATTGCCATCTCAAAGTGAGGAAAAACTATTTTACCTTGTTTTTAAATGAACATAAAATGATAGTAAATGCAACAAGTGATTGCCTTTTCAGGGCACCTAGAAGTCAATTAATGAGGGCTCAGGTAATGAGTCCTGTCTGTGAAAGCTTTCAGAAGGTAGAAGCTCTGCATGGGGAAGCAGGTCACAGAACCCTTCCCTCCTCAGCACCTTCCATCAGGCTGCCTCCTGCCCTGCTGGAACCCTAGAGGAAGGAAAAAGAGCCTCTTTTTCTGTGAATTTCACTGTCATCATGGGATCTGATGGGAGAGAGAATAATAAAAGAACAGGGAATTACATATGAGTGAGATGCTCTCAGGCCTGAGAAAAGGCAACTCTTAGTCCGGTTCATACCCACATTGAACATGATGGCACGACAAGGGAAGAACGGTGAAACACGCACAACGTGTTGAGTAAAAGGCTCTAGATGTAGCATACTGTATGATTCCATTTACATATCGTTCATAAATAGGCACAACTAAACTGCTGTGGAAGTCAGGATAACAGGCTATATCTGGGGAGGGAAAAATAAATTCTTTGAATTTATTACTAGGATCGATCGAGAGGAACCAGAAGGGGAGTTTCTGGAGTATGGCAACTCTCCACCCATATTCTTTCCTTGGGCTGGTGGCTACATGAGTTTGTATGTGTGTTTGGGGGGGCGGGGTGGTAATTCATTAAGCTGCAAATTTGTTGTATACACTTTTATATATGTGGATTATACTTCATAATAAAAAAGTTTTTAAAAAAAAAGTAAAAACTTGCGTAAACTTCTCTTCCTTTTATTTGGTCAGAATTTTTGCTCCTGAATATATTGTATGACTTTCAGGTCTCACAGCTCACATGAACCTAGGCTACTGTGCGTATCATATTTGGGGTAAATGTCTGTTTTCTAGGTGAAACAGTTAGGAAGCAATTGTTTTAATTCAAATAAGAGATTAGGGCAAGAATTAAGGCAGAGAGATGGGAAGAGTAAAATAGGATAAAATCAAGGGTTTTCAAATGTAGCCCTAATAGGACTTAGTGACCAATTAAAATGGGCTAAGGTAAAATTGTCAAATCACTTCAAGACTTCAGACTTGAGTGACCATGTGACTGGTGATGTTTAACCAGGATAGAGAAAATCTGAGATGCCAGTTCTCCATTCTGGGTCATGTTACCTGCTAAGCCAGAAATGTGCATAAAGGCAAAAATTTCCTTTTTCAAGGAGACATTTCATTTAGTTGTGTTCCTGCCTCAGTTGAAAAAAAATGATTGCCATCTATACAGAACTTACAAATGCTTTCGCAACGGCCAAGTAGTGTTCCAAGGAGTCTTGTTTTGTTTAGGTTTTTATCTCCATATGTTCCAGGTTGACACGTTGACACTAAGACGTGGGATAATTTCAAATTTGAAACTAAGAAAATATGGATCGGAATTGGCTGCAG
The DNA here is from genome assembly GCF_028885625.2 of Pongo pygmaeus. Classification (NCBI taxonomy): domain Eukaryota; kingdom Metazoa; phylum Chordata; class Mammalia; order Primates; family Hominidae; genus Pongo; species Pongo pygmaeus. The sequence continues at coordinate 124,221,317 of NC_072377.2, read as the reverse complement.
ACAAAATAAGGATAGGAAAAATGAAAGAACAGATAATGTCATTGAGATAGAATGTAAAGTCACTTCTTCTAAAGATATTGTTCTGCCTGATGCCTGAAGTTTCATTATTAGATTTCCATTCTAAGCTTTAGAATTTTCTTCTCCCTGACATTTTCTTTTAAGTTCAAATATTCATGAGAGAGATGGGTCTATCGTATCACTTTCATCTTTCATTGGCAAATTGAAATAAACGTACACAAAACTTTGTAGAAATTAAAGCTAATTTAAGTAAGATTTTTAGTATAATGCCAGGGATACAGCAAGTGCTAACTAACTTCTGTCTCCAACCCAGAAGCCAGGAAATAGTAATTATAACAATTTTACAATTTTTAATTCTTTGAATTTATTACCAGTATTGTTTGAGTAACTTCTCTGAAGAATTTAAAGAGTGAACAATTGCCATCCTTCTGAGATTATTTGTGCAATATCAGAAGTTGGAGGGTGCCAATAATTTGTTCTAATTTCTCACTCATAAAAATATGTAGTAAACTCTTAGCTAATTGGAAATAACTATTTAGAAGTCACATTGGGCCCATATAAAGATAACAACTAAATAAACATCATATTAGTTCGTACACTAGCAAACTGAAATATAGTGACAAAATCTCTACGGGGATCTTTGATTCCTACAAAGCCAGAATAAAATTTATACCAAAATTTCAGAGAGTAAAGTAGTGGTTCCAAAACTTTGCTGCACATTAGAATCACCTAGGGAGCTTTTGAAAATCCCAGTGCCCAGATAACAGCTAATGCCAATTAAGTCAGAATGTCTGGGGAGGGAGCTAGGAATAAATATTTTTTAAGATACTCAGGTGGTGTTTCAAAATGTGCAGCAAAATTTAGGAACCACTGGTGCAAGGTAACAGTTTTATATCCACCACAGCTGTTTGGAAAGCATTAGAAGTTGTACATTAAAAGTTTAATTTGGGAAAAACACACAAATAATGCCTTGACCCTTTTTCCCACTAATCCATGACCACTACCCTTCCCAAACTACTTCCTTGACAATCCAACATTATCTGGCTTTGGGGAGAGGAGAAGAGAAGAAAAGAAAAGTGAAAAAGACCACGGAAGTATCAAAGTATGGGAAAGTTTGCTATCATTCAGCATTTGGGGGATTTGAGTATTCTAACTCTTAGACCCTTCTTATCTTATCCACAGATCACTTTGTGTTCAACATATGGGTGGGTATTTGTTGTACCTCCCTGGACCAAGGCAAGCAGATTTATAAATGGATGAGAGGCCCTTGGGTATTGATGGCTGCCTGCAAACTAAGCCCAAACTGAGCAGTGAGAGAGACATGATTAATAGTGAGTCAATAAGCCATTCCTTTCTTCTTGGTTCATCTCTGGGATCTAGCTTCCCCATCACTTTCTCAGGATCACAAGCTTCATTTTAGCCTTCTGTTGTCTTCATTGTGCCATGGAATTCTTCATACTGTTCTCATTAAAAACTTCCCAGGAGCTTCCTAGGAGATACAGGGTGAGTTTCCAGTTTTTACATCTCTGAGACCTCTTTCATAGGTAATTATAGTTAACTATAGCATGTATAAAACTAAATACTTAACAATAAAATGCATCAGTCTCTCACATATGTTTACTGCTTTGTGACCTTGAAAATACAATTTTACCTACAAGATAGGTAGTGCCCCATTTATCTATCCTAAATTGATCTGAAATTTAAGCAAAGTAATCAAGAAGCAGACCTTGGTTGAAAAGTTGATGACAAACCAGGCAAAAACAAACAGGTACACAATATGCTGCAGAGAAACAACTGAGTAAAAGAAAACCACCAATATTTATAACAGTTAAAAAGGTTACCTATCTTTCCCAATAGTCTTACTTGTATATTTCACTTCTATTGCTTATTGGAAGAAGGACTACAGCACATATGCTGTGAGGTTAATAAAAACATCTCTTTGAAGATGACTGACATGTATACATCACTGCAAATTATATTGGCCAATACTTACAAGCCTGACTTATGAAAAGTTTCTGTGCAGCTTTATATTTAATTCCAGAGAATTTCTTCTGTTTGTCCTAATATATAAAAACTTTTCTTACTTCTAACCTTAAAGTCTGAACATTCTAACTGACTTTTAGTTACTTCACTAATTTTCATAGCCAGGCTCAAAATTTTTCTAGAATCATGAGGATATCAAGTGCATGGAATTGATGTTACATTAACATTTAAATAATTACTTGATCTTTTGGTGTCTCAATTTTTTAGGTTAAAATAGCTACAGATACATAACATCATTCTGCTTCCATCATGAAAATGAAGGTTAAATAGGGAATGTCTATAAATGCTTTGAAAACCACAGATAAAATTTATTAAAGGAGTCCAACATGGATATTTTTATAACCGCAGTTCAGATTTTATCTCATTTTAAAAGTTACAAAAGTTGCATTACTCTTCTAGGAAAACATTCTAATAGTGATATAATATTAAAATATAGGAAATCAGCATCTTTAAATAATATATACTGATAAGGACATTATTTTATGGTTATACCATTATCAAACAGAACTACTGAGTACCAAAAATGTTTATGCCAGCCAATATTTATAATAAGCCAGTTTGGGATTTCTGTTTTTAGTGGCATGTTTGGTTTATTTTAAAGCTTGAAAGAGGACTTACAGTTTCATTTTGACATACAAAGACCCTGCAAGTCATAATCCTCATCTTTACAACAAGAAAAAGCTGGACAATCTGAAATTAATGTCTTTTCTTGGATTCAGAGCAGCTGAAGTCACAGGAAAAATCACCACCCGGAAATCTGAAGAGATAATCCCATTAAAGAGACACATCCAAAAACTTCTTACTGTGAAAAGACACCTCTGAAGACAGTAACTAGTAGAAACACTTAAAGAGTAATTTTCGTGGCTTACTGGAGGCTGTGTGTAGACTAGCTCCAGAGTAAGAAACTCCTTGGGGCCACAATCTTAGTGAGATCCTCACAACATTTTGGACCTTACCTCCAGAAACTTTACCAGATTCTCACAGTGATAATCCTAGAAAGATCTCTTTGGCACCTTGGATCTCTGTTAAGGGAGGGGAAGAATAATCATTGTGAAATATGACAAGGGGTTCCTCCATAACCAAGGTCTATTGGTCAGGTGAAAAGCCCATTGCCATAGTCTATCACAGCTGGGAGAAGAGCATTCCTCCCCTCCATCTCCCTCTAACCCCTCTTACCCTTAAGAGGAATAAAAGTCAACAAGGGTCAGGGTGTCAAAGAACAGCCTGGAAATGCTGCAGCCAGGGAAGGTGGTAGGGAGCAGGGGAGAACCTTACCACTGGAGAAATAGTCGGGAGATCACAGCCCTGATGCACAGACCCACTAAAAGTCAGAAATCTAATCAGAAAATTATAAAATACTCTCCCTCTCCAGCATCTTACTACACACAAAGCTCCAGTATAACAATAGTGGGATACAACTGAGAGAGCTATAAGACATGGACTTTCTCTGACAGGGAGAACTTAGGCAAGCCCAAAGTCAAGAGGGGAGACAAAAATAACAAACTAGAAAAAATTTGAATTATTTGGCTCCTGTGGCTACAGAAGACATTAAATACAGATGAGATCTTCACCATATTAATATATGACCTCTCACTACAGGCCTATTTACCTCAGTTTCTGTTACTCTATCCAACAAACCTGGTTTTCAAAAAAGATCATGAAGACAAAACCAAGAGAAAGCAGTCTGCAGAGACAAAGCAATCATCAGACTCAGACATAGATGATGTGACATAATTTTTGAAATTATCAGAAAGAGAATTAGTAGATCCAACATGGCTGAGGAGAGATTAAAGATAGATGAATAGAAACTTCCCAAACTGAAATGCAAGAGAAAAAAAGATGAATTTTTTAAAAAACAGAACATTCAAGAATGTGAGACAATAACAAAATGTGTCACACAAAACAGGAATACCAGAAGGGGACAAAGGCAAACAGAAAGATACTTGGAAAAATCCCCAAACATTTGGAAACTAAATAGTGCATCTGTAAGTAATCCATGAAATAAAAATCTCAAAAAATTCTAAATATCTTAACTAAATTAAAATGTAATGCTTATATTGGAAAATAGAAAAGATATAAAATCAATAAACTAAGTTTTCACCTTAGAAAATTTTTTAAAAAGGAATTTGAGCCTAAAGCAAGCAAAAGAAAAATTTATAGTAACAAAAAGAGCAAAATGTGATAAAATTGAAACAGAAAAATAATAGAGAAAAATCGAAGAAACCAAAAGTTATACTTTGAAAGTATCAAAAAAATTGATAAACATCTCTACCCAAACTAACCAAAAAAAAAGGCACAAATTATCAGCATGATAAATGAAAGAAGAGTCATTGCAACTGATCTCATGAATATTCAACAGCTAATAAAGGAATACTATGAAAAATTCTATGCTCACAAATTTGATGATTCAGATGAAATGGACCAATTCCTTGAAAGACATGAGCTATCAAAACCCATGCAAGAAGAAATAATCAAAATACTTCTATATCTACTAGAGAAATTAAAGCAGTAATTAACAACCTTCCAAAAAAGAAAGCACCAGCTTTCTTTCACTGGTGAATTCTACCAAACATCGAAAGAATGATACCAACTCATCCCAATCTCCTCCAGAATGCAGAAGTAGATGGAGCACTTCCTAATCATTCTGTGATGCCATAATTACCCCAATACCCAAACAAGACAATGACATTACAAGAAAATTACAGACAAGTCAAAGAAAACCAGACACTGAAACATAAGAACTCATCTAACACTAACAGCTAGGTATTGGTGTTATTAGGAGCTGACCTGGCACTCTCAGCTAAGCTGTGGCACTCTTCTGTTAAAATTAACCTCACAGAGCATTGACACCAGATCAGGTAGCTCTATGACTATAATAAAGTGAAATTAAAAAAAAAAAAGAAAAAGACTATTTCGTGACCTTGGCAAAGCACATACAAAAACAAGATAACAGTGGAAACAGCAAAAATCACCAACATCCTCCTTATTATTATGAATAATAAGTGCTGTTTTGCCAGTTATGGACTTAACTTCATATTTATTCTTCCCACCCTCTAGATAAGATTCATTAAAATATTCAATTGAATAATCACCCTGCTTTCTGACAGTACCCAATCCAGAGAAAACTCCATTTCCTTCGACCCTCCTGAAAAATACCTAACACAAACACAAATCCTATAGTAAATCATTCTTAATATTTTCCTCTTATGAAGGTTCTTGGTTCACCACATGTGTGGTCTGTCTCATAGCCATAAGTCAATAAATCTAACTTCATTTGACTATAGATATATTCCTGATGGTTTTGGACTTACAGATTTGACACAGAGATTATTCATCTCTTTACTCCCAGTACCATATGGCATTTCACAAGAATTTTTTGAACAAATAAATTAAACTCAGATTCAAGTTAGTTACAGATATCCTGACCATATTTAAAGGCTGACACTGGTGATTTTCAAATTTACAGTCTGTAAAATAATTCAGGACATACAGATACCAACTGAACATAGTATAACAGCATTAGGCAGACTTGAGATATATAATTTAAAAACCATAGTTCTGGGCATCTGGCCATCAATAGCAGTAATGAATAATAGTAAATCAAAGGCTTCAGATAAAACTCTAAAATGACAAACTTGTGAATATTACAGATACTGCAAAGACAGATGCTGCTACAAATCAAAGAAGCATCATCTTGCATGAGTTTTATAGAGAGGGTTATCTAAATGGATATTCCCAGGTTCTCACAGTACTCTTGGAAACCAAGCCATGGAATATTGCAATCTTGGTTCAATGCCATTTTTACAGTCTACAAATGCACTTAGGGAAGAGAAAATTCATGCTCTTTGCTCAATAATAACTTAAGCAGACAGCCAATCCAACTGATGGCAAAATAGAGAAAGTGAAACAGTGTAACTAATCTATAGAATATACTTTTGCAGCAGTTGAAACTCATATATACGTCATACAATAAATCTCTGTGCCATCTATAGAAGTAATATATTTCATAATTCTACATCCACATCAATCCTTGAAGCTCCATTGTGAATTTTTTGCCATTCAAGTTGCTGGTTAAAGGACAAAATGTGTTCTACATTGAAGTTTGATCCCTACTAAGTCTGGCTCTGATTTGGATGGTCTCATTGGTTATACTGGTAAAAATGAATGATTCCTGTTATAAGGTAAAAATGAAAATTATTTCTATTTTTAATTTTTAATTTAATTGTGTCATGCTGTCAACATTGTAGTATAAGCTCATATGTATGTATATTTGGGATTTATATTCTTGGAAGGATATAGCAATACGGAGTGATGATACAATGTTTAGTTTACATTATAAATTAAATTGCCCTGTTTCTAACATAAATTCTGTGCTTCCTATAATTTGAAGAAATGGCAATTCTACATTATAAATGAGTGCTTTTTGTTTAAAAAACATTAAAAGCTGGTTATCAAAACAAAGAAAATTTAAAACACCCAAATTTAAACATCAAAATGTGTCCATAGTTTGGTGCATAGCCTTCCACATTTTTCTTTTCATATTACACTAATTTTTCCATAATAATATCTGCTGTAAATAACACTTTGTAATATAAATTTTGACTCAATAATATTAAATAAATGTCTTTCATATCAACAAAGTATTTTATACTGTTATTTGAAAATATTAGTTCCCTTTATATTAAGCAATTCTTACTTTCAATTTTTAGTTATTATTTTAAAAATGCAAGACTTCCAGGATGAACAAGTTTTATAAATCAGTATCTCAACATCTCCTTGTATAAATTATCCAGAAGCAACAAGGAGAATTTATAAAGCAAATGCCATTGTCAATGCAGATAGAAAAATCCCCAACATCTAAAATATGTGTGTTGCCAAAACAGCTGAGGTAAAAGAATTAGATAGGGAGGAAAAATTTGGAATAAAAATTTAGGGTGAAATTTGCCTAACGCAGCACCTACCCAAAACTTCCATCAAGATGTGTTTTATAAAAGTGAGAGGTTCTAACTGATGATCAAAAAGCATATCCCTTGGGGTGATATCACCAGGATGGCAGAGTAGGAGATACTATAGCCTTTATTCCCCTACAACACAAATAAATGCAGATAGCTATCCAGAAAACAAACAATTATGGTTCCCAGTGGTCTGCTCCACAGAGGACACTGGCAAATTTTGCCACTGAGGTAACCGACAGTCATTCTTGTTGGGGAACTCCAGAAGGAGACATATTGTACACCCCTTCCTTCTTCTCATCCAACAAGAAGCAGCTACTATAGAGTTGTTTCAGGAAAGACGCTACCACCTCACAACCTCACATGTACCCTGACCGCCAAGTGATGGCTGCACCACAAGTGCACACACTCCCGACATGGATGCACCAAACCACCCATGTCTCAGACACTGGAGCCTTTGCCATAGTGAGCTTGTTCGCAATCTGGGTCACAAGACAAGGTCTCTCTGAGCATGCCTGCTCTCTGGGCACTAGCTCAGCCTCCAAAAAGAACTAGGCCTTGCCATGACCCTGAAGCCACTGTAACTCTGCACATGCCTATGTTCCCATTCTTGATTCCCTGGCTACTTTACGAGCATCTGTACCTTACACAGTGTTACCAATGCAGCACCAGGAGTTCCTGCACTCAAAACATCAGTACCTTTACCACCTCATATCCCGGAACTATAGTCCATCCACACATGCCTGTGTTTCAAGTTTCAGCACAAGACCACACCTTTGGGCATGACTCATCAGACACTGTTGCTACCACCACTGTGAGCAGGCCATAAGCCAGACCCAGTTTCAGGAGAGATGCTCTGAACCCAACTTGCCTAGTGGGAGAAAGAGACCAAGAGGACATTAGCAATCATAATCACTAGAAACCCCAAGAATCCTCACCATCACTGCAAACATCCACTGTATTAACTGCTGAGAATTCCTACAATCTGTGACAACTCCCATCTCAACTCACAGAGCTACACAGAGAGTACACAGCTGCACCCTCACTGGTGCCAAAACTGCTATACCATACCCAACAAGTGCTTTCATACTGCTCCTCCATGGAGGGAGGTCTTTACATGCCAAAACTAGCCTATAAAATCTGACAGAGGTGACTGTGCCACCAAGTGCAAACACATCAGTGTATGTCAACAAGGAACATGAAAACCAAAGAAGACATAATACCACCAAAAAGACACAATAATTTCCCTGTAGCTGACACAAAAGAGCCAGAGATATAATAACTACCTGGCAAGTAATTCAAACTCAAAATAATTGTTTTAAGGAAACTCAAAAACACTTCAATAAAATACAGAGAAACAATTCATTGTTATAAAGAAAACAATAAACAACCAAAATAAAAATGTTAACAGAAAGATTGATGTTTTTTTAAAAATCAAACATAGTTTTTGGAACTAAAAAATACAATGTATGAAATGAAACACACAATAGAGTATTAACAGCAGAATTCATCCAGTAGAAGACTGTGAACTCGGACAAGTTGTTTGAAAATATACAGTTAGAAAAGAAAAAAGAATAGAAAGGAATAAAGAATGTTTAGGCAAGTTACAGAACAGCAACAAAAGAGAAAATATTCGAGTTATAGGATTTTAAAAAGAGAGAGAAAGAAAGTGGTAGAAAGCTTATTTAAAGAAATAATAGCAGAGATCTTTCCAAATCTTGGGGAAGATGTAAATATCTAGATATAGGAATGTTAAAAGTCTCCAATAAAATTCAATCCAAACAAGATTGCATCAAGACCTATTATAATCAAAATGTCAAAAAATAAAAGAAAAAGAGAGGATCCTGAAAGTGCGAAGAGGAACAAAATAAAGGAAATTATATATAAGGGAGTTTCAATAAGGCAAACAGCAGATTTCTCAGCAGAAACCTCATAGGCCAGCAGAGAATAGGATAATATATTCAAAGTGCTGAAGGAGAAAATTTGCCAAAAAAGAATACTGTACATGGCAAAGCTGCCCTTCAGAAATAAAAAACAGATAAAGGTTTTCCCAAAAAAAAGCTGAGAGAGTTCAGTAACACCATACCTGCCTTACAAGAAATGCTAAATAGAGTTCTTTAAACTGGAAAAAACCTGAAAGAAAAGGATGCTAATTACTAACACACAAACGTAGAGAGTATAAAGCTTATAAGCAAAAGTAAATGCATAGTCAAATTCAGAACACTTTAATATTGTAATGGTGATATGTCAATTACTTATATCTTTAGTATGAAGGTTGAAAAACAAAACTATTAAAAATAATAATAGATTCAATAATTTGTTAAGTCATATGCAATATAAAAGTAGTAAATTGTGACATCAGAAACATAAGATGAGTTAGAGGAGGAAAAATATAGAGTTTTATATGCAATCACAGTTAAGTTGTTATCAGCTTTAAAAAGCCTTTTAAAATGATAAGATGTTTTATGTAATCCTTATGGTAACCACAAAGCAAAAACCTATAGTAGATACATAAAAGATAAAAATTAAGAAATCAAAGCATACCACTAGAGAAAATCACCTAATCACAAAGAGGACAGTAAGAAAGGAAGAAAGAAACAATGGCTCCATAAAACTACCAGAAACCAATTAACAAAATGGCAGCAATAAGTCATTGTCTATCAATAATTACCTTAAATTTTAATGGATTAAATTGCCCAATCGAAAGACGTAAAGTGGCTTAATGGATTTAAAAAACACAATTCAACTACCTGCTGCCTCCAAAAGACTCACTTCACCTGTAAGGACACACATAGAGGAGATGGAAAAAGATATTTATGCACATAGAAACCAAAAGAGAACAGGTGTAGCTGTATTTATACCAGATAAAATAGACTTTAACTCAAAAACTGTAAAAATAGACAAGGTCATTATATAATGAAAAAGCGCTCAATTCAGGAAAAGGAGAGAAAATTTATAAATATATATGCACCCAACATTGGAGCACCTAAATATATAAAGAAAATATTAATAGATCTGAAGGGACAGAAACACTGTAATACAATAGCTGGGTAATTTAATACTTCACTTTCAGCAATGGATAGATTATTCAGAGAGAAAAATTAGTTAAAAAACCATTGAACTTGAACCACATTTTAGGCTAAATGGACCTAATGGATATATGCAGAACATTCCAGCCAATAGCAACAGAATACACATATTCTCAAGCACAAATGAAACATTCTCCAGAATAAATTATATGTTGATCCATAAAATGAGTCTTAACTAATTTAAGAAGACTGAAAACATACCAAGTATCTTTTTCCAACCATTATGATATGAAACCATAAATCAATAACAGGACAAATTTCAAAAAATCATAAATACATGAAAACTAAACATGCTCCCAAACAACCAGTGGGTCAATGAAATGAAAAAAAAATTAGAAAAATCTGAGACAAAGAAAAATAGAAGCAAAACATACACCAAAATTAATGAGATACAGCAAAAGCAGTTCTAAGAGGAAAGTTTATAGCAATGAATGCCTACATTAAAAAAAAATAAAAATTATTTAGCTGGACAAAGAAAAAAGAGAGAAGACAAAATCAGAAACAAAAGAGAAGACATCACAACTGATACCACAGAAATACAAAGGATCATAAGAGGCTACTAGGAACATGAGTACACCAACAAATTGAATAATCTAGAAAAACAGATAAATTTCTATATATATACAACCTACCAAGACTGAATCATGGAAAAATAGAAAATCCAAACAGAACACAAACAAGAAAGGTGATTAAATTTGTAATAAAAAGTTTCCCATCAAAGAAAGACCAGGACATAATGGCTTCACTGCTGAATTCTACCAAACATAAAAGAAAAACTAACACTAATCTTTCTCACACTCTTCCAAAAAATTGAAAGGAATGTATACTTCCAAACTCATATTATGAGCCCAGCATTACTCTGATACCAAAACCAAATAAAGTTACTACGAGAAAAGAAAATTACAGGCAATGTCCCTGATGAACACAGATGCAAAAATCCTCAACACAATACTAACAAACTGAATTCAACAGCACATTAAAAGAATCATTCATCATGGCAAATGAGATTTATCCCAGGAATTCAATCAATAAATGTGGTGTACCACATTAACAGAATCGAGGACAAAAACCATATAATCATCTCAATAGTTTGAGAAATAGCATTTGAAAAAAATTCAACATCCTTTTATGATTTAAAAAAACTCTCAAAATATTAGGCATAGAAGAAATGGACCTCAGTACAATAAAGAACGTATATGATAAGCACATAGCTAACATCATACTGGTGAATAGCTGAAAGATTTTCCTCTAAGATCAGGAACAAGACAAGAATCTTCCCCCTACCACTTCTTTTTTTTAATCTTTTTAATTTTTTTTATTATTTCAATAGTTTTGGGAGAACAGGTGGTGTTTGGTTACATGAATAAGTTCTTCAGTGGTGACTTCTGAGATTTTGGTGCACCCATCACCCAAGTAGTGTACACTGTGCCCAATATGTAGTCTTTTATCCCTCACCACCCTTCCACCCTTTCTGGGGACTTGGGGAAGTCCCCAGGGTTCATTGTATCATTCTTATGCCTTTGTGTCCTCACAGCTTAGTGCTCACTTATAAATGAGAACATACATTGTTTGGTTTTCCATTCCTGAGTTACTTCATTTAGAATAATGGTCTCCAACTCCATCCAGGTTACTGGAAATGCCATTATTTTGTTCCTTTTTATGGCTGAGTAGTATTCCATGATATGTATACACACACACACACACACACACACACACACACACACTGGATCTACTTTTAGTTCTTTAAGGAATCTCCACACTGTTTTCCATAGTTGTTGTACTAGTTTACATTCCCACCAGCAGTGTAAAAGTGTTTCCTTTCACCACATCCATGCCAACATCTATTATTATTTTATTTTTTAATTATGGCCATTCTTGCAGGAGTAAGATAGTATAACATTGTGATTCTGATTTGCATTTCCCTGATAATTAGTGATGTTGAGCATATTTTCCATATGTTTGTTGGCCATTTGTATATCTCCTCTTGAGAATTGTCTTTTCATGTTAGCCCACTTTTTGATGAGATTATTTGTTTTTCCTTGCTGGTTTGTTTGAGTTCCTTGTAGATTCTGGATATTAGTCCTTGGTTGGACGAAGAGTTTGCAAAGATGTTCTCCCACTCTGTGGGCTGTGTGTTTACTCTGCTGATTATTTCCTTTGCTGTGCAGAAGCTTTCTAGTTTAATTAAGCCCCATCTATTTATCTCTGTTTTTGTTGCATTTGCTATGGAGTTCTTGGTCATGAACTCTTTCTAGGGCAATGTCTAGAAGAGTTTTTCCAATGTTATCTTGTAGAATTTTTATGGTTTCAGGTCTTAGATTTATGTCTTTGATCCACCTTGAGTTGATTTTTGTGTAAGGTGAGATATGAAAATCCAGTTTCATTCTTCCACATGTGGCTAGCCAATTATTCCAGCACCATTCTTTGAATAGAGTGTCCTTTCCCCACTTTATGTTTTTGTTTGCTTTTTCGAATATCAGTTGGCTAAGTATTTGGCTTTATTTCCGGGTTCTCTATTCTGTCCAATTCGTCTACACCTTTCACCACTTCTATTTAATATAGCACAAGAAGTCCTAGCAAGAGCAATTAGGCAAGAGATAGAAATGAAAGACATCCAAATTGGAAAAGTTAAATTGTAAAATTTCCATACAATTCTTTTCAAAATTCCAATGAAATTTTTCACAGAATGATGACATGATCTCATACATAGAAAACCCTAAAGATGCTACTAAAACACCATTAGAACTAATAAACTGACTTGTTAAATTTGCATGATACAATATCAACACACAAAAGTCAGTAACATTTCTATACACTAATAATGACAAGAAAACAATCTTATTTACAATAGCTACCAAAAAATAAAAATATTTAAGAATAAATTTAACCAAGGAAGTGAAAGACATGAAAACTATAAAACATTGATGAAAAATTGAAAAAGGCAGAAATAAATGAAAATATATTTCATTGTTGTGGATCGAAAGGATAAGTATTATTAATATTAATATTGTTCATACTACCCAAAGTGATCTACAGATTCCATACAATACTTGGCAAGGTGTGGTGGCTCACGCCTGTAATCCCAGCTCTTTGGGAGGCCGAGGTGAGCAGATTACCTGCAACCAAGAGTTCGAGACCAGCCTGGCCAACATGGTGAAACCCTGCCCCTCATAAAAATACAAAAGTTATCTGGGTGTGATGGTGCTCACCTGTAGTCTCTGCTAGTCAGTAGGCTGAGGCATGAGAATCACCTGCACCTGGGAGGCAGAGGTTGCAGTGAGCCAAGATGGTGCCACTGCACTCCAGCCTGGGCAACAGAGCAAGACACCATTCCATACAATTCTTATCAAAATTCCAATGAATTTTTTCACAGAAATAGATGAAAAATCCTAAAATTGTATGAAACCATAAAAGACCCCAAATTGTCCAAAACAATATTAAGTAAAAAGAACAAAGCTGGAGACAACACACTATCTGACTTAAAATTCTACTACAGGCTGGGCATGGTGGCTGATGCCTGTAATCCCATCACTTTGGGAGGCTGAGGTGGGCGGATCATGAAGTCAGGAGTTCAAGACCAGCCTGACCAACATGGTGAAACCCCGCCTCTACTAAAGATACAAAAATTAGCCAGGCGGGCTGGCACATGCCTGTAATCTCAGCTACTCAGGAGACTGAGGCAGAAGAATCACTGGAACCTGGGAGGCGGAGGTTGCAGTAAGCCGAGATCATACCACTGCACTCCAACCTGGGCAACAAAGCAAGATTCTGTCTCAAAAAAAAAAAAAAAAAAAAAAAATTCTACTACAAAGCTATGTTAATTAAAATAGCAAGATACTGGCATAAAAACAGATTCATGGACCAATGGAACAGAATAGAGAACCCAGAAATAAATCCACACATTTATGTTCAATTGATTTTATGACAAAGATGACAAGAACAAGCAATGGGGAAAGGACAGTTTCTTCAATAAATGCTGTTAGGACAACTGAATATCCATATACAGAAGTATAAAATTAAGCCCTTATCTCACACCATATATTTAAAAAGCCTCAAAATGAATTAAAGACTTAAAAGTCAGACCTGAAATTCTAAAACTACTAGAAGAAAACAGTAGAAAAACTATGTAGCATTTGTTTGAGCAATGACTTTTTGGGTATGATCCCAAATTCAAGGCAATAAAAGTGAAAACAGACAAATAGGATTACATCAAATGAAAGTTTCTGCACAGCCAAGGAAGCAAGAAACAGAGTGAAGAAACAAGCTATGAAATTGGAGAAAATATTTTCAAATCACATATCTAAAAACGGGTTAATATTCAAAATAAATTGGGAACTCAATAGTAAGAAAACAACCCTATTAAAAATGGGCAAGGGATAAGACATATAAATGGTCAATGAGTATATGAAAAAATGTTCAACACCAGTAATCCTCAGAGAAATGCACATTATAACTACACAGTGAAGTATTACCACACATCTGTTAGAATGACTAGTAATAAGGAGATAAAAAATAACAAGTGACGGCCAGGATGTTTAGAAAAGGAAACCTTTGCACACTATTGGTGGGAATGTAAATTGGTGCAGCCCTTATGGAAAACAGTATGGCAGTTCCTCAAAAACTTTACAATAGAAGTATCATATGCTCCAATAATCCCATTACTAAGTTACAAAGGAAATGAAATCAGTATGTCAAAGAGATGTCTTCCCTCCCATGTTCATTGCAGCATTATTCACAATAGATACCCAAATTCTGGAAACAACCTAAGTGTTCATCAATAGATGAATAGATTTTTAAAATGTGGCATATATACACACATTCCTTCTTTTTGCTGTTGTTCCTTTTTGTTTTTTGAGACAGAGTCTTTTTCTGTCGCCAGGCTGGAGTGCAGTGGTGCCATGTCAGCTCACTGCAACCTCTGCCTCCCAGGTTCAAGCGATCCTCCTGCCTCAGCCTCCTGAGTAGCTGGGACTACAGGCACACACCACCACACCCAGCTAATTTTCCTGCATTTTTAGCAGAGACGGGGTTTCACCATGTTGACCAGGATGGTCTCGATCTCTTGACCTCGTGATCTGCCCACCTCAGCCTCCCAAAGCACTGGGATTACAGGTGTGAGCCATCACGCCCGGCCACATTCCTTCTTTTTAAAGGTTGTAATACTATTCAACCTTTAAAAAGAAGGAAATTCTGTAATTTGCAACAATAGGGATAAACCTAGAGGACATTATGTTAAATAAAATAAGCCAGGCACAGAAAGACAAATACTACATGATCTCACTTTTATGTGAACTCTAAAAAAAGTTGAATGCATAGAAGTAGAAAGTGGAATGCTGGTTATCAGGGGTTATGGGATGGAGGGGATTGTCAAATATTATGAAATTTTAGTTCAATAGGAGAAATAAGTTCAAGAGCTCTATTTACAGCATAGTAACTATAGTTAGTAACAATGTATCGTATTCTTGAAAATTCTAAAAGTGGATTTTAAGTGTTTTTAGCTTGATTTAGTCATTACACAATGTACACATATTTCAAAATATCATGTTATACACAATAAGTACATACACTTTTTGTCAATTTTATATATATATATATAAATACATTATTAAAAAAGAAACAGCTACAATTAGATACAGCAGTCCACTATTTAGCAGCAGAGAAGAAAGATTTTCTAAATTGAAAATAGCAGTAAAACTGGAATGCTATCTTGAACTTCATCTTCTCCTCTCAAGGAGTTTACTGAAAAGTGCTTGTGTATTGAAACTCACTTCATTCAATGATGAGACACAGGAAGGAACCATAATAGCATGAAAAACATATCCTGTAGACTTCTATTTCTGGCCAAGATGGAGTAACAGGGAACAGATTTCTTTTTCTGGCCTACTCAAAGAAACTAGAAAAAATATGTAAAACATATATAAAACAATGTTTTTAAGACAATGGACAGCAAGCATAAAGGGGCGGCAATCCATGAGATACAGCAAACAAGTGAGGTGAACTTTGAGATTGTCTGTTTACTGACCTGAGAGTTTCCAGGCCAAAACACAGGCACAGTAAATCAAGAAAAGGGCCAGTATAGTCCCTAAGTCAAGGAGACGGAGGTTGGGTTCAGGAATGCTGGGGCAGCTAGAGTTCATGAGATAGAGAATGTAGCTGTACAGTGAGAAAACACGAGACATCTCCAAAGGGTCCCCACCAATCAGTTTATGTGTTAAGAAACTATGAAGACTGAGGAAAGTGTCACCTAGAAGGATTAGAAGCTCACTGTTCAAGATTTACACAAGACTATGGAGAGTGTCCATCCATATCAGCCAGAATAAAAAGCCCCAAAATTCACAGGGCAGTGGGTAAAGTATACTTGCCTCCATAATGGAGAATAATTAGCCCCAGAATAAATTTTGCTCTGCTATCTAGCAAAGCTTCCAACCTAACAAAGCTTAAAATATAAATCTGAAATGATGGAAGTCACAATAACTAAATTTTATTTAAAAAGTACTAGGCATGAAAAGGAAAAAGGAAGCATGATTTTAATGAAAAGGAAAAAATCAATCAAAATTGACTCAGAACTGACACATACATTAGAAATAAAAGACAAGAACATTAAAACATTTATTATAACTTCATTCTATATATTCAAAAGGTACAAACATGAGATACACAGAAGACCCAAATGAAACCAACAGAGATGAAAACTACAATGTTTGAGGTAATAAATACACTAGATGAAAATGTCAATCTGACAACTCTGGATCTGTTTACTATCTACAATTTGGCTTTTCCAGAATGTTATATAAATGGAATCATACACTACATAGCCTTCCAAGTGTAGCTTTTTATTTAGCATAATACATTCAAGATTCATCAATATTGTTGCATGTATCAGTAGTTTTCTCCTTTTATTGCTGTTATATTCCATTGTACCATTATACATTAATTTTGTTTATATTTGCATCAGTTTAAGGATATTTGGGTTGTTTCCAGATTGGGCAATTATAAATGAAGATAAAATAAATATTTGTACAGAAGATTTTGAAAAGGTGTCTACAGAGGCCTTCATTTCTATCAGGCAAATACCTGGGAATGAGATTGCTGGGTCATATGGTATGAGTATTTCTTTAACTTCATAAAAAACTGCCAACAAAGTGGTTGTACTATTGCACATTCACACCACTAAGAAATGACCATTCTAGTTGTCCTGCATACTAATCAGGTATTTTTCTTTTAGTTATTCTAATAAGTATGTAACAATGAGTTCTCTTTGTTTTAGTTTGCATTTCCCTATAACCAAACAATGTTGAATATGTTGAAATTACATTGAATGATGATTTTGAAAATATTTTCATGCACTTGTTTCTCAATTATATTTCTTCTTTGGTCAAGTGTCTATTCAAATCATTTACTCATTTTAATTGTGTTTTTTGCTCTTATTTTGAGTTGTGAGAGTTTTTTACATTACTGATTTTGTCAGTTATATGTTTTGCAAATATTCAAGTCTGTGTCTTAACTTTTCATTTTTGTAACATTTGATAACACAGAGGGCAAGTGAGGGGTGTTATTTTAATTAACATAAGTTTATCAATATTTCCTTTTATAGTTTACGATTTTTGAGTCCTGCTTTTAAAAACTTTATCTCATTGAATACCTTAAGACTTTATTGTACAATTTCGAGAAGTTTCATGGCTGTAGCTCTTACATACGAGTGTATTACACATTTTGAGATAATATTGTATATGGAGTGAGGTAATTTTAGGGTTTATTCCTTTGCATATGGATGTCTAATTAGTTGAGCATTATATGTTAAAAGGCTGTCACTACCCCCCATTGAATTACTTTGGCATCTTTATGAAAAATTAATCAACCATAACTGAATGTGTCTATCTCCTTTTTTTTTTTTTTGAAACGGAGTCTCGCTCTTGTCACCCAAGCTGGAGTGCAGTGGCGCAATCTCGGCTCACTGCAACCTCTGCCTCCCGGGTTCTGGCAATTCTGTCGCCTCAGCCTCCGGAGTAGCTGGGACTACAGGCGCCCGCCACCATGCCCGGCTAATTTTTTGTGTTTTTTTAGTAGAGACGGGGTTTCACCGTGTTAGTCAGGATGGTCTCTTTCTCCTGACTTCGTGATCCGCCCACCTCAGCCTCCCAAAGTGCTGAGATTACAGGCGTAAGCCACCGCGCCCGGCCTGAATTTGTCTACTTCTATTATTCTCTATTCTGATTTATTGATCTGTTGTGTCTGTCTTTCAAGCAATATGACATTGACTTCATTATTATGCCTTTATAATAAGAATTGAAATAGGTAATTAGTCCTCCAACTTTGCTTTTGTTCAAAATTGTTTGGCCACCCTAAGTTCTTTCCTTTCTGTATGAATCTTATAATAAGCTGGTCATTCCCTAACCAATAAACAAAATTTTACTGGAATTTTAATTAGAATAGCATGGAATCTATAGATTTGGGGAAAACTGACATTTATTCCAACATAGAGTCTTCTAATCCATGACCATGGTGTATCTATACAATTCTCCTTTGATTTCTATCATTGGAATCAATATTTTGTCATTTCAGAATACAAATATTTTAAATATTTTGTGAAAGTTATTCCTGCTTTTTATGTTTTTAATCCTTCTGAACCTATTATAGTTACATTTAAATTTCCAAATTTTCATTCCCAATATATAAAAATATAATTTATCGGCCGGGCGCGGTGGCTCATGCCTGTAATCCCAGCACTTTGGGAGGCCAAGGCGGGAGGATCAGGAGATCCTCCCGGGATCTCCTGGGAGATCAGGCGGGAGGTCAGGAGATCAAGGCCATCCTGGCTAACACAGTGAAACCCCATCTCTACTGAAAATACAAAAAATTAGCCGGTCCTGGTGGTGGGCACCTGTAGTCCCAGCTACTCTAGAGGCTGTGGCGGGAGAATGGCCAGAACCTGGGAGGCGGAGCTTGCAGTGAGCCCAGATCTCACCACTGCACTTCAGCCTGGGTGACAGAGCGAGACTCCATCTCAAAAAAAAAAATATATATATATATATATAATTTATCTTTATTAATCTTGTATTATATAAACTTGATTAACTATTGTATTTTTATTAGTTTTTTTGTGAATTTTTTGGTATTTTCCAAGTAGGTAATATTGCCTTAGTGCACTAAGATCTACATGATCCCAAAGAGAATGCAATCAGCCCTTTACCATAAAGTATGATATTGGCAGTAGGTATTTTGTTGACTCCCTTTGTTGGTTTAAAGAGGTTCCCATTACTTCCTAGTACATTAAGAGTTTTGTGTTGTTTTGTCTCTGTCAGTGTGAGTGGATGCTTATATTTTTCAAATACTTTTCTGCATCTGTTGAGATGATTATATGACCTTTCATCTATTGATATGGTAAAATTTATAGATTGATTTAAGTTAAACAAGACTAAATTCCTGCAATAAATCCCACTTGATCATGATGTATTATCATTTTAATATGTAGCTGGATTTAATTTGATAATATTGCTTAAGGATTTTTGAAAATATGGTTTGATTTAAGTTAAACAAGACTTAAATTCCTGCAATAAATCCCATTTGATCATGATATATTATCATTTTAATATATAGCTGGGTTTAATTTGATAATATTTCTTAAGGATTTTTGAAAACATGGTTGTGAGGATACTGGTCTGTAATTTTCTTGTAATATCTTTGGTTTTAGTATCAAGGTAATGCTGGACTCACAAAATAAGTTGATAAACAATTTTTATCTTCTTCTACTGGTAAAGTTTATGTAGGATTTGAATTCATTCTTCATTAAATGTTTGGTTGAATTTTCCAGTGAAATAAACTAGGCCTGAAGTTTTTGTTGTTGGAAGTTTATTAACACTGAATTCATTTCCTTTAATATAGAACTATGGCAGAATCCATATGACAAAATCCTAATATGATCTCCAAAATTTCTTTCCCTGGTGTAAATGCCATATATAATACCCTTGAGTGTGAGTTGAACCTGCGCATATGATGAAATATCATTCATGTGATTATGTCACATGATATGACAAAATGGTGTTTATTCTGAGTGGACCAAAAGTAATTTGGTAAGTTATTAAAAACCAAAGTTTTCAATGCTCATCATCACTGGCCATCAGAGAAATGCAAATCAAAACTACAGTGAGATACCATCTCACATCAGTTAGAATGGCAATCATTAAAAAGTCAGGAAACAACAGGTGCTGGAGAGGATGTGGAGAAATAGGAACACTTTTACACTGTTGGTGGGACTGTAAACTAGTTCAACCATTGTGGAAGTCAGTGTGGCGATTCCTCAGGGATCTAGAACTAGAAATACCATTTGACCCAGCAATCCCATTACTGGGTATATACCCAAAGGATTATAAATCATGCTGCTATAAAGACACATGCACATATATGTTTATTGAGGCACTATTCACAATAGCAAAGACTTGGAACCAAGCCAAATGCCCAACAATGATAGACTGGATTAAGAAAATGTGGCACATATACACCATGGAATACTATGCAGCCATAAAAAATGATGAGTTCATGTCCTTTGTAGGGACATGGATGAAGCTGGAAACCATCATTCTCAGCAAACTATCGCAAGGACAAAAAACCAAACACCGCATGTTCTCACTCATAGGTGGGAATTGAACAATGAGAACACATGGACACAGGAAGGGGAATATCACACACCGGGGCCTGTTGTGGGGTGGGGGGAGGGGAGAGGGATAGCATTTGGAGATATACCTAATGTTAAATGACGAGTTACTGGGTGCAGCACACCAACATGGCACATGTATACATACGTAACTAACCTGCACGTTGTGCACATGTACCCTAAAACTTAAAGTATAATAATAAAAAAAAAAAAGTTTTCTTCAGCTGGTCACAGAAGAGAAAGGCATAGAGGCAGGCACAATATGACTAGTCTGGAAGAAAGCAAACATCCATATTGTAAACTATAGGAGATGTGTCAACAGCTAGGAGTTGAATGCAGTTCCTAGCCAATAGCTAGTAGGAAAATGGAAACCCCAGTCCTATAACCATAAGAAAATGATGAGGCCTGCTATAATTAGAGTAGTCAGGGATGTCCTCTTGGAGGACATGATCTGTGAAATAATATCTAAGTTATGAAATAGAGACACTCAAGAAAAAAAAATAAAGGAAACTATTTCCGAGCCAAGAAAATATTTGTTAGGGTTAGGGTTAAAAAAGAAAAAGAAAAGATAAACTTGGCACTTTTCTAGGCATTGTGGCCAGAGTATAGTGAATAAGAAGAATGCAGATTAATTAAGTCATAAAGGTAGGCAGAACGCCAGAAAATACAAATCAGGGTAAGAAGTTTATTTGCATTTTATTCAGGTTGCAATGGAAGCCACTGGAGGATTTTCAAATAGAAAGAATGCCATAATCCAACATATACATGGAAAGAATATTTGTGCCATGATATGTCTTATGATATTTTTGGAGAAGCAAAAGTAAAGCAAAGAGATTAATTAGGTGGGTATTAAAATATTATAGCTGAGAAATGATAGAGGTTTACAATTAGGATATTTTGGATGAAGGTAATAAGAAGTATTCAGTTTCAAGATAATATTTATTTCCATAGGTTTTGGGGAACAGGTGGTATTTGGTTACATGAGTAGGTTCTTTAGCGGTGATTTATGAGAGTTTGGTGTGCCTATCACCCAAGCAGTATACACTAAACCAAATTTGTAGCCTTCTCTCACCCCCTTCCCACCCTTTCCCCCCACAGGCCCCAAAGTCTATTGTATTATTCTTCTGCCATTGCATCATCATAGCTTAGCTCCCACTTATGAGTGAGAACATATGATGTTTGGTTTTCCATTCCTGAGTTACTTCACTTAGAATAATACCAATCCCATCCAGGTTGCTTTGAATGCCATTAATTTATTCCTTTTTATGGCTGAGTAGTATTCCATTGTGTGTGGAGATTATATATATATATAAAACAGTTTCTTTATCCACTCGTTGATTGATGGGCATTTGGGTTGGTTCCATGATTTTGCAAAAACTGTGCTGCTATAAACGTGTGTGCAAGTATCATTTTCATATAATGACTTCTTTTCCTCTGGATAGATAGCCAGTAGTGAGATTGCTGGATCAAATAGTACTTCTACTTTTTATTTTTTAAGGAATCTCCACGCTGTTTTCCGTAATTCAAACCAACAAGACTTATTTATGAATGAGTTTGGGGATATGAGGAAAGAAGATAAATCAAGGATGTTTCCTAAAATTTTGGCCTAGACTACTGGGTGAACAATACTGCTATTCTGAGATGAGGAAAATTTGAAGGGAAAAAAATAGGGTGGGAGGTAGTTCTACATTCTAAATTGGCCATGCTGGGTTTGAATTGTCTATCAGAAATTGAAACAGAGATGCCAATAAGGCAGTAGATGTAAAAGTCTAGAATTGAGGGGAAAGGTAAAGACTGACCATATAAATTGGATGAACCTCAACCTATAGATAATTTTAAAGTCATGGTTATGGAAGTTATCATTTAGTGAACCCATTAGGTAGCAGAAAAAAAGACAAAGACAGTCAAGGTGTGCTTCAATATATGGTGGAGAAGGGTAAGTTAGAAAATATGACTGAAAGAAGTGACTGGTGAGACAGCAAGGAATGAAGTGAGTGTGATATTACAGAAGCACAGAAAAGCAAGTGTTCTGAGAAGGAGAGAGGGGTCACTTCGTCAAATGATGCTTACAAGTCAAGTAAGATGATGACCCATCTTGGTAAGTGGCCCCTCAAGCAAATACTATAATGCAGGGAAGCTTTCTTTGATCACCAGATTATCTACTAATGTAGTTAAAGCTTGTAGACTTTGGTTAATAAAGCTGGCAGATAAACATCTATAGTACTAAAGTTGTTTGAAGTTAGAAGCTACTAATACATTTGAAGTTCAAGCATATAACTGAAATTTAACTATATCTGAAAAAGGTTTGGTGGATTAATTTTGCCAAGGGAGTCACAACCCTTACTTGTCTGAAACAGGAAGAGACAGAAACCAGCTGACCTCATGAAAGGGAGGTCTGTATGAATGACCATCTAGCTTAAGACTAAAACATATACACTTGGTCTATGTTGCTGTTATTGCACCTGCTTCCTAAATGTTTTTAGAATAACCATTCAGCCTCTTTTCAGTCAGTATGGCCCAAGTCTTTCCTGCTGGTGAAGTGAACTGTAATCTTTAGATTATTTTCTTGACTTAAAATCATTTTTTTTCAGCTCTACCAGGACTCACAGAAAGGAACAGCAATATTAAAACTTGCCCAAACTTTGCAATCTGGGAGTCTGAGATTGTAGGTAAAGACACACTCTAAAGAAATAAATTGTCCACTGTCTCCAATTATAAAACTAGAAAAATTATCTTTGAACATAATAATACAGAAATTAAAATAAAAGTTGAAAAATTAAGTCTAGTGAAGAAAAGGTAAGGTCAATAGATGGAAGTCTTCATAAAGTTTGGGGAATTATCCAAATGAGAATATTAGACCAAGAAAGCTGAAAGGCTGAGAAGTGATAATAAGAGAATGAAATGTTTGAAATCAAAAATATAGAGGCAGGATAGTTATTGGTGATGATTATGGCAGTGGTTGGTTTAAGAAGATGCAGAAAACAAAAATTAAAATTTAGGAGTTTAAGGAAATCAGAGACCTTGTGCTGGCTAGATCGTCTAGGTGGATGTCGAAGTTTCCAACAGTGATGATGAGTCATCATGAGGTTAATGAGAATGTGGGATGAGGCAGGTGACTAGAGAGCATGAGAAGGAAGATGGAGAAATGGGGCCTGTACAGCCTGAAGCTGTGAAACTGTCCAGGTTAGAAGAGCCTAAACTAAGGGAGTGAGGTGGCAGTGAAGTAAAAGGTAGCAGTCTATCTGAAACGCTATCCCTGGGTAGAATCAATAGGCGCATGGAACTAATTGAATGCAAGAAATAAGAAATAGGAAGAGCCTAGGATGGCATGAGAATTTCTTATTTGGAGATATTAGGCTGATGGTGGTGTCATGAGTCAAGCCTATGTAACTTAGAACACAAATCAGAGATGATCAGGTTTCTGCCTTCCTGCCAGCCCAGTCCTTCTCCGTCCCGCCCCACCATACCAGCAAGCACACACATATGCATGCATACATGGAGTTTAGGAAAAGAACCCCGAGCATAACAATCAGGTATCCTAGACTTTAAATAAATACCTTCAAGCATTTTATATGAAAAATAGGTATAATCACTTGGTCTAAGATACTAGACAGTAGTCCAAGAAAATGAGCTTCTCAGGAAGGGAAGGAGGAAGGAATGAAAGGAGGAAAGGAGTGAGGGAAGGACAGAGGGAAGGAGAAAGGGAAAGAGAGAGGGAGGGAGGGAGGCTGGCAGCAGGGAGATTCTGACAACACAATCACAAACAACGCAAGGGAGAAAAAGAAACAGATTCATTTCAAAAGCACAGAAAAAGAGGGTTAAATCAGTATTTAAAGCAGATGGTATAATGTTAACAGATGGCAAAAAAAAAAGCACAGAACTTCTCAAGTCCTATTTTTCTTTTGTCCTCTCTATCAAAGAATCAATCTTCAAAACTGCAAATGGAAGAACAAACAAGACACTGAAGTAATTGAAGCTCAAAGGCCAGGATGTGTGATTCAGTATGCGAATGCGAGAAGTGTTGAGTATGAATCATTAATGACCAAAAGAAGATCTATTAAATTTAGTAGAAGAGGTTATTAGACCAACTCAGAAGGATATGTCTTTCATTGGAAAGGGGACTTTGAATATATATTTGGAAATATATGGCATGTTATGCTAACAAAAATAAAAACAAATAAGAATAGCATAAATTAATCAACAAAAATGCCTCAATCATAATTGAAGACTAAGTCCTGATAATAAGAAAACTATATAGTGTTGACATTCTTATCACTACAAGAAAGAGGGATGAACAGGGAGTGGTTTGTGCAGAGGATTGACTGAGATCTGAGATCGGATAAATGAAGATATGACCTATTGATCAAAGTAAATTGCTTTGAGCTTGAGTTCTTCTTGGGCATGGTACCTGCCTGCCATTCCTTTAGAGCTTACACCTAATGCAAATAAACTTTCCAGTCTATCAGTCTAAATACCTTGCTGTCCTAATGTCAGTGCTTGCTTTTCTGGAAGATATCATGAAGAGCTTGCATTGTTACCACTTTGCCTTGTTTATTTACCTAGTTAATTGTGACTGCAATGATATACGTAACTTATATCTTCCAGAAACTCAGTGCTGTGAAATTGAAAACTGTGTACAAACATGATCTCTTGCTGTCTTCATTAAAAGAGTATATAGTTCAAGTCCCTAACACAGATCAATTATACTGCCAAGATGTTGCAAGAACGTGAAGATATTGTCATATAATTGTTTCAGAGAACATTTGAAGACTAGTGGAATATACAGTTAATATTAGAGATTGAACACTGGCAAAACCCATTTCTAAAACTACTGTTGCTGAGACCATCAAAGACCCCTAACCAAAAAATCAAAATGTTGGCCGGGTGTGGTGGCTCATGCCTGTAATCCCAGCACTTTGGGAGGCCAAGGCGGGAGGATCATGAGGTCAGGAGATCGAGACCATCCTAGCTAACATGGTGAAACCCCATCTCTACTAAAAAATACAAAAAATTAGCTGGGCGTGGTGGCGGGCGCCTGTAGTCCCAGCTACTCGGGAGGCTGAGGCAGGAGAATAGCATGAACTCGGGAGGCAGAGCTGGCAGTGAGCTGAGATAGTGCCACTGCACTCCAGCCTGGGTGACAGAGCGAGACTCTGTCTCAAAAAAAAAAAAAAAATCAAAATATTATCTTCAGTCCTCAACCAAGTGACAAAGTAACCACTCTTTTTATCTAAATTCCTTTCGCTCTTAGCTCACTGGGTAACTCACATTCCTAATTCTCCTACCTCTCTACTCCTTTATGCTAAGTCTTCTTTTCATTTGTCAAGCTAGACTAGTCCTACATCAGTCTCTAAGTAATTCTACGTCTTATCTGCTTAGTCCCAGATCTTTTTCTTCTCTCTGGATGGTCTCCTCCCAAGCTACAGATTTCTGTTTCCAAGTATACCTTGTTATCCATGAGCATTCCAAATATAACATACTCTCTAATAGCTGCTCAGAAATTGCCTCTCTGCCTCTGTAAATGGTATCACTATCAATCTATTCTCCCACCTGAGATTTCAGTTTTTCTTTACTTATTTTATTCCCCATCA
This sequence comes from Pongo pygmaeus, assembly GCF_028885625.2. Classification (NCBI taxonomy): domain Eukaryota; kingdom Metazoa; phylum Chordata; class Mammalia; order Primates; family Hominidae; genus Pongo; species Pongo pygmaeus. The sequence continues at coordinate 124,194,973 of NC_072377.2, read as the reverse complement.
ATTATTGTACTTACATCTCAGAAGAGTCTCTGGAATCTAATGTCTTCTCTTCATATCCATTTTTATTACCTCAATTTAACCCTTCAGCATCTCCCACAGAAATTTATATTGACCCTCCTACCTGATCCCTCTATCATTAGTCCTTACCTGCTCTAGTTCATGTCCACATCATCTGCAGCACTTTCTTCTTCAGGTAATCCTACAATACTCCTTCCCAGATTAAACTACTTGAGGCCAGGTACTGTGACATTAAAATGTTATTTTCCCAGCACCTAGAACAATGCCTAACAAAAACTACATTCTCAATAGATAATGGAACAATGAATATGGAGGCTCCACTGTCTGTTCACCACTGTCCTGACAGCCAACCAACTTCATGAGTCACTGTTTTAAATAAACTATCCCTCTACACAGGGCAGGATAGTTCAGTCATTTGAAACCCAGGCTTTGGATCCCTCCAATTCTTGGCATATGATAAGTTTAAATGCTTGTAACCATTGTTATTTTTGTTATTATTGATTATTTTCCTCAATAATTTCAACTGATGAATTTGCACTTATCTCCAACTCCTCAAACTTTATTAAATCACTTTCACCCTGTTATAACACTTTGAACACAATAACACCTCTTTTCACATCAGTCACACACATTGCAAAGGCTGTGTTTTATTCATCTTTGCATCCCATCATATAATAGAATGCCTAGCACATAGTAGTTTTCTAAGAAATATTTGTTGATGCATAAAAGTAATATCAAAGAAGCCAGGAGAATAGAAAATTTACCAAAAAAAGGGATAATACTAATCATTTCTACAAATATGTCAAGAGGAATGAAGATTAAAAGGGGCCATCACTGTGGACTTCAGGTTAAATGTGGTGGATTGAACATTTTGGTTTGCAACTGCTCTTCTTCAAACCTTCACTAAAATAAAATAAAGGGAAAAACTAAGAAATAGATAGATAAGGCACGGTGCGGTGGCTCACACCTGTAATCCCAGCACTTTGGGAGGCCAAGGTGCATGGATCACAAGGTCAGGAGTTCAAGACCAGCCTGACCAAGATGGTGAAACCCTGTCTCTACTGAAAATACAAAAATTAGCCAGGCGCAGTGGCAGCCACCTGTAATCCCAGCTACTCAGGAGGCTGAGGCAGGAGATTTGCTTGAACCCAGGTAGCAGAGGTTGCAGTGAGCCAAGATCATGCCACTGCACTCCAGCCTAGGTGACAGAATGAGACTCCATCTCAAAAAAAAAAAAAAAAAAAAAAAAAAAAGAAATAGATAAAATATACTAGGATTAAGGTAATTAAGGTAACATGAAAGGAAGTGACAGCAACAAAATTAAGCACCTACCTAGAAAGCAGACAGTTGATTAGTAACTATCAGCAAAACAAATAAAGCCAAAGCTTAAGCCAGAAGTAGGAAAAGCCAAGAAGCAAATGTATTCATGACAGAATCTCAGAACATCTCAGGAATCAAAAGAACTACTATTCCTAAAAACTGGTGGTGTAATTTTTGCTGGAGGTTACAATAATCACTTCAGTTCTCAGATTCCTACCCCTTTTTCCACACTGAAAGGCAACTTCCCCTGCTCCATACAATAGAAGCCAAATGGTTTATTCCTTTGGAGAAGTGAAACAGAGGGGATGTGGACTCAAGAACAACAGGCCCAGCTGATGATGAGTGCATCACACTGAAAACAAGAGGATAAGGTGAAACTCTTGTGCAGTGAATGATGAAACACTTGTTCTTTTTTCTTCACTTAGCCCCAAGAGGAAATACAGCCAAAAAAAAAAAAAAAAGCAAGATACAGCAAGGTGTATATCTTCCAAGGAAATTAAAGGGTTCCCCAGGAGGAAATAGACCAATATAAAAGTAAAAATATTGAAATATTGATAATTCAGAATCCTCCAATAAAAGAGCCTAGTCAGTTCAGCTTAGGTGGTCATAATGCAAACATTAAAAATAATAATGTAAGTAACAAGAATGGATAGAAAGAAGGAGTGTGTTCACATGCCAGATGCCAGGACATGGGGGAATAAGAAAAGTAAACATAAATTTTCTGGGGTAAGAAGTCAATAGATAATATCTAAATCCAAAAAAAAAAATAGTGTCAGTACAGTATAAGCATGTGTAGTAGTCAGGATTCTCCACAGAAACAGGAGCAATAGGAGATACATATATATGTGTTTATAATTATGTGTATGTTTATCTATGTTTTATATTTTATTTTATATAGAGATTTCTTATAAGGCATTGGCTCTTGTGATTATGGAAACTGAAAAGATCCACAACCTGCTGTCTGTGAGCTGGAGACCCAAGACAGCTGGTGTTCTAAGTCTCAGTCTGAGGGCAGAAGAAGCCTAATGTGCCAGCTCAAGCATTAGGCAGAGAGAGAGAGATAATTCCCCCTTCTTTCACCTTTTTGGTCTATTTAAACCCTGAATGCATTGGATGATGCTCATCCACACTGAGGAGGGCAATCTGCTTTACAACATCTAGGGCTGAAATGCTAATCTCTTCCCAAAACACTTTCATGAGCCCACCCAGAATTAATGTTTAACCAAATATTCAGGCACCCCATGACCTAGTTGATTTGACACATAAAATTAGCCATCACAGCCTGTTATTGAAAAATATGAAGGTAAATTCTTGAATAATCATCTAAATGAATACAGAATGCTTGATTTCTGGGCAGTGAAGATAGGTGGAGCCAGATGAAGGGTGAAGGGATGGCAACTTTTGTTTTCATTTTTTGTTTCTTTACAAGCCTTGAGAAAACTGCCTAAACTATCTGCATACTTAATTTCTATTTATAAAATGTTAAACAAAAAGATATGGTTGATCTTTGCCTGAACAATTTCAGTAAGGTGACTGGGATAGAGGCCAGAAACTAGGATATAAATAGAATTTATAACAATGAATGCAGGTTCACTGTTTTAAAAGTTAATCTAAAAAGAAGAAGAAAAGAAAACTGTCTAAGGAAGGTATGAAATCATACCTTCCATACCTTTTTAGGAAAAGAGAAGTTCTCAGTGTAAGAAATGCAAAATTTGATGCATATGCCATAATAAATGAGAATAAAAAAGAAATAATGAACAACAATATAGAAAAAAAATTAATCCAATTTTTAAAATGGGCAAAAGAGCTGAATAAAGAATACTCAAAAGAAGACATACAAATGGCAAACATGTATGTGAAAAGATGCTCAACATCACTGATCATCAGAGAAATGCAAATCAAAACTACAATGAGAAATCATTGCACCCCAATAAAAATGGCTTTTATCTAAAAGACAGTCAATAACAAATGCTGGAGAGGATGTGGAGAAAAGGAAACCCTTGTACGCTGTTTGTGGGAATGTAAATTAGTACAACCAACATGGAGAAAAATTTGGAGGTTTCTCAAAATGTTTTATGTTTTGTATTTTATCTTATTCTTTTTTATGGCTGAATAGTAAAAAAGTAAAAATAGACTACTATATGATCAAGCAGTCCCACTGCTAGGTATATACCCAAAAGAAAGGAAATCAGTATATCAAAGAGATATCTGTACTCCCAGGTTCATTGCAGCACCATTCACAGTAGCCAATATTTGGATGTAACCTAATTGTCCATCAACAGATGAATAGATGAAGAAAATGTGGTACATACAAACAATGGAGTTCTATTCATCCATAAAAAAGAATAAGATCCTTTCATTTTTCCAACAACATGGATGGAACCCAGGTTACTATTTTAAGTGAAATAAGCCAGGCACAGAAAGACAAACTTCACATGTTCTCACTTATTTGTGGAAGCTAAAAACTAAAACAATTGAACTTATGGAGATAGAGTAGAATGATGGTTAGCAGAAGCTGGGAAGGATGGTGGCGATCAGGGGGGAGTAAGGATGGTTAATGGGAATAAAAATATAGTTTGAATATAATCTAGTATGTGATAGCACAACAGAGTGACTACAGTCAATAACAGTTATTGTACAATTTAAAATAACTAAAAGAGTAAAATTGAACTGTTTGTAACACAAAGGAAGAATAAATGCTTGAAATGATGAACATCCCATTTACACTGATGTGATTATTACGTCTTGTATGCCTGTATCAAAATATTTCATGTACCCCATAAATATATACACCAATATGTACCCACAAAAATGAAAAATAAAAATTTTTAATAACATAAAATAAAAAAGAGGAAATAGAAAAAAATGATAATTAATATTATAATAAATATGAGAGACCAGGTACAGTGGCTCACGCCTGTAATCCCAGCACTTTGGGAAGCCAAGGTGGGCAGATCACGAGGTCAGGAGTTCAAGACTAGTCTGGCCAATATGATGAAACCCCATCTGTACCAAAAATATAAAAATTAGCCAGGCATGGTGGTGGGCACCTGTAATCCCAACTACTCAGGAGGCTGAGGCAGGAGAATTGCTCGAACCCAGGAGGCGGAGGTTGCAGTGAGGCAAGATTGCACCACTGAACTCTAGCCTGGGCAACAGAGCAAGACTCCGACTTGGAAAAATAAATAAATAAATAAGACACACTATAGACATACACATAATACATTAGATTTGGGAAGTAAGGAGAGTGGTGAGTCAGTATATTCACAGAAAAGTTAATAATAATTGCAATAATAGCAAACAATTTTTGAACAGGCACTATGCTAAAAATTCCTGTACATCATCATCGAGTCCCCAAAATAGCCCTGGTAAATAGGTTTCATTATCCTCATTTTACAGTTGAGAGAAATCTCTAGGTCAGAGAAAATTGTTCTAAGTCAGGAGTTCTTAACTGGGGATGATTTTGCCCAGGCAATGTCTGGAGACATTTTGTCACAACTTGGGTGGAGGGATGGATATTATTGGCATCTTGGTGGAGGTCACAGATGCTGCTAAACATCCTACAATGCACAGAAAAACTTCCCCCTCAACTAAGCTAGCTCAAAATGACAATAAAGCTGAGGCTGAAAAGCCCCTTTTGTAGGAGTACTCAAAGAAATTAAGTGATAAAAATGTATAAGAAAAGAGACCTGGCAGCTGGATCAAGCCTTAATAACTGTTACACTGAGGGCTTTTCATAAATGTGCTAACTCAAAGAAGAAAACTGACAACCCATAGCAAGAGAGAAATCTAAGAATGAAGATCATGCATTAATTTTAAGCGGCAAAATAAAGACAAAACAATAGATGGAGAGAAATGTTGATGTACAGGTCAATTTGGAGAATGAAAGAGTAAAGAAAATATAATTATATGAAAGTGAAATTTATTAATATTGATTGGGCACTACACTTTAAAGCAAGGAGCAGGATACCTCACCAGACATTGGAGGGATGCTGGAGTGAAATTGAGGGAGGTTATGATTGATCCTTTCTATTTCCTCAGAGAAGAAAAACTCTAGAAATCTGTAAAAACAAATCTAGAAAAGATTAGATGGAGAATAAGGAGAATAGTAAAGATTAGGAACACCCACTGGAGGTAGAGGGAAATTGAACAAATTTAAAGGATTCAACAAATTTAAAGTCAGTAAATTTTGATAAGCCAACCTTTGAGGGTTCAGATGAGTGTAAGAGGTTTGAGAATACGTAAAAAAGAAGTCATAGGATTTTTGCCATTGACCATTTGGAGTAACAACAAACATATTTAGCCTCATACCAAAATAAGAAATTGAAAAAAATATATCAGACAATAGTTTTCAGACATTGCACAACAAATAGTGCAGACATATGATCCTGAGAATAAAAAAAAAAAAATGAGTGAGCCTCACAAGCATTTTGGCTTCTATGTCATCCAATATTCTGGATCATGAAGCTGGGGTAGAGAACCCCACGCAGAACACAAAAAATTAGAGAATGTGAGGAGATAGAGATTAGGGCTTCAGAACAATCAGGTGGCTGGAAGTTATGAAACAGAGAAGGAAGCTACAAAAGAAAACGGAGGAGGAAGAGAAAGTTATAAAAAAACCTGCATAAGTTCCTTTAAAAATGAACTGAGTGCTAATCTGTGCATGTAAAATTTTAAGAGGCAGGGAAAATAATAACCAAGGAGTCTTAAGATGAACAATTCCCAGAGCTCAAACAAAAGAGAAACACTCAAATTCCAGTCCTCCAGAGGGCAGAGCATTTGGGAATCATCTGAGACATCAAGGAAAAACGCAAATGGGTCAGACTGTCTCTATTTCTCAATACAAATAAATAGATAATGATAATGATAGATAGATGGGATAGATGATAGATAGATAGATAGATAGATTAGATACATGATAGATAGAGATGATAGATAGATAGATAGATAGATAGATAATAGATAGATAGATGAGAGAGAAAATAAAAAGTTGGCAGATACGCACTCGAAAAAATAATCAATATCATTAGTAATCAGAGAAATAAATATTAAAAAAAGATAGCACTACACACCCATTTGATTGGCTAAATTAAAAAGACTGACAACACCAAATGTTGACAAGAGTGTAAAGTAATAAAACTATCATACATTCTGATGAATATATAACATTTCCAACTGTAACTTTGGAAAATTGGCATTTTCTTACAAACTTATACATATGCCTGTCCTGTAACCCAGTCATTTCACTTCTAGGTTTTACCCTAGAGGATGAAAACATACAAATATTCAAAGACTTTTACAGAAATTTTTATAGCAACTTTATCTTAGCCAAAACCCAAAAACAATCTAAATGTCATTTGACTTGTGAATGAATACACAAATATTGGCATATCCGTACAATATAGTTGTATTCAGATATAAAAAGGAACAAGTTGCTTATACACACAACAATATGGATGAAACTTACATATATTTTTCTGAGAAAAACGTCAGTCACCAGAGTACATGCTGTATAATTTCATTTTCATGAAACTTTGGATTTTCTATATGAAATTCTAACCTATTGTGATAAAAAGTATATCACTGGTTGCTTGGAGACAGGGAGAGGGAATTTTTCAGGAAGGAGACAAAGGATTTGGGGATAACAGAATTGTTCTGTACCTTAATGGGGGGGTGGGGGTTACATTAATATATACATTTGTCAAAACTTATGAAACTATTTAATTAAAATGGATGTTTTTTATTTATGTAAATTATACCCCAAGAAAGTTGATTTTAAACAAAAAGTGAGAGAACACTCAATTTTCCTGAAAATGAGCAGATGGCCCTGCCAATACAATAAGGGTCCTATTGAAAGCTTCATGCATCACCATTAACAGAAACAGAAGCTATCTCTAAGGTGTTCAAGGCACTAAAAAAGAGGACAAGAGGGAGAGTGGTAGAGACAAGCAGTCATGTGTCTCCTGATGAAAGGACATGATACCACCATATGAAAAAAATGCAATCTGATCAATTGTCTAGATCTAAAGACCAGTTAGATCTAGATGCAATCAGAAAATAAAACAAATGGAGGAATCTGTTTAACAGATGCCATGGGAACACACAGCAACATCTAGACTGCAGAAAACTCTGCAGGAAAAAATGACAGGATTTTTAGAACTAGGGAAATATCTAGATTAATCTTTAGACTAACAGAGAATTCAAAGATGTGTTAGACAGTCACAATTATAAACTTTATTTGGATCTCAACTGGAACAAATAAACTGTAAAAAAAAAATCCTCTATAAGACAATTGGTGAAATGTGAACACTATTTGATGATATTATGGACATTGCTAATTTTTAGCTGCAAAAATAATATTATAATTAAATTATAAATGTTCTTTATTTTAGAGACATATACATAAATATTTGCACGTAAAATTATGTGATGCCTAGGATTTGATTGATATAATCAGAGTGGAGAGAAGAGTGGAGGAGTAGAAATGGGTAAGATTGGTCATATGTTGATGGGTATATTGGGTTATTATAACACTCTCTCTGGTTTTGTATCTATTTAAAATTTGCCCGCAATAAAATTAAGTTAGAAGGGAAGTGAAGACTACCACTGTTTTGCAGGATTCAGTGGAAATGCTCTGTGGAAGAATGTGGCAGATCCAGCTAGCTGTCTGGCCAGTGTCTGTTAACCTTTCTTCTTCAGTCTACTAGTCAGAATAGACTAGCTTATGTTGTAGTAACAGACCTGAAATAATAGCTTAACAAAGTCCATTTCTTGTTCATACCACATATCCCACATGGGTTGGCAAAGGGGACCAGCTTGATGAAGGCTCCACCCTTAGTTAAATCACTGATCTACAAATATCTTTTCTCCGAATTCCTAGGGAAAGTGAATTAGTACAAATGAAGTAAATTTCTTGAGCACCTAGTATAAGAAAGTCCTGTATGAAGTGTTGGAAGGGCCTCTCTAGGCCTTCATAGCCTAATGAAAAATAGAATATACAATTATAACACAGAACAACTATGATTTTTTAAAATAAGATTAAAAGTTACAAAGTCTTAGTGGTTTATCAGAAGAGATCCTATCAATGAAAAAAATGAAAGATGTAAACAGCTCCAAACTGAAGGAAATATTTTCAAATGTTTGTTCAATGGATGTAGATAAAATACAAACTTACCCAGATAAAAATAAAAGTCCTCTAATCTCACAGAACATTTATAATTAGAAGTTACACCATGAAATATTTAGTCATTTCAAGTTCAAGTTACTAGAAACGTTTTTCGATTGAGTTTCTGGAACATAAACCACTCTGCTTTCTGGTGGGAAACATAAATGACTGTGTAAGTTGAATATAAAATGCATGAACATCTGGAAGTCTGCTAATTGCAGACAGAATGTCACATAAAACAAGAAATCAAAGAAATTCTTTCTGGCTCATATGTCTTTAGGAGAGAGAAATCACTTTCCCTGGCACAAGTACACTGGCATAATTGACAAAACGTTGAGATGGCACATTTCCCCATATGTGCTTTCTTGGATCCAGTCAAGTCCCATGAACACTGGACTCATAAACTTTACATCTGGTCTAGGGCAGTATATGATAAATTCTTAAATCAGTGGTAATAAAAAAGGTAGAGCAGAAGTTTAAATACAGCAAACAGACAGGAAACTGAACTGCCTTAGCCAGTTGGAATAAAGTAAATTCGTAAGAAAGAAACTCAAATCTAAGTGCATTAGGGGGCAGGTCCCCAACATGCTGAAAGAAATATCATTTCTATTACAACAGTCCCAAAACCACTTCAAGTCTATAGACCTGTTTTAATTGGCCAAGAATTTTTTCCTATAAATTTAAGCCAACATTTAAAACTTAGGGAATTTCTTATAAAAATATTTACATCGGCATTTTCTTTAAAATAAGAAGACCCAACAATTCCCCCATAGCTACAGGCTGCTAACACACACAAGAACTTCAACTCTGGAGGAGACATCTGCCTCCCAGTTATCACCTCTGCTCACACAAAAAACACATAAGTCCAGCCCTTTGTTACTTTTCATTTCACCTTGTAGACATGTGAAATCATAACCATTGCTTCAGAAAAAAAGTGGTCATAGTTGACCGGGTATGGTGGCTCATGCCTGTAATCCCAGCACTTTGGGAGGCCAAGGCGGGTGGATCATGAGGTCAGGAGATCGAGACCATACTGGCTAACACGGTGAAACCCCATCTCTACTGAAAATACAAAAAAATTAGCCAGGCATGGTGGCGGGCACCTGTAGTCCCAGCTACTCAGGAGGCTGAGGCAGGAGAATGGTGTGAACCCGGGAGGCAGAGCTTGCAGTGAGCCAAGATCGCGCCACTGCACTCCAGTCCAGGCAACAAAGTGAGACTCTGTCTCAAAAAATAAAAAAAAATAAAAAAATAAAGTGGTCATAGTCACAAGTCATCGTTTTTATTCTGCTTTTGATTACCCAAATCTTCCTCTTATGTTTGAATACATGGTGCCCCATGAGGGGCTCTTCCAGCTCACTGACTGCTCTTGCACTCACTGTGCCTCCTTCATTAGTTGGTACTTCTCTAAATCTCCTGGGGTTTTAGGAATGATAATCACTCTTGTGCCTATAGCCTCCCAGAGTAAAAATATAGAATAGGGAGTCAGGGAAATGAATATAAAAATTCAACTGTATTAGTGATAACATTAAACTGAAGAACATGACTTGGATCAGTGGCCAAATGGGTGTCCTAATACATTTCACTTTGATCTGAATTTAACCCCGTCCAAGACTGCTGACTGCTTTGCTGCAGAGACAGAATCTGCCCTGGTAAGCTTCCCTCTAGTGTGTGCTTCAGTCAAGTTGACTCCAAAGAAAGGGAAACCCAGAAAGATCAAAACTATTCATGCTCAGTACCTTTTCCCCAATGTATCAATCCCAAAAGTCATCATTTGAACTTTGGCTAGGAATAAAGTCAGTAGAGAAAAGTCTAGAAGGATTTTAGCCCATTTTCCTTCTTGGAAATTGAATACATATTATTTTCTACTTGTGGAAATATGAGGAGCAGTAAATAAGATTCCCACACATGTATACATATTCCTCTGGTTTCCATTCTCTTCACATATTTGGTTTAACAGCTAAGCAAATGGCTAATGATGGATTCAGCTCATCCCCAGGGACAGAGATGAGCTTCAGAACAGCCCTGTTTATGAGGCTTCTCTGCAAATACCAACCAATGCTCCACTGTGTCCAAAGAATTATACGTTAAGTAAACTTATTCCAAAGTTCTACTTCTACCCTCATACGAAGTTCTATTTTTACTCCCTATTCTGTTTCTCATTCTAATTTGTGCTCAGCCTCACTCTCCATCATAATTCACCAGAGGTTACACAATGAAGTCAAATAGAGGCATAATTATTCCCCAATAATAGCATCAACAACATAAAAATTACCAAATGGGAATGTAAATATACTCCCTTATGAAGTTCTCAGGAAGAAATTAAAGCCTCAATGTTAAGACACCTGGCTTTAAATTCAGAAATATATATATATATGTATATGTGTATATATACATATATATATATATATAGTACAAGACATCAGAAATGAAATTCTTTTCCCTATGGGCTCCTCTACTAAGAAAGTCCAAAGAGTTAACACAACACAGAAAATTATTAGAATCCTAGTTTTAAAACAACTTAATTGCAGCTCCAAAGTGAATATCTCCAATTTTTTTAGAAAAGGATCTCCAGAAACTAGGAACCAATATGTACTGTCCCCAAAGACCATAAAAGGCTCAATGTTATCTAATGAAAGGAGAGTCAATTCAGAGAAACAATTTCTGCTACTCTAGACTCCCAGTTGGTCAGTGTCGCTTGTTCAGGGTCCAAAATCAGTGAATTGTGAAGTCAGCCATAAGATTAATTATGCTTAACAAATATCAAGCGGAAAGGAGTTCATTTTTGCATTCTCTCTCTTCAATCAGAGAGTGGGAAAAACTCCTGACAAAGTTTTGAAATTTGCAGTAGTCATGGCTCCAAGTCAGCGGGTCTTATTGAAGTTTCTTTCTTTCCTATGCAGCATACTTAAAACTTGTTAATTTCATTTTCCCTTTGAGCCTAATTTTCTGCCCCCATTCCAGGATAGCAGTTGAGGGTGAGATCTGTCCAGGATGCAGGCCTGTTTCACAGGGACTATTGCTGCTTGCTCTGGAATGTCTTAGAGCATGAGACTTGCCTGCTAGGGAAGATTCCCCTCTCCCCAGTCTTGGTCTCTGCTGGAGAATCACCCTCTGCAGGCTCTTCTTTTCCTCAGCTTTCGAATGTTCTAGGCTTTGAGCAACATCTCTTTTTGCTTAATAGTTTTCTGCAACAGGCAAGGTCTCTAATGCTTTATTTCTGTCTGCTATTCTCTTATTCAAAGTAGGTTCACAATAGTTTACCTTGCTTATTAAATGGATTACTTTCCTTCTCTACCTTAGGCATAACTATCCATAAGACCTGAGTAGCTGCTTCTCTTTCTCTTTCTCATTGTTTTTAAGCTCAGTTGTCTGTTTTCAATGACATAATTTTCTCCAGGTTTCATCTGGTAGGGTACCCTATCTTGAGATCATTATAGTGAGTGAGTTCTGGAGCTGCCCAAAACATTCACTGTTTAAAAAAATATTTTCAACCTTCACCTCCTGGGTTGAATCATCTCAATCACTGTCTCATCAGAGACAGGCTGAATTAGATGTATTATTTTCTTTCTTTTTCAATATATAGTAGCTCCTATCACTTCCCTTAAAGCCCTTATTTTATATTTCTTCTCCTTGAGAGAGAGACAATATCTTCCCATCCACTTACAACAGGTGTATCACCTTGCATCAGTACTTCTTTTAATGTAGGTTGCTATTTCAATCATTCTCTTTCACATCTGTCCAGATATTCTATAGCCATGTGGTTAGTTCTCATTAAAGACTCCTTATCTACAACTTTAAGAGGAACATTTTCAAGAGTCTGTTAAGCCCACAATTTCATAGGTGACTCTAAAAAAACAAATTCTACCAAAATATGAAACATCTGTCTATAACTGTGTCTATAATAACGGTGTCTATAGACAAGTATATTTATAGACTAAGTAAAGTTTCTAAAAATTTTTCTCTTTTACAATGAAATTGAAAAGTGGATTAGCCTAAAGTAGAGTCAGTTATATCAATGGCTTTTATTTTTCTTCTAGATCCATATAGTAGAAAGAGAAAACAGAACAAAACAAAGCCTGACATTGTCAGTCTGTCCCTAAAATATCTCATTATTAGGTTTAGAATAAAGGTTACTCAAAAGTTCTTTTTTTTAAAAAAAAAAAGCTTGTTAGATCTAGGATTGCTCAACATAACAATTACACTACAATCTCTTTGACCCTGCTACTATGCTACAACCATGTTTTTCTATGTTTCATTTACCCTCCCTAATTTTAGAAGAACTAAAACAATCCCCTCTTTTACAGTCCCACTTTAAAAAGTAGATAAATTGGGGCTTATTTTCTTTAATTTGTCATATCTAGCTAGTCAAACCTCTAAGATTTTAACATTTCTCCTAAGAAAAAGTCTTTCTTACTCCAATGGAATTTGTCTGTGTTACTTTATTTTTCTTTCATTCTTCCCAAAATTCTTATTCTAATAATAAAACCAAAGCATATTTTTAAATCAAGACATTCCTCTTAAATTCCAAATAAAACTATTCCAGAAACAGAGTGTAGGAGGCACAATCTATTTTAATTGCTATTTTAAGCTTTGGATTCACAATAATTTTTTTGACTTTTTGCACTATCCACTATGTACTAAAAGCATCTATTCTTTTTTATTTGTTCTTCCAACTTCTATGGGTAAAACCAGAATGTGAGCCTCTGAAATAAAAAAACCACTGTCAGAGTTAACATAATTATTATTTTCAGAACCCATGTGAGTCCATGAAGTTGGATGGAAGAGTGCACAATTCATGAGATTCTAAGCAGTTAGCTCCCCCGCAGTTCCCTCCCTTGTTGCTGAATGTAGTTGAGAATAACAAAAATAGGAATGGAATATGGGGCAACTGACGAAGCACTGCATTTGTATGCCAGGCATAAAATTCATACTAGTTATTTGTAGCCCACATGGACTTAGCTGTCTTTACAAACCATCTATAAACCTGGCTTTAAAAAATACAATAAAAGCAGCACAATTATCCCACCCACCAATGCTTATTAAGCATGTATGCTTAAGCTCTATTTTGATGTGAGCCTTAACAAGAAGTAAAAGTTCTCTTTTTCTTGGATAGGAATCAGCAATAGAACTGAGATGCCTAGGGCATTAGCCTTCTATTCGGCTAGCTTAGCAATAAACACTTAGGAAGATTTTGATACTTTCAAAAGGTCAAGACTCTAAACAAAAATTTTAAAACAACTAAAATTATGCAATATATTGTTTAGGCACTGAGCGCAAGTCCCAGAAAGTGGTTACATCAGGACAGAAAGAAGAAAGAAAAACGGAATGGAGAAAACAAATAGGCAGATGGAAGTTTTTGTTAATGTTTTCGGGTCTAGTTTTCTGATCACGTGGTGGTTTTATGGAGGTTAATTCATTAAAAATAAGTAAATTATGGAACAAATAAAAGAGGACCATGATATATCAATAATAAGAGTGGGCAATGCATCAAATATTCCGAGCAATTCAATTCTGTGTACCTGGAGTACAGTAAAAGATATATATACATGTATACATAATGTTGGTATGCAAAAAAAATTATTTACAATAGCAGACAACTTTTGCTTTCATTTGTAATGTTCTGAAAACTGGAAATGAGATGTTTTAATTACATAAAAATTGATTCTTAATAACTTTTTCCTTAACATTATGGAATGTTCAATAGTACATCAATAAAAGAAAACTCTATACTTGCTAATTATATTCCACAATATAAACATTTGATCAGGAAATAAAAATAATATCTCTTGAACTTCTGGAATAAACATACGTTATCAGCTGAAACAACATTGGTATTAAATGAGTGATTAAGAAGATATAGCATGCTACATTTCCTCCACTCCCAATCAATTCTACTGTATTTGTACCTGCAAACCTTAAAAGGAGCATAGTAAAAATACTAAGTTAAATTTTTTCTTAGCTATGTTATAGCTTTGTATCACTAGTAAAAAGAAAAAGAAATGCACAGCAGCTCCCTCCCTCACAAAAAAAATCTTGTTGGTAGAAAAATTAAAACTTCACAAGTATATAAAAATGAGACAAATTTCAAAGATAAAATTTGAGATGTTCGCTTCCAGTAATAGAAAACTAGATAATTTGGAACTATCTTCCTGCTGAAAGAAAATAGAAAGTTTGGACAAAACAAAACAAAATCTGTGTAATGGCACTGAAGAACTACTAAGGCAGTGAAGATTTATTGTGATAAGACCTAAGAAAAGAAAAAAAAAAAACAGATTTATAACCTGGAATTTGAGAGCTGCTTGTGTCCGAAGGGTGTTTGCCCGTTTTACTAGAAAAGCCCAAAAAGAAGCTGAAGAAAGCCTTCATTACACTCAGGAGGCTAAGAGGACAAGATTGAAAATAAAAGATAAATCAAGGATGAATCAAGGGCAGAGACAGGGAAGGTGCTTGGGTCAACCACTAAGACAGGGCTGAGATTACAAAGACTGACATCCTGGGGACAAGTAGGAATTAGAAATAAAAGTATTTTCATATGGACTGAAAATTTTGGCCTGAAATTGTTAGTGTCCCTAACTGTGCCAGAAACAAATAAAAATTTTCTCTTATAGAAGATAACAGTATCATGATCCTCAAATTATATCCATAATTTTTGATAAGTGATATCTAGCACTTGATCAAAAATAGGCCACATAGGAGACAAGATAGTTCATCTAAACTCCCAAGAGAAACAAGTAATAAAAAACAGTCACACCAGGGATTCAGAAACAAGAGCATTAAAATAAATATGCCTAATAGAATTGAGTAAATAGAATTGAGCAATTAACTAAAATTATTACAAAAATAAACCAAATGGGAATTCTAGAAACAGTATGCTGGTATCAATAGTACTAAATATGGCTATAGACAGAATGAGTGATATAGAAAAAAGAAATATCTAAAACAGAATATTCAAGCTACAGTCCGGGAAAAAAAGATGGAAGATACAGAAACAAGTGTAGAAATAACAAATGGCATATGGTTTAAAGGTATTACATACACGTATTTGAAGACCCAGAAAGATAAAGAAAAAATGAAGCAGAAACAGTATTTGAAGAGCTACTGGCTGAGAAGTGTCCAAAACTGATAAAATATATTAAGTCACAGATTCAAAAAGTGCTATGAACAGAATAAGAGGGATAATTGCAAAGAAAATCGCATGTAGACATATACTAGTAAATCTCTGAAAACCAAAAGCAAAGAGAACATTTATTTGATTTTTAAAATTTTTAATTAACACATAATAAAACAGCCGGAGGAAAAACGAGTATATACTTTTTCAAATGGATAGGATTATTAACCAAAATTGATCATTGATAATTAGCACTCAATGATCATTTTGTTGCCTTGAAAAAGGCAGTATAAATGCCATTCTGTCAGTTGTAGATATCTACCCGATGAGTCTACTTGACAATGCCAGTCAAGATGCTGGTGCTCCCAGAGACAAGCCAGGTAAGAATATCATCTTAGACAGGGTTTGTCTGTGTAATATTTTATAGTATGAATGTAGAAGAATGAATGAAAAATAAATGAAAGGAGAAAGCATAATCTTTAACTTCCTGCTTACATCTTTTTTTACTTTGACTCCCGCAAAAGCTTATTCTTTTTTTAAATTTTGATTATGAAAATGTATTTAAATGATTATAGTTCCTTGACACTTACTGGATAGCCTTTTATTTCTTAATATATCATCAAGGCCATTGAGAATTCCTATATGTTTAAAGAAACATTTTTTTTACTTTTTATATTCTTTCCTCTATCCCACAAGGAATAATTTAAATAGCATACAAAATGCTATATGTAGTTGACATTTCAGTTGAAAATCAGTAGTGTTAACGATTGGGAAAGAATCACAGGAAAGGAGTGGTACCCCAAGTTCTTTAAGCTAACAATATCATGGAAATAGCACTGAACTAGGAATCAGGAAACCAGGTTCTATTTCTGGCTTTGTTCCTAAGTAAATTTAGGCAGTTTTCATAGCCTTTCTTGGCACATTTTCTCGTCTGTTGAATAATCTCTTTAGTTCCTTCAAATTCAAATATTCTATGATGTAATGTAGGACAATCTATACTTTTTAACAAAACATATGTGATATATATTCCAGGAAATCTTCCTACAAATTTTTCATTCAAGTTTATATCCTTCAATGCTAAATGATAAATTTAAAATAGATAACAAGCAAGTGCTAATGATCGAAGTCTGAGACCAGCCTAGTCTCCAACTACTATTTTCTAACATAGTTGCCTGAACACACAAGTAACATATACTTGCTGTTTAATGATACTTCCTAGTAAGTTCCCATGGACTTTGACATTTATGCCTTCAAAGGTAATCATACTTTTTTTTCTCTCCCTCACTCTATCAACATGGAAATAGAGGAACATTTTTTAATCTATTAATTCTATTAAGAACTATGTCATTTGTATCTTAAAGATTTCTCTGAAATTTTATACGCTTAAATTAACGTGGGAATCAGGCATCATACCACTTTTAAAAATCTCCTCCCGATTAGGTCTTTGTATTATGTTAGTGGCATCTAATCACTTAACCTTCAAATTAAAAAATATCTTTACCTGACAGATTCCCACAGCTGCACCATTATATAAACTGCTTATAAATTATTTACTTAAATTGAATTGCTTGTAAATTATAATTTTACATAATCTGGGAAAAAATAGAAATACTATTTTGAAAGATTTTCCTCACAGAGACATTCTTTTATGTAACAGTTTCAGTATGTTTCCTTGACAACATTTTTCCTAAGAATGTCTCATTGAGGCTGTGGTAAATGATTGATGTCTATTTCAAAAATAGAAAATATGAACATGCCATGTGTAGTTAAACATGTCATTATAATCATACAACCAAGTGTAGGTCATCAACATACTAGTTAAAGCTGTATTAAATATTGTTTATTTAAAAAAATGAAATTCACCAAAATGAACCTTTGGAAACTAGATGAAATAATAGTTTCCAGAATAAACATATGTAATAATGCCACAGGTGCTCTAAGGATAATTGATGTAGTTCTCAACCTTTTCCATAATTGTCTTAAACTGAACTTGTCATTCACTGAGGCATGCATTCATTATTGAGCTGTGTACTGTACCAGGTGCTGAACTTTCATTGGTAAACATCTCCTTGAAAAGTAATAAGTGAACAGAGAAAATAACATCTACTTTGTGTGGTAAATAGAGTTAACATTCTGCCTTTGTCTCATATTTAACAGATCAAGACTGTGAGACACATCAAAAAATTACTTAGTCCCTTCTGCCACAGGGTGGGATTGACACACATTTTCTAGATTATTTCCTAAGGAGTGTTCTCATGTGATAACCTAGTATTTAATCTAATATATGTGGTTGGTATTTTATTTTGGAGTCATGGAAAATAAAAAACAACCAAACTTTCCAATTGTGGGAGGAAGTATAGTAAGAATGTATTTTTTATTTAAATTTTTTTTATAAAAGCACATGCATGCCTAATCCACTACAGCTGGATGTTAACATAAAATGACTGTTTCAATGCACTCTCTTATGACTAGGACTTACAGCTGATCCAACAATCACAAGACTATCCCTCAAATTAGGAAATGGAACTGTTGATGGGCATTACAAAATATAATAACAGTAGATGACCATGGCCTAAAATCACAGCTCTAAAATCAGCTCAGGGTGCGAACTGCTCAAGATGTTACAGTGACTTGGCAAGTAATTAATCCTTTCTACTCCAAAGAGATGGATAAAATATAAAAAGAAAAATGGCATGGGTTTAAATACATGATAGACATCTCTACCAACTTGACAGGGAACAAAAGCCAAATGGTAAACAGGAGTCAAAGCAGATTATCTGTTTCAGAAATTGTGAAGCAAGCAATAGATGCTGAGAGCAAGAGGAAATTTAAAAATCCTTCACATAAAAATAAGGTGCTGAATCTCTAGCTCTAATCTCCAACCAATTGTGAGAGAGGACTATGAAAAAATAGGAGGGGAGTGGCTACCAAATGTTACCAGAAGCCATAGTTCATGCTGTGCTACAGCCGTAGTGCACCTGAACTGAATCTCTCAAAGGCTTTTCAGCTGGCAACTGAAGAATTTGGTTCAGAATGGAATCGAGAATATAAATTATTCTATTATAATGATACATGTGCATGTTTGTTCATTGCAGCGCTATTCACAATAGCAAAGACATGGAATCAACCCAAATGCCCTTCAATGATAGACTGGATAAAGAAAGTGTGGTACATATACACCATGGAATACTATGCAGCCATAAAAATGAATGAGATCACGTCTTTTGCAGGGACATGGTTGAAGCTGGAAGCCATTATCCTCAGCAAACTAATACAAGAACAGAAAACCAAACACTGCATGTTCTCACTTATAAGTGGGAGCTGAACAGTGAGAACACATGAACACAGGGAGGGGAACAACACACACTGGAGCTTGTCGGGAGAGGGTAGAGAGGTGGGAGGAGAGCATCAGGATAAATAGCTAATGCATGTCAGACTTAATACCTAGGTGATGGGTTGGTAGGTGTAGCAAACCACCATGACACATGTTTACCTATGTAAACATTTCCTAGGTACTATTAAATAAAACAATAAAGAAAAGAATAACTTACTAAAAAAGATAAAGTCTCTATGTCAAAATAGGTTTTGGGAGCAGATAGAAAAAAATCACTGATGATTCAGCTGAAGGGCACTAGAAAGCAAGATATTAGTAAGTGAAAATCAAGATTGTGGAATATAAACTAAATAAAGAGATGACTGCCTAGAACTGTGAAGAGATTGAGATTTTACTTTACCTTCAAGCTACCAGTCAGCCTGCTACAGTTTTATGGATGCTGACAAATCACTTTCTGAACTCAATCTTCCTGGTAAGAGAGTTTGCAGTTGCCTTCAAAGGTTTTTATTTTATTTTATTTTATTTTATTTTATTTATGTTCCATCCTGTATATGTACACTTACTAATATCTTGCTTTCTAGTGCCCTTCAGCTGAATCAACAGTGATTTTTTTTCTATCTGCTCCCAAAACCTATTTTGACACAGGAACTTTATCTTTTTTAGTGAGTTATTCTTTTCTTTATTGTTTTATTTAATAGTACCTAGGAAATGTACTAGGTACTCTTTTTAAAACTTTATACATATTAGCTCACTTAAGTAATAAGGGCCCAAAGCATCACAGTATGGACACCACAGTGTGGGCATCCTAGTGTAGACCCTGTGAGTAAGCCAGTAGAGGATACACAAAAGGACCCCTGGTATTTGGAGGGTAGATTATTGATGGTTTTCATAAGTGTTTGCATATGTCTATAAGAAATTGAGCAGAGTTCTCATTATTGCTCAGTCACTCTCTTAAAAAGCTCTAGGGATTTTTATAGAGAGATATATAGATAAATGGGCCAATAGATAGATAGAAAGATACATAAATACATACATAGATACATAGGTAGATGTAGGTATAGAGTAAAATATAGATTTCAGATATAAATATTTATATGTAGATGGGTAGACCCAACTTGACTTTAGATCAGGATTCTTATGGAAAAAACAAAGAAGTCATTTTATAGAAAACTGATGACATTAGGTTTATTTTTGTCTATTTTGCCTCATGTTGCAAACTTTGCATTCTGCTTGTAAAGCAAGGTGTGATTCTGATAGCATTTTACAAGAATTCTTTTATGGAAGGCATTGTATGGCAGCATAAAAAGAATCTTTAGTTTTATTATAAATAACAGTGTGTCCTTTGTACTACTGTTCTGCATTTTATGCTTTTCTAAAGGATGAAATCTTAACTTAATGAAGAATAAATTCCATCATTTCAAAAGATTTACAAGGAATTCTTCCATAAGAATTGTTTTATGTAGTAATTTCTCCTTCAACATTAAATATGTTATCAACTAACACAACTTTTCATAAATATATCTATTTCACAAAGCAAAGTACTTGTATGCAAACCATCTGGAGAATCTTTTCATCAGTTTTTACTTGACATCAATAGAAATGAATTTTCCTTCAGTTCAATCATTATGGATAAGTTACATTATTGTACCTTTTTTCTTCCCTTTCCTGTCTAATATGGTCAGCAGGACCCTCTATTTTAAATCTGCATAACACACTACATGATGTTTAGCATGCAGAGAAAAACAATAATTGTCTTCATTGCATATGCCATCTACTAAATAATGCTAGTCAGCAATCTGCCATTTTTCTTATTCATTTAACCATCCAAACAACATATATTTACTGAGCACACAGTATGTCCCAGGCTATGTAGATGAACGAAACAGTCATGTTCCCTGCCGTCATTGAGGTTACAGACTAGTTCTTAAAAAAAAAATATGACCCAAGATAAATTTATGATTGATTTCCTTGAGTAAGTCTAGTCCATCAAACAGCTAAAATTATAAATTGCTTTCCCATAACACACAGGCTGTTTTCAAAAACAAAACTATACAAGCATTAATACCAATTGTCCCTATGGTTTAGGAGAAAAAGAGAGTAAGAAAGATTATAAAACTGTTTCATTTTATTACAAAAATAAATCTCCTAAGCACATATACAGACCACATTGAGTTTCTCAGGAGGCCAAACAATGCTTTTGAGGTTTTTGATCACTATACATCTCCTCTGTCACTAAAATTGGGAAATAATTGTCAAAATCTCCTGAGAGTTAAGATAAATTATCATAATATCATAATAAAGCCTGCCATGATTTGACAAGTTTTATAATAATCCCGACACTTGCCATGGTTGTGCCTTTTACCTGGAAATAAAGCTTTTTTCTCCGACAGCAAAGATTATTTTTCTTGAAGCTACCAACAAAAACAAAGAGAAGATGACAGTGCATTAGTTCCATGGTGTGGCTGTCACAATTCAATGGAAATCTTGGATCAAAACTTACAGTTTCAATCAGTGACTTCATTCCAGGTAAAGCCGATGACCTCTATAAGCCCCTTATGAGTGTGTACACTCAGGACACAGTACAGCCCCCATCCAATGCACCTGTTCATGCACAGAGAAGTAGCTATGGAGAACCACCATACATATTCTAATTTGAAAGTATGGTCAAAGAACATACCAACATACTAAAGTAATTATCCTCAAATTCAGTAGAGGAAGAGAACAAAAAGATGGGAAGACAGACATTTCAAATCACACAGACTGCTCTTGTCTAAAAAGTGCAAACTGGTCTTTAAAAATAAGTTCATTTTTAGTACCAAATGTGTGCATTTCCCTTCAAATTTTTAACTATGAGTGTCCTTCCTAATTATATGTTTGTGCACAGTATCAAATTCCTCTGAAGTCTTCTTCTGTGGTTAACAGCCTATGTACTATCTCCTCTTAATTACTGCTCATGCCCCCCTCAGTGTGAATAATGCCTAAAGCAGATGGTGTCTCCTCCTATGAAGCAAGCATTTGGCCAAAACAGAACAACAGAGACAATTTCCAAAGTCTGATGGGTACTCTTCAGTCTGATTGCCTCTCTTTATCATAATTTCTCAGGGATGTGGCATCATTGAGACTCTTTTGTCAGATCTCAGTCTGTTCCTCACCCCTAAGCAACACCATCTCATAGACAGAGAAACATAATTTAAAAGTTCAAGAATTCCAGAACTTTACAGTCACAAAAAAAT
This sequence comes from Pongo pygmaeus, assembly GCF_028885625.2. NCBI lineage: Eukaryota > Metazoa > Chordata > Mammalia > Primates > Hominidae > Pongo > Pongo pygmaeus. The sequence goes on along the minus strand of NC_072377.2, from coordinate 124,172,792 downwards.
CATATTAATACAGTGTTCTATTTACATGATACCTGTTTAATATCAAACAATGCAATTCAATGTAAGCCAAAGAAATCATTTCTAAAATTCAAATTCGGAGAAATGTCATTTAAACTCTACACTTCTGGCCAGGCATGGTGTCTCATGCCTGTAATCCCAGCACTTTGTGAAACTGAACCAGGAGACTCAATTGAGCCCAGGAGTTTGAAGCTGCAGCGGAGTCCTGATTGTGCCACTGCGCTCCAGCATGGGTGACAGAGTGAAATCCTGTCTCAAAAAAATAAAATACATGAAATAAATGCTACACTTCTGCTTTCCACCTTGTAAGGTCTTGGAGAGTATATTGTATAACCATTTTTCATAATTATTATTTTCTACATTACTATGAACTATTTTCTTCTTGGGTCAATGCAAAACATTACTGTTCCTAATGATTACCTTTGAAATGATCACCAACAGTATTAGTCAAAGTCATCAGTACATTTACAGTAAAAACTTAAACATTACTTAATGTGGTTTGGCAGTTTCTAATATAGCAAGTAGGGAAATTGAAAGTAATCATATTACAATACAATATAACAAGGTGTATATATTGAAAAATAGAACATTCTAATGGAATTAAGTTTCCACTTTGTAAAGGCAATATATGAGCCAAGTTGGGAGAGACGAATGTTTAGAAACCATAAATAATCCTTTCAAATCATGACAGGCAATTTTACTTGCACACAAATATATGATTTTTAAATGAACAAAGATTTTTTTTTGGCAAGTACCTTACAAAATATCTAGTTTATGCCATCAAAAAACCATTTATTTGAATATAGAAGCGATCTTTGAGTAAGTATTTTCACCGTAGGAAAATCTTCCCAGCCATTGAAAACACTTTTAATCAAGCAAAGCTTCTATATTCCAAATCCCACAATTAACCATTTCCTATAAATGTACTCTCACACCAAAAACCTAGCCCATGAGGAGAAGTACAAATTAGAGAATAGAAACATTCAAAGAAGCAATATTGCCAGTTACTCTTAATCTCACTCTGTCTGGTATCTCTAGTTCCAATTCAGTAGACAGAAAAGCCACTCACTCTCACCATAGCTAAATAGTGAAAAGACCATTTGCCCTTGGCGTGCTCAAATCTCATTACCTTTGCGCTCTTCCAACACCAACTTCATGGCTTTACTTGGTTCTTCATTTATTCTATACCTATTTATTAAGTATCTAGTATGTACCAGAAATTTTCCTAAAAAGCAAATACTCGGCCGGGCGCGGTGGCTCATACCTGTAATCCCAGCACTTTGGGAGGCCGAGGCGGGTGGATCATGAGGTCAGGAGATCGAGACCATCCTGGCTAACACAGGTGAAACCCCGTCTCTACTAAAAATACAAAAAAAATTAGCCGGCATGATGGCAGGCGCCTTTAGTCCCAGCTACTTGGGAAGCTGAGGCAGGAGAATGGCATGAACCCAGGAGGCAGAGCTTGCAGTGAGCCGAGATCGTGCCACTGCACTCCAGCCTGGGTGACAGAGTGAGACTCTGTCTCAAAAAAAAAAAAAAAAAAAAGTAAATACTCAAGTGAACAAAAGCTAACATGATTTAGCAGAGAAGATAGACATAAACTAACAAAAACACACAGTAGAGGGAAAACCATTACCATGATTAAGTGTCATGAAGGGAAGGCATACAGTGTCATGTTAGTTTATCATGGGAGGATTTGCTGTAGTCAGGGAGAAGAGCTAAGGTTTCTCTGACAGAGTGATCCTTGGTGGACATTTGAATTTGTGTGATGTGAAGGTTGGAGGAGAACAGATGAAGCATCTCAGGAAGAAGGAAGAGAATGCACAGCATAGAGAATGTGGAAGGGAAGTAGCAAGAAAATGAAAAAAAAAAATAGAGAGGGGGACATAGAAGCCATTGTAGTCATGCAGGAGAGAAGATGGTAGCTTGAACAGGGCAATGGCAGTAATAATGATCTAGAGGCAGAGAGAGAAAACAGGGAGAGATATTTAAGTTGTGAAGCTTCCAAAACTTCGGTATGGCTTGGATATAGAATGTAAGGTTCCAGGAGGTATTAGGGTGACTCTAGGTTTCTGGCTTTGGTAGTGTCTGGAATATGACAATGTTTACTGAGATAGAAGACAGGAGACAAGGACTAGGTTTGATAATGGAGACAGGCAGAAAGAAGGAGGGCAATCCAAGAGCTGATTTGGACAGAATTTTCACACCTCATCAATGTAAAGTTGTCAGCATGGCAATTAGGTAGATGGGTCTAGGTCCTAGAGATAAGATCTGGCTGGAAGTATTTATTTGTGAGTCTTTTGCATACGGGTAAGAATTGAATGTTAATGTGGATTCCATGTCCAGAGCAAGAGTCCAGAGGGGAAAAAAGAGAGCCTAGGCTCCAGCTTTGAGGAAACCCAAATTTAGTGGCTTAACAAGTGAGAATGAGTTTGCAAAGCTAACCTCTATCCCTTTGGTTGCCTTCCTGAAACCATATGATTAAAAATCAACCAGGAGAATAAGGTGTCGTGAAGCCAAGGAAAAGGAATGTGTAAGGAATGGTGGAAAGAAAATACACATTAAAAGCTAGAGAAAGGTTAAGAAAGATGGGGATTGATAAATGCCCTGGGAAGGTGATTACTGACTATGTGAGAGCTGTATTGGTAGAGTAATGTGAGATAAGTGGATGCCAGACAGGACTGCATAAAAAGGTGAATGGGAAATGAAGAAATTGAGAAAAAAGTCCACTGTAAATGGCCTTCAGGACCCCAGCTAGGCCTGCCCCTCACAGCCCTGGTCTTCTAAAGCTTCACAGGACTTTGACAAGACTCCACATTCATTCACATTAGGCCAGAAATCCTAGTTCTCCATCCACAACCCATTTAGGAGTCACATTAAAGCTACTGAGTCAGACTCTCTAGCTGTACAAATTTGGCTTTGGTTGATCTGTTACTGGAATTAGACACCAGCTCTGGCCTTACGCTATAACCTAGTATGCCCAAACTTTAGCCATTCATATGCAACTGCCACAATTACTATCATGTGGCACTCCCTGTACTATCCTTTCCTTACTGTCATTCTTTGAATTGGCCCACTTTAAAATATAAATTAGTTTATCATTAAAGGGAAATTTAATGCCAAGACTATGAATAAAAAGCTGTCATTAACCATAAATGGCAGGTGATTGTAATTAAATAAAAAAACAATGAAAGCAAAACATTATTAAATTTCAGCTAGATACTTTAGCCCATACTTTAAGCAACAGGTGAGAGGTGCTGATTAGCAAGGGAGATTTTAAAATATAGTCATCCCAAAACACAGTTGAATGTTTTTATTGGGTGATATGCTTATTTTTGTGCAAGTTCTAAAATTGTAATGTTTTCTGTCTACAAATTCAGAGTGAAAAAAATAGATACAAACTTCTTTCCTAGTTTGCTTTAAATTATGAGGCTATTACACTGTCTTATCTCATAATTGTCATAAAAAATACTTAGAATCTCCTTCCTATAAGATTATTCATAGAATTAATATTTGTCACAGCCCACAGTTAGTTATCCTTAGGGGTCAAATTTAAAGAATTTGGCATAGTAATACAAGGTGTCTATTCATTCAAGAAACATTTAGTGAGAACCTTGCACATTCCATGTATTGCCCCAGGTGCTGGGGTTCAGGTATGAATAAGACAAAGTCCCTGTAATCAAGGAGTTTGCTACTAAGAGAGAATATGGACATGAAACAAGTCATAATTCAGAGTCAAAAGGACAATAAAGTTTAGAAAAGGGAGGGATTAACTGTTTAACTATCTGGGCTGGGCAGGATGGGGCAGGTTGTCAGGAAAATTGTCAGAAAAGATTTACACACACTCTCCAGATTATCTTTGCTTATTATGTGATAATTTTTAACTGTGCATGTGCCAAGAGCTACTGGATATATTTCTCATATAAATGCCTCCTACATATTTTTTATAGAGTCTTTGTTTTATTCTAGTTGAAAGATTCACTCATATTTGTTAGTAGTTTTATTTTTCTCCTGGGAGAAGAAAAGTTTTCAATTAGAAGGAAACATTATCTGGCTGGAGAACACTGTGATAGGAGTCAGGAAACTCTTGTCCTCTGATCATTATCCATGCGACCTTGTGAAAATCACAGTATTTCTGAACTGCAATTTCTTCTTTTAAAAAACAAGGTTAATAAATCCAAAATGCTTTTATTATAAGTAGCCTAGAACTTCTATTTTTTGCATAATTTATAGTAAAAGGGAAAAATGCTTAAGAAGAATAATTTAATTAAAAATAAATAAAATCTAAATTACAAAATGATTATCAGATAATTATGACTTGATATCAAACTTTCGATATCCAAAATAGCTATCTTAAGGGAAAGGATTCAATCCAAATTTATTTCAGCTAATTTGAGGAAGAAATGTAGTCATTCTATAATAATGGCAAGCTACATAAATGATACATGGAGTATAAATGTACTTATTATAACAGCGAACAAACCTTTATAATTATATTTGATTCAGAATACATTGAGAAAAGTCTACCGAGTTATATACCAAACTACCAACAGTAGTTATACGTGAGGAAGGAAGTAGGTGGGTAAGTGGGGCTTGCATATGGCAAAGGTCAACTGATGATGAGCAGCTGGAGGGAAAGTGGGGCAGAGATAAAGGCAGATTTTAACTTTGTATTCTACATAATTGTGTTCTTAGAATTTTACAGTAACAATTTTTCATGTATTATTTAGATAACTAAGACAAATTTTAAATTAGAAGGATTCTGGGTTCAAAGAGATGGACTAAGCATCCACATTTATCTCTCTTTTTCACCAGCCTGTTGAAACAACAGAATAAACATACAAAATGAATAGAACTATAACAATGCAAAGAACGTGTCATAGTCATCAGCTCGCAAAGGATTTCAATGAATTTCTAGGAAACAGTGGATTCAAGCAAGTCGATGGATAAAACTAGGGGAAATGCTGGCTGTAGCGAAGCTGAAAGTTGAGCCCAGTGACTGAACTTCAAAGACCGGAAGCTGAGTGAGCACATACTGAGGCTAGCAGTGGGAACAGGGCAGAACACAAGGGGTTTAACTGTGCAGCAACCTCTGCTGGTTACTGTCTCCAGTTCCTGTCTCAACCACACAGCTTTCTTCTGGGTGTCTATTCACAGGTAGAATACTTGGTGCAGAGCAAGGGCAGAGGTCATCTCTAAAGCAATCCAATTAACTGCAGATAAACTTCCAGGGTACAAGTTGGTACTCCCAGATGAAAGCACTTATTTAGGCATTTAAGGATCCCCTTGGGGCCTGGCGCGGTGGCTCATGTCTGTAATCCCAGCACTTTGTTTGGGAGGCCAAGGTGGGTGGATCACGCGATCAAGAGATCGAGACCATCCTAGCCAACATGGTGAAACCCCATCTCTACTAAAAATACAAAAATTAACCGGGTATGGTGGTGCACACCTGTAGTCACAGCTACTTGGGAGGCTGGGGCAGGAGAATTGCTTGAACCCGTAAGGCAAAGGTTGCAGTGAGCCAAGATTGCCACTGCACTCCAGCCTGGGTGACAGAGTGAGACTCTGTCTCAAAAAAAAAAAAAAAAAAGTCCCTTGCTCACCTCTGCTTACATAGTCTGAAAAGAAAGCTGCCAGTCAATAAGTTCTGCCCACAAACACAGAGTTCTCATTTAGATGAGAAACATAGAAAAAACAGTTCTGCTTATGCAACAGTAGAAGAAAATGTACATTGACTACTAGCTTAATCAAACAGTGTGCATTATTCTTAATCATGAAAAAATAATCAAGTTTCAGAAAAATAAAGGATTTGAAGTTATCAAAGAAAGAATAAAAACTTACTAGAGTTGGAGATAAATGATTTTCAGATTGGAAGATCTCCTTGGTCCCTGAGCAAATGAATGAAAAGCCCATACCTAAAGACTTATTTGTAAAATTTCAGAATACCCATAGTAAAAATGAAGGTTCTAAAAATTCATCATAGTTTAAAAAGTTACGTCTCTAAAGAAATTATAATCATATTGGCCTCAGACTTCATTAGCCACACTGAAAATTATTTTAAACTTAGAATACCCAAATTATCCATCAGGGAAGGGAATGGTAAGATGGCATTTTTATACATGCAAGAAATGTTAAAGGGTGTTTTTTCTACTCACAGCCTAACTCCTAGCCAGATAAACATAAAACTTACCTCAGTTACTTTTACCCAATACATCATGTCTGGCTTTCAACAAAAAAAATTACAAAGCATGCTAAAATGAAAAAAAAAATCACAGCTTGAAGAAACAGAGCAAACATTAGAACGAGATTTAGATATGGCAGAGATTTTAGAATTATCAGACTAGGGATTTAAAACAACTATGATTAACTTGCTAAGAGTTCTAATGGGAAAAAGGGGACAACATGCAAGAACAGATGGGTAACATAAGCAAAGAGACGGAAACTAAGAAAGAATCAAAAGGAAATGCTAGAAATAAAAACACTGTAACAGAAATAAAGACTGCCTTCTATGAGATCATCAGTAGACTGAATATGACTGAAGAAAGAATCCGTGAGCTTAAAGATATGCCAGTAAGACTTCAAACTCAAAAGCAAAAAGAAAAATAGATGAAATCAAATGTCCAAGAACTGTGGTCCAATTACAAGAGGGGTAAACCGCATAATAAGAATTGCAGAAGGAAAAGAGAGAGAGAAAAGGAAAAAATATTTGAAGTTATAATGGCTAAGAATTTTCCATAATTAATGACAGACACCAAACCACAAATCTACAAAGTGCAAAGAACATCAAGCAGAATAAATACTAAAAATTTGACAATTAAACATGTCATATTCAAATGCAGAAAATCAAAGACAAGGAGAAAATCTTGAAGAAAGAAAAAGCAACCAAAAAAACCCAGGAAAATGAAAACTATGCAGAAGACTCACGACTCTAAATTGTTGCTAACTAAACTGTGCAAGATTATGAGAAAACTACCATAGAGCCTAAAGTACAATAATAATAATAATAATAATAATAATAATAATAATAATAATAATAATAAAAAGATTATGAGAAAACGTTGAAGTGTAAGAAAAAATGCTTTATTTGGCCTTGATGCCACGCTCTTCCCCAAGTGGCATGGGGGAGAAGACAGAAATAAAAACTTATTATGATGTGATAAGTTTGTAACTTATTACACTTTTGATGTAATGATGTAAACACTTGTTATTAATTTTCAGATTTAAGAATTAGCCTATAGAAATGCACAAGATTAATTATGATTACAAAATAAATTGTAAATGTTTTCAATTTGATAAATGTAGAGTTATAACTGCTAGAAGTTGAGTGATGGAAAGACAGTTGTGTGGAAAAGTTAGTGACTCTAAAACATCCATCTTACATATCAGGGATTCAAAGGAGAATATTGAAAGTGGATGTAAAATTGGCCAGGCACAGTGGCTCACGCCTGTAATCCCAGCACTTTGGGAGGCCAAGGCAGTAGGATCGTTTGAGCCTAGGATTTCAAGACTAGCCTGGACAACATGGAGAGTCCCCATCTCTACAAAAATACAAAAAATAAAAAATAATAGCCAGACATGGTGGCATGCACCTTTAGTCCCATCTACTCAAGAGGCTGAGGTGAGAGAATCACCTGAGTCAAGGAAGTCGAGGCTGTGACCACACTACTATACTCCAGCCTAGGTGACAGAGCAAGACCCTGTCTCAAAAAATAAAATAAAATAAAGTGAATGTCAAATAATAAACGTATATGGATATTACCGGAAGTTAGAATGGGAACCATTAGGAAATTTTATAAATTAGAAGAAATGGAAAGAAGGAAAATGGGGCAAAGTGGTGGAAATTATGCAAGGGAGAGAAATGCATTCCTTAGGAATGCAGGTAATGTCAGCAGCTCTACTCTAGTGGTCATAAATCAAAAAATAAAGGAATTATCATAGTATTTACAGTGATAAAGGTAATGACTAGAATAACTAGAAACAGATACAATTAAAATAATAGGTTGCCCATGATAAGTAGGTGTGAGAATAGGATAGAGTGAGGACAAAAAACAAAAACTCATTATGTATTTAAAATTATTCTGTCTTTCTTACTTTGTAACATAGACATATATTTCTCTGATAAAAAATAAAACTTTAATGATTTTAAAAAGAGAATTTTAAAATAAATTTTTAAAACCTTTAATATTGTAAGAGTCATTTCATGAGAAGCCCAGTAAAGATGGTTTTAAATGGGCCTCATTCATCTAAGCTAGCAGCATAGAACCCTACCAGAAAGGGTGATGTCCTTGGGTAGTCAGTCTTTTTACTAGAACTTCAAACGCCTGAAGAAGATAAAACAAACTTGACATATCCCTTAGCACAGTGTGTTCACTACTGAGAAAAAAGAAGCTGCCTATAAAGTAGTGAGAGAGGATGTCCCACAGTGAAAATACTTCTCAACAAAGAACACTAAGAGAGAAAGATTAACATAGGAATTTGCCCATCAGGATGAATAAAACCTAAGAAAGAAAAAAGAAACCTGGAGATATGCAGTATAAGATTGTACTGTGGATTGTGCTACAACCGAAGCTAGTATTCAAGCATCAAGAATAGGAAGATACTCAACATGCTTTAACTCTGAAAAACCGGAAATATGTCACAAATTCACAATTATCAGTTAGTTATGGTAAGGAGATGAGTCTAATGCCTAGCCTTAAGTGGGCATTCAGGTTCACCAATAGAAAAGAAAAAAGGGTTTAGAGTTCAAGGATCAAGATTCAAGCCTATGCTTTGCCACTTACTACGTATGGGACACTGGGCAACTCATGTAAGTTTTCTAAAACAGTTTTCTTTTTTGTCTGTATCTCAATTTCTATCTCTTTCAGAAGTAATAAAGAATAACAATAATACTAGCATCAGCAAGGACAAAAATAACAATCATCCCAACTTACCTGCTATGCTTATTCTAAAGATAATGTGGGATATATACTTTACACTTGCCAAAAGCCATGCAAATATCAGTTCTGATAATTATCCTCCAGGAGCAGCTTCCTTCTCCCTGAGAAGGGAAGGGAGACTGCTGTGACTGCTATCCCTACTTGATGACCACTGTGCTTCTTTCCCTACTGGGAGCCTAATCAAATGGAGCTGGGGAGGACAAGAAGCTGAAGGAGATCATGGCAGCTACTTAATACTGCCAGATTAACCAATCAACTTCTATTAGGAAATTCTGAGGTATTAGACGCAAATCTTTCCTATAACTTGCCACTCATATCTGCAGGGTACTATGAAAATTATAAACAAACATGAATAATATAACTAATTTATCACTGTAGCATAGAAACTTTATAGTTGACAAAACATTTCTATGTAACTTAAAGGTTTTAGAATTTTAGTGACTGGTAGGTAGTTTTGATTAAAAGAAAAAATTATTGCATAGAAAAAAATACATGAGATTGAGAAACAAGTTTTTAACATGTATTTGACAATAGATATTTGCAGAAGAAATTTTGTAACTGTTAACTTTTGGGTTTATGTCTATTTAGTAGCAATAAAATGTCGGCAGGACATTGGGAATACAAACCAGACAGTGAAACAAGTTCCATGCAGAGGGTTTATATTCCTGTGACCTTAAGAACTAATTGAGTCAGCATTTTCATCTTGCTCCAGCGAGATGTCAGAAGAGAAAACTCCAACAATTGTCCCCCTGGGGCAAAAACACCAAGTCAACAACTATCTACACACACACACACAAAATACCTTCATAAGAACCAAAACTTAGGTAAGCACTCATGGTACCTGGTTTTAACTTCATATCGCTGAAAGAGGCACTGAAGAGACAGCAAAAATAGCCTTGAATCACTCATGCCATCCCTCCCCACCCGCAGCAGTGGAGGCAAGGTGCAGAGAGCATCTCTGGGCACTAGGAGAGGGAGAACACAGAAATTATAAGGCACTGAACTTAGTGCTGTCTTGTTAGAGCAGAAAGGAAAACTGGACCAAACTCAGTTAATGCCCACCCACAAAGGGAGCCTTTAAACGACCCCTACCCAGAGGAGAATCACCAATCCCAGTGGTCTGAACTTCAGTGTGTGCAAACATTGCCTCAGAGAGCCAAAGTGCCATCCCCTAACCCCAGGCTGCACAGTTCACAGCTCCAAAAGAGACTCTTCCCTCCACTCAAAGACAGAAAAGGCAAGATTAGGGAGGACTTTTTCCTGCATCTTGGATATCAGCTCAGCTACAGCAGTATAGGGCATCAGTCAGAGTCAGGAGGCTCCCATTCTAGGCCCTAACTCCCAGATGACATTTCTAGACACATCTTGGGCCAGAAGGGAACCAGCTACCTCCAAGGAAAGAACCCATTCCTGCCAGCATGCATCACCTGCTAACTGAAGAGCCCTTGGGCCCTGAATAACCAACAGCAACATCCCAAGTACTAGATCGAGGGTGTTGGTGAGCCTCTGAGACTTGCTGGCTTCAGGTGAGACCCAGCACATTATAGGGTGTGGTGGCTATGGGGCAAAACTCCTCCTGCTTGAGAAAAGCAGAGGGAAAAGTAAAGGAGACATCTTGCACCTTAGGTACCAACATCATCACAGTGGCACAGAGCACTAAGTAGACTCTTGGGGTCCCCGGTTCCAGGGTTTGACTCTTGGATAGCAGTTCTGGACCTGCCCTAAGTCAGAGGAGAGCCCACTGCCCTGAAGCGTGAGTCCCAGGCCGGGCAGCATTCACTATAAGCTAACTTAAGAGACCTTGGGCCTTAAGGGAACGTCAGTGGTAGTCTGGCAGTTCTCCTTGTGGCCAGGGTTGGCAGGGGCTATAGGGTGATACTCCTCTCTTTTTGGAAAGGGGAGGAAAGAGTGGGAAGAACTGCATCATGTGGTTTAAGTGCCAGCTGAGCTGCAATACAATAGAATACCAGGTATACTTCTAAGGTTTTTTACTCTAGTCCCTGACTCCTGGATGACACTTCTGGACCCACCTGGGGCCTGGTGGACCTCACTTCCCCAAAGGGAAGGACAGAGACCTGGATGGCTTTACCACCTACTAATTGTAGAGCCCCAGGGCCTTAAGTGAACACAGGCATTAACTAGGGAGTGGGTACAACAGGCCTTGGGTGAGACCCAGCACTATGCTGTCTTCAGGTCTACCACAGCCCAGTTGTAGTGGTGGTAAACACAGGGATGTTTGTGTCATCCCACCCCCAGCTTTTGGTAGCTCAGAACAGAGAAAGAGACCCTATATGTTTTGGAGAAAGTAAGGGAAGAGAACAAGGGTCTCTGCCTGGTAATCTAGAGAATTCTCCCAGATCTTGTCCAAGACCATCAAGGTGTTATCTCCAGGAGTCTGTAAGAACAACAGTGTTACTGGGCTCGGGGTGCCCCCTAAAGCAGAAACAGTTTAGATCACAACACACAAGTCCTTTCAAATATCTGGAAAGCCTTCCCAAGAAGGACAGCTACAAATAAGCAAAGGCAGTGAAGACTATAATAAATACCTAATTCTTCAATGCCCAGACACAAAAGAACATCTGCTAGTACCAACACCATACAGGAAACCATGACTTCACCAACTAAACTAAATAAGGCACCAGGGACCAATCCTGGAGAAACAGAGATATGTAACTTTTCAGGCAGAAAATTCAAAATAATTATGTGGAGTAAACGCAAAGGAATTCAAAATAACACAGAGAAGGAATTTAGAATTCTATTGGATACATTTAACAAAGAGATTGAAATAATTAAAATGAATCAAGCAGAAATTCTGGAGCTGAAAAATTCAATTGACACACTAAAGAATACATCAGAGTCCTTTAATAGCAGAGTAGATCAAGCAGAAGAAAGAATAGGTGAGCTTGAAGACAAGCTACTTGCGAATACACAGCCAGAGGAGATTAAAAAAAGGAATTTAAAAAGACAATGAAGCGCATGTAGAGGAAATAGAAAATAGCCTCAAAAGGGCAAAACTGAGAGTTATGGGCCTTAAAAAGGAGGTAGAAAAAGAGACAGGGATAGAAAGTTTATTCAAAGGAATAGTAACAGAGTACTTCCCAAATCTAAAGATATCAATATCCAAGTACAAAAAGGTTATAGAACACCAAGCATATTTAATCTGAAGAAGACTATCTCAAGGCATTTAATAATCAAACTCCCAAAGGTCAAGAATAAAGAGAAGATCCTAAAAGCAGCAGGAGAAAAGAAACAAATAGCATACAATGGAGCTCCAATACATCTGGCACCAGACTTTTCAGTGGAAACCTTACAGGCCAGGAGAGAGTGGCATGACATATTTAAAGTGCTGAAGGAAAAAAAGTTTATTCTAGAATAGTATATCCCATGAAAATATTTTTCAAACATAAGAATAAAGAAAGACTTTTCTAGACAAACAAAAGCTGAAGGATTTTATCAACAGCAGACCTGTCCTACAAGAAATGCTAAAGGGGGTACTTCAGTGAAAAAGAAAGGAAGTTAATGAGCAATAAGAAATCATTTGAAGGTACAAAACTCACTGGTAATAGTAACTACACAGAATATCAAAACACTGTGAATGTGGTGTACAAACTACTCTTAAGTAGAAAGACTAAATGATGAACCAATCAAATATAATAACTACAACAGCTTTTCAAGACATAGCCAGTACAATAAGATATAAATGGAAAAAACAAAAATTTTAAAAGCAGGAGAAAAAAGTTAAAGTGAGTTTTTATTAGTTTATGCAAATACTGTTAAGCTGTTATAAGGTTAAAATACTGGGTTGCGGCTGGGTGCAGTGGCTCACGCCTGTAATCCCAGCACTGTGGGAGGCCGAGGCAGGCGGATCACGAGGTCAGGAGATCGAGACCATCCTGGCTAACATGGTGAAACCCCATCTCTAGTAAAAATACAAAAAATTAGCCAGGCGAGGTGGCGGGCACCTGTAGTCCCAGCTACTCGGGAGGCTGAGGCAGGAGAATGGTGTGAACTCTGGGGGGTGAGCAGAGATCGTGCCACTGCACTCCAGCCTGGGTGACAGCGAGACTCCGTCTCAAAAAAAAAAAATACTTGGTTGCAAGATAGCATTTGCAAGCTTCATGGTAAACTCAAATCAAAAAACATACAATGGATACAGAAAAAAATAAGAAACAAGAAGTTAAATCATATCACCAGAGAAAATCATCTTCACTAGAGGAAGACAGAAAGGAAAGAAAGAGAGACACAAAACTGCAGAAAACAAATAACAAAATGACAGGAGTAAGTCCTTACTTATCAATAATATTTAATGTAATGTAAATGAACTAAACTCTACTGTCAAAAGACATAGACTGGCTGAATAGATTTAAAAAAAAAAAAAACAAGACCCATTCATCTGTTGTCTCCAAGAAACACACTTCACCTATGAAAATGCATGTAGACTGAAAAGAAAAGGATGGAAAAAGATAATCCATGCGAATGAAAACCCAAAAAGAGCAGGAGTTGCTATACTTAGACAAAATAGATTTCAAGACAAAAGCTATAAGAAGAGACAAAGAAGGTCACTATATAATGATAAAGGGGTCAATTCAGGAAGACGATATAACAATTTTCAACATATATCACTCAACACTGGAACATCCATATATATAAAGGAAATATTATTAGAGTTACAGAGAGAGAGAGGCCCCAATACAATAATAACTGGAGACTTTAACACCTCACTTTCAGCATTGGACAGGTCTTATAGACAGAAATCAACAAAGAAACACCAGACCTAATCTACGCTACAGACCACATGGATCTAATAGATATTTGCACAGCATTTCATCCAAGGGCTACAGAATACACAATCTTTTCCTCAGCAAATGAATCATTCTCAAGAATAGACCATATGTAAGGTCATGAAACAAGTCTTAACAACATTAAAAAAATAATAATATCAAGCATCTTCTCTGACCACAATGGAATAAAACTAGAAATCAATAATAAGAAGAATCTTGGAAACCATACAAAATACATGACAATTAAACAATATGCTCCTGAATCACCAGTGTGTCAATGAAGAAATTAAGAAGGAAATTGAAAAATTGTATTGAAACAAATGATAATGCAAACACATCCCAAAACCTATGGGATACGGCAAAAGCAGTGCTCAGAGGGAAGTATCCAGTTACAAGTGCCTACATCAAAAAAGAAGAAATATTTCAAATAAGAACAAACCAAACCCAAAATTAGCAGAAGAAAATAAATAATAAAAATAAGAGCAGAAATAAATAAAATTGAAATAAAAATACAATACAAAAGATTAATGAAGCAAAAAGTTGTTTTTTAAAAAAACAAAATTAACAAATCTTTAGCCAGACTAAGAGAATCAAAATAAATAAAATTAGAAATGAAACAAGAAATACGATAACTGCTACTGCAGCAATTCAAAGAATTGTTAGTGGCTACTACGAGCAGCTATATGCCAATAAATTGGAAAATCTAGAAGAAATGGACAAGTTTCTAGATACACACAACCTACCAAGATTGAAGCAGGAAGAAATCCAAAGCCTGAACAGACCAATAACAAGTAACCAGATCAAAGCCATAATAAAAACTATCCCAGTAAAGAAAAGCCCAGGACCTGATGACTTCACTGCTAAATTCTACCAAACACTTAAAGAACTAATATCAGTCCTATTAAACTATTTAAACTATTCCTATTTAAACTATTCCAAAAAATAAAGGAGGAAGGAATACTTCCAAACTCATTCTATGAGGCCAGTTTTACCCTGATACCAAAACCTGACAAAGACACATCAAAAAAAGAAGAAAGAAAGAAAGAAAAAGAAATGAAAACTACAGGCCAATATCTTTGATGAATATTCATACAAAAATTCTCAACAAAGAAGGAGATGCAAGAGTGGTTCAACATATGCAAACCAGTCAACATGACACATCATATCAACAGAATGAAAGACAAAAATTATATGATCATTTCAATTGATGCTGAAAAAGCATTTGATAAAATTCAACATCCCTTCATAATAAAAACTCTCAAAAAACTGTATAGAAGGAACATAGCTCATCATAATAAAAGCCATATATGACAGACCCACAGCTAGTATCATATGGAATGGGGAAAAACTGACAGCCTTTCCTGTAAGATCTCGGACATGATAAGGATGCCTACTGTCACCACCATTATTCAACATATTACTGGAAGTCCTAGCTAGAGCAATCAGACAAAAAACAAACCAAAAAAAGTCATCCAAATTGGAAAAGAATAAGTCAAATTATTTTTGTTTGCTGATGACATGATCTTATCTTTCAAAAAACCTAAAGACTGCTCAAGAAAACTATTAGAACTGATAAACATTCAGTAAAGTTGCAAGATACAAGATCAACATACAAAAATCAGGAGCATTTCTGTATGCCAACAGTGAACAATGTGAAAAAGAAATTTTTAAAAATCTCATTTACAATAGCCACACATAAAGTTAAATACCTAGGAATTAACCAAAGAAGTGAAAGTTTTCATAATGAAAACTATAAATTGAAGAGAACAACAAAAAAATTGAAAAAATAATTTATATTCATGGATTGTCAAAATCAATATTGTTAAAAATGTCCATACTATCCAAAGCAATCTACAAATTCAATGCAATCCTTATTAAAATACCAATGACATGTTTCACAGAAATAGAAGAAATTATAAAATTTATATGGAACCACAAAAGACCTGGTATAGCTAAAGCTATCCCAAGCGAAAAGAACAAAATGAAAGGAATCACATTACCTCACTTCAAATTATATTTGAAGGCCTAGGAAACAGGCTGGGTTACAGAACCCAGAGATATAGTAACGAAAACAGCATGGTACTGGTATGAAAAGAGACACATAGACCAATGGAACAAAATAGAGAACCCAGAAACAAATCCACACACCTACCGTGAACTCATTTTTGACAAAGATGCCAAGAACATATACTGGGGAAAAGACAGTTTCATCAATAAATGATCCTGGGGAAAGTGGATATCCATATGCAAAATAATGAAACTAGGGCCAGGTGCAGTGGCTCCTGCCTGTAATTCCAGCACTTTGGGAGGCTGAAGCAGGCAAATCATCTGAGGTTGGGAGTTCGAGATCAGCCTGGCCAACATAATGAAACCCATCTCTAGCAAAAATACAAAAATTAGCTGGGCATGTTGGCACACGTTTGTAATCCCAGCTACTTGGGAAGCTGAGGCAGGAGAATCACTTGAACCCAGGAGGCAGAGGTTGCAGTGAGCCAAGAACATGCCACTGCACTCCAGTCTGGGTGACAGAGCAAGACTCTATCTTAAAAAATGATAATAATAATAAATAAGTAAATAAATAAATAAATCAGATCAAAACAACCCCTATCTCTCTATATATACAAAAATCAAATCAAAATTGATTACAGACTTACATCTAAGACTTCAAATTATTAAATGACTACAATAAAACACTGGGGAAACTCTCCAGGATGTTAATCTGGGCAAAGATTTCTTGGGCAATACCTCACAAGCACAGGCAACCAAAGCAAACATGGACAAATAAGATCACATCAAGTTAAAAAGCTCCTGCACAGCAAAAGATACAAGAAACAAAGTGAAAAGACCCACAGAATGGGAGATAGTATTTGCAAACTACTCCTTTGACAAGGTATTAATAACAAGAATATTTAAGGAGCTCAAACAACTCCACAGGAAAAAGTCTAATAATCCAATTAACAAATGAGCAAAAGACTCAAATAGACATTTCTCAAAACTAGACATAAAAATGGCAAACAGACATATGAAAGGTACTTGTATTAGTCTGTTCTCACTCTGCTATAAAGAACTACATGAGACTGAGTAAGTTATGAAGAAAAGCGGTTTAACTGACTCACAGTTCTGCAGTTTATACAGTAAGCATGGCTGGGAGGCTTCAGCAAACTTACAATTATGGTGGAAGGTGAAGAGGAAGTAACCATGTCTTTACCATGTCAGAGCAGGAGAGAGAGTGAAGGGGGACGTGCCACACACTTTCAAACAACCAGCCCTCCTGAGAACTCACTCACTGTCACAAGAACAGCAAGGGAGAAGTCAGCCTCCATGATTCAATCACCTTCCACCAGGTCCCTCCCCCAACATGTGGGGATTACAATTCGAGATGAGATTTTGGTGGGGACCAGCACCAAAACCTATCAGTGCTCAACATCATTGATCATCAGAGAAATGCAAATCAAAACTACAATGAAATATCATCTCACCCCAGTTAAAATGGCTTATATCCAAAAGACAGGTAATAACAAAAGTTGTTGAGGATGTGGGGAAAAAAGAACCCTTGTACACTTCATGGCAATGTAAATTACTACAACCACTATGGAGAATAGTTTGGGGGTTCCTCCAAAAGCTAAAAATTGAGCAATAATATGATTTAACAATCCCACTGGTGGGCATATACCCAAAAGAACAGAAATTGGTATATTGAAGAGATCTCTGCACTCCTGTTTGTTGCACCACTGTTTACAATAGCTAAGATTTGAAAGCAACCTAAGTGTCCATCGACAGATGAGTGGATAAAGAAAATGTGGTACATATATAAAATGGAGTACTATTCAGCCATAAAAAGAATGAGATCCAGTCATTTTCAACAACATGAATGGAACTGGAGATCATTATTTTAAGTGAAATAAGCCAGACACAAAAATAAAAACATCTAATGTTCTTACTTGTTTGTGGGATCTAAAATGCAAATCAGTTGAACTCGTGGACATAGAGAAAGAAGAATGGTTGGAGGCTGGGAATGGTATGGGGATGGATGGGGGAAAGTGAGGATGGTTAATGGATACCAAAAAAATACAAATAATGAATAAGATCTATTATTTGATAGCACCATAGGGTGACTATAGTCAATAATAATTTAATTATATATTTTAAAATAACAATGTAATCGGATTGTTTGTAACTCAAAGAATAAATGCTTGAGTGGATGGACATTTCATTTTCTATGATGTGTTTATTCCAAATTGCACACCTGTATCAAAACATATCATGTGCCCTATAAATATATACACTTACTATGTGCCCACAAAATTTTTAAAAATAAGTAAACTAAAAGAACTAGGTGAGTCAAGAATGTTGTGTTTAATTAGGTTAGAAGTTTCAGTGTAATGGTGAGGATGGGCAAGGTTATGCTGCAGGAATGAATAATTCCACACAATCTCAGTGATGTAATATAGTAAATGTTTATGTCCCACAGAAAGTCTTCCGTCAATCCCTGTGACTTTCAAGGCTGTGTCGTCTCTCTGGCAGCTCAGCAATTAGGCTGCTTTGATCTTGTGTCTTCATGATCAACGTGGCAGGGAAAAAGACAGCCGAAGTCTCTTGCTTGGAAAATTCAATGCCTTGGCCCAAAAGCAACTCAAATCACCTCCAGTCACAACCCATTTGTGGTAATTAACTTGTCCAGCTTTAAGGAAGATGAGGTGGGAGATTTCCAAGGTGACTGGAAGGACAGGAGAAAGACTTATTAATGAATATGATTAAAGCTTATATAAACAAGCTCTATTCCCTACTGTTCTGCTTACAAACTACTCTCTTTATATTATTTATATTATTTATATTTATATATATAAATATAAATATATTATTTATATTTATATATATAAATATAAATATATTATTTATATTTATATATAAATATAAATATATTATTTATATTAATTATATTATTATGCAAATTACGTAAATAGAAATAAGTGGGAAAATATGAGGTTTAGCTAAATTGTGGTGGAAGGCCTAGGAAACAGGCTGGGTTGCAGAACCCAGTAAGTTAGGGGAATTTTGAGTAATGAAGATATATGCTCTTTCACAAATACGTCTGTGATCAAACGCAGATAAATCCTAAACCCATGTCACTTCTCCTCTTTATCACTAACTTAAAGGAACTCATTCTGACGTGACTTGTTGAAAACCAAGGGAGTTTGTTGCTTTGAGTGCTGACTTAACCCTTTGTTTCCATCAAGGAGGATCTAGCCCACTCAACGGGAATGAGAAACTATGACTTAAGAGTCATTTTTTTATAAGTAAACAAGGACAAAATGGGATGTTAAAATGGAAGATGATGTTACTTTTGACAAGAAAAATTTGAGGGCAAAAGGATTAAAGTTTACTAAAGAACAAAAAAAGAAAGAAAAAGAAAATGAACAAGAATTTATAGAACAGAATTTTTTTCAGCTATAAGACTTGCTGTATCTTGCCAATTGCCTCTAGCCTCCAGCATAAGGCTCCCTGCATGGTATTTCAAGGAAGAATTACAAATAAATTAGGTAACAACATTTGGTTTGTGTTGAATTTGTTTGTGTGGCTGATGAAGAGAACTTGGAGTTTGTGAGGGATATTTTCTTTGCTATGTTTATAAATGTTGCATTTACATGCTGGTAGCTGTTGTGGTAGCTTTTGATTCAACGTTATTATTTATACTGACATTCATAGCATTTTTGAGATATTGGGGACATATAAAAACATTTACAGTTTACACTACTAAATTCCTTTCTGACTCCTCAGTGGCCATTAACATGTAAAATCAAGGCATGACAGATTATTTCCTTTATACAAATGACCTTATTAACATAGTTAACAGTACATTTGGTAGGCTCTGAGTGTTTTCTTAAGGAAGCTTCTTCACAAACTGAAGATCTAAATTAATAGATTTCTACTGAGCTGTTTACATGTTATTACTAGGAAATCTCACCAGCCAGACAATGAAAATGTTAAATTCTCAAAATGAATAACCTGAACTAAACACAATAATTATATGCAGCCTAGATGCTCTCTGTGTTATAACTTGGTATTTTCAGTTACTAGAAATCTCACGCCTGGCTAATCTGTATCAAGTAGCTTCTTTATTTTCCACTCTATATTGGATTTGTTCATCAAATTTCACAGAATTCCCTCCAGCTACCTTTATTTTTTCTTTATTATTGCTTAGAAAATGTACAGTATTGCCTTTGGCATTTAGTTCCTTCATTTATTCAGCCAACATATGTCAAACATTTCTTTGGGTTGAGCACTGCGTATTTCCTCTCTGAATAACTGTGATCACCTCCAAATTTGTCCATCCAAGGTAACTCAAATCTTCCAAACTATTTTCCACAATAAATCCTGAGGCTGAGACTTGCCAAAGACCAAACTGCTAATCTTAGCCACAGGCCTTTCATGGTCTGGCCTCTACTTATCTTTCCAGGACCATTCAGAACTACATTTTCTCTTGCTCTGTATATTTCAATCACCATAATGTTTTTTTTCAAATCCTCATATTTGGTAGGTGCGCTCCTGCTCTCAGACTTTGAAAATGTTATCTGCTCTCCCTATAACACTCTTCCCTCAATGCCTGAATTGAATCAATGCTTAATCATCTTCCAAATCTCAGTTCAAGCACCACTTCATGAGCAAATTCTTAGATGACCTTTCTTAGTGGGTCAATTATCCCTGATATATTCTCTCAGCACACCACTTCCTCCCCTTTTTCACAATGATCACATTTGTGATGCTAAATTTATTTCTGCGGTAATTAATGTCTGTCTTCTCTACTAAACTAAAAGCTCCAGGAAGTCAGGATCGCCATTGTATTTCCACTAAAAAGCACAATGATTGGCACATCATAGACTCTCAATAAATGTGTGCTGAATGAATGAATACACAAATAAATATCAGAATATTTGAAATTTTTAAAGAAAAAAAATGAAGCTTTACACAAAACGGCAGACTGGGTGTGATGGAAATCTGTCATTTGTGGTTATCCGAAGACTTTTGGACATTCTCCATTTTGATAGTTCTACAACTTTTTCCAGGTTGAATCCAAAATGTATATTTCCCAACATCCTTTCTTCTAGTATACAAACTTATGACTAGCTTTTACCAGATACACCCACAAGAGACTTAGAGGGCAAATTTGAAGACCTTGAGGCTCCTGGGCTCTTTTACCAAAAACAGTCATGGAGGCATTTGATTTTCTACAGCATCCATAGTGAGTGTTCTCATATCAGGTCCTCATTTTGTGGGTTTATTTGTAAGACGATATACAAGACTATATGGAAAAAACTACAAAAATGTACTGACAGATATTTTAAAAATCTAATAAATAACACAAAAGCAAAAATATACGTTTAAGGATATTTAGTGTATTGATGTTTGCAATAACAAAAAAAAAATAAAATAAATTGGAAACCAGTTTCCATCAGCAGAAAAATTCTATTTTACCATATTGGGCTCAACTTGCCCACTGCCCAGACAGAGCCAATTTATCAAGACAGGGGAATTGCAGTGGAGAAAGAGTAATTCACACAGAGCCACCTGTATGGGAGACCGGAGTTTTATTATTACTCAAATCAGTCTCCCTGAAAACTCAGGGATCAGGGGTTTTTAAGCATAATTTGGTGGGTAGGTGCCAGTGAGTCAGGTTTGCTGATTGGTTGTCTCAAGCACTGATCTTAGGTTTTACAATACTGATACTATTCCCAGGAGCTATTGGAGAGGGTCAGAATCTTACAGCCTCCAGCTGCATGACTCCTAAACCATAATTTCTATCTTGTGACTAATTTATTAGTTCTACAAAGGCAGTATAGTCCCCAGGAAGGAAGGGGGTTTGTTTTTGAAAAGGATTGTTATCATCTTTGTTTCAAAGTTAAACTATAAACTAAATTCCTCCCCAAGTTAGTTCAGTCTACACCCAGACATGAACAAGGACAGCTTGGAGGTTAGAAGCAAGATGGAGTAGGTTAGGTCAGCTCTCTTTCATTGTAATATTTTCTCAGTTATTATTTTTGAAAAGGCAGTTTCAATATTGTTATACATCAATGCAATAGATCCCCTCCAAAAAAAACTTTAAAAGAATGAGATAATTCTATAAATATTGACATGAAAAGTTGCCAGCCATATTTTTGTTATTTTTTAAGATGTAGAACAAAGATGTAATTCAGTATTTTGTTTAAAAGAAATGCATGATTGTATACGTACAGAATGCAGATAAAATTATATAAGGATATATTATCAGACACCTCTTTTGCTACCTTCAGTTGCCTCAACCCCACTTCTACAAACACTGCTGCCTTGGCCAGTTCCGCAGACTTTGACCAGCCTTGCCTGGGTGCAAGGTGAACATGCTTCACTTCAGCCCATACTGGGTACACCTAAGCTCCCTTCCATGCAGCATGCAGTTCTGAGACACATTTCATATGGCCCCTCAGAATCTTACAGGGAACAAAGGGACAAGCCAGAAACTTTCCCTTTTTTGCTTTACGCACTCTGAAAAGTTTAAATTTATTATTATTTTTTAAAGTATTTGTTTTTGTGATTTAATAAGTAGAATATCAATAGGACCTGTGATATTACAAATTCTATATAGGGGTGCAAAAAATGAAAGCATGTAGCCAGATGAGTGACTAGGTTAAATGGAAAGATTGTGGAGCTATTTACAGAAACTGAAAACACAGGAGTCGCAGGATTGGCAGAGATGATGAAGTTCAATTTTAGACATATTAAGTTTGAGGCACCTATTTCCAGGTAGTAATGCAATAGTCTGAAAGAGATCGTTTTTCTCACTAGCCATACAGAAGAGATTAGGACATTTGTTCCTACATAAAGAAGGTAATCATTCATTCTGATAACCTGTTTAAGCACAATTTTAAAGGTAAAGTTTATAAACTAAACAATATATTAGATTTGTTCTAGTTTCACAGTTCTGATCTTATGGAAATAGATTTATTATTTAATTTCTAAGCATCATTGTCACTTGATACAGTATTGGAAACCATTATAAATTGTGTGATTGAAATATAGCAATATTATTCTATTCAATTGTTGAAGCAGAGTTTCTGCAGCTGATATTGAAATGGGTTTTAGGGGCTGAGACGTTTATCTACTCAGTTTGACCCCTAAATGTCTATTCCCTTTACTCCAGTTACCCCAAATATTATAATTTTCTGTGTGTGTCATGACATGAAAAGTTTGGGACTTATTGGACTTAAATACTCATTAAAATGTTTTCTTGTTTTATGAGCTCACTTAAAATATTTATCCATTAATTTGTTTGAATTGCATATTGCAGAGACAAAAGTGACTTCATCTTGGATGATAATCCACCATGTTGACTTCTGATTAACCCCTGTTCTGCGAATGCCTCTAAGACTTCTACTTTCACATACATACTGTAAATATGGCCCTTGGGTGAAAAAAACCTTGATGATATCATAAACACATACTTACCATAAATCCCACCCTTAGGCAAATTTCCTATAGTACATAAGCCCTAGGTTTGGTGGGGGTAGGGGTAACTGCCTGGGGATCCAGCATCTTGTCCCATGGCTGCCAAGAAGTGGCTTCTGCTCGTAAAATCCTATTAAATGTTTATTTCTGAGAAACTGAATTGGTCAGCTTCTTTCTTCAGCCTCTCAGTTTCCTCCGCCTTCAGGAGTAGGTTTGTATAGACCTGCTCGCTGCAGAACACATCAAAAATGCTATCTAAGTACTAAATAAAATATGAGTCATACATCCCACTCCTCATCTAGTACTTTTTATTTATTATTTTGTAGAAGGAAATATGAATCAATTTTTTTTCAACGTAGCACTCCACAGGATTATGGGACAGATAGTATACAAAAGCTCCCCCTTGCCAATCATTTCTTTGCTAACCTGTATAACAGGCTAAACGAATATGAACTTTTCCTTCCCCATCTACATAACATTACCACATTGCTTTGATGTGCCAAAGTAACAAATATCAGCATGAAAACTCATGTTGGCATGGCTAAATATTTGGCATATGTTAAAGTTGTGAGGACAAAAATAGTCCTTTATAAAATATTGGAAAAGGTCAGTTATATCTTCAGTCATTTCTGTCCTGAAATCACCTTTGCAAAAATGTAACTGAGACAGTGAAAGAGATCTAACCTAACCAACTCCTTCTTGCTTCTAACCTCCAAGTTGTCCTTGTTTATTCCTGGGTGTAGGCTGAACTAACTTTGGGAGGAATTTAGTTTATAGTTTATAGTTTAAAACAAAGACCATAACATCCCTTTCCCAAAACAAACCTCCTTGTTGCCTGGAGACTAGACTGCCTTTGTAGGACAAGAAATTAACCACAAGTTAGAAATTATGGTTTAGGAGTCATGCAGCTGGAGGCCACAAGATTCTGATCCTCCCTAAACTGCTCCTAAATTCAGTGCTTGAGATAGTTTGCAGACTCTGCACTTGATGGATGAGCTGGCACTGACCAGATCGATAAAATGGCTCATCTGATCTTGTTGCCCCACCCAGGAACTGATTCAGCACGAGAGCTTCAAATTTCCATGATTTCATCTTCTACCTAACCAATTAGCACTCCTGGCTCACTGGCTTCCACCCACCCACCAAGTTGTCCTTAAAAACACTGATCCCTGAATGTTTGGAGAGACTGATTTGAGTAATAATAAAACTCTGATCTCCCACACAGCAGGTTCTGTGTGAATTACTCTTTCTCTATTGCAATTCCCCTGTCTTGATAAATCAGCTCTGTCTAGGCAGCAAGCAAAGTGAATCCATTGGATGATTACAGTCCTACAAACTTACCCATCTGTTCTAGATACCCGACAGCCTCTGTTCTAGATACCCACGGTGGCCTCAAATTGTTTCTATCTCCATTCCATCAAAATGAGTTTTTCAGGGCATTGTCTAATAAATTTATTTAGAACAAGTTCTAAATTTGTGATGCTCCAAGGAAATTGCCTGTCTGAAGTGCATTTGCATTTTTGCAACAGGAAAATCTTAGGAAAAAAAACTCAATATTAGCATTAGGTTGTTCCAGTATTCTAAGCAGGAGAAATGTTGTCAAATCCTTGAGTTTACACTAGTTAGGTGGCTAGCTGATTCATCTATTATTTCTACAACTGTCTATATGTAATTTAATATTTAGGGACTAAAAATACAACTAAGTAGGTGAATGGACTATTATTTTCTGGAAATAGAAAAACAAATTTGCACATAACTAGCTGTTCATTTTGGATTAGCCAGCTTCCTATCTTCTTTGATCTGGCTACTTTTCCCCATATCCCCAGTCTCCAATCTTGAAGTCATCAACATGACCCAGAATTGGACATTGGGATGTGTGTGTTTTGTTTTTGTTCTTGTTTAAAAAAAAAAAAAAAAAAAAAAACAGTACCAAAACAGAGATATAGACCAATGGAACAGAACAGAGCCCTCAGAAATAATACCACACATCTACAACCATCAGATCTTTGACAAACCTGACAAAAACAAGAAATGGGGAAACGATTCCCTATTTAATAAATGGTGCTGGGAAATCTGGCTAGCCATATATAGAAAGCTGAAACTGGGTCCCTTCCTTACACCTTATACAAAAATTAATACAAGATGGATTAAAGACTTAAATGTTAGACCTAAAACCATAAAAACCCTAGAAGAAAACCTAGGCAATACCATTCAGGACATAGGCATGGGCAAGGACTTCATGTCTAAAACACCAATGGCAACAAAAGCCAAAATTGACAAATGGGATCTAATTAAATTAAAGAGCTTCTGCATAGCAAAAGAAACTACCATCAGAGTGAACAGGCAACCTACAGAATGGGAGAAAATGTTTGCAATCTACTTATCTGACAAACAGCTAATATCCAGAATCTACAAAGAACTCAAACAAATTTACAGGAAAAAAACAAACAACCCCATCACAAAGTGGGAGAAGGATATGAACAGACACTTCTCAAAAGAAGACATTTATGCAGCCAAAAGACACATGAAAAAATGCTCATCATCAATGGCCATCAGAGAAATGCAAATCAAAACCATAATGAGATACCATCTCACACCAGTTAGAATGGCAATCATTAAAAAGTCAGGAAACAACAGGTGCTGGAGAGGATGTGGAGAAATGGGAACACTTTTACACTGTTGGTGGGACTGTAAACTAGTTCAACCATTGTGGAAGACAGCGTGGCGATTCCTCAAGGATCTAGAACTAGAAATACCATTTGACCCAGCTGTCCCATTACTGGTTATATACCCAAAGGATTATAAATCATGCTGCTATAAAGACACATGCACATATATGTTTATTGCGGCACTATTCACAATAGCAAAGTCTTGGAACCAACGCAAATGTCCATTAATGATAGATTGGATTAAGAAAATGTGGCACATATATACCATGGAATACTATGCAGCCATAAAAAAGGACAAGTTCATGTCCTTTGTAGGGACATGGATGAAGCTGGAAACCATCATTCTCAGCAAACTATCGCAAGGACAAAAAACCAAACACCACATGTTCTCACTCATAGGTGGGAATTGAACAATGAGAACACACGGACACAGGAAGGGGAATGTCACACACCGGGGCCTGTCATTGGGGTGGGGGGAGTGGGGAGGGATAGCATTAGGAGATATACCTAATGTAAATGATGAGTTAATGGATGCAGCACACCAACATGGCATATGTGTACATATGTAACAAACCTGCACGTTGTGCACGTGTACCCTAGAACTTAAAGTATAATAAAAAAAAAATCAGAAGAAAAAACAGTAACAAGGAGCACTGTTTTCATGTCTGCAATAGGGTGGAAAACTAATTTATACTGCCTTGTATCATAGCTTGACCACTGCTGATTCTCAAAGGATTACAAATACTGTTTTTTACATTTGTCAACCATAAAAACCAAGGTATATATTTAGTGCCACTTTTCTCTTTGAAATATACAATTCTTTAAATAAATTCTGTACATAAGGAGTAAGACATATAAGTAAATTTGCCATTCTTCGCACAGAGGTCAGCAAGAAACAGAGATGTGCCTTTGACATTGTGGCTATTGAAGGACAATTAATATGGTGACAGAAATAAGAAATGACCAAACAACAGCTAAACTTATTAACTCAAATCCTAACCAATTTTTATTCAACCTAAATTTGATGGAATATTTTTCAACGAGAAAGGTAGTATGTCATACAAACCCTGCAAGTCTCAAGCGTTTTCTATTGTGTGTTCAGTTTCCTCTACAAGTGTTCTGCTTTTAATTATTTTTATAGTAAGAAAGGCACTTGTCTTCTCACTCCTTAGGCTTCCAAAGAGTCTTCCACTCCACCTCCATAACTCCCCCTAAAAGAAACAAAGTCAAAGTAAACAATTTCAACTCCAACTCTTCATTTGTTTTTCCACATGGAATAAACCTAGCTTTCCAAGGAAGAGGGTCACAAGACCTAGGCTTAGAAGCAAGGGAAAAAGTAGGAGGCATCATATTGTGTCTTTGGATCCAAGCTGCATGCTCCATTCCAACTTCAAAACTAAAAAAGCTGCTGCTGCTCTTCTTTCTCTCTCACTTGGCCACAAGATAAATAATTATGTTCTCTAACACACTTCTAATCTAAATTAAAGAAAGTATAATTCAAGTTTTCAGTTTTACACTTTAGAATCACTAATCTTTACATTTTTTTCAGAAGGATACTCCTCAGAAGGTCATCAAATGTTTTAAGCTATAAAAATAGATCCAAAGTTCCCAATTCTCTGACCAGACCTATTCAAGATGCAAGAACATCTGCTAAGCCAGGAGGCTGCACTACCCTAATAAGCTCAGCAGTGATGCAAAGCATGTCTGTGAGTCACTAAGGCCACTTTTGAATTGAACTGCCTGATATCTGTAAAGAATAATGCCTTTAAAATGTCATAAAAGCTATATATATTTAAAAAAAAAAACTGGAGCAGAAGAGAAAACTGTTTATTCCAAATAAATGTTTTCACTTTGTCCACAGCAAAGGTTTCTGTGAGATAAGGCCATGAATTAAAACAGCACACAGAGCAAGGTTACTGCCCATGTAATAAAATGTCAGACTAAAAAAAGAGAGTAATCAGGGAGCTTTATTTGAACTTTGATTCCATAAATCAGTCAACTGAACTCAACAACCTCATTGCGTCTTGGCGGAAACTAAAAGCAGATAATCTCCCACAACTGAAAATACGAAATAAGGGCAAAAAGAATGTCAAGTGTTAAGTCCCCCAGAAATCCTCCTCATCACCACCACCCACTTCCTACCACCATCATTACTACCAGTATCAAAATCCTTTATTCCTCATCTGCAGCCTCAGGCTCCTATCAAGAACATAAAGAGAATTTATCACAAGATCTACTTCCTCTGCCTTTTTCTTTTCCTTTTTATTTTCCTCCAGATTATTTAGTTGATCTAAAATTCACATTTGGTGAGAACATTTGAAAAACTTCCTAATAGAATGACATACTACCAATCAGATTGTTGTTAACAATTAAACATTTCTAACATCAGGCTGATTTAACATAGTAAATGGTCTGCATATTGAAAAAAATTATAAGCAATTCTTTTTAAATTAAAGCAGTCAAGAGTTTCTCCCCAAGGTTCTTGTAATAAAGAAAGAATGCTAACTAATATGAAATGTTATCTGGAGTATACTCATTTCTTTTCTGAGATACACCATGAATTGCCAACTTTAAAAATGTATAAAACCTTAATTTTAACCATCAACTGTTGATTAGGTAATTTACTTATCTGTGCCTCAGAAACTCATCCGTGAAATGGAGATTAACCATGTTCAGGTGATCCATGTCAGGTGCATGTGTAAGAACAAATACAAACCAAAAATAAGAAAGTTAAGTCTTCGTATTTCAAAAAAAGGAGATTTTCCTTCCCTCCTTTTTCTCTGAGCATTTAATTTACATTTGTAATTGTAATTACTTTCTCCTCTCTTGGAAATGCATAAAAATCCTTTAAAAACTAGATAGGCCATTTGTCAGTTCTGTAACGAAGGAATGTCTTTTCAAGGACCTTGGAGATATCTCTTTGAAATGTAAACATCAAAAGATAGCACCCCTATCTTCCCATTTCTGTGGGAGGGTAAGAGCCTAACTATTGTTAGTTCCTTGCTCCAGTTGCAAAACTACCTTCTGCCATAAAGATATGGGAAGTTTGTTTTTTCCCTGGGTAAAGCCAATTAATTAGCTAACACAGGTGGTCACCCCAATTACCAGGTAAAGTGAGGATGAACTATGTATAAAAAATGATGCTTTCAAGTCCTCCTACTTTAGAATAAGTTATTGTTTATCTTTTAAACACATATGTAACAGGTTGTATTTACTTGACTATATAAAAGAGTGAAGTTTTTTTCTGCCTTTGCAATCTTTTGCCTGTGATGTGCATCACATTCTGCTTTAGTGCTTGTTCAATCATGAAAGTGTCTTCTTTCTCTTCTATCTTTATGGAGAGAATTTCTGGGTTGGGAAAAGAATTTGTTTTTACTTCTATTTCCCCAACATATGGTAAGAACCATGGACAAACCCTCCAAGTAGCACGTGGTTGTGAGCAGTTTGGGACCCCAAAAAGGAGTGAAGTAACTCACATGAGCAACTGAATTGACCATTTTTGCTTCATTAGCTCTATGAATAATTAATTCAAATAAATAATAGGTACATGTTAAATACTCAATAAATATCTATTGATTCATAGACGTGCTATTTTAAGGGTGCCGTTACTCCTATATTTGCTTGCTTTGTCTTCTTTTGCTTTAATTGAACAATCATCCTCTATAATGGCTCTACATTAATTGTGTATGTCTATGCTTAATGGAAGTCATAAACTAGTCAGGTCATAAACATTGACTAATACAAGTCCACAGAAGTGTCTGGTTTGCCTCCACTGTGTTTTAAAAGCATTTGAAGTTGAATGCCTTTACATTTACAATTCCTGCTTTAGAATATCATCAACTCCCTTATTGTCATCAAGATAATAGCTAATACTACATATGCCTGCTTTGTATCAGGTATTCGTAGTACTTCTCATCCAATAACTTAATTCTCACAACTACTCTTGGGCAGGTCATATTATAATCTCCCTTTTATGGATGAGTTGCTAAGGCACAGAGAAGTTAATTACCTAAAGTCATACCATTTTTGAAATGTGGGATAAAAATTTAAATCTAGGCATCTTGTTCCTGAGCCAATGACTTCAACAGTCATTGTGCTACTTATGAACCAAACCCCTATGTTTATCACTCCACCTATGGAATGCATACTTTTTCTAACTGTGTCTGGTTTTTCTAAGTCAGATTTTATTCCTACCAAGGAAACTGGCATAAGGTTGTCCTTTGGTATGTTTATAGTTTATGGAACTACTAAAATAGATTAGATTTTGAATTCTTAGACTATTAATTCTTCTCTTCTGGGCCTGTACTTCTTTCAGCCTGAAAGTGAGAAAGGAAGGAAGTTAGAGAAGCTCATGAATAACTGTCTTGTGCTTTGATGTCATGCTGCCCACATAAAAAATTCGTATTTAACATTTGGGTTCCTACACTAGTTTAGATCAACAGAATGATCACCTGTCCCATGTAGTTAAAGAGATCTGTTATTTTAAAGAGTGAAATAAGAAACATCCATTGCATGATACTGTCTCTCCCTGATATTCCCTTTACCAAAATACACAGGGAGATCCTAAACTCCCAGTGTGAGGGATAGAGATAGAGATTAAATCCAGTGGTCACTAGGGGCTGAGTGTTAACATCCACGCTTCTAGGGTAAGAATGAAGAGATAAGGATGTGAAGAGGAATGTTGCAGCTGACACCACGGCTGTAAGCCAAGACACACCAAGAACTATTACTACCATGAAAGGGGCACTAAAAAAATTCTAACAAAGCAGGCAAGGAAATAATGAGCTTTTCTCCGGGAAAGAAAAAGCCAGACTTTGGTGGGAAATTGAAAGCCCAGCCCTGTACCTCACACGGATCTAGAGGCCAAATGTACAGTTCCTCAGAGGTACAGAAAACTCTAAGCTGAAAAATTAAGGTAAAACTGATGCTATCCCTGGGGTGCTTGGCAGAGCAAATGAAGGGCCATTCTAGAGAGAAGCTTTCAAAATGCAGGCCACAAGGCGTTTTCACAGAAGAGAGCAAGTCACACTAAAGATGGGCTCACATTTAAAAAGTATAAAGCTCATGGGAAAACAATTCCCCCAACACATGAGTCCTCAGACTAAAGAAACATTAGCACGATAAATAAAAATAAATCAACACCTAGAGACATCATAGTAAAACCGCAGAATACCTAAAACCAAGGAAAAACCTTAAAGTTTAAAACTCGCTAGTATTTTTAAAGTATACTTTCTTGCCATTACTTGTATGACTTTTCACATTTAACACAATATAAACATTAACTCTTTAGAGTCAATATCACTATAGAAAAAATTGGTATTCTTAGTACTTGGAGGTGTCTCTTTAAAATGTAAACATCAAAAGATAGCACCCCTATCTTCCCATTTCTGGGAAGATATTTTGAAATCTGATTTCTTTGATGGAAATTTTAAAAATGCCTTATTAAAAAAAAATTGGAGACCAGGCGCAGTGGCTCACGCCTGTAATCCCAGCACTTTGGGAGGCTGAGGTGGGTGGATCACTAGGTCAGGAGTTCGAGACCAGCATGACCAACATGGTGAAACCCTGTCTCTACTAAAAATAAAAAATAAAAAAATTTGCTGGGCATGGTGGTACATGCCTGTAATCTCACCTACTCAGGAGGCTGAGGCAGGAGAATCTCTTGAACCCGGGAGGTAGAGGTTGCAGTGAGCCAAGATCGCGCCACTGTACTCTAGCCTGGGCAACAGAGCCAGACTCTAAAAAAAAAAAAAACTGGAGTACTACTCCCTCTGATACCCTTACCCATCCTGGAACTAATACAAGATGAACTTGAAGCTATTTCATTGTAACTTAGAAATTTCTGACTCAAGTGAAAGTGGGTGGCCCTTTGTCCTATTCTCTGACAAAGTTCCCAGATGAAGTTGACCTTTAATTTAATTTATAATGTAATTCTTTTACTAAAATTTCTCAGATAAGGCACTAAAATTTGCCTTTCTAACAAATATTTATATAAAAATCCATGCCGTA
The DNA here is from genome assembly GCF_028885625.2 of Pongo pygmaeus. Taxonomy (NCBI): domain Eukaryota; kingdom Metazoa; phylum Chordata; class Mammalia; order Primates; family Hominidae; genus Pongo; species Pongo pygmaeus. The sequence goes on along the minus strand of NC_072377.2, from coordinate 124,140,902 downwards.
TTTATCTTTATAAGTCACCGAATTCGTACTAGGGTCATGCTTACCATGTATGTATCTGTGCTGGATGCATTAGACCTGCCATTCAGGGTAGAGGACAGGACTAAGGATAGGTTGTTAGGAGTTAAAATCAACGTGGAAACAACACTCAAAATCAAGACTATGAGGAAGTTCTCTGAAGGGTTAGTACATAACAAAGGAAAACAGAGTCCTGAAGCATAGAAGAATGACTGAAATGTAGGAGCAGTAGGAGAAATCTAATCCAAAGAGAAGGAGTCGTATTTCAAAGAGGAAAATGAGCATAAGATACTGAAATTTCCAAGAAAGTACAAAATAGCTTCAGAATAATGGAAAGGTAGGGCTATTGAATTCAGTCATTGGAAAAATAATAGGAGACATTCATTAAACAACAAAAATTAAGACATTTACAAACAAGAAAACAGTGAATGATAAGAAAATAGAGGCATTTAATGGAGGATTTAATAGAAATCATTTATTCTAGAAATTTAGCAGTAAATAGATAAAGATGATGACAGCTATGGAGAGAGTGGCAGAGTCACAAGAAGATGACTAACAAATCAGCAGACCATATTTTTGAAAGAAGAGAGGCAAAATTGGGTCACTAAAAACTAATGACACTAATTCAGGAGGAAGGAAACCTCCTTGGGAGATTAAAATCCAAGATGGAGATATAGGGTTAACACTAAGGAGATGAGACAGCTCCTTACTAGGAAAATTCTTACAGATGTTGAGACATAATACAAGAAAAACACAGAAGCTCCTGTGAGAGGGGCGCCATCCCTGTCGCAGTTCATTCTCCTCTGTGGGGCAAGGAGAGAACCTTTGGAGTGCTGTGGGAAGTGAGTGAGGCCTCACTGAAAAGAGACAACAATCGGCAGGGTGGATCACAGCTGTATACCTCTGGTGGCCCCTGGCAGCCTTCTAGATAATTTTTATAAAAATGAGAATAAAAAATAATAACAGCTAGAGGGAATGATTCCAGTCCTTTAAATTGGCTAACAGGATGAGATTCTAAAATTAGCAACTAAAAATAAGGCCCTTTTATTATTTACAAAGCCAAAAAGCCTACGTAAGAGAAAACTTAGCAGAAACTACTTCCATTCCACAAATAAAACAAATAAACTGACCCAAGGGAAAAATTCTATAAAAAATTATATAGCATGTCAGTAAATGTAATATTTCTTTTTATATACTCTTTGACAAGTGTCAGCATAAGTAGTTTCTCATTTACTTTTCCATAGAAGGGAGACCCTTTGTTAAAATCATGTCTACAAAGTTCAGATGCAAATGAAAGGATAAGGAAGAGGGAGCAGGAGCGCATATGCACTGGTAGAAAAAAAAACTAATTCTGCAAGAACTACATGAGGCATATGAGAGAGGCATTTCTGACTTGTCCCTAGAAGGCCAGTATCACACACCCAGTCCTGAAGGAGAGTAAAGCTTGACAGTTTGTTAGCACTAAACAGAGATTCAGTTGCAAGAGCTGATAGATAGAATATGCAAAGGGATATCAATCAATAAAATGATGATTTCTGTGGGATAAATGTGGTGAGGTTTGTTGTTGCTGTTATATCCAACATGACCATATTGTAGATTTTAAAATAAGGTACATCAAACCTTATCCCTCTTTTTCTTCTTTTATTTCAAAGGCAGTCTAAATTTTCCCACAAGCTGATTTATTGATGAGCCATTGACTGTGAATGCCAAGAGTCTTCTACCATTTTGGAAGAGCTCTATGACTGATACCTAAACAATAATGTTTTGTGCCAGGATGTCTATAAGTTTATTTGTTTGATATGTTTTATTTCTATTGTTTTGAAATACAAATACAGGATTTTTGAGAAATAGTTACCTGAGAAAAACAACAAAAACTTGGGTTGCTATCTAAGGGTAGTGAGGTTTATTTTGTCCAGATTTTGCCAGCTTAAAACTAAATATTTTGTATTGACATTCACCAGTGAAAAATCAAGATGGAGCAACAGTTCATCCATTGAGATTAAGAAATAAAATGCAATTTAGTAAGATTCCCATATATTCAATCATCTGTTTTCAGCTCTATTTGGTATTATTTTTGAAAAGTCTGATACGCTTGTTAGCAAAGCATAAAACAGATTCAACAATGCTAGAGACTGTTTTTATAATATTTCCATTTTTTTTTATTTACTCATTGGACTTCTTTTTTATTTATTTTAAGTTCTGGGATTATTCATTGGATTTCTATAACTGTGCTCATTCCTGATTCGTGGGATACATGCACGCACACCCACACACAGTTTTTAGCAAAATATTTAAACAGCAAATAACTGTATCAATAGAAATAGCAAAGGGAAAAATCAAGAAAATGAAAAAGTACATCTTGTATTATCTTTCCATCCAGTTAGGCTCTCTAGAAAAAGGAGGATTTCAGGTTCAACTATAACTTCATGGATATGGTCTTAGAATTCAATTATTGTAAAGAAAAGATCATCTCTAGAAGATATAAACTAGACTCAAGAATTCCCGCTTCTAAGAAACTTTTCTAAACTATACCGTAACAACTAAACATCAGGACTTTGAGACCTACCAAGGGTCATCTTCTATGGAGAATTTTCTTTGGGTTTAATTATTATTGGCATTTTATTTTAATTTCTATAATTCATTAAGATACTAATTTTTTCTTATTATACAGTTTTTACTGCTCTAGAAAGTCTAGGAAATATTAAAAGATAATTTTTCATATTCCTCCCTGTGTAGGCAGGCCCTAAAACCACTTCAAGTTTTGGTGCCTGACTAGGAAACCTCAGAGGACTCAGCATAGAGTTGTATTTCAAACAAAAACAAGGTACAAGTTTTCAAGGGTCCTTACCCAGTGGAATCATACGGAATACATTTAATTCCTCCAGCACTGAATTGTGACAACACATATAAAGTGTTATCTACCAAGGAAGTTCATTAGGGACTCAGTGCCCAAAATTTTACTGGGAACTGGTTTCACCTTCTGCCTCTGCCAAAATCCCAGACTCTCAGAAGAAGTAAAGCAGCTGCCCAGAGTAAACCATACTGTTTGCACAAACAGATTAGGCACAGTAAGCCACTTTCATTAGTTAGAAAAAGTGAACACTCCAAAAATCCAAGTTCCTAAACACCAGCCAAGTGCCAACTTTGCAAGAAGGCCCTTCTAAGAATGGCAGATGCAAGACTGCTACGATAATTCTCTTGTGCACATCCCCTTAGAGATGGGATGGCCAAACTTTTGTGTCCAAATCTAGAGCCCAGAAGAAAATCTCAAGCTCCTGGGGGAGTGTAGATTCATAGAAGGGTATTAAGCTAGACTTTCTGTGAGAAGCAAGGGATAAAGAGGAACATGACCTGATCCCTGGTGTGGCTTCTCTGAGATGGAAAAAGAAGATAAGAATTCAAGTGGCAGGGAATTTAGCAAGTGGCAGGGACCAATGCTCTCCTCTAACACAGCAGGTTTGAGAGGGGGTAGGCTGTCTGTCAGGGGAGGGTGATATATGTGGATGTCATGGGATCAAAACACTAAGGGTCAGAACTTTGAAAACCAAACCAAAAGAGCCTTGATTATATGCTTGGCAAAAAGAGGAGTAGAAGAAATACTTCATTCTATTGTGGGCTTGAAAGTTGAAGACTTCAGTGGCAGCCTTGATATCCCAAAGACCCATGTCCAAGTTTTCAGAACTGTATTATTCCTCTGGGATTCTTAAATGACTCCCAGGAACAAGAATCTTCCCCCTTTGTACCGCCAACTCCACCAGAAATTTAAAAATAAAAAATAATTGAATGTGGCATCTAAACAGATTTAACTTTTTATATATTTTTAAAATATTTTACAATGTGTGATTCTCTTTGAATCCCACTGTTGTGGAGCATACCCATTCTAGTTAAACCTTTAATTTCATGGAAATCTTATGAGTAGGTACAGTAAACTTATTTTATTGATGAAAAAACTAAGGCTTAAAAAGATTAAGCAACTTACTTGAGGTCATAGAATTAGGTATTCACATATTCAGAGTTCACCTCCACTTTTTTCCTACCTTAAAAACTATTCATGTGGCAACTGTATTATACCATACTTTTTAAGCACACACTCTAAGATAATTTAGAAAAACTTAGTATGCCCTCACACATTTTTATAATGACGTCTAAAATTTTTCATTAAAACAACTGAGTAATTATAAAAGATGTTATGTTCTGTGTATTATAAATATTGACACTTCACATATATAATTGCATTATTCTTTAAAAACATCCAATATAATCTAAATGCCATAGCAATTTAATAATCAGCATCTATTTGAAGAATAAATGAACAACTACATGTTTTTACAATTGGAAGGTTTGCATCATTCTTCTTTATTTTTGACTTGATTTTCCATTCAACATCACCAACAAATTTTTATCGAAATGTAATAATTATATAATTAAACATCTTTCATGGATCACCCTATCCATCTCTACTATATAAATTTAAGATTCTAAATGTTTTAAAAATACTTCTTGATTATGGTTATTAATTGTTCACATGTCCATTGGTAAATATTAACTTATTCCTAGCCTGAAACAGAGCTAAACATCAATACGATACCTAGTTTTCATTTGTATAGATACAGGACTGAGAAAATTTGTTCATCTAAATAAATACTATGGATGGAGTAGGATGGTATTTTGTTATAACCATGTCATACAATTATTTGAATTTTTGGATAATCTGCCAACATCACTTGATTATATTCAGCCACACCTTATTCTTAATCACCTCTCAATGAACAACTCCTTTGAGTCCTGCTCCAGTGACGTTTAAAGCAATGAACTGGGAACCACCTGACTTGCCAAAGGATTTGGTTCTCAGGCATTACCATTACTCACTTTCTCAACATCAATAGGATGATTTCAAATTGTCCCTTCGTTTGGCAATCTAGTGGTCTTTGTATCCAAGCCAATGCAACATTATAGAATTGCAGAGGGTGAGCGGTTTGCCTTTCTCTAAAGTGAAAGAAAAGTCTATCAAGAAAGGTGCAGAAAATCAGAGACTATGCTTTAAGCCTCCCCCTACCCATGTGCCTTGACTACATTTTTACCAGTCTAGCGCAGCTCAATTGAAAGAAAAAATACAAATGAGCATTGAGAAATTGCAACTGAATTGCCTTAAAATAATCTTAGTGTCCAAGTGCCCTCATGGAATTTCTCAAACCTCTGGGAATACAAGTACTCTGGTTTGAAGAAATATCCTACCTATATTCTGCCTCTATTCTAGCTCTTAACATATCAATTATGGCTATTAGTCTAATTGTTTTTCCTCCTCCTTGATTGTAAAATACTTCAGGCAGGAGCTGCATCTTCTTTAGCTATGTCTTCCAGGATCTAGCATGGTGTTTGATATATAGTACACGCTAATTAAGTATTTTTCATGAATAAATGACTGCCTCTGCAAAGTAAACAAAATTTAGTTGAATGTCATATATTAGTGAGTTAAAACAGACAAAAACAGTATTTTAGTATGATCCCACCCGTGATCAAAAGAAGCATATGCAAATAGGTGTACAGCTGTACATAAACATATATATATATATAAATAAAACATATCAGTAGATATTACTAGGTAGATACATTTTTGGCCACTTTCTTCTTGGCAATCTCATTTATCTACAATCAACTTAAGTATGTTTTATAACACTTCATAAAGTATACAAACAAAGAAATAAGTAGAAGAGACAGGACATCTATTTAGTGAATATCCTGGAACTGCTGAATGCTGTCCTCAGCTCAAACAAGGGAAGTTCTTGGTTATTAAAGAATATGATGTCCTGCCTTCCTGATTCTCAGATAGGCCACCATGAGCATGACAGTGGTCTGGGCAAGTCATGCAATGACACCTCACACACAAATACCCCGAAACTCTGTCACTCTTTTTACCCAGGCTCAAAGAATAGTTCCTTTAAAGAATAGCTGCCTTATTGGTTTGAAACTGAGGAACTTCGTATTTCTCAACTAACAAATCCAGGATCCCTATGTGTAAATTGTCTACAACCATGTGGCTATGAGAAGGAAAACACTTTAAATTGGAAATGCTCCCATCAGATTGTTCAAGAAGAAAAATCAAGCTATCCCTGCATGCACCATGACCAAACATTGTCGACTTCACATTATTTTGTTCTTTTCAATAAAGTAAATTTGTTTAACCTATCACCAAACGTTATTTAATGTTGATGACTTTGTAAGATTTTTATAGAAATAAATTCACAAATAAAAAAATAATGAATCAATTATAGTTACATATATGAAGTATTACTTAATAACAATATTTTTCTCACTTCCAACTATTTCTAAATTTACCTTATTTTAGACACTTGGGAAATTAGCAGCCAAATATATTCTAACTCAGCTCAGAACTGATTGGATTTTTGTTGCTGCTATTGTTTTAGATTTTCCAATTTAAGCAGATAGAGTCATCCCAAGAAACATGCAAAACTTTAAAAATAATTTAAACCATTTAAAAATCATAATAATTACATATCTGGGAACATGTCTTTTTTCACCACTGTAGAATCTAAGTTTCTAAAATAAATAAACTAGGCTATATGGGTCCATCACACTGTAACACCACTATAAAATTGACTAAATAGGAAAATTAACTAAAAATGATAACGCATTATAACTTCCAGGTAAGAGATAATATGACTGCACCTCCTCAATCCCTCAATCCTAATTACTCACAAAGTGAGAAACAGAATTTAAAAATTGGAAAATCAAGCATAAGGAATGGAAGCCACAGAAGGATGATACCTACACGTCAAAAATTTCTAGGCTTTCAACCCATATTTCTATGAGATGTATCATAGATAGGAATATGGAATAAAGGGATAAATAATGTCTTCTCTAATATACTTGTGAAGAAAGACTAAAAAGCCAAGAGAATGGTGGATGAGACCCCAGGAGTATCCCACTACTGCCCTACAATGAGAGAGAAAGCTGGTGAACTGAATGAAGCAACAACACTTGTCAGAAGCTGTGGAAGATTTTCTTGGCTTCAGGACTAATCTGAGAAGGGTGTCTAAACCACATAATATTCTGGTATATACTTGACTATATGTTCCTAATTACTGGTTGCCACACAAAATATGGAGAGAAACTCTTCTAAAGAAAGAAAAGGATCTTTACTGCAACTATTTCTTACTACGTTGACTCCAGTGTTTCATCTCCCTGCATCAAGCCACCCCTACACACATTTTGGCTTCTGGACTTCTGACCTGGAAAAGTAATGGATAGTTAATATGAAATTTTACTTTATTTTCCATCAAGGCATTATGTATTCAGAAATGGACAGGTATGTCTTACCAAACTCACTTTATCTGCCAATGTAGACAAGAGTAAACCTCCTTCTGTAAGGATAAGTAAAGAAATCTTAAAATCACTAAGAATATGATGCAGTTTAAATGAAAGTTCACTTGGCAAAATCAGAAATAATGATTTCCTGGCTAATAAATTTAGGAAACTACTAAATTAGTATCAATATTTTTTAAACATTTTAATTTGAGTTTTCAACAGGTTTCAAAAGAACATTTTGTCCATGAAACTAGATCAGGTAGTCATAATAAAAAATCTACATATATGTGAGATCATGTAAAACTGCACACAAATGGAAAAATTTAATGGAAAATTTTAAATTGCATGAAAGCAGAAAATATAGAATTGACTATTATAAAATAACCAATTAGTATAGTAGGAGACAAGTTCAAGGTTTTCTTTAAAGATTTAAAGAAAATCATAAGGGAATAAAATGATAAAAGAAAAAATACAAAAAACAATAAAAAGATCAAAGATTTGTATAATTGGAAGTCCAGAAGAAAAAAAATATATAAAAAAATGGGGTGGTAGTAATTATAAAAATAAGAGAAGAAATATTCTCTGAGTTGAAGATAAAATTGGGACAGATGAATGGCTTACAATGTTTAAAAAAAGATAAGTAAAAATAATGATATATAAACATGCTCAATATTGTGTTAATTTTAAGAATAAATTTAAAATGTTTCAAATAAAAAATGAAAATGTTAAAAACAACATGCTATATAAAAGAAAACAAAAACAGACTGACCTTGCACTTTTCTTTTAAAAAAAAATCTAGATAGCTGGCTACAATAAAATAATGTTTATAGTGTGGTAAAGGGAAAGATTGTAACCCACAAACTGTATACCCAAGAGTCAAATTTTTCACTCACAAAATGTGTTTTTTCACCCATGTTTGTGGAAAATGCTCACTTCCCCATTATGAAAAGTAACTCATAGACTTACTACCCCAAATTAAGGATAACTCAATATAAAAAATTTCAAAAATAAAAACGTCATAGTACAAGAGAAATAATTACTATTATGAAAATACAGCAATCATTTTGGAAAATATCTGTTGAAAATAATCTTTATCTAATATCTAAGAATCAGCCTTGCATCCCAGGGATGAAGCTTTTTGGTCTTGGTGGATAAGCTTTTTGATGTGCTGCTGGATTTGATTTGCCAGTATTTTATTGAGGGTTTTTGCATTGATGTTTGTCAGGGATATTGGCCTGAAATTTTCTTTTTTTGTTGTTGTTTTGTCTCTGCCAGATTTTGGTATCAGGATGATGCTGGCCTCATAAAATGAGTTAAGAAGGAGTCCCTCTTTTTCTATTGTTCGGAATAGTTTCAGAAGGAATGGTACCAGCTCCTCTTCGAACCTCTAGTAGAATTCGGCTGTGAATCCGTCTGGTCCTGGGCTTTTTTTGGTTGGTAGGCTATTAATTACTCCTTCAATTTCAGAACATGTTATTGGATTCAACTTCTTCCTGGTTTAGTCTTGGGAGGGTGTATGCATCCAGGAATTTATCCATTTCTTCTAGATTTTCTAGTTTATTTGCATAGAGGTGTTTATGGTATTCTCTGATGGTAGTATTTCTGTGGAATCAGTGGTGATATTCCCTTTATCACTTTTTATTGTGTCTATTTGATTCGTCTCTCTTTTCTTTTTTATTAGTCTTGCTAGCGATCTTTTTTGTTAATCTTTTCATAAAACCAACTCCTGGATTCACTGATTTTTTTTGAAGGGTTTTCCATGTCTCTATCACCTTCAAATCTGCTCTGATTTTAGTTTTTTCTTGTCTTCTGATAGCTTTTGAATTTGTTTGCTCTTGCTTCTCTAGTTCTTTTAATTGTGATGTTAGGGTGTCAATTTTAGATCTTTCCCACTTTCTCATGTGGGCATTTAGTGCTATAAATTTCCCTCTAAACACTGCTTTAGCTGTGTCCCAGAGATTCTGGTACATTGTGTCTTTGTTCTCATTGGTTTCAAAGAACTTATTTATGTCCACCTTAATTTGTTATTTACCCAGTAGTCATTCAGGAGCAGGTTGTTCAGTCTCCATGTAGTCATGCAGTTTTGAGTGAGTTTCTTAATCCTGAGTTCTAATTTGATTGCACTGTGGTCTGAGAGACTGTTTGTTATGATTTCCGTTCTTCTGCATTTGCTGAGGAGTGTTTTACTTCCAATTATGTGGTAAATTTTAGAATAAGTGCAATGTGGTGCTGAGCAAAATGTATATTCTCTTGATTTGTGGTAGATAATTCTGTAGATGTCTATTAGGTCTGCTTGGTCCAGAGCTGAGTTCAAGTCCTGAATATCCTTGTTAATTTCCTCTCTCGTTGATCTGTCTAATATTGACAGTGGGGTGTTAAAGTCTTCCACTATTATTGTGTGGGAGTCTAAGTATCTTTGTAGGTCTCCAAGAACTTGCTTTATGAATCTGGGTGCTCCTGTATTGGATGCATGTATATTTAGGATAGTTAGCTCTTCTTGTTGCATTGATCCCTTTACCAGTATGTAATGCCCTTTTTTGTCTTGTTTTATCTTTATTGGTTTAAAGTCTCTTTCACCAAACAAGAGGATTGCAACCCCTGCTTTTTTTTTTCTTTCCATTTGCTTGGTAAATATTCCTCCATTCCTTTATTTTGAGCCTATGTTTGTCTTTGCACATGAGATAGGTCTCCTGAATACAGCACACTGATGGGTCTTGACTCTTTATCAAATTTGCCAGTCCATGTCTTTTAATTGGGACATGTAACCCATTTACAGTTAAAGTTAATATTGTTATGTGTGAATTTGATCCTGTCATTATGATGCTAGCTCGTTATTTTGCACATTAGTTGATGCAGTTTCTTCATAGTGTTGACGGTCTTTATATTTTGGTATGTTTTTGCAGTGGCTGGTACCAGTTTTTCCTTTTCATATTTAGTGCTTTCTTCAGGAGCTCTTGTAAGGCAGGCCTGGTGGTGACAAAAATCCCTCAGCATTTGCTTGTCTGTAAAGGATTTTATTTCTCCTTTGCTTATGAACTTAGTTTGGCTGGATATGAAATTCTGGTTGAAAATTCTTTTACTTAAGAATGTCGAATATTGGCCCCCACTCTCTTCTGGCTTGTATGGTTTCTGCAGAGAGATCCACTATTAGTCTGATGGGCTTCCCTTTGTGGGTAACCCAACCTTTCTCTCTGGCTGCCCTTAACATTTTTTCCTTCATTTCAACCTTAGTGAATCTGATGATTACATCTCTTAGGGTTGCTCTTCTCGAGGAGTATCTTTGTGGTGTTCTCTGTATTTCCTGAAGTTGAATGTTGGCCTGCCTTGCTAGATTGGGGAAGTTCTCCTGGATAATATCCTGAAGAGTGTTTTCCAACTTGCTTCCATTATCCCCGTCACTTTCAGGAACACCAATCAAACGTAGATTTGGTCTTTTCACATAGTCCCATATTTCTTGGAGGCTTTGTTCGTTTCTTTTCATTATTTTTCTCTAATCTTGTCTTCGTGCTTTATGTCATTAAGTTGATCTTCAGTCTCTGATATCCTTTCTTCCACTTGATTGATTCAGCTATTGATACTTGTGTATGCTTCATGAAGTTCTCGTGCTGTTTTTCAGCTCCATCAGGTCATTTATGTTCTTCTTGGTACTGGTTATTCTAGTTAGCAGTTCCTGTAACTTTTATCAAGGTTCTTAGCTTCCTTGCATTGGATTAGAACATGGTCCTTTAGCTTGGAGGAGTTTGTTATTACCCACCTTCTGAAGCCTACTTCTGTCAATTCGTCAGACTCATTCTCCGTCCAGTTTTGTTCCCTTGCTGGCAAGGAGTTGTGATCCTTTGGAGGAGAAGAGGCATTCTGGTTTTCGGAATTTTCAGCATTTTTGTTCTGGTTTTTCCTCATCTTTGTGGATTTATCTACCTTTGATCTTTGATGTTTGTGACCTTCAGATGGGGTTTTTGCATGGGTGTCCTTTTTGCTGATGTTGATGTTTTTGCTTTCTGTTTGTTAGTTTTCCTTCTAACAGTTAGTTTTCCTCTTCTTCAGGTCTGCTGGAGTTTGCTGGAGGTCCACTCCAGACCCTGTTTGCCTGAGTATCACCAGCAGAGGCTGCAGAACAGCAAAGATTGCTGCCTGCTTCTTCCTCTGGAAGATTCATCCCAGAGGGGCAACCACCAGATGCCAGCTGGAGCTCTCCTGTATGAGGTGTCGACCGACCCCTGCTGGGAGATGTCTCCAAGTCAGGAGGGACAGGGGCCAGAGCCCCACTTGAGGAAACAGTCTGTCCCTTAGCAGAGCTCGATCATTGTGCTGGGAGATCAACTGCTCTCTTCAGAGCCAGCCAGCAGGAACCTTTAAGCCTGCTGAAGCTGTGCCTACAGCCGTCCCTTCCCCCAGGTGCTCTGTCCCATGGAGATGGGGGTTTTATCTATAAGCCCCTGACTGGGGCTGCTACCTTTCTTTCAGACATTCCCTGCCCAGAGAGGAGGAATCTAGAGAGGCAGTCTGGCTACAGCAGCTTTGCAGAGCTGCAGTGGGATCTGCCCAGTTCAAACTTCCCAGCGGCTATTTACACTGTGAGGGGAAAACCGCCTACTCAAGTCTCAGTAATGGTGGATGCCCCTCCCCTCCACCAAGCTCGAGCATCCCAGGTCAACTTCAGACTGCTATGCTGGCAGCAAGAATTTCAAGCCAGTGGATCTTCACTTGCTGGGCTCCATGGGGGTGGGACCCACTCAGCAAGATCACTTGACTCCCTGGCTTCAGCCCCCTTTCCAGGGGAGTGAACACTTCTGTCTCGTTGACATTCCAGGCGCCACTGGGGTACGAAAAAAAAACTGCAGCTAGCTCAGTGTCTGCCCAAATAGCTGCCCAGTTTTGTGCTTAAAACCCAGGGCCTTGGTGGTGTAGGTGCCCAGGGGAATCTCCTGGTCTGCGGGTTGCAAAGACCATGGGAAAAGCATAGTATCTGGGCCAGATAACATGATCCCTCATGCACAGTACCTCCTGGCTTCCCTAGGCTAGAGGAGGGAGTTTCCTGACCCCTTGTGCTTCCTGGATGAGGTGATGCCCCACCCTGTTTTGGCTCACCCCCTGTGGACTGTACCCACTGTCTAATCAGTCCCAGTGAGATGAGCCAGGTACCTCAGTTGGAAATGCAGAAATCAACTACCTTCTGTGTTGGTCTTGCTGGGAGCTGCAGACCAGAGCTGTTTCTATTCGACTATCTTGCTAGCTGCCCAGAGCATCTTTAAAATACTATTGAAATTCTCTTTTACCCTATAACTACAGGTGAAATTACATATATGTATATTTGTAAATATTTTACACTTTTTATATACAACCTATGAGTTCTAAGAATAAAATACTGTCTGAATAGCATGATTCATCTTTAAGGAAAAAGAAAAAGATCCCATAATTTTAGTCACACAAGATGGTACGTAATAGGATTATGTTATGCTATGAATCTAGTGAATGCAGTTTAGGATAAATTACAGAATTTCCTTTCTACACAAAGCAATTTTTTCCAAACAGAGCTTTTATTGATGTTCATACTGTTATTATTTTTTGTTCATTTAATGGTAAATTACCAGATCATCTGAAAGCAATAATAAACTAACTTCTCCTTTGATTCTTCTTAAGGCAATTAAAAAAAATACAATCTGGAAAATAAATGGAAAAGAGTGTCCTTCTGACTCTCTGAAGTAGTTTTTGTGTTATTCTTTCCTCTCTTCTCATTTTCCCAATCAAAGTAATGGCCCCATCTTTCCACTAACCATCATATTTTTAACAGCATCTCCTTTATTTCCATGAATGCAGTGAGCAGCAGTTACAGTGAGAATATCAGCAAACAACAGAAACATTATGCCTTTAACCCACCATCACCGAAATGAGGACTTAATGTTAAAATGTAATAAAGCTCAAATTGGAAGGCAGTTTCCTTCACGCCTACAGCCCCTCACCATCTCTGGACCCTGCTGGAATTTAAAACTAGCATCACAATAGGGATGGGCCTGGTTCTAATGTATAACATGCCAAACCTGTCCAAAGAGACTGAATATATAAGTCATGTGTACACTACAATTAAAACCATTCCCTGTTGAGTAGGGAAAGAACTGGCTTTTTTTTAGAGTCCTGTGGACATCCATAGCAGGTGGGGTCTTGTGCCAAAGTCACCTTCTCAATATTGCAGGATCAGAAAGGTCAACTAGAGGGTCCATTGATGCTAGTCAATATATTAAACAGAGCACCTATATATGAACTTATAGCTAGGAACCTAAAAGCCTAGTATATGTCTACTGATCAGCACCTTCTTTCTCCAACAACAACATCTACATAGGGAAACAATTACTGCAGTGAGAATGTTCTGGGTGAACATACAATCAGAGCAAGGGGAACTAGATGGATTGGATATCACTGAGACAGAAGAATCATCAGTTAAATGAAAAAAACAAAGAATCATCAGTCTACATTTCCATCTCTACTGCAGAGAAGCACCTGCCAAATCAACTAATGGGTTAGCTCTTTCTGCTGGATCTCAGTTAAAGGAAAATTTAAGCATTTCTTGCCCATTGACCTCACCTATGCAGATTATACAGTTTCATGTCATTTTTTAACTGAATTATAATTTATAAACAATAAATCACATTTGTCTTAAGTGTACTGCTCCATGAGTTGTGACAATTTTATAAGCCCATGTAATCTTTACTTCCATCAAGAGAATGATTCCATCACTCCAAAATTTCCTTATGCTCTTTTGCACTCTATTGCCACTCTCACTCAGAGGCAACCACTATTCTGATTTCTATTACTATAGGTTTATTTTGTCGGTCCTTGAACTTAACATATATAAAATCATGTTTATGTCCTCTTTCTGTCTGACTTCATTTAGCTTGACATAATATTTTTGAGAATCATTGTTTATTGATTTTGTATTTCTTTCCTTTTTACTGCTGAATAACATTCTATATTATGAGCAATACCACAATTTGTTTATACATTTGCCTGTTGATGAACAGCTACATTGCTGACAATTTTTGGTTAGTATGAATAAAGTTGCTATTAATATTCCTGTATAAATCTTTTGTGGGCTTGTACTTTTGTTTCTCTCTTGAGTAACTCTTAGGTTGGAATTGCTGTGTTATAGGGTAGGTATTATATTTAACTTTATAAGCAGCTGTGAAACAGTTTCACAAAAGAGTTGTACAATTTTACACTCCCTCTAGTAGTGTATGAGACTTCCGGTAGTTCTATAACTTGCCAATATTTGATATTATCCTCTTTTTTTTAATTTACTTTAGCCACTCCAATGGGTATATAGTGGTGTCTTATTGTGGCTATATTTCGCATTTCTCTGGTGACCACTGGTATAAACTCCCTTTTCACATGCTTATTAGCTACCCTTATCTCTTCTTTTAAGAAATATTCAAGCCTCTTGCTCATTTTTTATTGGGTTAGTTTCCTTTCATCATGGAGTTGCAGCAATGGTCAGATATACATATTGTAGATATTTTCTCCCAGTCTGTGGTTTCCCTTTCATATTTTACTAATAGTTTTTTATTTTAATAAGAACAAGTATAATGTTTCCATTTCAATAAAGTCTAGTTTATCACTTTTTTCTCTTATGGCTAGTGCTTTCTTTGCCCTGTGTGTATCCTTTTATTTTTTTTAACAACCTCATATCACAACATTGCCAGGTCATTAAAATATGATTGTTAATACTTGCATAGTATTTCACCACAAAAATATATGGATTTGCTTATTTTTGTGGAAATATAAGTTGTTTCCAATTTTTCACAAATATAAATAACACTATTATGAACATTCCTTCATAGATATCTCTGTTCATCATTGTTTTGAAGAGAATGTTATTATGGGGTATACTGAAACAAAAGGGAAATATTTTGAGACATATTGCTAAATTGATTTTACCAATTTGTACCCCCACCAGCAGAGCAAGTGCTTACTCTCAGTTTTAAGCATATTCGCACATATTTATTGGCTTTTTATATTTCTTCTTTTATGAATCAACTTTGCCTCTCTTTTGAACATCTGGAGGGAGATTTATTAGATGTTAACCCTTTGGATTTTTATGCTGCAATTTTTTTCAGATTCATTATTAATATTGTCCGGCAGAATTTTAAGTTTTTGTATATCCAGGGCTATCAGAATTTTCCTTTATGTTTTCTGCATTATATTCTGTCTTTACAAAAGTATTTCCCAGAACTAAATCAATTATACTTATGGATATTAGTGCCAGTCTCCCACTACTGATGATCAATGGTGTCAACAAAGTAATGTATGTAAAGACAGACAGAGAGATTAGATAGATAGATAGATAGATAGATAGATAGATAGATAGATAGATAGATAGATGATAGATAGATAGATAGATGAGAAAAAAAGATAGCAGAAAACAACGTGTATCCACTGAGACTCTCTCCACTCACTTTACTGGGTAGCTCTGAGACATGCCTCAAGAACTCTCTGGCTTCCCAAATCAATGGGACCATGTTAGGTTCTCCCAGGAGTCATTTTCCTGTACTCTCTGTGGATCCCCTGGCTGTACCAGGACTTCAGGGACTTCCGTAGCTCACCCACACCCTATGAATGGTTTGTTCAAGTTGTCTGTTCACTCAGCGAAAGGTGAGCAGAGACACAGGACTCCAGTAACTCTCTCCAATAAAATCTTCTCTCTTAGAGTCTCCTTACTTCTCATGTACTCGTGATGTGGATGATGAACTAAAAATCACCAGATCTGTTTTTAGTACCAATTATTTGAAACTCTTCACAGATTATCTACACTCTTTAGAACATATGATCCTTGAATGCTTTTTGTCCTCAGCTTTGGAACCCAAATTATAATTAAGAAACTCATGAAAAAAATCGTATTTAGACTGCTACACCTAAATTAGCTTCTTAATCAAGCTTTAACCCTTTCCTAAAGCCCTTGACCACCAATGCTGGAACAAAATGAGAGTCTAATAGCAAGAAGGAAGTATGGGAAGGAGGTTGGGTAAGCAGCCAAGGGTGTCTGTCACAGTGACGGTGTGGTGCTTACTACTGCCTTTAAAAGAAAAGTTTCCTATAGTCAGATTGAGGAATATGGAACTTCTGAGCCAAATTCTTAAATGCATTTAGTAGCCAAATTCTTAATGATACATAATGTCCATTTTTTTGTGCAGAGACATAAAAAGAAGTCTCCCATTCTACACATCTTCCTGTCTTTTTTGCCTTCTGCTTTTATTTTTCTTCAAATTCTTTAATACTCCACAGCTTAAGATGTAGGAGAAAAAGCAAAAGGGGAACGGAAAAAGAAGAAGCTTTTGACATGTCCTCAGTGCCTTTGAAACATTCATTTTTATCTATTAGAGATCATAAAAAGCAATAAGCTAGTGTCTAAGTAGTACAGGCAGGTGTAACATAACATGTCTCTCTGCTTTTTTCCTCAGCAAGCTGACCTCCATTAATGACACCACCTGGGTTCCCTTACCCTCTGGCTTCCCTGTTGGTACTGGCAGGAGATGGAGGGTGGGAAAAGGGAGAGGTCAGGGAATTTACTGCTGCATCCCTGCCTGCTGAGTAGAAGTGTGGCAGTGGCTATATTTTTCTCTCAAGGGTAATTTGTCACTCTGGATCTTCTCTTGCAGCTACAATTCTCCCCATCTTCCAATAACTATCGCTTCCTTTGTCCCTTTAAGTTCAAGAGGAGCAATAGCTTCCTGCTTCACCATCCTTTGTCAGTTTCTTTAACCCTACCGTCAACATTGAAAATTGCCCCTTTATTAAACCTTTTCTTTTTTTTTTTTTCACTTACCCTTTTGAATTTTTCATCTGTTTTCTGATGAATACCTAACTGATACCTCAAGTTACAGGTTAAGAAGGTATGTATCTGAGGTCACAGTGGATAAAAGTTCTGAAACACAAGCCAAAAAATAAATCAAGTCACCAGGAATCTGAGTGCCAAGATAAGAATCTGATTCTTCTTACCCAAGATCTGATTAAACAGCAAACCTCTTCTAAGACAAACTGAAGCCAACATTGGTATGGGAGAGAACGATAGTTCTGACAGAAGACACATGTAGAAGGAATTGGTAACAAGGTCAAAGATAAATTACAGGAAAAACTGAACTCCATTCATCTACAGACTACCACCTTATTCTCCTTTTCTCCAAGTCTTCCAGTCCCTATCCTCAAACTTTCTCTCATTCTCTAATTTCATCCATTCTTCTCAAGGCTTCAACCATTACCTCCAGGCAGAATATTGTAGTTAAATGTTTGCTCTACCCTAAACGTTACTTGGTTATTTCCTGAGCACTCAAAATTAATTTATCCCAAACCTATTATATCTTCACCCTCTCACAGTAATTGACAACTCCCATTGACTTTCTTATTTCTAGCATCAGCTATCTCCCATTCCTCCACGCTCAACACCTCAGGCATTTTTTATTACCTTCTCCTACAACCCTCACACTAAATCTGTCACCAGATCTTCTAGAATCCAGATGTGAATCATTGTTTACATTCTCATGTGGCTTCAGTCTTCCTCTCCAGCCTCAGTTCCCACTTCTTCTTTCATGGTCTTCATCCTATTCTTGGAATATAACCTAGGATTTGCCTCTCCATTATTTACTCTAACAGAAGAACATTTTGCTAAGTAATTAGATCTGTTAAAAAAATGTAACGCATACGTGTCAGTGTCACTCCCTTCACAGTCCTTCCTCTCTTTTCTTCCCCCAACCAAATGATCTCCTCCCTCTCTGAACCTCTATAATGTTTGACTTATACTGCTCTTATAGAACTTATGATGCATTATAATCATGTTGTACTTGATTATACAGCATTTTTTTCTGTGCTAGATTGAAAATTTCTTGAAAGCAGGAAAGGTTCTATTTGTTTTATACTCTGCAGTTCCTATCTTTAATAAATAATTTCTGAATTGGATTCTGTTGCATTGAGTTTTCTGACATGCATGTCAAATTGTCTGGCAAAATTATTTCTTAGAAACAACAATTATCAAAAATCCAAAGTTGTACCTTATTTGTCTTTCTATACCTTGGTATGAAATTCCACTTTTACTATTTAAAAAATAATCAAAGAAAACAAGAATAAATTCACAAACAATATTTAATTTTGACATGTTAACCAAGTCAATCCCTTGTGACAAGATTTTTGTCTATAGTTCCAGAGTGACAAGTTTTTGTCTATAGTTCAAGTTAATGGGACTTGGTAACAACACATTTTTTTCTCTCCATGACAAATTAAGTTATTCTGGACAAACATGCAGTATTTTACCGGCAAAATGAAGCCACTTGTGCCTGCATTACAATTTTATTGATTGGCATATAAATAAGTAGAGACTGAAAAACAAATGTTGTCCTGTAAGGATGTTTTCTGTTTTCACAAATACACCCACTCTTGCTAAGAACAAATAATTTGGACCTAAAAGTTTCTCCTCAAAAACTTTGAAAATCCTTTAGTTTGATCAATCCTCCTCATATTTTTCTAATTATTTGAGACATTTGCATGAAAATATGTTCTTTGCTTTAGCTATTCATTCTCTTAATAACCATCAACCAGGTATTAGCATTATAATTTCCTGAATAGTTTTTTCCTTAGATTCTCCTATAAAGGCAGCAATGCCTGGTTTATATTTTCCCTGAAGCCCTTACTCCCTTAAGGACCATTCTTCATCCTGATATTATTTGAAACCATATGCCATCAGCACTCTTAATTGCTTTTCAGCGTATTGGCCTATTTCCTCTATTGCCCATTCATCTGTTATCAGTTCCCAAGTTTCTCTTGGAGAGCTTCCCTTCCCCACTCCCTCAATCCTTGTGGTCTGGATGGGTGGGGCTAATTCCATTCTAAGCTCAAAAATGGGCACACGACTCCAGCCTGAGCAGTCAGATCATTGCATCCTCTGACTACACTGTTTAGCTCACAAAGGACTAATTAATCAATTTGAACTTAAAAATATTAGTCCAGAAACTAATGCAAATTGTTAGAAAAGCAGCTCTCTTTCCATCAGGATTGGTAAACAAGGCGAATACAGCTCAGAAGCTTCTGAGGAGATCTCAGCTGAGGATGAAACCAACACAGGAAAACACAATCAAGAGGTGAAGAAAGAGACATTTCTGATACGATTATATGCTTGCCTTTAGAGATGCCTTCTCTTGATTTCAATTATGTAAGCCCATAATTTGTTTTAATTAAGCCAATTTGTAAGTCAGCAGATTTTCTTTTTAATTAAGTCAGTTTGAATTGATTTTCTGTCCCTTGCAAATAGAAATATTGGTATCTGGTATGCCACAGAGCACTCCACACTCTTCAATTGCCTTCCTCTCTGATCTAAGGCCAGTGTTAACCTGGCCTCCTCCCCATCTGAAGCTGACAAAATCATGTCTCTTTACATGATCCAATATATAACCTTCATTCACAAACTCAGGAAACCCATCTGAGCTTTATTCTAATTATCCTCTACTTCTCTCTACATACCAGTGCTCTGTGCAATGTCATTTTTTTAATGTGGATTGCCTAATTCATCTCTGAATGTGTTTTAATTCTTTCTGCTTAAAATTATTATAAATAATCAGAAATACAAGGAAACATGGAAATAATTCACAGGAAGCATATAAATTAATAAGATCACCGATGAAGGCTTTGAGATACCTGCTTAAAACAATGGCGATTATAAAGTAGACAGAGCAAGTAGCTAGCACAGGTTGAGGAGCATTTAGAAAGGCCCCACCTCACTCTGAAACTGTATTACCTTGCTGTTTCTTCTTTTTTCTGTGAAACCACAGGAAGTATTAACCATTAATAATCCTACTATTTAAGTTAGAAAAAAGTGAGCTGAGTACTGACATACTGATCATGTTTTGTACACTAAAAATCCAGATACATTCATGATAATCATAAGCATATTCATAAAATAGATAAGAAGGTTAAGAAGATAAAACAGAAAATAAGATATGAAAACATGAGTATTCAAGAAAATCTGCTATACATGGATTCCAAAGGATACCACCATTCAGCTCCATATTGCACATAAATAAAATTTTCAATGTGTATGACTGATATACCTTTAGAAGATCTGAATTGTTCTAGTTGAAATTATAAAATACTAGAATAGGACTTGAAATAAATTACTCTGCCTTGCCAAAAGCAAAAAAAAATTGAGAAATATAAATTTTCCAAGCTGCATTTTCTTCATCAAGCCTATTGACAAGAGACTTTATATTATTTCTGACTTTTATCTCACATTCAGAAAAGATAATCAAAGCAACCTTAATAATAGATCAGTCTCATTAATAAAACCTCTGCTCTACTCCAATTTACATGAGCTTCATTATGAAAAGTAATTGGGCACACTGAATTTACTGCGGGAGTCAGCTAATGCTGAATACGAAATCACAGGGAAATTTAGGAGGAAGGCTAGATGCAAGGTCAAGTATGTTGTAAGAAAGCTGAGTAGTCCTCAGAAGAAAAAAAAATTGGGTATACATAAAGGCCCTCAACCTAAAATTAAACTTTAAATTTTGAATAAATAAATGCCTTACTGGACAGAAAAATCTAGTCCCCCATACCAAATGAGCAAAAGAAGATGATTTTGTGACAGTGGCATTGACTTGACATCAATGCCATAATAATTAAAAACAAGTTAATGGCTAATTTTACTATCCCTCCTCTTATATCTCCCATGTTCCAATTATGCAGTTAAGATAGCTGTCAGAGCTAGGACTGCTGACAAGGGTTCCAGTTGCATCTCTGTTACACAGTTAACTTTAAAAGCTTTTAATCTCACATGCAATACCAAACAGACTTTTAAGTGAATGAGATCACCGATGCTCTATTCCAATACAATATTCCTAGTTCAAAATGCATATGGGAAGACATTTGGCTACTAATTTTTAAATAGCAAGTGTTAAGGTTATAAGATAACATTAGTATTCCTTCTTCCCCAATCATGTTATTGAAAAATGATAAGGAACAACATTTAGAATTCACTCCAGTTAAGGGTGTATACGAATGAGAATAATGTGTACATTCCTTTACTTGGCATTTAGAAGTAAGTTTCAAAGACGTATGTTTTGCCCTCACTTGGAGACTGGAAATTGAAACACTGGTATATATCAGATATGCAAAATTGGTATATATCAGGGAAGATTCTGAAGTCATGTATTAAGAAGTAAGAAGATCTAGGAATTCAGTTGGCACTACAGGTACATATTATGTGTATGTTTGTAAACACACGCAGGCCACACACACACACACAGAACATCCATGCCTGACCAAAAATAGCACTTTGTAGAAGGATCTCTCCTCTAACAACCTAAATTCTACCAAATCCTCTATGTCTATTCAAGTTCTACTTTCTCTGTTGTCTTCCCTAATAAATCCAGACCATGTCTATTCTTTTTCTCAAAAGCGATTTCTACTTCACCACCACCATCACACATTTATCAAGAAATACAGGACCTTATTCGTAAAGCCAATAGGATTTCCCTAAACCTGAAATAGTTTAAAGCTAGTTACAAAGACAAGATGCAGACATAAAAAGTATAAACAGCAGCCTTGAGTGACTGGATTATGGGGTGGGTGAAAACAGGAATGAAAAGGAAGATGGGATCACAGAGGCAGAGATAGCCAGAAGTGGAAAAGGTTTATGGAGGAGGAAGCATTCAAGTTTGTCCTTGAGGAAGGGCCCTTCTCAAAGTTCCAGAGTGGAACGAAGAGCCCTGGCAGTAGGAATAAGATGTGGAGGCAGATGGACCAATATAGGATAGTCAGGAAGTTGTAACGTGGGCTGCACCTAGTAGCCTCCCTTAAGGGAAGCTCACATGTTCTCTTCATCTGTGTATTTATCAGTTACTAAATGTGATATTACCTGTGCTTGATATAAACATCACTAACTGAAGAGTAAAAATACAATAGCAGGCACTTCTAAAAAATTTCAGTAGCATTAGAAAGACAGAAAAAAAAGGATGCCAAACTCATGCCCACACTACCTGGGGTTCACTTACACTGCCTGTCTAAATTTGGGCAATGCACTCAATAGTTGCATATGAGTCCAATTAACTCTCACATTCGAAGTAGGAGCCTTTCACGTATGAGCCATAACATAGGCAGTAAAGGGAGAATAAAATTTCCTTAAAAGTTACAGTTGAACTTGAAACCTTCAGTGCATGAGCTGAACTAAACTAAAGCAACCTAAAAAACAAACAAGGTTAACTCCCAAGTGCTAGTTACTACCCTTGATGAAAACATGGATAGATTCACAATTTAGACCTTGTTAAGAGCAACTCTGCTAAAACCAAAGCTTCCATACAGACAACCCAGTGAGTCTCAATCTTGGTTGCATGTTAAATGCACTTGGAGAGCTTTTAGCACCCACAGGACAGGTCCTTACCTAATCCATTAAATCAGAATCTTCAGGTATGGAGCTCAGGCAGGGTGATTCTCACAAGTAGCAAAGTTGAGAATCACTGACATCTCCTCTCTTACAACCATCAGTGGCCTTACCAGATTAGGAAGAGTTCATCAGTTTGTTCATCATCACTTTGTGAAAACGGAGTTGATGACGGCATAGCATAGATAAGCTTTTTAACTTTTGTCCTAGTGAGCAATAATTGGCATAATTCACTAAGCAATTCACTAAGTAAAAGAACCAGAAAATAATTAAGTAGTCATAGCTTTTAAGAAAAGTGGCAAAAGAAGGCAATTGAGCCAAGAAAAAGTAAAAGTAATGAAACATTTTTGGAAATAAAATATCTGGGCCAGGCACAGTGGCTCCCACCTGTAATCCCAGCATTTTGGGAGGCCAAGGAAGGCAGATCACCTGAGGTCAGGAGTTCCAGACCAGCCTGGCCAACATGATGAAGCCCATCTCCACCAAAAATACAAAAATTAGCTGGGCATGGTGGTGCATGCCTGTGATTCCAGCTACTTGGGAGGCTGAGGCAGGCGAATCACTTGAACCCAGGAGGCAGAGGTTGTGGTGAGCCGAGATTAAGCCATTGCACTGAAGAGTGAGACTCCATCTCAAAAAAAGATAAGAAATAAAATGTCCTGAAATTTACAAGTGTGTCTAATGGTTCATATTAACTCATTCACTTAATGTTTAGGGTGATAGATATATTAACCATCATAACAACATAATACCGATTTTTAATTCTTACTAGAGGCCACTAACAGTACTAAACATATTTTATATTAAAATTATTTAATATTGTAATCTTATGAGAGAACATACCCCGTCTTAAAGATGAAGAAATAAGGTTCATAATGATTACATGATTTTTGCCTAATATAACCTGGCTAGTGACCAATTTTCTAACTTCTAACTGCCTCAAGAGCAATTCAGTTCAGTTATCATAAACCACTGTTATCCAAGGCTTAGCCTACAGTCCTGACAAAGATGTGCTAGGGTTAGATATGAATTGTTATAAATGACTTTTGAATCTATTTACTCTTAATTCATGGCAAAACTTGCAGGACTTTTCATTTATAAGGAAATTCAGCCAGGGTGATTATAATTTCTGACTTATTGGGTGGGCATTTAAATATTCCTGCCAGTTTCAAACTCCCTTTCCTGTAGGTTGCTTTCACTCATGGACCCAGTTTGTCAAGAAGTTCCAATGTGTTTGGAATAAGAAAGACTGGCACTTGATTTTTGGTGCCAATTCTTTCCACAATAATAATTTTTCAAACATTGTTCATTTTCAAAATAGAGGGGTACTTATAACAAGCCAGACCATCAACACAGATTTAAGGAAAAGGATCATACTGAAAAGCTTCATGTGATGACTTCAATACTTTCTTGAAAGTGTGCATAGGCATTAACAAGGCTCTGTAAATGAGTGATTGCATTCTGTTTATAGAAAGGAGAACTGAGGTACACACTCCAGTCTAATTCATCGAAGAAGGGGCAAAGCAGAGAATAAAAACAACTCCGTATGAATAGCACTAGGCCCCCATCCCAAGAGTACTCTGCTATTTAATTTAAAGCCTGGCTCACTCTACTTTTTCATTCAAATGCTAAGAGAAAACAAGCTGAACGGTTTAAGCTTGAAGATGAGAATGGGGCTCCCACAATAATGAAGGAAAAACCATTTCAACACTGAAGATAGGCCCTCTATAAACCCTAATGTAGTTTTCTCATTTGTTGTGTGGCATATCAGTCTGCTCCTCATAATTTATTCCAACTGTTTCTCCTGAAAATATGAGGTTTGCAATTTGCTAAGGGCCTCAAAAAGCACAAAGAAATGGTAAATCATTGAATGATGATTACCAAGTCAAAGGAATGAATATTGCTTTTACTAGGAGAAGCCACAGGAATGGTTATTGGCCATTTGTCATGTTAGACAATAGATTATTTCTTTCTATGCACAAAAACTTGGCAATTTCATGATTATATACTCCAAATGTATTGCATGCACAAGTATTAAAATATGAAGTGTATAATCTCAGGATATGTTGTTTTCTGAATATGATAATTTTAATTGGCATGAAATTTGCATTTCATATAACTTTAAGTCTGAATATGAGCATATTTGATAGGAATCCAATATCATTCATCATTTTTCTTTATTTTGTATTCACATCTTGATTAAAAAAAGAACTCTATAATGCTAAAGTCGTAATTTTAAAATGTCTCTATCAGCTTGCTAATCTTTCAGACTTAAGTGTAGATAAGTACATTTTAGTATAAGGCTGAACTTTTATATATTTTTTCATTTAAATGTTCACACTTCCTTTATATGCTTATAGATTAATTCATTTCTACATTTTTTTTCCGACACAGGCTCTCATTCTATCTCCTAGGCTGGAATGCAGTGATGCAATCACAGCTCACTGTAGCCTCAACCTCCCAGGCTCAAGCAATCCTCCTACCCCAGCCTTCTGAGTAGCTGGGACTAAAAGTGTGTGATACCACACTCAGCTAATTTTTTGATTTTTCATAGAGATGAGGTATCACTATGTTACTCAGGCTGGTCCCAAACTACTGGACTCAAGTGATCTTCCCACCTCGTCTTCCCAAAGTGTTGGGATCACAGGCATGAGCCACCACACCCACCCTCTACATCTTTTTAAAGCAAAAGAGAGAGATAAAGAAAGAAAACCTCAGTGCTTAGAACAATGCCAACGTAGTGAAAAAAAAAAACTGAAATAATGAAAGAAAAAGGAAAAAATTTATGCACATATTTCAGGTTAATATCTTTTCCAAGAAAAATATTTTTTTTAAAAAAGAGTGAACAACAGATTGCCTACTAGGTGCATCTTCTCTATTAAAATGATTAAAGAACAAAACAGAGTATCTGAAGTGTCATGATAAAATAAAAGTTGTTCATACTCACATTACAGCCTGCCACAATTTTTTTTAAAGTCAGTTTTTTTTTAATTTCCACAGGCTTTTGGGGGAAGAGGTGGTATTTGGTTACATGAGTAAGCTCTTTTATCAATATTTTATTTCCATAGGTTATTGGGGAATAGGTGGTGTTTGGTTATGTGAATAAGTTCTTTAGTGGTGATTTGTGAGATTTAGGTGCAACCACCACCGAACAGTATACATTGCACCCTACTTGTAGTTTTTTATGCCTAACCCCCTCCCACCTTTTCCCCAAGTCTCCAAAGTCCATTGTGTCATTCTTATGCCTTTGCACCCTCATAGCTTAGCTCCCACTTATGAGTGAGACCATATGATGTTTAGCTTTCCATTCCTGAGTTACTTCACTTAGATTAATAGTCTCCAATATAATCCAAGTTGCTGTGAATGCCATTAATTCATTCCTTTCATGGCTGAGTAGTATTCCATGATATATACATACCACAGTTTCTTTATCCACTCGTTGACTGATGGGCATTTGGGTTGGTTCCACATTTTTGCAATTGCAAATTGTGCTGCTATAAACATGTGTGTACAAGTATTTTTTATATAATGGCTTATTTTCCTCTGGGTACATACCCAGTAGTGAGATTGCTGAGTCCAATGGTAGTTCTACTTTTAGTTCTTCAGGGAGTCTCCATACTGTTTTCCACAGTGGTTGTACTGTAGCAGGACGAGCCACAGACAAAACCTCTCAGACACTGAGTTGTAGAAGGAAGGGCTTTATTCAGCTGGGAGCATCAGCAAGCTACTGCCTTGAGATCCAAGCTCCCCAAATGCACAAATTCTGTTCCTTTTAAGAGCTCACAACGCTAAAGATTTCACATGAAAGGGTCGTGATTGATTTGAGCAAGCAGGCAGTACGTGATGGGGCTGCGTGCACCAGTGGTCAGAGAGAAACAGAACAGGGCAGGGAGTTTCACAATGTTCTTCTATACAATGTCTAGAATCTATGAATAACATCAGTTTCTAAGTTATGAGTTGATTTTTAACTACTGGGTTTAGGCCAGGCAGGCCCAGACCTGGTTTCCGGCCTGGCGCCCAGCTGCCTGTCTTGGGTTTTATGTCCTTGTTTTTTTTTTTTTTAAACAGGTACTGAGTATAAAACAATATGAGAGGGTCTCTCTCTTCCCTCAGTACTAGTTTACATTCCCACCAGCAGTGTAAAAGTGTTCCTGTTTACCACACCCATGCCAACATCTATTTTTTTTTTATTTTTTTATTATGGCCATTCTTGCAGGAGTAAGGTGGTATCACATTGTGGATTTGATATGCATTTCCCTGATCATTAGTGATGTTGAACATTTTTTCATATGTTTGTTGGTCATTGTATATCTTCCTTTGAGAATTGTCTATTCATGTCCTTAGCCCACTTTTTTATGAGATTGTTTGGTTTTTTTCCTGCTAATTTGTTTGAGTTCCTTGTAGATTCCGGATATTTGTCCTTTGTTGGATGTACAGATTGTGAAGATTTTCTCCCACTCATTGGGTTGTCTGTTTACTCTACTGACTGTTCCTTTTGCCATGCAAAAGGTCTTTAGTTTAATTAAGTCCCAAATATGTTTCCCCAACTGTTAGATTTCTCTTCTTCCTCAAGAATGCCAATTATTCTTAGGTTTGGTTGTTTAACACAATCCCAAACTTCTGGGGGGCTTTGTTCACTTTTTAAAGTTCTTTTTTCTTTGTCTTTGTTGGATTGGGTTAAATCAAAAACCTTGTCTTTGAGCTCTGAAGTTCTTTCTTCTGCTTGTTCAATTCTACTGCTGAGACTTTCCAGAACATTTTGCATTTCTCTAAGTGTGTCCTTTATTTCCTGAAGTTGTGACTGTTTTTCATTTATGCTATCTATTTCACTAAAGATTTCTACCCTTATATCTTCTATCATTTTTTTTTATTTCCTTAAATTGTACTTCTCCTTTCTCTGGTACCTCCTTGATTAGCTTAATAATTGACCTTCTGAATTCTTTTTCAGATTAAATCAGGGATTTCTTCTTGGTTTGGATCCATTGCTCGTGAGCTAGTGTGATTTTGGTGGTGGGGGGTGCTAAAGAGCCTTGTTTTGTTATGTTACCAGAATTGTTTTTCTGGTTCCTTCTTATTGGGGTAAGCTATGTCTGAGGCAAGATCTGGGGCTCAAGCCTGCTGTTCACATTCTTTTGTTCTGCTGTTCACCATGGGGTGTTCCCTTGATGTAGTACTCTCCCCCTTTTCCTAGGGATGTGGCTTCCTGAAAGCTGAACTGTAGTAATTGTTATTTCTTTTCTGGATCTAGCCACCCAGCAGCGCTACCAGGCTCTGGGCTGGTACTGGGAGTTGTCTGCAGAGTCCTGTGATGTGAATCATCTTCAGGTCTCTCAGCCAGGTATACCAGCAACTGTTCCAGTAGAGGTGGAAAAGGAGTGAAATGGACTCTGTGAGTGTCCTTAGTTTTGGTTGTTTAATGCACTATTTTTGTGCTGGTTGGCCTCCTGCCAGGAGGTGGTACTTTCAAGAGAGCATCAGCTATGGTAGAATATGGAGAATCAGGCGGTGAGCAGCGCCCTCGAACTCCCAAGAGAATATGCTCTTTGTCTTCAGCTACCAGAGTGGGTAGGGAAGAACCATCAAGTGGGGGCAGGGTTAGGCTTGTCTGAGCTCAGACTCTCCTCGGGCAAGTCCTGCCCAAGGGGTGGGGCCATGGCTGTTGTGGAGAATAGGGGTGTGGTTTCCAGGTCAATGGAGTTATGTTCCCAGGAGGATTATGGCTACCTCTGCTGTGTCATGCAGTTTGTCAGGGAAGTGCGGGAAAGCCAGCAGTTACAGGCCTCACCCAGCTCCTATACATCCCAAAAGGCTGGTCTCACTCCCACTGTGCTCCCCCTGAGTTTGTTTCCAAGTAGTGGGGGGAGTATGGCTGAGAACTTGCCCCAGGCTACCAGCTTTCCGTCTGAGAAAGCAAGCAGGTCTTTCATGCCTCCCAGCCTGTTGAGTCTGCATTGAATTCACACCCTCCCCCGAATTCTGGCCAGGAGACTTCACCTTCGGTTGGAATTGTTACAAAGTTTAGCTGGAGGTTTCCTTCTCCCTGTGGTCTCTTCCCAGTTACTCTGGCAGCCCTCCTCAAGGACCCCTGTGAGAGAAGTCAGAAATGGCTTCCCTGGGGACCCAGAGAGACCACAGGGCTTTTCCCACTGCTTCTTACACCCCTATAGTTCTCTCAGCTCTCTAAACTGACTCAGATCCAGGTAAGGTCAAATCCATTTTCCATGATCCAAACCTCCAGGTTCCCCAATGAGGGTGTGTTTGGGGGCAGACAATCCTCCTTTCCCACTGTCACAATTTGGGCACTCACAGTATTTGGGCTGTTTCTTGGGTCCTGCAGAAGCAATCCGCTTCCTTCAGAGGGTCTGTGGATTCTCTCAGCTTTCCTAGTATATTCCTGCAGTAGTTCTGTAGCAAAAGTTCACAATGTGAGTCTTTACATGTCCGTCCGAGCTGGAGCTGCAAGCTGGTCCTGCCTCCTATCCACCATCTTCCCAAGATCCCTGATTCTTAAAATCAGTCTTAAAGTTCTTCATTGTTCATTCTTCTTTGGCCCCATTTATCTTAGTTATTGAAGTCACTAGTACCACAGGATCATGCAGAAAAAGTGCCTGCTGCTATGGTTATATCCACGTAAAGAAACCAGTTAAGTATCTGTTGAATTGCTGGATACATCAGGCCAAAATTCCAAACTAGTTCCAGCTTTAAATTATTTTACTTAATTGCTGTGGTGACTGATCGATCTCTCAAACTTGTTTATCTGTGTAGACATGACCTATATTATGGCTGAGGTAAAAAACCAGTAACTGAGAAGTTGACAGCAGCATAATTGAATTCATCGACATAAAAGGGGCATAAACTCTATCATCTCTCAATCTAAGAACTAATTCTCACAGCTCTATCAACTGGTAGGCTGGACAAAACAAAGAATTTCTAACAATATTTCATTATTCTGACAAAAAAAAATTAGATATGTAACAGCCCAAGAAGTTCTCAAAAAAGCATATTTAAATTTATATGTTTATTTATATATAAATTAATATATTTATATCTCCAGTGGGGATGTTACCGGAGGGTCCTTGCTCCCAGAGCTCCCCAGATGATGGTGGGCCGCTTCCAAGATAGCAGCAGGCTGCTTCTAATATGGTGGCAAGCCTCATGTTTTCTGACCTGGGATTCTTGGCCTCACGGATTCAAAGGAATGGAATCTTGGGCCATGCGCTGAGTGTTACAGTTCTATTAGAAGCCGTGGGTCACGGAAGAAAGCCGTGGGTCATGGAAGAGAACCATGGAACCCAGTGACTAGTGTTCAGCTCGATTAGGATGAACCCGGGCACTTAGCCATGAAGGAACAATGGCAAGCCTCTGGCCCGATCAGGAGCGGCAATGGGCGCCTTGCCGGATCAGAAGCACAGCGGACACCCTGCCGGATCCTGAGGGATGGAAGTCAGTGGCGGGTCTGTGACAGCGGCAAACAGCAGTGGCGGATGGTGATTGAAAGCTCAGCTCAAGCGGTAACAAACACAGACCAGAAGAGAGTGCAGTTGTAAGATTTAGTAGAGTGAAAACAGAGCTCCCATACAAACGGAGGTGACCGAAAGAGGGTAGCCGTTGCCGGCTCAATTGCCTGGGTTTATATCCCGATCATTGTCCCTCCAGCTGAACTCTCAGGCAATAGATGATTGGCTATTTCTTTACTTCCTGTTTTTACCTAATCAGCTTTTTAGTGAGCTCTCTTTACCACCTGATTGGTTGGTCGGTTGTGAGCTAAGTTGCAAGCCTCGTGTTTAAAGGTGGATGTGGTCACCTTCCCAGCTAGGCTTAGGGATTCTTAGTCGGCCTAGAAAATCCAGCTAGTCCTGTCTCTCAGGCGCAGGCAATACAAAGGCCCTGAAGGGTGAATGAGTACGCTTGGTGTGCAAAGAATAGCAAGGAGGCCAGTGTGAGAATGAAGTGGGGTGGAGTGAAGTGGAGTGGATACGGGAGAGAGTAAAAGATAAAGGCAGAGAGGTAATGAGAGTGGAAGAGGAAATCCCCCTCTTTTTCTTGTTCCTTTCTTTGATTTTATTCTGGTTCCCTAGCACTACCACTCTTAGGGTGGTTATACTACCCCTTAATTCCATGAACAAATTAACTTTACACAGCCACCGTTTATATCATCGTGCCATTTATGCATAGAAGTTGTTTGGTGTGTTGGATTACTCTGTCTGGTAACTGACTTGTCCTGCCAGGTTGGTAGCTCTAAGCTAGTGGATTTTCTTCCAAGAATATGAAAGCAAAATATGCTTCAGTATAATATTGTGTAAAAAATTAATTGTATTTTCTAATATATCAGAGAGACACCAGCTGCTATTAAATAAAACTTCCTGAGTTATCACTGTGCTGGTATTTTTTTGTCTGTTTTTTAGAAGAAAGTCTTTAAGATTTTTACAAGTCTACTTTCTACAATGTCTTTTAAATTAAACATACTGTTACATCTTATGATCATTTAAATTCATAATTTTGCTCATCAATCCTAGATATATTGAATTCAAGTTGATAATTTAAGAAATAGTGAACATATTAAAGATCCCCTTTTATTCTGTAACTTTGCTCCTTAAATATTTGGCACAGTGGTATTTTACTTTGGTTTTGCTATCCAGAGGACAGTCTTGATATATGAACATGAAATTTTAGGAAATGTCATGAATAAATGTAATCTAATTCCATTCAAACCACATTTATTGAGTACCTACTATCTTCCATGATTGGTTCTAGTATTTCTCAATACAGCAAAGACCAAAACTGCCAATGGTGCTTTCATGATGAAGCTTTTCATTCTATTACGATTGTCACAATAAAATGAGTAAATGGACATCAAATAATAATAAATATTTTGAAGGAAAAAGAAAAGAGTAAGGGGAATTCCTGAGGTTGAATAAAATACTCTTTATATATGGAGGGAAGAAAATTCCTCTTTACTAGAAAGATATTTAAGCTGAGATATAAAAGAAGGAAGAAAGCAAACCAAGCAGTATGAGGGGCAGTGAGGAAGTTCTAGACAGTGGGGACAGGCAACACAAAGGCCCTGAGGGTGATTGAGTATGCTTGGTGTGCAAAGAATAGCAAGGAGGCCAATTTGAGAGTGAAGTGGAGTGGAGTGAAGTGGAGTGGATACTTGAGAGAGTAAGAGATAAGGGCAGAGAGGTAATGAGAGTGGAAGAGGAATGGGGAATAGATCATGTTAGGCATCACAGGCCAAAATAACAGTTGTAGAAATATGAAGCCATCAGAAGATTTTAAAAAAGAAAACTCATCTGTCTCCCATTTTTAAATGCTATATGGAAAATTAGTTTTAAAGACAGAGTTAGAGAAAAGAGATACATTAAGATACTGTTGCACTTCTGGGCAAAAGATGAGGATACCTTAAGTAGTGGTAGAAGTAGTGAAAAATAACTTGACTTGAGAGAGACTTTGCAGGGAGAACTCTTTAAAACATTGTAGATGGATTATTGCATGTGAAGAATGAGAGAAAAAGAGGTGCAAGGTTGACTCCAAAACTTTTGCCTGATCAACTGGAAAAAAATGGAATTTCCAGATACTAAGACAGAAAATAGAGAAACCAGTATAGAGAAATAATTAAGAATTTGGTTTTGAATAAAATTTGAGATTCCCAGTAGTCATTCACGAGGGGATAGATGTTGAATAGGAAGTTGGCTGTGCAAGTCCAGCACTTGGTATGGGATTTGGACTAAAAATACAAAATTAGCAATATCAGTATGTAGATAATATTTGGTTTGGTTGGAGTAAACAATTCCAGCAGTGACAGTTATGAAGAAGAGAGAGGACTAAGGACTGCAGGACTGCATTGAAAACCATTATTTTTCCATACTCAAAAAGCTGGCAAAAGGTGAGAAGGAAAACCCAATTTTTATATAATTCAGTATACTTCTTAATGTTAGAGAGCTCTTTTATAGCTATATACAATAGGTAGTTATAATAAGTCCTCTCACTTTCAGAAGAACCAGTACTAATAGAGCTGACACCTAATTTATTTCCTTGCTAAGCATCAGCTGCTAATCCCAGCTGATCTGAATCTGAATGAAATTACTTTGAGGCAAAGTTGGACTTCACTAAAGGACGTTGTGCCTTTGAATGATGTTTTTTAAGATAGACCAAAGGCTCTGCCCAGACACCTGGTGTTTCAGAAATTGATAGGGCTGCTCTACAGAGTAGTTTGATTCTAATGGAAGCTCCTCAAGGAAGCCACAAGCCTGGGATTTCATTATTCAGCCTACCAAGCATCCACTTTTGAAATCAGGACAAATCATTTATTCATTTGTATCCCATTGTAGCAGCCAAGACAGTCCCAATGATCCTAAACTCTTGGCATTAAGACTTTTGTAGTCCCCTCTCACATTGAATAGGGCTGACCTATATAACAAATAAGATATTGTGGAAATATTGGCATATAACTTAAGAGGCTACATCATGAAAGACATCAGAGCATCTACGTTGCTCTCTTGAATTACTCAGGGGAAGCCAGCTGCCATGTTTCAAGAACCATCAAGCAGCCCTAAAGAGAGACAAAAACCACTTAGCAAGAAGCTGATGCTTCCTTCTTACAGTCAGTGAGAAACTAAGATTGCCTATCAATAGCCATGTGAGTGAGCTATCTTGGAAGCAAATCCCCAGCCCCATTCAAGCCTTAAGATGACTGCAGCCTTGGCCAACACCTTATCAATACCTTGACTGTTGCTGGGCGCAATAGTTCATGCCTGTAATCCCAGCACTTTGGGAGGCCCAGTCAGGCAGATCACGAGGTCAGGAGATCGAGACCATCCTGGCTAACATGGTGAAACCCCGTCTCTACTAAAAATACAAAAAAATTAGCCAGGCGTGGTGGTGGGCACCTGTAGTCCCAGCTACTCGGGAGGCTGAGGCAGGAGAATTACTTGAACCTGGTAGGCAGAGCTTGCAGTGAGCCGAGATCGCGCCACTGCACTCCAGCCTGGGCGACAGAGGGAGACTCCATCTCATAAAAAAAAAAAAGAAAAGAAAATACCTTGACTGTAACCACAAGAAACACCCTTAGCCATAACCACCCACTAAGAACACCTGCTAAGCTTCTCCCAGATTTCTGATGCATGGAATCATAAAGGCCCATTGTTGTTCTAAGTTTACTTGGGAAGCTTTGAAAATATTCATGCTTGGTTTCTATCCCAAGAGATTCTGACTTAATTGGCCTGGGATACAGGCTGGACAACAGGATTGAGTCTATTATCAAAGTTATGGTGTTCAAACAATATGTCACTCAATTTCAGATGAGATATGGAGCCAACCTGACCTACTAGACATTTACTTCTTTCCAAAAGTGAGAGGCAGGGCAAGTTTTATATGGGTCATGGTGTTCTAGATGTGGACTCTGCAAAAAGGGTCAACAATGGTGGTACATTTCCCATCATTTGCTGGTAATTCTATTAAAGCACATTAAAATGGAGACCAAGCCTAAAGAATCCCTGAGCAGACAAAGCCAGTTAGGCCCTCATAAGGAACCTTAACCTTGCTTGCTTTGCAAATGTAAGTGAAACTTAACTTGAGCTATTTCTTGTAAATGCCTAAATCAAAGAAAAACAGAATTTAAGCTCAACAAATCAGAAGCAACCAACAAACATATACTTATGTAACTAGGCATTTTCCAATGGGATACACCAAATAAGGCAACTGTATGACTGCAACCAATCAAATATTTTCTTTGCATTACTTTGGTGTTTGTCCTATAAAAGCCTCCCACTTGTATTCCCTCAGTGGATCTCCTGAACCACTTCTGGTTTGAAACTGCTACTGCTTGATTCATGAATCACTGTTTGCTCAAATAAACTCTTTAAAATTTTACTGTGCCTCAGTTTACTTTTTAACAACCCATGCAGGGCAAATAAACATATG
The DNA here is from genome assembly GCF_028885625.2 of Pongo pygmaeus. Lineage (NCBI taxonomy): Eukaryota > Metazoa > Chordata > Mammalia > Primates > Hominidae > Pongo > Pongo pygmaeus. The sequence continues at coordinate 124,106,230 of NC_072377.2, read as the reverse complement.
GCAGGAGGTACAGAGGAAAATCCAGGTAGATGTGGGCTGCTTTCCACCTGATCTCAGCTTACATACCACCTAACGTATGCTGCCATATCCCTTCCATTTCGTGAGGGATGACCTTAACTATTTCCTTCCTTTCACTCAGACTTCTACTGTATTTAATCCTCCTTGCATTCCCATATGCATACACACTACACCCTTACCTGTTAGGATACTTTCAGCAGCAAGTAAAAAACCCCAACCCAAGCAGCTTAAAAATAAAGTGTATTCTCTCATGTAACACAAAGCTTAGAGGTAATTGAGTGGCTTATTGGCATAATGCACTCAGGATCATTCCATCTCTGCTATACTCAGGTGTTGTCTAAAGCTTCAGACTAATTTATTGAATGGACACGGACAACTGCCTCAGCTTCAGACATGAAGACTGAAAGAACAGAACAGAGAAATTCTCTTCCAATATATCCCCTCTTATCAGGAAAGGAAAAAAACCTTTTACATATACACACATGCACACACACACACACACACAGAGAAAGCCTCGCCACACATCTCATTGGTGGAAAAAACTAAGTTGCATGCTCATTCCAACCATCAACAGGAAAAAGAATAGGAAAACATAATTGCTAAAGCTATGTAGCACTTAGTCCCAGTGAGCTAAAGATAAGATCACACACATACGTCATATTATCATCTGCTGAAATACTTTAAGTTGCATATAACAGATACATATCACTTAGCTGTTGCCACAGTAATGCTGCAAAACATAGACATGAAATCTCAGTAGCATAAAACAAAATCATGTATGTCTCAAGAATCTACAGGTTACCATGAGAGGTTTGGTTCTGCTAAACTCAACTGAACTCACACATCATTGATTCTTTTGAAGCCAACTAATCTAGACTGGGCTTGGCAAATGGTGCTGATTCAAGTTGTGATTCCAGCTGGACGTTGATCCTCACTGAAGGATAAGCAATTCAATAGGTATTCATCTAGGGTGCAGGTTAAAGGAACAGAAGGTATCAAGGAGGTAACAGCAAAAGCATGAGAAGGCAGGCAGAAATGCAATGCCTTCTAAGGTCTAAACTAAAAACTGACACACTCCCACTTCTACTCACATTCCATTAGACAAAGCAAGTGATGGCTAAGCCCAAAGTCAAGGTATGAGGAAGAACACATTGCAACTGTGGGAAGGAGTGCAAAGCCACAAGGCAAAAGGTTTGGATGTAAGGGGAGGTTAAGAATAGAGGCCAGTATTTCTATTTACCACTGATACTAAATCTAGCCCTGTCAACCAAAAATAAAATTATTGGAAAAATATTGAGGACTCTCAGCATTGATGAAAACTTAAGAATCAGGCTCAGAAAATATACATCTGAAAAACCAAGAAGCCAGAAGCACACAAACATTTTTAGCAGTATTAACCTGCCAGGATATTTCCACCACAGGATTTTCAACATCACTGCCCCTTCTGTGAAGGAAACGCTATCATCCTTTCTTTTATTTACTCATTCAAGATTTAAAATCCTTGGCAGGAGCATCCAATCAACTCAGGCTGAGTTATGTCTAGGCAGTATTATCAGGATCAGAGAAAAAGAGGACCTAGCCCTTTGCATTTTCATATTGAGAAGTGGACACTGACCCCATCAAGATAACATCTAATTAGGGATTATTCTAAGATGTAAGGGGTCTTAGATGCCAGAGAGACAAAGACACAACGTTCAATGGCTACACGGAACTTGAATGAAATAGGAATTCGGTGAATGAAGGAAGGACTTTCAACTATAACACGAAAACATTCCTCATTAAGGGAAGTATTTCCTGTTCACCAACAGGAGGGGGAATTTTTTTTTTTTTTTTTTTTTTGAGACGGAGTCTTGCTCTGTCGCCCAGTCTGGAGTGCGGGGCACCATCTCAGCTGACTGCAAGCTCCGCCTCCCGGGTTCACGCCATTCTCCTGCCTCAGCCTCCCGAGTAGCTGGGACTGCAGGCTCCTGCCACCACGCCCGGGTAATTTTTGTATTTTTAGTAGAGACGGAGTTTCACCGTGTTAGCCAGGATGGTCTCGATCTCCTGACCTCGTGATCTGCCTGACTGGGCCTCCCAAAGTGCTGGGATTACAGGCGTGAGCCACTGCGTCCGGCCAGGAGGGGGAATCTTTAGATCATTCATTATAAATCCTCTGAGGCCTAGCCAGCATCTACTGGCAATACACATTTGAACAACAGTTTCTTTGGGATTATGAGGAAAAAGTCTGTTAGCCTTACAAATGTTTTTAATAATAGTTTTGTGCTGCTGAATAGACTTAAGGATATCAAATATGTTCCCAATTTTGCACTCAGCATTTAAATAATCCGATGTACAAGCAAGAGATATATGGTTATCTCATGTTTAAACATACTCAGGAAAAACCATTGGGCATTGAAATGTACTGCCTCAAATGAATTTTTATGCTGAGAGGTCTACACTAATGTGATAGGTCCTCAATTATACTCGTGGCTTTAGGAAATCTATAAATTCAAATCACTATTATGCTTAAATAATGCAATTGCACTCAAGGGACATAGACTGTAATATCGGATTAGGTCATGAGATTAATGGATTTGGAAGGTCTCATTTTTTTCCCTCCATAATTCATTTTTGGATATTACAGTAACGACAATTGCACTAAAGAGAGCTTAATAAATTACAAGTTTTACTAAATGTTTATAGTAAATCAAGTCTGTGTCACAAAATAGCCAATTGGGTTAGTGAACAGAAGTGGAACAGGAGCAGAAAGGAAAGTTAGAAAAGGGAAGAGAGGAACGAGAGTTGGCAAGGGAAGGGGGTAAGAAGGAGGGAAAGGGAAGGAAAAAAACGCCTCCTGTCCATCACCTCTCACTACTCTCAGGCATGGTGGTTCTCTGTGTTTTCATTCCTTACTTAGGATTATAAGACTATGCAGTATCTGCGAGAAGGCCAAGCATGTCTTCTTAAGCAATTTTCCGCTCAACCAGTTGGGGTCACTGTTGTCAGGTAAAACAGTATGGCCCTCATTAATCGCACCCACAATTGATGGCCGGGTTCCTGTAATCCCGAACCTACTCTTTTATTTTATCTTTTTTTTCTTCCTCTTCTTCTTTCTCCTCATCTTCCTCCTCCTCCTCCTTTCTTCTTCTTCTTCTTTTTCTTCTTCTTCTTCTTCTTCTTGTTTTTCTTTCTTCTTTCTTCTTTCTTTTCTTCCTCTTTCTTCAAAGAAAGGATATCCTTTATTTTAAAAGGCATAGCAAAAATAGACTTATCAAGATGCCCACTCAGATAAACTAATAGGAGTGAAGAGAAAGAAATGCAAAGGTGGGGTATTATCATTTAGAATATGACATTGCATCTAAACAACCCTCTAGGCAACTGTGGTTTGGTCCCTATTAGTGTCCTCTTATAGATGGACTGTCCCCACATCAGTTCTTTGGTCTTTAAGTTGTTCCCAACCATATTAAGCAGAGGTCACTTCATTTCTTTCCAAATTCTTCTACTAGATAAAGTGTGCTGGGATAAAAAGAGTGAACCACTATTTTCTTGACTGAAAATGATAATAGACTCAGGCATTTCAAGACACATAATGGAGCTGGCCCAACAATGCCCCAAAAGGTCATATCATAGAATAAGAAGAAGGAATGCAATGAACTAATTCTATTCAGTTGTGTAATCTAATGAAGTCATGCCACAGTTTGGAGCCTTCAGCAGTAAAATAAACGTCTTTCAAATTGAGGCTATTTTTAAGTTTCTCCATTAAATATAAGTATTTTTTTTGAACATATACTTTTAAATAGGCTACCTAGTTCTAATTGGATATAAAATGAAAGTAAGGAGAATAACTGAAATGTCCACCCTTTATGCTCAATAAACTACAGTAATTAAATTGGGTGAGTGGGTCCTTGTCTTAAAAAAAACTTTCTATTAAAAATGATGTGCCCTTTCTTCATCTAATGCAATCCAAAGACTCCAAATAACTAGAACATGGACATTCTTTATTTATTCTTGACAGAAACTGGGCACATAGGGTTTGAAATCATTATACTTCTGGCCTAGACAACTCACCAACAAATTATGGTTTCAATGGTTACTACCAACAATGGGTTTTAGTCCTCAGTTTTGCTAGTGATAAAAAAAAATCCTGATGCCAAAAAAAGGGCTTTTTCTTTTCTTTAATTCCAGAGAAGTATTGGATAAATATAAACTTCATTACTTTCTTATTGTTTTCAACAGTCATATGCCACATAATGATGTTTTGGTCAATGACAAACTGCATATACAATAGCGGACCCATAAAATTACAATGGTGCTGAAAAACTGGTATAGCTTAGTGATGTCATAGCCATGTGGTGATGCTGGTGTAAAGAAACCTATTGAACTGCCAGTCATATAAAAATGTGGCACATACAACTATGTACGGTACATAAAGGTTATTACAAAAGGGTCAAATAGTTTTTTAAATGTTAAGTTTATAAAGTAAAAAGTTTCCAGTAAGCTAAGGTTAATTTATCATTGAAGAAAGAAAAACACTTTTTAACAAATTTAGTCTCGCCTAAGTGTACAGTGTTTATAAAGTCTACAGTAGTGGACAGTAATGTCCTAGGCCTTCACACTCACTCACTGACTCACCCAGGGCAACTTCCATTCCTACAGCTTCCATTTGTGGTAAATGATCTATACAGGTGTACCTTTTCTTACTTTTTATACCATATTTTTACTGTACCTTTTCTATAGAGTGTATGTTTTGATACACAAATACTAACAACTGTTACAGCCAGGAACAATAAGCTACACCATATAGCATAGGTCTGTAGTAGGCTATACCATCTAGGTTAGTGAAAGTGTGCTCTATGATGTTTGCACAACGAGGAAATTGCCTAATGATGCATTTCTCAGAATGTAACCCTATCATTAAACAATGCATGACTGCATTTAAAGCTTCCAAAAGAATCTTTGTCATCATGGTATTCCTTAATTTATTCCAATAAATGTTCCTACAAGACTCAGATGTACTCAATTATTTGCATATTTTACCTCTACTATTTAAATTCCTGCCAAATTCCAATTAATTTTATTCAGCATTATTTCCTAGTCAAGCAATAAAAGAATATTGTCTAACTGCTAATCTGCTGTTTATTCATTTTCCTTGTACAGCTCCAGTCCCCCAGAGTTTGACATTTCAATAAATCCTTAAAAGAGATTATAATGCTGCCTTGCTATATATTGTTTTCTCCAAGAAAATAAATTAAGAAACTTTCCCACCTTTCACCCTTTAAAAATGAGAGAGAAGTGTATCTTTCTGCCTATAGAAAACAGGCTTTGAATATGAAATTAATTACAAGAATCTGGAATAAAAAATAGTCCCTGGCTAACAGAAAATGATTTCAACAGATTCTGGCAAAAGCTTTTCTGTAATTTGTTTCCTTCAGAACAATCTGATCAGCCTCATTCTCATAGGATGCTAAAGCAGAGAATCCCATATGTGCTTGTGCAATATGCAAAAGGTCTTTGGGTTTTTTTCTGCAGCTTTAACTACCGCCCTTGGGTTTGCCTGTCATTGAAGGCAATCTTTGCATAGTTGATTGAAAATGCAATTCATGATATGATTCTTCTTAATGTCACAAATTGAGAAGAGTGGTTAAACTCCGAGTCATGATTGGGGGAAAGAAGACTTAATATGCAGGAGCTAATTAATATGAAAACAGCTAATGAATTAAGAGTTACACACAGTTGACATGCTAAAATAGAGCAGGTTATGTAGAAGAACTCAATTCAACCCTGTTATTCTCCTCATGCGCTCATCACCAAATACCCGCATTGGGCAGGTAGAGGCTGTGTGGTGCACAATTGCCTATGCTTTAAGGTTTATTCCACTAAGTAATCTACTCCCTTCACACATACCAGGTTTAGTTTACAACTGCCTGAATTCATAAGAGCCTCACCATTGCCTCAGGTTGCCAGATGTTCACAAAGCATGGTCAGTTGTTTTTGTTTTGTTTTGTTTTGTTTTGTTTTGTTTTGTTTTGTTGAGACAGTGTTTCATTCTTATTGCCCAGGCTGGAGTGCAACGGCACGATCTCGGCTCACTGCAACCTCCACCTCCTGAGTTCAAGCGATTCTCCTGCCTCAGCCTCCCGAGTAGCTGGGATTACAGGCGGCTGCCATTCCGCCTAGCTAATTTTTTTTTTTATACTTTTTGTAGAGACAGGGTTTCACCATGTTGGCCAGGCTGGTCTCAAACTCCTGATCTCGGGAGATCCACCCACCTCGACCTCCCAAAGTGCTGGGATTACAGGCGTGAGCCACCACACCCGGCCGGTCAACCTTATCAAGAGAATTAACCCCTACAGCCAAGTCATTTCTACAGTTTGGCATTGTTCCACACAATGGTAAACCCGGCATTTTAACGTATACATTTAATATGTAAATGTTACATTAAAAACATAGAAACAAATTTAAAATAAAAAAGAAAGAAAGAAGATTTGCAGAAAAAAAGGAGATTTCCTCCCGTAGGACAGCTATTGATTGGCTGAGGGAACAAATATTTCACTACAATCAAATTATACATGCCAAACCAGTGTAGACCATCCTTTATATGTCAGCCAGTTCAGGGATTCAAACTCCAGAAAAATGTACAGAGTGGAACTCACTTCCCATCTCCAGCTTCAGCCCCACATGTGGAGTGCCTACTGGCTTGGCTGAAACCTTTGGCATCACTTCCAGTTCAATTTGTGTCAGGCCATAACCTAGGGGCATTAGGTGAGGAAGTCAGGAGATGGCAGAAACCACAAGCCTAGTTAGAAAAGAGAGTTGCACATGAGGATTTATAGCCATATGTCAATTTGGAGAGGAACGAGAGTGCAAGGACTGACCATAGGCTAGGGAAGAAAGAGAACGTATAATTATCACCCGAGAGGTTTTCTAATAAATAGGTAAATAGGACAGGGATGGCGGGATGTTCTACTAATACTTCATGGCCCCACCTAACTGCAAGGGTGGCTGAGATATATAGTCTAGCTGTGTGCCAAGGATAAGAAATAAGTGGATTAGGAAATCAGATTTCATGAGTACATGGCAGTCTTTGGATCATCAGTCTAAAAATTAAATAATTTTAAGTCTATCCATCAAGGCTTCACTAAATCTAATCCTATTGTGAAAGTTTTCTATTCTACTCATTCAGAGGAAGATCTATCCAGCTTCTGAGCACAAACACTTATGTCTTGTTTGGCAAATAACTCAACCTTATAACAGCGCTTTATTTTTATCCTATTGCTATCTAATTATCATGTTGTTTTTAACATTCTAAGAATAGAAGTTCTCACTCCCCACGTTGATAATGAGCCACTTATAGGCGAGCAGTAAGTATCTTGTATTTCTAGGTCAGGGACATGCATGCACACAAACACACACACACACACACACACACACCCTGACTCTGTCCCTTACTCAGATTAGGTATTTGAAAAGAATATAGTAAGTGACAGCATAAGGTTCTGGATTTGTAAAATGAAATCTATCATCTACCAAGATATGCACCTCCACAAAAAATTAACAAACAGAATAAATATATATCATCGATAAACACTGTTGGGTTTACAATGCAAAGTTCAGTGTTAGGAAAACTAAAGATGCAATAGATGTCAGCCACGGTCTATATCCTTAATGAAATTTGTAAAGAATGAATAGATGCATACAGTAATTTTATTTTTAGTTGAGAATTAGAAGTTCCACTTGAAATGGTTTGACTACATACATTTATTTCCTGAAATGCCTTTAGCATAACATAAAGGAATAAAAAACATTATAAACCTTAAAGGACAATGAAAATAGGAAAGGAGACAATAGCAAGCAAGATATTTCCATAAAACTTTAGAAGATGGGAATGAATTGAGAAGTGGTAAATGACTCCATGCATTAAAAAAAGCTGAAACCTAGACAGAAAGATATTGATTAGAGTCAGAATGAGAAAATCTTTAGAACCTTGGAAAGCGCTCAGGAATTGGAAGCACGGGCATTTTGGGAGGCAGAGGATGGGACTGTATAAGGATTTATTAGATACTAGATACCTCTTCTACCTTGTGCCAGGTGAGTTCTCCCTCCCCTTACCCATCACTTCAAGAGAAGAGAAAATTTAATCTCTAAAGAAATGGAGTCCAGAAAGACTTGGGACTCAAGGATACTAAGCTCAGCAGAGTGAGACAAAGGTGCTGTGTTGAAGACAGGGGATTAAGAGAATGTCCATGAATGGTGAGGGAGGGGGGCGACAGGGCATAAGTCAAGGGTGAGATGTAAGAATGACACTGTATTTCTCAGCAGCATGACTAAAAGCTGGAAGATAATGGAATAAAGTCTCCAAAATTATGAAAGAAAAGTATTTTCAAAGTAGAATTCTATATCAAGCTAACTTAAAGTGTGAGGGTAGGCTCTAAACATTTTTAGATTCTTCCCAAAAAATTATTTCCCACATACTTTTTTTTAGGAACATATACAGGATGTGCTCCAAGCAAAGCTGTAAACCCAGAAAAAGACACCATGAGATCCTGTTGCCTCCAGACAATTATTTAACCTTCCACAGTTTTAAGGAAATTAAACTACAGTATAGACAATTATTTTGCAAAGGATCTTGGAATAAGAATTACAAACAAAAGGAGTGGGGATCTCAAAAACGGTAAGAAATAATGTTTCCCTCATGTTGAATTGAGAAAAAAAAATTACATTTTATTAAACTTGTTTCGCACCATCATTCAATATAATTGTTTACTTGTGTGAGCTTTTCAGTTTCTGAGTCATGGTAACCTGTTGAGCAATTTTTCTTTTATATTTTCATAGAAATACTACATTGTCTTAAAGAGGACATAGGATAGGAGCCACCTTTAATTCAATCATCATATTAGTTAAATACCTTTTGTTGTATAATATATGTATCTTATTCATGCTATTTTGGCAAATAAAGGAATGTATTGATCACACAGATTAAAAATTCACATAAATGAATATATATATATGAGAATATATATTTATTTATGTGAATTTTAAAACCATATATATATAGATGGTTTGAGCCCAGGGTTTAAACTATATCAGCAAAACCAGGCTCTTTCTTTCTCTCTGCCTTGTTCTCTGATATAATGGCTGATTCTCAGGCTCTATAAAGAGGTAAGATAGTCAGTCCATTCCTTCTATGTTCAAGTCCAGCAGAAAATAAAGAGCATCTCTTGTAGAAAGCGTCCTTAAGACTCAAATAGTTGACTTTGATTGGCCCACTTCAGTCAGATCCCTTTTCCTGAAACAAACATGATATCCTTGGGAATCATTGTCACATTCTTCACACTATAGAGCCCCATCTGGACACTTGGCCAGAGACTATGGAATTCGTTACCCCAAAGGAAAGCTCATGTACTTTTTCTCGTCAAGTGAGGATAAATGCTCAGCAAGCAAAAATAGCATATATCCATTGCAACCTTTTAATACATTCACAAATCCATTGTTCCACTGTCTCCAAAGAGCAGAATTCCTATAGAAAGAAGGCTTGTTCTAAAACCAACTTCTTAACATTTCTCTTGGTTAAAACAAAAAAAAATGCCAAGTATTGGCTGGGCATGGTGGCACACCTGTAATCCCAGCACTTTGGAAGGCCAAGGCAGGTGATCACTTAAGATCAGGAGCTCGAGACCAGCCTGGGCAATATGGCAAAACCCTGTCTCTACTAAAAATACAAAAATTAGCTGGGCATGGTGGTGCACGCCTGTAATCCCAGCTACTCAGGAGGCTGAGGCACAAGAATTGCTTGTACCCAGGAGGCAGAGGTTGCAGTGAGCCAAGATCACATGACAGCACTCTGGCCTAGGCAACAGAGTGAGACTCTGTCTCAAAAAACAAACAAAAAAAAGGATTAATGCATCATTTCCTTTTTAATTTATGATCAAATCACATGAAAGTGTACATTTTCAAGTTCCATATCTTTATAGAGTCCTTGCTCAATAGTACAAGTTTGTAGTAGCTTGTAGTTATGATAGAAACTACCTTTAATTGTGCAAAGGATAATTGTAATTTTCTTTTTCTAGAGGACACGCATTTTCACCTGAAGCTTTCCCTTGAATATCATCACATTCCGACTTCAGCTTTGCCGATTAAATATAAGGGTTTTTCTCCACATCAATGCCTCCTGGACTGTTGACTATAATCTGCCTTAGCAGGAAGCCAAGTATTTTAGAGAGCTATATTGTGTATCTCTGAGACCAAAAAAAGAAGAGCAGCTCCACCTAGGCCTCCTGCAAGTTCCATGAAATGGCTAAACTGATGTGGTTCTGTCTTTCCAAATAAAGGAATTAATTTTCAAAAATTGACAAGAGTCTCTGGTATTCCTGCATTTGTCTGAGAAGAACCTCTCTTGTCATGTTCAGCTACACACCTGCCTCCGGAACCTGGGAGAAGTTATACCTGTCATTGCCATCCATGAAGGCTTGATGAGGGCTTAGGAGCTTTATTTCTACAGAAATAATCCATTCTCTGCCAACTCATCTGAAGTTCAGAGAAACAAGAATTGCTTCTCTATTTTCAAACCTTACATTTTATTTTACAAATAAAAATACATCAAATTTATTTATTGAGTACCTACTAAAATTATGGGATCTCTGTCCTTAAGGAAGTCATGCTCCTGTAGAAATTCTGATGTGTTTTACAATGATTTAGAAATGTACTGTGGAATCTTAGAAACTGCATTTGATATGCATAGCTAACCTCCTAAGATAAAACTTTGTCTTTGATAATAAATAACTATTAAAAAAAATCATTGCCTTATGTAGTCATGGCAATACTGTGGAAATGGGTTCCAAAGGAGATATATATATACATATATATATATATATATATGTATATATATGTATATATATATATCTCCTTACTTGAAACTGGGTTTTGGTTCCTGTTGAACAAACCCCTGATCTTTACTCTCATCAAATCATAATTATAATTTATAAATTTTTAAAATAAAATTCATTTTAAACTCTCTTTGGGTATAAACAGTTTGATAACTGTACATCTTTTCATGTTATTATCAAGTACTCATAATTTTTTTCCTGATGAAAGAGATCATACCCCACCAGGAAAAAAATGATGTTCTGCAGAGTTCAACTGCATCCAGGGTTGAGTGGGAGAAACAATCAGTTTCTTCCATCTATTTTCATTTAAGAAAGAAAATAAGTGCAAGTGAGGGTGCAAATTATCTATGTATACATACAACATGGACAAGTAGCCCTACAGTATCTCAGAGCTGCAAAGAACCTTAAAAGTCACGTAGCCATCTAATTTTACCCACATTCAACCAATGCCCAACTCACATTTACAACCCTCATGTGCCCATTCAGTCCACTCGAAGCATGAAGCACGTCTAGAGAATTGTTTACCTCCTGAGGCAGCCCATTTTATCTCGCCATCCATAATAATAGGCTCTTAATTTGTGGCCCCAAATAGTTGTAGTGCTCTCCAGGCTCTATTTTCCCTGAGTTGTATTTGATGCTCTTGCTTAAATGGATCCAAATAGGTGCCTGTAAGATTGAGGACAGAAAGATAGTTTGGTTTATAGCTCCAACTTATTACAATACCCCGAGGTCATGGGTCTTAATTCTAGACAGCTTAGCTAAATAAACTGGGGAAAGACTACAAATTGTGTTGTTTCCCAGCTCAGCCATTTGCCACTGTGCAATTTTCCCAACTCAGTCACATTCAGTCCTCTTCCCTTCTCCAATGCCAGAAAGGAAATTGGGAATAATGGCATTTCTGGGTCACTTAATTAGGAAAGAGCATTCAATGACTTATTCTTCTACTCTAGACTCCTTTCTCTTCCTAAGTATGTCAAACTTCACAGATCAGGACTTATTATGTTCCTTCCTCTGTTAAGTTCACAGTTAGATATTTTTCAGGTGAACACCACCAACATGTATGTGCTCTTAGAGAATAAACAAATGCAAAGGGAATAGGCAGTGTGTGTCCGAACTTTAGGAAACCTGTCAGAGAAACTATGTGAGTCTTTGAGGATCTACTCTGAAGATAGAATTTAAAACTTTCACTGGATCCTGAAAGGCTGAGAAAGCCCTGGGCAATGAAATGCTGATGGATGAGGAAGTAGAAATATGCAAGAAAATGCTATCAGCCATATTGGGGGTCTGTGTGACAGAATGAAAAAAAAGTGTCATCAAGCCTAAGACAAGCTTAAAAAGCCTAAAAGTAGCCAGGTCCAAAAATGAGACTTAATATTTGGCTTCAAGGGAACTCACTTAATTTATTCTTCCAGCTCTGTCCACTGAAAGGGCTAAGAAGTCCAGAAGCAATTACACCCCAGAAGCAATGAATATACCTCATACTTAGATACTTAAATGTCATTCTCTATTAAAAGGACTCACAGGTGAAATGGCAGATTCCAAGACTGGAGCAGAAAATGCACACAAGATGAACCTGCAGCATTTTCTTCCAGAAAGCAAGGAGCTGCTAAAAATAAAACAAAATAATAATAATAATTTTAAAAATAATAATAATAATAATGAAGACATGGCAAAAGGATACATGAAGCACCATGAAGGGGTTCCCTCTGGCCAAGCCAGAGACAATTTGAGCAACCAAAATAAATAACAACTATAACACATTATAACCCACTGAATAAAATAAGAATACATGAGTCCATACTGATAATAAATAGGATTCTCCAGAGAGACAGAACTAATAGGACATAGACAGATAAATAAGTAAGACAGGCTTTTTCAGGGAATTGGTTCACGTGATTACAGAGGCTGAGATGTACCACAATAGGTCACCTGCGAGCTGAAGAAACAGGGAGGTTGGTAGCATGGTTCAGTCCAAGCACAAAGGCCTGAGAATCAAGGAAACTAATGATATAACTCTCATTCTGAAGCCAAAGGACTAAGAGCTCCAGGAGTCCCAAAGTCCAAAGACTGAATAACCTGGAGTTCTGATGTCCAAGGGCAGGAGAAGAAAAGTGTCCTGCTCCAGAAGAAAGAGAGAATTCACCCTTCTTCTGCATTTTTTTCCATCCTAGTCCCCAGCTGATTGGATGGTGCCCACCCACATCGAGGGTGGATCTTCCCCACTCAGTCCACCAATTCACATGCCAATCTCCAAAAACACCTTCACAGCACACCAAGAAATAGTGTTTTACCAGTTCTCTAGGTATTCTTTAATCCAGTCAAGTTGACACCTAAAATTAACCATCACAGATAGATAGATCTTTCTAACTGTAGAATGCTGGCTAATAAATCTAGGAAGTACAATTAGAAAACCAGCATGAAATCACACGCAACTATTATGATAAAAATTGACTTAGGCAAAACTATTCAATGGATACTAAATCTGGGGCAATAGAGATAAAGGAAGAATCTGGTGAATTGTAAAGCAAAAAACTATACAGTGGAGAAAACAGCACCTTATCCAAATGATCAAAATTAATATTATTTATAAGGTACAATTGGACATGGTGCCCTTTCAGATGTGTTACTCTGAGAAAGACATAAGATCACTTATGCAGTATTTGAGTCAAAAATGTGTAGCTTCAATTTGATCTTGAAGAAACATCAGACAAATCCAATATAATCAATGTATAAAATAACTGGCCTGTACTCAAGAATATTAAGGTTATAAATGGCAAGGAAAGACAGAAGAAATATTTCAGATTGACAGAAACTAAAGAGACACAGTAATTGCATACAATACATGCATCTGAACTGAATCCTGTATGGTAGGAGTGGAAGATGTCATAAGGGATATTATTGTGACAGTTGGCATAGATTAAAGGATTGTGTTAGTGTTTAATTTCCTGGATTTGATGGTATTCTGTGGTTATATAAGGAAATATCCTTATTCTTAGGAAACACGCACCAAAATATCAAGGGGTAAAAGTACATGCTGAATGTAACCAACTCTCAAATCATTCAGAAACAAGTATTATATATGTATTTAAAGTGAAAGAAAGCTAAAACAAGTGTGGCAAAATAGTAAAAATTTGTGAATCTTGGTAAAGAAAATATGAGAGTTCTTGGTATACCCTTGCAACTCTCTGTAGTTTGAAATTATTCAAAACAAAAAGTTTCGGGTCCACCATAAGTATCCTGCTTACCCTTGCACACCTAGAAAGACTCACCCAGTCTACCTTAGAGATAAGTGTGTTACTCAAGAGATAGTGTGTGTGGAAACAGCCCTAAACTAGGAGCCAAAAGAGCAAATATTGCTATTAATTGGCTAGGAGATGGTGAACAAGCTAAGTCATCTTTCTGTACCTCTGTTTGCAAATCTGTAAGTGAGGAGGCACGGTTTGGTTCAGTTTAAAAAAGACCTTCACAACAGTTAGTGCCTTGCTTCTGTCTGATGGTCTCCACAAGTGCAAGTCTTTAAGGACAGGTTTTGCAATCATTCCTTGGGGGTGCCATTTGTAGGGAAGAAGGTGCCAGGCTTCAAAGTGGAACTTGAGAATAATCTATGACACCTCTTCCAACCCTGAGATTATATGAGTTTAAAAGTAAGTGCCCTAAAAGAATTGCTCTGTGGGTCCAAGAAGACTCTGCAGAATATTAAATAAATAAAACTATTAGTAAATAGCTTTAACAATAATAAATAAATAAAGCTAATAATGTTTTTCACTTCAGCTCCTTTGGGTTATTTATTCGTAGAACAAATTGACAACTCATGCCCTTATTTTGTGGCTTTTAGTACACATATATAGGCTTACCAGTAGCATTTTAAGATACAAATGAAAATAGATACACTAGATTTTTTTAATTCAGAAAAGGTAAAGGATTTACTGAACTCCGAGGCCTAAATTTGATTTCTTGTCTCTAGCAGACTTAATCTAGGCTTTTTCTATCGTGTTCCTCAAAATTTTCAGCCTTCACCAACTACATGATCATAAAGCTACTTCCACATTTTTAAGTATTTGTTACAACAGCATCCCACTTCTAGATACCAAATTTTGTAACAATTACGGTTCAACTAGAGAAGCGTAACTAGTAGGAGAAGAAGATGATGATAGATAGATGATAGATAGATAGATGGATAGATAGATAGATAGATAGATAGATAGATAGATAGATAGATAGATAGATAGATAGATATTACAAGAAATTGAATTACACAATTGTGGAGGCTGGCTAAACAAATCTGGAATCTGTAGGGCAGGCTGTCATGAAGGGAAGATCACAGGCAGGCTGGAAACCACAGGCAGGGGCTGAAGCTGCTGTCCACAGCAGAATCTCTCTCTCTCCCTCTGTGTGTGTGCGTGTGTGTGTCTCACCCCTCCAGCCCTGCTCTCAAGGCTGTTCAACTGATTTAATCAGGCCCTAGATTATCCAGGATAGTCTCTCATCTCCCATATTTAAAGTCAACTGATTGAGGATTTCAGTTTCATCTGAAAATTCCTTTTACAGCAACACCTAGAATAGTGTTTTACTGAATAACTGGGAATGTAGCTTAGTAAAGTTGGCACATCAAAAAGAAAAAAAAATCATCACACTATGAAAACCCATACATGAGAAAAAGCAGGTTAAAAATTTATTTAAATTTAGAAATTACAACCTTTCATTCAACATCCCTGCCATTGTGCCAAAACTTTAGTGATAAAAAGTCAAACCTCAGATTTTTCTCTTGTAAAAGAATAAAGATGTTTCAGTAAGCACAAATTATAATCAATATTATTTTTTCTTGAAACAAAAGTAAGAAATTATTTTAGAAAACAGTCAAACTCCTAGCCATTTGCAATTTATTGTTTCCGCTTTCAGAAGGAAAGCATTAGCTTCAATATGGCTTCTGTGTCAAGTTCATTATGATAAAGGACCAGAAATTGGAAAATATGAGACATCATAAATGACACAGCAGTTGAGAAACTAGAGGTTGTCATATTTTATCATGATTCAAAACAAAAAAAATTCTCAGTTCTACATCTTGAAGGGGACAGAGGTTAGAAAAAAAATTAGCAGTTGTTTTATGACCATTTTGGAAAAGAAGTCACTGAGGACAAACAAAGCCTCTTTTCTCCCATGATTTGAGGACTGACAGCAATTTATCATGGTGCACGAGGCTGATCCTAGTCTTTTGATGATGCATGATGTTGATGTTCCACTGATGGAGATAAAGACAATGCTTTATCAGTGGTATGACCCTTTTCCTCTTTTACCCTGAGCCTATAGTGGCTACCTACCCTTCACCCCAGTGACCATTCTCTACAATCCACAGTTCATCCTTTTTTCTTTTCTTTTTTTTTTTTTTTTTTTTGGACGTTCACATTGGGAAAGAAAGCTACATAGCAATTTTTGTGACTCTCTATTATCAGAACAAAAGGAGTAAGGACAAGCATCAATAGTCCTTTCATATGGATACTTTTTATAGACTAAATGTTCACATGAGAAGATAAAAAAAAAGTCACTTAGTAATGTATTGTGCAGGGAGAAAATTCCAGATGGCTTCTACCACTATGTAATTGTTTTCCCATTAGATTGCTAAAGTTGCCACTCCTCACATTGGTGTGGACAATGCTTAAAAAGCCCTGTGAGTGATAACACTGTGCTCTCAGATTATCATCAGGTTGATTCTGTAAGCACTTCTAAGAAATACTCCCCATACTGCCTACACTGAAAGAAGCAGAGAACAAGAAAATCTTGCTGAGATGGAGACATTTCAGAGTGGTCAAGTGGTTCACTTACTAACAGGTCTACTCTTACCCACTGGCATCCCTGGTGAGTAGTCCAGACTTAGCTTCAAAGGCTTGTGTGTTGAAAGGGAAGAAAGACTCTCATAGAGTTATAGGCTGAACTTCAATTTATCCAAACCAGCCTTCTGTGTGGAGAGGGTGGGTAAGCCTATAGAAATGATATTACTAATGAATTAAGACACTGCAACAGATTCTCCTACCATCACTAAAAGTAAAGAGCAGGATGCAATAGTGAAAACTTATTTCTTATTCTCCAGATAAAGGAATAAGCATGTAAAATTCATTCATAGGAAAGATGGCAAAGAGCTTGTAGTGTTGGTGTAGAAAGAAGAGTCCACAAGGAGCTTGAGAGGTCAAGAGTGAGTCAATGTCAGTAAAGGTGATAAGCAGAGCAGAGTGCTGGTGACACAGAGGACACTGCCCGTGACAATAATAGGACATATTTTAATAATGTCCTGGAGAGATGACAGAAGCAGAGGCTAGAGCAGATAGAGGCAGAGGCACACGCAAGACTTCTACTTGGGATCTCCCAGAAAGACAAACGAAAGAAGACTAAGGTCTTTACAACTGTCAGGTAGAGAACATTACTCACCAGGCTTGAAAATAAACTGTTAATAGTATTCCATCACTTGAGATTCTTTTGGTTGTAGGCAACAAGAAACTACTTTTGGCTTAATCAAAAAGGGATTGCTGACACTTACAACTGTAGGTCCAGGAGCAAGTTCCTGACTTCAAAGTCAGGTGTCACTGGATTCAGGACTCAAACAATAATAACATTCAGCTCTGTCTGTCTTCTCACTTTGTGTTCTACTACACGGCCTTCAACCTCAGACATCAGGGCAGAGCAGTTGGCAGCAGAAACTCTTGCACATGCATTCCTTAATTTAGAGTTCAGAGACAAAGAACAAATTTCTCCAGCAAAAGAATCATTTAACTTATTTACTTTAATTGGATCATATGCCTATCTCTGAGCCAAATACAGCTGCCAGAGCAATTCGATACTCTGATCAACTTAGAACCTATGTTCTATTTCTGAGCTTCATGAAAATTCTACATATAAGAATGGGAGAAAAAAATCGAGGTCTGGTTATTAGAAAAAAGGTTAATGAGCTTGTTGACAAATCCATAAGATGACAAATCTATAAGATCATTCATATATATATATATATATTTGTGTATTCAATCACTTTAAATTGTATTTGTGGAACAATAAAACTTTTTAAATTTTAGAATTATATATTTTGACAAATAATAATTGTACACATTCATGGAGTACATAGTGATGCTTCCGTACATATAATGTTCATGATCAGATCAGGGTAATTAGCATATCCATCATCTCAAATGTTTATCATTTCTCCGTGTTGGGAACATTAAATATTCTCCTTCTAGCTATTTGAAAGTATATGTATTAATCCATTCTCACTCTTCTGTAAAGAAATACCCAAGACTGGATAATTTATAAAGAAAAGAGCTTTAATTGGTTCACAATTCCACAGGCTCTACAAGAAGCAGGACAGGATCTGCTTCTGTTGAGGCCTCAGCAAACTTACGATTTTGTCAGAAGGCAAAGGGGAAGCAGGCATGTCTTACATGGCCAGAGCACGAGGGTGGGCAGGTGCTACACATTTTTAAAACAACCAGATCTTGTGATAACTCACTCACTAACTATCAGGAGAACAGCACTGAGGAGATGGAGCTAAAACGTTCATGAGAACTTCACCCCATGATCCAATCACCTCTCACCAGGCCCAACCTGCAATACTTGCGATAACAATTTGACATGAGATTTGATGGGGACACATATCCAAACTATATCAGTATATAATATATTATTGTTGACTATAGTCATCCTAAAGTAGTATAGAACACTAGAACTTATTCTTCCTATCTAGCTGTAATTTTCTATCCTTTAACAAGTCTTGCCCTATCCTTCTGTATTAGTCCATTCTCATACTGCTATAAAGATAATACCCGAGACTAGGTAATTTACAAACAAAAGAGGGTTTAATTGACTCACAGTTCTGTATGGCAGGGAGGCCTCAGGAAGCTTACAATCATGGTGAAAGGCGAAGGGGAAGCAAGGCATGTGTTACATGGTGGCAGAAGAAAGAGAGAGCACAGGGGAAACTGCCACTTTTAAACCATCATTCTCCTGAGAACTCCCTCACTATCATGAGAACAGAATGAGGGAAACTGCCCCAATGATCCAATCAACTCCCACCAGGTCCCTCCCTCAATGCAGGAGAATTAAAATTCAATATGAGATTTTGGTGTGGACACGGAACCAAACTATATCATTCTACCCCTGGCGCCTCCCAAATCTCACATCCTTTTCACGTTTCAAAACCAATCATGTCTTCCCAACAGTATCCCCAAAGTCTTAACACATTCCAGCATTAACCCAAAAGTCCAAGTCCAAAGTCTCATCTGAGACAAGACAAGACCCTTCCACCTATAAGTCTAAAAAATCAAAAGCAAGTTAGTTACTTCCAAGATACAATAAGGGCACAGGCATTGAGTATTTATTCCCATTCCTTATAGGAGAAATTGGCCAAAACAAAGGAGCCAAAGGCCCCATGCAAGTCCAATGTCCAACAGGGCAGTCATCAAACCTTAAAGCCCCAAAATAATTTCCTTTGACTCCACATCTCACATCCAGAGCACACTGATGCCCTGATGGGCTCCCAAGGGCTTGAGCAGCTCCACCCCTGTGGCTCTGCAGGGTACAGCCCATGCTTTCATGGGCTGACCTTGAGTGCCTGAAGCTTTTCCAGGCACACAGTGCAAGCTTTCAGTGGATCCACTATTCTGGGATCTGGAGGACGGTAGCCCTTTCTCACAGCTCCACTAGGTGATGTCCTGGTGGGGACCCTGTGTGTGGGCTCCAACCCCACATTTTCCTTTCACACTGCCCTAGCAGAAGTTCTCCATCAGGACTCTGCCCCTGCAGCAGACTTCTGCCTGGATATCCAGGTGTTTCCATACATCCTCTGAAATCTAGGCAGAGACTCCCAAAGCTCAACTCTTGTTTTCTGTGCACCTGCAGGCCCAACACCATATGGAAATCACCAAGGCTTGGGGCTTGCACCCTCTGAAGCAATGACCCAAGTTCTACCTTGGCCTCTTTTAGCCATGGCTGAAGCTGGGGCAGCTGGGATGCAGGGCACCAAGTCCCAAGGCTGCACAGAGCAGCAGGGCCCTGGGCCCAATTAAGCCATTTTCCCCTCCTATAACTCCATGCCTGTAATGGAAGAGGCTACTGTGAAGGTCTCTGACATTCCCTGGAGACATTTTCCTCATTGTCTTGGCTATTAACACTTGGTTCCTTGTCACTTATGCAAATTTCTGCAGCCAGCTTGAATTCTTCCCCAGAAAAAAAAATTTTTTTCTAACACATGATCAGGTTGCAAATTTTCCAAACCTGTGTGCTCTGCTTCCCTTTTAAACATAAGTTCCAATTCCAAACCATCTCTGTGTGATCACATATAACTGAACACTTTCAGAATAAGCCAGGTCAGCTCTTGAATGCTTTGCTGCTTAGAAATTTCTTCTGCCAGATACCCTAAACCATCTCTCTCAAGTTCAAAGTTCCACAAATCTCTAGGGCAGGGGCAAAATGCCACCAGTCTCTTTGCTAATGCACAGTATGAGTGACCTTTACTCCAGTTCCCAATAAGTTCCTCCTCTCCATCTGAGACCACCTCAGCCTGGACTTTATTGTCCATATAACTACAAGCATTTAGGTCAAAATCATTCAACAAGTCCCTAGGAAGTTTTACACTTTCCCACATCTTCCTGTCTTCTCCTGAGCCTTTCAAACTGTTCTGACCACTGCCTGTTACCCACTTCCAAAGTCGCTTCCACATTTTCAGGTTCTCTTGCTGTATCCCACTTCTGGTACCAATTCTCTGTATTAGTCCATTCTAACACTGCTATAAAGATAATACCTGAGACAGAGTAATTTGTAAACAAAAGAGGTTTAATTGACTCACAGTTCCCCATAGCTGGGGAGGCCTCAGGAAAGTTATAATCATGGAGGAAAGCAAAGGGGAGCCAAGGCATGTCTTACCTGGTGGCAGGAGAGAGAGAGTACACAGGGGAAAATGCCACTTTTAAACCATCAGATCTCTGGAAAATTTCCTCACTATCACAAGAACAGCATGGAGGAAACTGCCCCCATGATCCAATCACCTCCCTCCAGGTCCCATCATCTTTAATTGTGGAGATTATAATTGGAGATAATGAGATTTTGGTGGGGACACAGAGCCTCCCTGCCCTGTACCCTTCCCTGACTCTGGTATCCTCTGTTCTACTTTTTACTTCTATGAGATCAACTTTTTCTAACTTGCATATATGAATGAGAACATGTGTTGTTTACCTCCAGTTTCATTCATGTTGCCAAAAATGACAGAATTGAATTATTTTTCTATGACTGAATAATATCCCATTGTATATACATACCATGTTTTCTGTATTATTTGTTGAACAACTAAGGTGATTTCACATCTATTGTGAATAGTGCTGCAATAAACATAGGGGTGCAGATGTTTCTTCAATATACTGATTTCCTTTCCTTTGGATAAATTCCAGTAGTGCAATTGCTGGATCATATGGTGGTTCCATTTGCAGGTTTTTGAGGAATGTCCATATTATTCTCTGGAGTGGTTGTACTAGTTTACATTCCCACAAACAATTGTGTAAAAGTTCCCTTTTTTCCTCATCCTCACTAACATCTGGGTTTTTTTTGTTTGTTTTGTTTTTGTTTTTGTTTTTGTTTTTGAGACTGAGTCTCGCTCTGTCACCTAGGTTGGAGTGTGGTTGCCCAATCTCAGCTCATGGCAATGTCTGCCTCCAGGGTTCAAGCAATTCTCCTGCCTCAGCCTCCCAAGTAACTAGGATTACAGGCACATACCACCAGCCTGGCTAATTTTTGTATTTTTAGTAGAGACAGGGTTTCACCATGTTGGCAAGGCTGGTCTGGAACTCCTGAACTCAAATGATCTGCCCACCTCAGCCTCCCAAACTGCTGGGATTACAGGCATGAGCCATCATGCCCAACCTATTTTGTCTTTTCTATAATAACCATCCTAACTGGGGTGAGATGATACCTCATTGTGGTTTTGATTTGCATTTCCCTGATGATTAGTCATGAGCATTTTCTCCCATGTTTGTTAGCCATTTGTAAGTGTTCTTCTAGTAAATGTCTATGCAAGTCATTTGACTATTTTTTAATTGGATTGTTTTATTTTTTGCTGTTAACATGTTTTGATTATTTGTATATTCTGGATCTTAATCCACTGCTGGATGGGTAGTTTGCAAATATTTTCTACCATTATGTGGGTTGTCTTTTCACTCTCTTTCCTTGGTTGTGAAGAAGCTTTTTAGTTTGATATTATCTCATTTGTTTTTTATTTTGTTGTCTGTGCTTTTGAGGTCTGATTCCTAAAATCTTTTTCCAGAACAATGTCCTAAAGTGTTTCCCATGTTTTCTTCTCGTAGTTTTATAGTTTTGGGTCTTACGGTTAGGTCTTTGATCCATATTGAATTGAATTTTGTGTAGGGTAAGAGGTAGGAGTCTAGGTTTATTCTTCTGCATATGGATATCCAGTTTTCACAGCTGCATTTATTCACAGCTGTCCTTTCCCCAGTGAGTGTTCTTGACACCTTTTTAAAAAGTCAGTTAGCTGTAGATATATAAATTAATTTCTGGGTTTTCTACCCTGCCCCATTGGTCTACATATCTCTTTTTGTGCCAGTATCACATTCTTTTGATTACTATACCTTTGTAGTAAGTTTTGAGGTTGGTAGTGTAATAACTCAAGCTTTGTTCTTTCTGCTTAGGATTACATTGGCTATTTGGAGTCTTTTGTGGACCCATACAACTTATTTATTTATTTGTTTGTTTGTTTGTTTGTTTTTGAGACAGGGTCTCCCTCTGCAGTCTAGCCTGAAGTGCAGTGGCATGATTTTGGCTCACTGCAATCTTTGCCTCCTGGGCTCAGTGCGTTTCTCCCACCTCAGCCTCCTGAGTAGCTAGCATTACAGGTGTGTACCACTGCACCCAGCTAATTTTTTTATTTTTTGTAGAAACAGGGTTTTGCCATGTTGCTCGGGCTGCTCTCAAACTCCCGGACTCAAATGATCCATTTGCTTTGGCCTCCCAAAGTGCTGGGATTACAGGCATGAGTCACCACACCCAGCCCCATACGAATTTGAGGATTTTTTTCCTATTTCTGTGAAGAATGTCATTGGTATTTTGATACGGATTGCATTGAATCTGTAGATTACTTTGGGTAGTACTGTCATTTAACAATATTAATTCTTCCAATCTATGAACATGAAATGTCTTTTGCTTGTATCCTCTTCAATTTCTTTCAGCCATGTTTTGTAGTTTTCCTTATAGTTTTTTTCACCTCTTTGCTTGAAATTATGTATAGATATTTTATTTTTTATAGCTATTGTAAATGGGGTTTCTTTCTTGATTTTTCAGCTGCTTTGTTGTTCATGTATACCAATGCTACTGATTTTTGTATGTTAATTTTAGATCTTGCAACTTTACTGAATTCTTTTGTCAGTTCGAAGAGTTTTTGGTTGAGTCTTTAGGTTTTTCTATATATAGGATTATGTCATCTGCAAAGAGGGATGATGTGGCATCCTCCTTTCCAACTTGAATGTCCTTTATTTCTCTCCCTCATAATTGCTCTCACTAGGACTTCCAGAACTATGTTAAATAAGAATCGTGAAAGTGGGCATCCTTGTCTTTTCCCAGTTTTGTTTTGTTTTTTGCTTTCTGGTTTTTTTTGTTTTTTGTTTTTGTTTTTGTTTTTTTGAGACAGGGTCTTAGTTTCTCATATGGGATGGAGTGCAGTGGCATGATCATAGCTCACAAAGCTTCAAATTCTGAGCGCAAGTGGTCCTCCAACCTCAACCTCCTAGGTAACTGGGACTGCAGGAGCATGTCACAATGCCAGACCAAGTTTTTTAAAAAATATTTTTGTAGAGACGAGGTCTCATCAATTTGTTGCCCGGGCTGGTCTTGACTCCTGGCTTCAAGTGATCCTTCCATTTCAGCTTCCCGAAGTGCTGCAATTACAAGCATGAGCCACCATGCCTGGCTTTGTTTCCGTTCCTAGAGGTAAAGCTTTCAACTTTTTCTCATTCAGTAGGATGTTAGCTGTGGGTTTTTCATACAGTGAGTACTGTCACAAAAATGTTCAAAACCATGATAGGAAACAAAGGGCATAAGAAACATCAGTGCTCTCTATTTACAATAGCAAAAACTTGGAACCAACTCAAATGCCCATCAATGATAGACTGGATAAAGAAAATGTGGCACATATATACCATGGAACACTATGCAGCCATAAAAAAGAATGAGTTCATGTCCTTTGCAGAGACATGGATAAAGCTAGAAGCCATCATTCTCAGCAAACTAACACATTAACAGAAAACCACACACCGCATGTTCTCACTCATAAGTGGGAGTTGAACAATGAGAACACATGGACACAGGAAAGGGAACATCACACAGCGGGGCCTGTCGAGAAGTGGGAGGCAAGGGGAGGGAGAGCATTAGGACTAATACCTAATGTATGCGAGGCTTAAAACCTAAAATGACAGGTTGATAGGTGCAGCAAACCACCATGGCACATGTATACCTATGTAACAAACCTGCACGTTCTGCACATGTATCTTAGAACTGAAAGTAAAATTTTAAAAGAAGGAAAAAGAAAAGAAACATCAGTGCTCCCTGGGAATATGATTACAGAGAATGTTTGGATAAAGGTATTATGGCAGGGTGGGGAGTTATCACAACCTCAGGTAATGAATAAATCAGAAAAGCAACTGCCAATAATTGCTGTCAATAATGTATCTCCAGGGACCAGGCAACAAGCCCATTAGAGTATTGCCTCCATTTGCATGCCAGCAGCACTCACTCTTGCTTGCCTCTCCAAATCTATCTTCCCTCTCCTTTGCTGGCAGAGCATAAGGTTTGCTCTAATATTCATCCTTCTCCATGTGGTCCAGGGAAGATGGGTGGATGTGAAGATGCACCTCCCAGATTATTCTTCAAGGAAAAACTTTGTCCTTCAACTGTTGCATTGCTGTCAGCACACGGCCTTCAGCTGTCAGCCCTTTTGAGAGCTTCCTCAACTTAGAGAATCACATCACCAAGGTCATACCCTTCCAGGGGCAATTCACACTTTATGACTGGTCACAGTGGGAATAGGAAGGCCTTGTCACTTTGGCCCAAACGTAAGCCCACTCTGCTGACCCATTTCCATTCCAGAGCTCCCATGAGGGTTGGGCTGAGGGTGTCAAACCTGCATTACAGGTCTCCTTTCCAATTCTACTTTTCCTCCCACCATCCCTAGGGTGCTGTCTAACAAAAATCCTAAAACCTGAACTGTGTTTTAATTATCTTCCTGAAGAACCCAAACTACACTAGGGGGTGGAATTTGACTACTGAGCAAACACAGGGAAACACTATCACTTTACCAAAGATTGGCTCAGGAAGGCACATTTATGGCCCAATTCTGGCCAATGGAACATGAGCAGAAGTTCACTTGTAATCAGACAGGAACTTATGGGGAAAGAGCTGGTTCCTTTTATGTCTCTTGATTCTGGTGTGACAGAATGGGACACCTGGAGCTGTTGTTGTCAACTTACAGGCATAAGGAAGTTAGCCAGCAACACAAGGATGGCAGACCAGGAAGATGGAAAGAACACAGGCCTTTGATGATGTTACTGAACCATCATGTAAGCCTTTTAAAGTTACATTTCTGATATCTCCAAAAGCATCCTAACCAAATGGAAAGGGTAAAAATAGCACTAATAATAATAATAATAATATACAACTACTGCAACACTGATAAGCACACAGATTATTCTTCAGCTTTTTAAACATTCAGATAGCTTCCCTGATAAAAACCCTGGCACTTGGGCCTCAGCTCCCCAAAGTCCAGATCCCAGAGGGAAAGGTCCAGAGAGCACAGGCTTTTCTGCCAACCTCAGTGCCCCACTTCCTGTCTGAGGGAGCTCTTCGGTTGAATTCAAGAATGTTTTTCCTCCTTTCCAAGACAGATACCTCTGAACACAAGAGTGCCTTTAATGCATGGTTTACAATTTTGTCACCTCATCTCAATGCAATGTTAAATAAGAGAGATGTACTTATAATTGGGAAGAGCAGGACAATATCTAGTAACGCAGAGTCTCCAATCAGCCAGCAGCAAGGCTAACTGGGTAACTAGTTACTTGAGACACTTACTTCTCTATGTTTCTCACGTTCCCCTAAGCAGAAACTGGACTGATAATAGTCTTTTGGGCCAATTAACCACACATATGAATTCTGTTGGCCAGAGCAGCATTTTAAATTTTGATTCGGATTATCTTCAACTTAAGCATGCACACTCCAGTTCTTCAGGGCCCTACCACTCTTGATTGTCTTTTAGCAAGCTCATATTTTTATGTCTTGGTGGCATTTGCATTTGAAAGCTCCTGCAGTATGAGGCTCAATGGTAGATGGTTTAAGGAAAGGCCAGTTAAACTGTTAGCACAGCACACCTGTTATCCCAGTTAACACATTTAATGAAAAGAAAGCTGAATTATTTTTCATGCTCTTCCAGGCCTGTCATCCAGGATGCCTACCAGAAAAATATGTAGTTATGATTGCTTTCTTATAAGACACCAACATTCACAGAATCTTTTCTGTGTGAGCCACATAACCACAGCATACTTTCATCTGTTTTTCAATTTATTTGTTTAATTTGAGGTAACTTCTTTCTGCATGAATTAATGGATGAAGTACAGTTGACTCTTGGACAATGCAGGGGTTAAGGGCACCAATGGGCACAGTCGAAAATCCACATGTAACTTTTGACTTTTCCCCAAAAACATACCTAATTGCCTGCTGTCAGTCAACTGACACATATTTTGTATGTGGCATGTATTATATACTGCATTCTTTTTTTTTTATGGTTAGTTGTTTTTTTTTTTAATTATACTTTAAGTTCTAGGGTACATGTGCACAACGTGCAGGTTTGTTACATATGTATACATGTGCCATATTGGTGTGCTGCACCCATTAACTCGTTACTTACATTAGGTGTATCTCCTAATGCTTTCCCTTCCCCCTCCCCCCACCCCACAACAGGCCCCAGAGTGTGATGTTCCCCTTCCTGTGTCCAAGTGTTCTCATTGTTCAATTCCCACCTATGAGTGAGAACATGTGGTGTTTAGTTTTTTGTCCTTGCGATAGTTTGCTGAGAATGATGGTTTCCAGCTTCATCCATGTCCCTACAAAGGACGTGAACTCATCCTTTTTTATGGCTGCACAGTATTCCATGGTGTATATGTGCCACATTTTCTTAATCCAGTTTATCATTGATGGACATTTGGGTTGGTTCCAGGTCTTTGCTATTGTGAATAGTGCCACAGTAAACATACATGTGCGTGTGTCTTTATAGCAGCGTGATTTATAATCCTTTGGGTATATACCCAGTCATGGGATGGCTGGGTCAAATGATATTTCTAGTTCTAGAGCCTCAAGGAATCGCCACAATGTCCTCCACAATGGTTGAACTAGTTTACAGTCCCACCAACAGTGTAAAAGTGTTCCTATTTCTCCACATCGTCTCCAGCACCTGTTTTTTCCTGACTTTTTAATGATTGCCATTCTAACTGATGTGAGATGGTATCTCATTGTGGTTTTGATTTGCATTTCTCTTATGGCCAGTGATGATGAGCATTTTTTCATGTGTCTGTTGGCTGCATAAATGTCTTCTTTTGAGAAGTGTCTGTTCATATCCTTTGTCCACTTTGTGATGGGGTTGTTTGTTTTTTTCTTGTAAATTTGTTTGAGTTCTTTGTAGATTCTGGATATTAGCCCTTTGTCAGATGAGTAGATTGTAAAAATTTTCTCCCATTCTGTAGGTTTCCTATTCACTCTGATGGTAGTTTGTTTTGCTGTGCAGAAGCTCTTTAGTTTAATTAGATCCCATTTGTCAATTTTGTCTTTTGTTGCCATTGCTTTTGGTGTTTTAGACATGAAGTCCTTGCCCATGCGTATGTCTAGAGAGAAGAAAATGTTATTAAGAAAATAATAAGGAAGACACAATATACTGTTCATTAAGTGGAAGTGGAACATCATAAGTTCTTCATCCTCATGTTCACATTGAGTAGGTTGAAGAGGAGGAAGAGAAGGGGTTGGTCTTGTTGCCTCAGGGTTGGCAGAAACGAAATAAAGTTTGTCTTTAAGTAGACCCAGACAGTTCAAACCCATGCTGTCCAGGGTCAACTATACTTACAAATCCTGACACAAAAATACTTAATGTTCTTTTCCAGCTTAGCAATGTACAACAAAGGGAAAACATTGAGAGCTGAGTTATTCTGAAATTGGTCACACAGAATTTCCAACTACTTGTCAGAAGATTCTAAGCAATAGATTATGCAAACAACGCATATATTTACATAAATCTGGGAACATTTTTGCAGCTTCCTACAGTTAAAATATAGTGAGCCATAACAAGCCTCTATACAACACTCAGATAAGTTCTATAATTTAAGTCCCTATTTGCAATAACTTCAGAGAATAGCATAGACATCAAAACATCCAATATTTATTGGCAGCAGAGATTCCATTATTCATTTATTCAAAGATTTTTAGTGGCAAACAAAAGAAACTGTTGTAGCATGTTGAAACAAGAAAACAGATATAAGTGTCTGAATCTCTGGGAAAGCCCTAGAAGCCATCTTGAAGGCCATTCTTTCAGGAACAAACCTCCAAAATACAACACATGACTGTGCCAACACTAGTGCTACAATGAGGCACAACGACACAGCTTGCACTGATGACTCCAGACACCAAAGACAGCTCCTGGAATCTCCTGGACTGTGGCTCTGGAAGACTAGCTGTCACTGCCACTCACTCAGCAGAATGGTTTCTGCACAGCACC
This sequence comes from Pongo pygmaeus, assembly GCF_028885625.2. NCBI lineage: Eukaryota > Metazoa > Chordata > Mammalia > Primates > Hominidae > Pongo > Pongo pygmaeus. The sequence goes on along the minus strand of NC_072377.2, from coordinate 124,077,562 downwards.
TGCCTCGTCACCTGCCCAGCTCACAAAGCAAGTCTGCCCAGAGGCCTTACATCCAATTGGCTGAGCCCAGGTCACATGCTTACAATTGGCTTCAAGGTATGGTGGCTGGGAAAGTAAGTTTCTGGGTTCTGCCACTGTGACAGGTGGGCTCATAAAATGAATTCCCCATACACAAGAAAACTGTACAAATGTATACTTTTTTTTTTGCTGAAGACTCCAAAAAAGTGACTAATTCCCACAACAAGCAACAAGGCACTAGGTACAATGCGAGGAAATGGTAAGAAAAAATTAAAATGGCATGCTGAGGAACACATTCTTATGGAATTTGCTAGGAAGAACAGGACAGAAGTTAAGAAAATAATCGTATCAATAATCTATAATTATGAACGCATTTGTAATCCAAAGGAGAGAGATCTGGTTCTCTGAGAGCCTACATCAATGGGAAGTGACATAAACTGGGGATCCAGAAAACTTGAGGCAATGATGCCAGTCCTGAGATCCAAGGAAAAAATAAGAGTTACATTGGTGAAAAGGACTGAAGAACTTTCCAGTCAGCAGAAACACATAAGCACAGGGCCTCTGTTGGGAGAGTAAGTTTGAGGAGGTAGAAGGACCTAGGTTTATCTGCTCTAGATGAAGGTCAGGGAGCTGGGAGGTGGGAGGAGTTAGTAAACTAAGGTTCAAAAAGTGTATGGAGCTAGATCAGACACTATCCATGTCTTTATTCTGACAGCAAATGTGGGATAACTCTGATTAATCTCTTTTGATTTTTATGAGATCACTCTGTGGTGTACCAAATGAGCACTGGGACACAGTGGACACTGTGTGCTTCAGGTGAGAGGTGACAGTGAAGAAAGCTCACAGACCACTTTGCAGTAGATTCTTGTTGCTTTCTTCAGCACATGATTTCTATTTTAATCAATTTTCTCACATATCTGTTATTTTGCAAAATTAAGCTACATATGTGCCTAAAAATTTTCTGATTTTGAGAAGTTTAATCCCATAAATGTTTCTTTTGGGGACACTGCATCTAAAATGGCACTGCAGAGTATTTGCAACTCATAGCCTAATGCATTTGGACAAGTTGAAGCTCTCCTCGAAATTCAAAATTTATTATAAAAATGTATCATAGTTTCCAAACAGTAGTGGATGACCAGGGAATTATATGATTTATCATTGCTTTTCAGACTTCCACTAGAAAATTGTCTTTCTCTGGTGGTCATATCTACTGACTCTTTACCAATTAATTCTTAGTTTCTGCATAAATAGCAACAGAAAGCTCTATGAGAATTGCATAAATTTTTTTCCTTGAAATTCAATTATGACTGAAGGTTTCTTTTTGTTAAAGCAGCCTGAAGCATTGGATTTTAAGAGTAAAGTTTGGAGCCAGAAAACCTGATTTTAAATACTACTTCAGTCACTCTCCAGATATGACATTTTGAAAGTTATTTAGTCTCTCTGGGCCTTTGTTTGCTCAACTGCAACAGAAGCGTGATAGGGCCTCCAACTGAGTTGTGAAGATGAAATAAGAGGATGTTTCATCAAAGTGATTTGCAAACCAGAAAACTATAGAAGCATGAGTTGTTAGTAAACATGAAGATAGTTTACCACATAAATAGGAGAGAAATGCACAAACATCAGGTTGCTTGAAAACAAAGACAATTTCTAAAATTTGTGTAACATAGCAACATGCACAAAAGCAGAGATCAGAACTGTTTTGATTATGCTTATGTTCCTTCTTTCTTGGAATTTCTCTTGCTGGTCTCTGACCTTGAAGCATATGAAAACCCTGAATTGGCCCACAGCAGCGTCCCAGATCAGCCATACTCTAGATGGCAATCATAGTGGTAAATTTAAACAGAGGCAAGGATTAAGCAAGGCACACCTCTTCAATAGCTATGAACACTTAGGTTCTTCCAGTACACTTAGGTTTTGTTTTATTTTATTTTATTATTTTATTTTATTTGTTCATCAGTTACACAAGGATAAATCATAATAGTAATACTCCTCAGTTGGAGGCAATTTATCATTATCGAGCCATATGAGGCTCTCTAGTTTTAATCTTAATTTATTCCATTTTATTCTCATTTCCAAAGTAACTGTTCTGTTGTATTTTTTCCTTGTAAGCACCATAAAGTGCATACAAATGTGATTCGTGATTTTGTTGGCATTTATTTTAAAGTTCAAAAGTCCTTAAAGATCTCATTCAGTTTCTTACTTTTTTGGACTAGGCACTATCTTTTTAAGATCCAACCTTATTTCTATGTATATATCACATGTGTTCCTTCTAATTGCTGCATAATGCCCCATGGTATGTATTCTCCAAGTCTTGCCTATGTACTCCACCAAAACTGCCACCAACTATAAACAACACTGCAAGAAATATCTTTATGTATTTCATGCTATAAACATGTCTGAAAATGTCTTTGGGATAAATATTCAGGAGAGGTATTGCTGGGTCATAGCATATATATATGTTTAATTTGCCTGCATCAGGCCATACTGTTCAGAATGGCTACACCAGTCTACCTCCACATGAAACTTCCTGCATGGCGTCTTCCCTGACAACACTCAGCATTATCCAACTTTCTAGCCTTTGCAACTTAATATTTTTAATTTAACCTGCATTTCTTTGATTATTATCTTCAGCATGCCTATAAGTACCTGTTGGTTGTGAGAGTTTTTCTGCAAATTCCTTCTTTGTATTCTTTACCTATTTTCCTACCACAGTGACTGACATTGATTTAGAGAAGGTTCTTAGTTATTATTAATCCCTTGCCACTTTTAGATATTGCAAATACCTTCTCCCATTCAGTTGTCTATTAATTTGGTCGATGGTATCTTCATTGAATGGAAAGGCTAAATTTTCATATAATAATATTTCTCAAACTATTGCTTTGTAGTTTTTTTTGGAATTTTTTGAAGTGTTTCTCTATTTCTATAGCATAAACATTATCTCATACATTTTCGTCTATTAGCTTTATAATTTTTCTTTTCCTACTTATATCTTTAATCTATCTGGAAGCCACCTTTTGTGTGCAACTACATAAAAATCCAATTTCATTTCTCTCCATACAGCGAACCAATTTTCAAAAAAAAACTTCAACTAAATTTCCATTTATTTGTGGTAATTTTTTAAGGTTTATTACATTTCGACATATAAATGAATCTCTGAGTGTATTATTTTCTTCCACTTTTATCTACTTATCTGATCTTGCAACAATAGTGCATTGTTTTTATTACTTCGGCCTTGTAGTATGTTTAATATTTGACACAGCAAGCTCTCCCTCTTTATGACTTCCCTTGAGTAATAGATAGAATGGAATTTTATTTTTCTCTACAAATTTTACTGCAAGTTTAATGAATTTCTCAAAAATGACAAATTGTGATCAAGATTTTATTGCATTTATATACTGAATTGAAGAAAATGTATATCTTATAAAGTCAACTCATTAAAGAGCATGAAATGTCACTCTTTTTATTTAAGTCATCTCTTATGTTTTTTACTAAAATTTCAAAGTAAGTCAGGAAAATTATTTAAAACTTGAAAATGATGCAAAAAGATGGGTGACACATCCTTTAAATATTACATGGGGACAACAAAAGGTACACAAGGTTTACCATGGGATATACTTAGTTCATCTCATTGTTTACTATTAACAAATGGTCCCAAACTTACTGAAATTATCTGTAACTTTTAGAATTTTGTCCACTGGATGCAAATAGCTAGGTGTCTGATAGAAAGATAACCAGATTTATGATCTGTTGGACATTAGTTTATAACTAATAACAATCTCATCTTATTCTCTGTTTAATTGCCTATAAATCCCTGCCTTCTTAAATGCTCTTCAAACTGATCATGACATCTTACTGATTCTCTCATTAATTAATGAGTTTTAAACTATCAACATATGTTCAATTTACATTTACATGAAAGATTATTTTACCTGTTTGAAAATGACAATTTAGCAAGTTTTTTCATAAAGCTCTTAGAAATTCTAGGTTGCTTTAAGTCCTGAGTACTATACAATTTCATTGCAATTATAAATGAGATATTATTTTTCTGGAGTTTTCCATTGATTGTTGTTGGTGTAGAGAAATGTTACTGATTTTGGTAAGTTACTGTTCTATGCAACAACTTTGTTAAACTCATATTGGTTCTGATAATTTGTCTCTGGATTTTATTAGTTCTTTTAGGTAGAAAACCATAATATCAGCAATTAATGAACAATTATATGCTCTACACTAATAAGTTTGAAAAGTTGTATAAAGTGGACAAATTCCTTTAAAAAATTATCAAATTCCAAAATTAACACTAATTTCACAAATACTTCTTTGGAGTTCAATCCTAATTTCAGCTTCTCATTCTTAATAAAAATGTGTATTTATAGTGTGTTTTCACATGAATTACCTCACTTGATATCAACTGAGACCCTATGAGGTAAGTGTTACACCAATTATAAATTGAAGAAAATGAATATATAAAGCACCGGTGAGAGCACTGTGCCAAGTCACAACACTAGCTGGAGTGCGGCCTTGTCAAAAACACAGCTCCTGTGTCTTGAAATTGGTGTAATTTTTCCTATGTTACACTTTTTGACTTCAGAGGCAGGAAAAGTTCAGAAGAAAACATCACTTGCCTGGGAGTTGAAGTTCTGGTATCATTAAATCCTGCTGTTTTTCTGCTATTTTTTGAACTTCCATCTTATTTTTTTGTTCACTCAATATTCTTACTGGTTTGGAGCCACGTAAGCAAATATCAGAAAGAGAATTATATTGGATGAGTAGGACGAAACTCTTTAGCATAAATAACTGAATTTGGTAGGGATTCTCCTAGTTAAGTCAAAATCTTAAACATTGCACTTGACAATATAATATTTGAATTCAAGGTGATTATAGCATCTTTTCCTGATGATTATAAAAACCAGTTGTTTTGTGAAGATTTTATTTGTTGTTTCTTTAACAACATGTAGCAAAACCATAAAATGCTTTATTTTTAAAAATTAACAGTCTTTCCTTATCCCTACCCATCTCCAAGATAATAAATGTTAACATGTTGGTGTGTGTTTTCACACATTTTCCCAGCACATTCAAACACACACACACACGCACACACACACACACACACATATATAGGTTGTATTGTTGTTGCTCTTGCTATTTGTTGTAACAAAAATTTGATCATGTTATATGCAACTAGTTTTTATATTTCTATTGATAAATGTAAATTATAACTTAAAGAAAGGATCAGTAAATTATGGCCCATGGGCCAAATATGGCCTGCCTCCTGTTTTTGTAAATGAAGTTTTATTGAAACACAATCATACTCATTCATTTACATGATTTCACACTGCAATAGTAGAGGTAAGTTGCCACTGAGGCTATGTGACCTGCAAAGCTTAAAATATATACTATCTGTTCATTTACAGAAAAGGTTTGTTTTGACCCTTAATTGGGAGTTTTTTGCCACTATCACATGACACAATAAAACTAGTTGAACATATATCCTTATTTTCTAGTGCTTTTACTTTTATACTATTTTACTTCTATATTACCTATTAGATAGCTATCAGAAGATGATATTTGAGGTTAATGGTTTATATATTTTATAGTTTAATATAGAATTCCATACTTCTTTCTGAAAATATTTTAGCTATTTGAATTGTCACCAGCAATTTTATGTGGGTGTTCATTTTCCCATATCTTCATCACCATTGGATACCATCATTATATATTTTCTCCCAATTAGGTGAGCAAAAACATGGCATCATATTGTTTATTCAACATTTCCCTGACAGTCAGCAAAGATAGCTCTCACATCTGAAAGATATTTTCCTTTTTTCATATGTGTTGCAAGTTCTTTCCCAGTTTACTGTTTGCTTTCTGACTTGATTTATCATGTCTTTTGCTCTGCATTTCTTTTTAATATGATTGTTTTGAGTAAACTGCAGTTAAAATCTGGAGCAGAAATTTTGTGTGTCCTCCTACCCATCCCATCAGGTTGTTTTCTCCTCTAGCAAGTCCATAAAAAATCAAATCGATTATAACAAAAAACTGTTCATCAGCTAACAAGGTAACCGTATTCACACAGGGTTTTGGTTTTGTCACCCTTGGATGCATAAAGGAAGACCAATTTGTTATTGGAGAAAAGCAGGGAAAGCAAAATGGTAAGATGATGCATCATTATAGGTCTTGTTTCCTCTTTGGACTCTGGAGGACACACCTAGGTTCCTACAGCTGACTTAAGCAGCTTTTAGAATCTGCTTGAGGTAAAATTGCCAAATGGAGGAAATAAATATACAGGCTTCCCAGTTAAATTTCAAATTCAGATAAACAATGAATGCTATTTTAGTATAGGCAAGCCCCATGCAATATTGCAGGCATTCTTATAGTAAAAAAGCATCCATTGTTAACTGAAATTCAGATTTGACTGAGCATCCCATATTTTATCTGGCACTCCTAGCTTGTAGAGACTGCTCATTTACTAAGAGCCAAGTGGCCTCATTCACAGGAAATTTTTAGTGTTAACCTATACCTGTTTCAAAAGGGGTCAAATCTATACCATATGTCCTATTGATAAACATTATTCCAAAAGATTGATAGATGTTGCCTCAAAAGATGTAAAAGAATTAATACTTTTATTTCAAATGTCTTTTACAACCTATATAATTGGAATGTTTCAATTATTTAATTCTTCAAACAGAAAATTCAGCCCAGTAGAATGTTCTAAAGAGGCACTCTCCTAAATTAACTAAACTTAAACTAACCCCACTAATACATGATTCCAGTAATCACTTTTAAATAATTTCTTTACAACTATCAAACCTGCTAATGAAGATTCAATATCACCTCTTGAAGGAACCATCACAAAGATTCCTGTCTAGAGCACATAAGTCAAACTGCAAACTTCCAATATAACCTCAGAACAGTTTACAATCATGTCTATCTTCTCCTTGGGCCTTGGGATTTCCTATCTCATTTAGGAAGTTTTTCTCTATACCTCCCAATTAATGTTGTTTAATTTTATACATTTAAATATCAATAGAAGGTTAACTCATTATAAATTATATCCACTCTAAGTGATTATCACAACAAATGTAATTTTTGGAAAGTATTTTGCCTCTAATTACAATTTATTCCCTAGTTGCAATGTACCAGATACTGGAGATATATATTCACATGTAAATATGTAACACTTTATATAGTATGTCCATAATATATATTCTAGTCTTTACAGCAACCCTGAAAGATGATTATTATGAACCCCTTAAGGCAAATAAGGAAGCTGAGGCTCAGAGTCATTAAGTGTATCATTCAAGATCACCAAGTGGAAACTGGCAAAGCTGATCAAGGTCATCTAAAGTCCATGCTCTGATATTGCCTCCTTACTTCCTCAAACAACCCCCTGCGGCAGGTATCATTTTTAGTTAACCTCAATCTCATTTATAACCCTTCCTTCCCTTGCCCTACTCCATGGAAGAGGCTGGGAAAGCTAAACATTCCCTTTCCAAGCTCCATGGCAGTGAAAGCAAGTCATGTGACACAGTTCTGGCCAGAGATGTATAAGCAGAAGTCCACTGGAACTTCTGGAAAATCCTCTCTTCTCTTTTCATGCTCAAAAGGACAAACATGACTTACTGCTCTTGCCCTCCTCTTCCTCCCAAAATCATAGATTTAACAATGGTAGATGTAGCCCCTACCTTGTGACTACGAAGAATAGGAAAGACAATCTACAGAGATGCTTCCCAACCCTAAAATTGTTGATTCTACAAACCAAGAAGAGCACTACCTACCTCTAAGCATCCTGTTAGGCAAAGGTAAACTACTTGTTTAGCTACTATTTGGCAAGGTGTGAATTCTCTTTCCGTACTAATTATTTGGGTGTTAGTAATTCTCGATAGATTCAAATTCAACCAACATATATTAGATGCTTAATATTTCCAGACTCATTGATAGATATCATTATAATTTCACCCTTACAAGACCCCTACATGGTGGAAATTACCTATTTCACAAACCTGTAATTTAGATAAGCCCAGAAGTTTGTGCAAAGGCTACACATGTCTGCTGGCAAAGTCAGGATACAAACCCATGTCCTCTGAATCTTAATTTTAGGGTTCTCTATTGTAAGCATCTGGAAATACTCAAATAATATTGAGATAACAGTTTGGTTTCATTTTTAAAGTATGCATTCAAGAGAATTTTTCTAGTTTTCAGAGATAAATATCCTAAAACTCATATTAAATTCATGGTGTACAATAAAATGTCTTGTGGGTTTTCATTTTTATGTAGAGCAAGCTGTGGTCTCCACCATAGAAAAATGATTTGCTGTAAAATAAAGACTGAAATTCAAGAAGCATTTTTGCAAGCAAACAAGAAATTACACAAAAATGCTATGTAATAAATGTCAACAAACACATAACATCATGGTGACAGTCTCATCTCACGTGGGCCAAGAATGGAATATGTAATGCTGGAGAATTCTCTTACAAATGTTTTACCCTAAATTTATAATACTACACGGGGTGGCAATCCCTCTACATACAGGGAGTCTTCCAGAAAAGGAAAAGAAAAATAAGTTGTCATCTTTTAAAAAAAGTACTACAGAAACAGAAACTACAGAAAAAGATTTGGCACAGAGCAGTATGATAACAAGTTGTGAAAAGGCTTTACAAAGTCAAAGAGAGCTGGATAACTACTCATTTGCCCATAGTCTTAATAGGATAAATTCCTTTAGGCTCTTAAAAGATAATGAGCACACCAATTATTTTCTTGGGGCATGGGAGTAGGACAAAGAATTACTGCTGTTTTCAGATGAAATAACGGCAAGCTGAACAACTCAGAAATGTCATCCTCAAGCAGTTGCTCTTATTCGAGCAGAGATGTTAATCACAGGCGAGTCTCACCAGTGTCTCTCCAATCATAGAAGTCAGGGTTCGTTTGCAGTTCAAGCATGATGCTCTCAAATCAAATCTGATATTAATGAGATATCACAATAAGGAGTTTGCAGCAACCATAAATCTTTTGATTTCCCAGTCAGTTGTCTATGTATCCTTGTAGGCAGAGAGCACATATTTACTATGTTTTCTGGGCAAAGTAATTCAGATAGATGCCAGTGGTAGAAGAAGATAACGTTGATTAATGAACACAGGTTGTTATGCAGTAGCTCTTTTGACATAATAATAATTGCTCCTTATTTTATACATTAAGAATAATTGCCAGATACAAACAAAAGTATTGCATTCTGTTGACATCTATTAAACTTTCAGAGAAAGTAACACCGAAATTTTGATGATATCAGCACTCCTCTGCAGTTCATTTGTCATTACTTCTGTTGCTGCTTATCTTAGGCTTTTAACCTTAATTTTTTATTTTTTAATCTGTAAAAAAAAAAAAAAAAAAAAACCTTGAAAGAACAGAACAATAAACACCTTTCAATGAGGAGGGTACTTCAAGTTGGCTGACTAAAAGTACTTCATGCCCAACCCCTGCACTTAGAAGAACCAAAATAGTGTATAGACAGTCACAATTTGAATACATTATCCAAGAGGAAAAACTGGAATTCAACAGAGAAGTAATAGAAAACACCAAAAACAGGGAATAAAAAGGGAGAGAGGCAGCCTGCCTGGCCAGGATTGGCTGGGAGCTGGGAAAGGGTAGGTGACAGAGTTCCAGTGGCCCACATCCTCACTGTAGAATTGTGCAAACCTAGCCATGAGAGAACCTCTCAACCTTCCCAACCCATGAAATTAACATATGGAGCTGCCAGGAGAACATGGGATGGAACTACTCCAGGGAGGGAGCTCACACTGGGTCCTCACACCCTTTCTGAGATCTAAGTGACTATAGCAAGGAGCCATTTTCAAACCTAGCCTTTGGCAGGCTGCATGCTGTCCTAGGACCCAGTAGTGCCAGATCCGAGGCATTAGGGAAACTTGGGCTGTCACTGCTGGAACTGAGGTGTGAGCTGGGAATGCTGCTGCAGCCAAGGGTAAGAAGTAGGCAAGGCATGCACTGCAGCTGCTGGTGCTGAGAAGTGAGCACAGCCAGGACGGAGACTGGGACATGAGTAGAGTAGAGGTTCCTGCAGCCAGAGTGGGGACACGAGCTAGACACAGGTTACCACTGCAAGGGCTGGTGGGTGAGCCCTGCTGGGACTGCAGCATTAGAGAAACATGTTTCCCACCCAACAGACTAGGCTGTGGCCACTGAGGAAGACTTCATCCCTTCCAGTGGTAAAGTCTTAGCACAGCTGCTACCACCCCTCACCTGAACACCCTGCCTGGGGCCTGAGAATTGCCCCATCTCCACCCACAACAGCTGGCGCATGCTTTCACCATTGTGGACCTGAATACAAACCCACGCAGCCTAGTTTCACTACCCCTTCCAAGACAGAGCATATAGCCTGGAATGCTGGGGATTGCTCAACCCAATCCAGCACTTTGCAAACCCGAGCACTCCTCCTGAGAACCTGAGGTTGGGCCTAAACACATAGTCACTACCACCTAAGATGGCACCTACCTGCAGGAACCAACTAAAAGGCCTAGACACTGGCCTGCCAGCTCATCACAGCATGAAATTGTCCCTCCACCACTACTGCCATCACCAATGCTATGCCAGCTTCCCAGGAGCCTAAGAACCCATCCACCCACCTGGTCCACCACTATCAACACCAGTATCCAAGCAAGCCACCATGAGACCCAAAACTCAGCCTGCCAGTAACCACCAACATGAGTGCCAGAATACACTTCCCTGGGCAAAAAGATAGGCACACTCACCCCACTACTGCAACTGCTGGGACCCAAAGAGTGCCTCACTGGGCATCCCGATCCCTGGCACAACTTCACCATAGCCTCCACTAATAACTGCACTCTAACCCAATGAGGAAATCACAGATGCCACTAATGCTATTTTTAGCTAAAGAAATCATATGGTGACTGCACTACTGTATGCAACCAGAATAAAAGCTAAAATACCCTACCCAACCACATCGCAGCTACAACTTCAGGAAAAAGTCTTCCTCTTTCCAAGTAAACTCAAAAATAGGAAGAAGTGACTGTTACACCAGATACACAGATATCAATGTAAGATCAATGTAAGGACACAAGGAACATGAAAAGGCAAGGAAATATGAAACCTCCAAAGCAACACAAAAAGTTTCCAGCAATAGATTCTTTTTTTTTTTTTTTTTTTTTTGGAGTCTCACTCTGTCACCCAGGCTGGAGTGCAGTGGAATGATCTCGGCTCACTGCAACCTCTGCCTTCCAAGTTCAGGCAATTCTCCTGCTTCAGCCTCCTGAGTAGCTGGGACTACAGGCATGTGCCACCACTCTCAGCTAATTTTTTGTATTTTTAGTAGAGACGGGTTTTCACTGTTTTAGCCAGGATGGTCTCTATCTCCTGACCTTGTGATCCACCCCCCTCGGCCTCTCAAAGCACTGGGATTACAGGCATGAGCCACCATGCCCAGCCAATAGATTTAATCAAAAAGGAATTTTTGAAATCCCAGATAAAGAATTCAAAATATTGATTTTAAAGAAACATAGATAAAAGAGAATTCTGAAAACCAATACAAAGAAATAAGAAAATCAATTCAGAATATAATGAGAAATTTACCAAAAAGAAAGATATTTGCAAAAAGAACCAAATAGAGAATAACAGGTCATCATGGCAGATGGGAGGCAGGACTAGATTGCAGCTCCAGACAGAGCAGTATGTGGAGGCTCACATTTTAGCTGAATTTTAGCTCCAGATTTTAGTGAATTTTAGCTCCAGATTGACTGCAAGAACAAACCAGCAATTCTAAGAGGACCCACAGACCCTCTGAAGGAAGCAAACTGCTCCTGCAGGATCCAAAAGACACCCCAAATACTGTGAGTGCCCCAACTGTGGAAGTGGGAAAGGGAGAGCCTCCTCTCCAAAACACACACCCCCACTGGAGAAACTCAAGGTCTGTTTGTGGGAGAAAGCTCCAGATTTACCTGGAGCTGAGTCAATTTAGAGTCGAGTGAAATACAGGGGTAGAGGAAGCAGTAGAAAGGCCCTGGGAGCTTACTGTGTTCCCTAGCAGGCCATTCCTGCCTAGCACTACAGGGATCCAACAGGAGGGTGGCCAGAGGAACAGTGGGTAAAACTCCACAGGGAGAAGGAAATCTCTAGCTGAACTTTGTAACAATTTGAATGGCGTGAGAAGTCACCTGGCCAGAATTCAGGGGAGGGCGCAAATCCAGTGTGCACACTCCACAGGTGGGGGAAGAACCAAGTCCTTTTTATCCTCAGCTGGGAGGCGGTTAGCCTGGGGTGAGTTTTCAAGTCCGTCTCACCATCTACCTGGAAACAGACTCGGGGCTACTGGTGGGGGCACAGTGGGAGTGAGACTGGCCCTTCAGTTTTTATGGGAGCTGGGTGAGGCCTGTGACTGCTGGCTTCCTCCCACTTCCCTGAAAGCCTGGTGACTCAGCAGAGGCAGCCATAATCCTCCTAGGTACACAATTCCAGTGACCTGGGAATCTCACCCCAATCCCCCACAGCAGCCACAGCAGGACCTGCCCAAGGAAAGTCAGAGCTCAGACATGCATAGCCCTGCCTCCACCTGATGGTCCTTACCTACCCATCCTGGTAGCGGAAGAAAAACGGCATATAATCTTGGGAGTTCTAGGGCTCCGCCCACTGCCAGTCCCTCTCCATACTACTACAGCTGATGCTGTCTGGAAAATGCCACCTCCTGTCAGGAGGACAACTGGCACAAAAGTAGAGCATTAAATCACTAATGCTAAGAACCCTCACAGAGTCCATTGCACCCCCCACACCACCTCCACCAGAACAGGTGCTGGTATCCACGGCTGAGAGACCCACAGATGGTTCACATCACAGGATTCTATGCAGACAACCCCCAGTATACCAGCCTGAAGCTGGGTAGACACACTGGGTGGCTAGACCCAGAAGACAGACAACAATCACTGCAGTTCAGCTCACAGGAAGCCACATCTATAGGAAAGGGGAGAGAGTACTACATCAAGAGAACACCCCACGGGACAAAAGAATCTGAACAACAGCCTTCAGCCCTAAACCTTCCCTCTGACATAGCCTTCCCAAAAGAGAAAGACCTAGAAAACCAACCCTGGTAATATGACAAAACAAGGGTCTTCAACACTGCCAAAATAATACACTAGTTCACCAGCAATGAATCCAAACCAAGAAGAAATCCCTGATTTCCCTGAAAAATAATGCAGGAAGTTAGTTATTAAGCTAATCAGGGAGGCACCAGAGAAAAGTGAAGCTCAGTGCAAGAAAATCCAAAAAATGATACAAGAAGTGAAGGAAGAAATATTCAAGGAAATAGATAGCTTAAAGAAAACACAATAAAAAATTCAGGAAACTTTGGACACACTTTTAGAAATGCAAAATGCTCTGGAAAGTCTCAGCAATAGAACTGAACAGGAGAAGAAAGAAATTCAGAGCTTGAAGACAAGGTCTTTGAATTAACCCATTCCAACAGAGACAAAAAAAAAAAGAATAAGAAAATATAAACAAAGCCTCCAAGAAGTCTGGGATTATGTTAAATGACCAAACCTAAGAATAATCAGTGTTCCTGAGGAAGAAAAGGATTCTAAAAGTTTGGGGGAATAATTGAGGAAAACTTCCCTGGCCTTGCTGGAGACCTACACATCCAAATACAAGCAGCACAAAGAACACCTGGGAAATTCACCACAAAAAGATTACTGCTGTCAATGAAAAGAGACAAACTCTGTAAAATTTAAAGAGATTTATTCTGAGCCAAATATGAATGACCATGGCCCATAACACAGCCCTCAAGAAGTCCTGAGAACACGTCCCCAGGGTAGTCAGGATGCAGCTTGGTTTTACATATTTTAGAGAGGCATGAGACACCAATCAAATACATTTAAGAAATACGTTGGTTTGGTCCAGAAAGGTGGAACAACTCAAAGAAGGGGCTTCCAGGCTGTAGGTGAATTTAAACACTTTCTGGCTGACAATTGGTTGAGTTTGCCTAAAAACCAGGGATTCATAGAAAGGGAATGTTCAGGTTAAGATAAAGATTGTGGAGAACAAAGTTCTTTTGAAGTCTTATAGTGGCTGCCCTTAGAGAAAATAGATGACAAATGTTTCCAATGAAGATCTTAGTTAATGTCTTTAGGATTCGGAGGGTCTAGAAGAAAAAGATCTAGCTAAGTTAACAGAGATTCTTTACAGATGCAAATTGTCCCCCACAAATAACAGCTTTGTAAGGCCATTTCAAAATACGGCAAAGAAACATGTTTTAGGGTAAAATATTTTGATCTTCTTTGTCTCGTAATGCTATGCCAGAATCAGGTTGGAAAGTAAATCACGACATATAGGGTTAAATAAAACCCATCTGACAAGAATTTATGATTTGTAGGGCATGACTCCTCAGACCCCCTTAGATAGGAATTTCGGCAAAATAAAAAAACATTAGAGTTTATTCCTCATTGCCTAGGCACATTGTCATCAGGTTATTGAAAGTTAAGATGAAGGCAAGAATCTTAAGAGCTGTGAGACAGAAGCTGTGAGACAGAAGCTGTGAGACAGGTAACCTATAAAGGAAAACCTATCAGATTCACAGCAGATTTCTCAGCAGAAACTATACAAGCCAGAAAGCACTGGGGCCCTATCTTCAGCCTCCTCAAACAAAATAATTATCAGCCAAGAATTTTGTATCCAGTAAAACTAAGGATCATATATGAAGGAAAGATACATTCTTTTTCAGACAAACAAATGCTGAGAGAATTTGCCACTACCATGCCATCACAAGAACTGCTAAAAGGAGATCTAAATCTTGAAACAAATCCTGGAAACATATCAAAACAAAATCTCTTAGGCCAGGCACAGTGGCTCACGCCTGTAATCCCAGAACTTTGGGATGCTGAGGTGGGTGGATCACCTGAGGTTGGGAGTTCAGGACCAGCTTGACCAACATGAAGAAACCCCATCTCTACTAAAAATATAAAATTAGCCAAGAGTGGTGGCACACACCTGTAATCCCAGCTACTCTGGAGGCTGAGTCAGGAGAATTGCTTGAACCCAGAAGGCAGAGGTTGCAGTGAGCCAAGATCACACCATTGCACTCCGCTCTTGTTACCTGGGCAACAAGGGTGAAACTCCGTTTAAAAAAAAAAAAAAGAAAGAAAGAGAAAAAAGAAAAACAGAACCTCTTTAAAGCATAAAATCACACAGGACATATAAAACAAAAATACAAGTTAAAAAATAAAACAAAAAACAAGAAAACAAAAGTACACAGGTAACAAAGAGCACAATAACTGCAACATACCTCACATTTCAATGCAAACATTGAATGTAAATGGCCTAAATGCTCCGCTTAAAAGATACAGAAACACAGAATGAATAAGAACTCACCAACCAACTATCTGCTGCCTTTAGGAGACTCACCCAACACATAAAGACTCACATAAACTTAAAGTAAAAGAGTAGAAAAAGGCATTTCATGCAAAAGGACACCAAAAGCAAGCATGGGTAGCTATTCTTATATCAGACAAAACAAACTTTAAAGCAACAGCACTTAAAAGAGACAAAGATGGACATTACGTAATTATAAAAAACCTTATCTAACACGAAAATATCACAATCCTAAACATATATGCTCCTAACACTGGAACTCCCAAATTTATAAAACAACTAGTAAGAGACCTAAGAAATGAGGTAGACAGCAATAAAATAATAGTGGGGGACTTCAATACTCCACTGTCAGCACTAAACAGGTCATCAAGACAAAAAGTCAACAAAGAAACAATGGATTTAAATTATACCCTGGAGCAAATGGACTTAACAGATATGTAAAGAATATTTTATCCAACAACCGCAGAATACACATTCTATTCAACAATGCATGGAACTTTCTCCAAGATAGACCACATAATAGGCCACAAAATGAGCCTCAATAAATTTAAGAAAATTGAAATTATATCAAGCACTCTCTCAGACCACAGTGGAATAAAACTGGAAATCAACCCTAAAAGAAACTTTCAAAACCATGAAAATACATGGAAATTAAATAACCTCCTCCTGAATGAGCGTTGGGTCAAAAATGAAATCAAGATGGAAATTTAAAAATTCTTCAAACTGAGTGACAATAATGACACATCCTTCCAAAACCTCTGGGATACAGCAAAGGTAGTGCTAAGAGGAAAGTTCATAGCCCTAAACACCTACATCAAAAAGACTGAAAGAACACAAACTGACATTCTAAGGTCACAGCTCAAGGAACTAGAGAAACAAGAACAAACTAAATCCAAACCCAGCAAAAGAAAGAAAATAACCAAGTTTAGAGAAGAACTAAATGAAATTGAACAAACAAAAAAAAATGAAAGATAAATGAAACAAAAATCTGGTTATTGAAAAAAATAAATAAATTGACAGACCATTAGCAAGATTAACCAAGAAAAGAAGAGAGGAAATCCAAATAACCTCACTAAGAAACAAAACAGGAGATATTACAACTGACACCACTGAAATACAAAAGATCACTCAAGTGTATTATGAACATCTTTACACACATAAACTAGAAAACCTAGAAGACATGCATAAATTCCTGGAAAAAATACAACCCTCCTAACTTAAATCAGGAAGAATTAGATGCCTTAGATGCCCTGAGCAGACCAATAACAACTAGTGAAATTGAAATGGTAATTAAAAAATTACCAACAAAAAATATGTCCAGGACCAGAAGGATTCACAGCAGAATCCTACCAGACATTCAAAGAAGAATTGCTACCAATTCTTTTGACATTATTCCACAAGATAGAGAAAGAAGAGACCCTCCTTAATTCATGTGATGAAGCCAGCATCAGTCTAATACCAAAGCCAGAAAGGACATAACAAAAAAAGAAAACTACAGATTGATATCCCTAATGAACATAGATGCTAAAATCGTTAAGAAAATACTAGCTAACCAAATCCAACAACATATCAAAAAAGATAATCCATCATGATCAAGTGGGTTTCATACCAGGGATGCAGGGATGGTTTAGCATACACAAGTCAATAAATGTGATACACCACATAAACAGAATTAAAAACAAAAATAACATGATCATCTCAATAGATGCAGAAAAAGCATTTAACAAAATCCAGCATTGCTTTATGATTAAAACTCTCAGCAAAATCGGCATACAAGGGGCATACATTAATGTAATGAAAGCCATCTATGACAAACCCACAGCCAACATAATACTGAATGGGGAAAAGGTGAAAGCGTGGGGAAAAGGTGAAAGCATTCCCTCTGATAACTGGAAAAAGACAAGAATGCCCACTTTCATCTCTCCTGTTCAGCATAGCACTACAAGTCCTAGCCAAAGCAATCAGACAAGCGAAAGAAATAAAGGGCATCCCAATCGATAAAGAGGAAGTCAAACTGTCACTGTTTGCTGATGATATGATTGTTTGCCTTGAAACCCCTAAAGACTTCTCCAGAAAGCTCCTAGAACTGATTTAAAAAATTCAGCAAAGTTTCTGGATACAAGATTAATGTACAGAAGTCAGTAGCTCTTCTATACACTAACACTGACCAAGTGAAGAATCAAATCAAGAACTCAACCCCTTTTACAATAGCTGCAAAAAAATAAAATACTTAGTAATACACCTAACCAAGGAGGCAAATAACATCTGCAAGGAAAACTAAAAAACACTTCTGAAACAAATCGTAGATGACACGAACAAATGGAAACACATCTCATGCTCATGGATGGGTAGAATCAATATTGTGAAAATGACCATACTGCCAAAAGCCATCTACAAATTCCATGCAATCCCCATCAAAGTACCACCATCATGCTTCACAGAATTAGGGAAAAAAATTCTAAAATTCATATGGAAACAAAAAAGAGCCTGCATAGCCAAAGCAAGACTAAGCAAAAAGAACAAATCTAGACACATCACAGTACCTGATTTCAAACTATACTATAAGGCCATGGTCACCAAAACAGCATGGTACTGGTATAAAAATAGGCACATAGATCAATGGAATAAAATGGAGAACCCAGAAATAAACCCAAATACTTACAGCCAACTGATCTTCAACAAAGCAAGCAAAAACATGAAGTGGGGAAAGGACACCCTATTCAACAAATGGTGCTGAGGTAATTGGCTAGCCACATGTAGGAGGATGAAACTGGATCCTCATCTCTCACCTTATGCAAAAATTAACTCAAGATGGATTAAGGACTTAAACCTAAGACCTGAAACTACAAAAATTCTAGAAAATAACATTAGAAAAACACTTCTAGACATTGGCTTAGGCAAGGATTTTATTACCAAGAACCCCGAAGCAAATGCAATAAAAACAAAGATAAACTGCTGGACCTAATTAAACTAAGAGCTTTTGCATGGCAAAAGGAACAGTCAGCCGAGTAAACAGACAACCCACAGAGTGGGAGAAAATCTTCACAGTCTATACATCTGGCAAACGACTAATATCCAGAATCCACAACAAACTCAAATCAGTAAGAAAAAGACAATCCCATCAAAAAGTGGGCTAAGGATACGAATAAACAATTCTCAAAAGAATATATACAAATGGCCAACCAACATATGAAAAAATGCACAACATCACTAATGATCAGGGAAAAGCAAATCAAAACCACAATGCAATACCACCTTACTCCTGCAAGAATGACCACAATCAAAAAAATCAAAAACAGTAGATATTGGCATGGATGCAGTGATCAGGGGACACTTCTACACTGCTTGTGGGAATGTAAACTAGTACAACCACTATAGAAAACAGTGTGGAGATTCCTTAAAGAACAAGAAGTAGAACTACCATTGGATCCAGCAACCCCCCAACTGGATATCTACCTAGGGAAAAAGAAGTTATTATATGAAAAAGATATATACACACACATGTTTATGGCAGCACAATTCACAATTGCAAAATCATGGAACCAACCCAAATGCCCATCAATCAATGAGTGGATAAAGAAACTGTGATAGACAGATAGATAGATAGATAGATAGATAGATAATATATATCTCTTACATATATATCTCACATATATATCACATATATATCTCATGTATATATATGATGGAATACTACTCAGCCATAAAAAGGAATGAATTAACAGCATTTGCAGTGACCTGGATGAGACTGGAGACCATTATTCTGAGTAAAGTAACTCAGGAATGGAAAACCATACATCTTACATTCTCACTGATATGTGGGAGCTAAGCTA
This sequence comes from Pongo pygmaeus, assembly GCF_028885625.2. NCBI lineage: Eukaryota > Metazoa > Chordata > Mammalia > Primates > Hominidae > Pongo > Pongo pygmaeus. Next base: position 124,058,333 of record NC_072377.2, on the reverse strand, counting down.
TGAGGACACAAAGGCATAAGAATGATATAATGGACTTTGGGGACTTGAGGAGAATAGCGGGAGGGGGTGAGGGATAAAAGACTACAAATACAGTGCAGTGTATACTGCTAGGGTGATAGGGGCACCAAATCTCACAAATCACCACTAAATAGCTTACTCATGTAACCAAATACCACTTGTACCCCAATAACTTTTGTTATAATAATAACAAAAATAAATTTAAAAAAAAGAACCAAACAGAAATGTTAGAACTGAAGAATTCATTGAAGGGCATACAAAATACATTTAAAAGCCTCAACAATAGACTAGATGAGTCAGGAGAAAGAATCTCAGGTTTTGAAAACAGATCTTTTCAAATAACCGTGATCAGACAAAAATAAAGAAAAAAGAATGAGCAGAACCTTCTTGACATGTGGGACAATATAAAGTGATCAAATATACAAATTCTCTATCTCTGAGGGCAAAGAAACAAAGGAAATATTAGAACACCTATGTAATATAATAATATATTTAAAGTTCCAAGTCTAATAAGATATTAGACATTAAAATACAGGAGGCTCAGTGGTCCCCAAGAAGAGACAGCACAAAGGGTCTTTTACGTGAGTGACACATTATAGTCAGATTATCTAAAATGAAAGATATAGAATGCATTCTTAAAACAGCAAGAGAAAAGCCTCTAGTTACCTATAAAGGAAACCCCATCAAACTAACAGTGAATTTCTTAGCAAAAACATTGTAAGCCAGAAGAGAATGGTATAATATATTCAAAGTACTCAAAGAAATAAACTGGCAGACAAGAATATTGTATTCAGTAAAATTATTCTTCATGAATGAAAGAGGAAAAAAAGAATCTTTTCCAGACAAGCAAATGCTGATGGAATTCATTCTCACTAGACCAACCCTAAAAGAAATATTCAAGAAAGCATTCAAGGAAGTCCTATACCTGGAAAATAAAGGATGACATTTCCCATCATGAAAACACACAAAAATATAAAACTCATTGGTAAAGCAGTCACAAAAGGAGGAATAGAAAGAATTCAAATGGTGCCATTACAGAAATCATCTAAACCACAACAATCAATAAGAGAAAAATAAAGGAAAAAAGACTGTATAAAACAATGAAAACACAATTAACAATACGACAAGAACAAAGCCTCACATATCAATAATCTTCTACATAAATAAATTAAATTATCCACTGAAAAGATATAGAATGGTTAAATTGATTGAATAAAACATAATTCAAATATACACTGCTTACAAGAAATTCACCTTACTAGTAAAGACACATATAGACTGAAAGTAAAGAATGGAAAAAGATACTCCTTACAAATGGAAGCCAAAAGCAAGCATGAGTAGATATATTTATATCACATAAAACAAACTAAGTCAAAAACAGTAGAAAAAAAGACAAAGCAGCTCATTATATAACAATAAAGGGATCAATACAGCGAGGTGATATAACAATTCTAAATATATATGCCACCAACACTGAAGCACCCAAATTCATAAAGCACATATTACTAGATCTAAATAGAGAGATAGACAGCAATGCAATAATAGTAGTACTTCAACACCACACTCTCAACATTAGACCAATTATCTAGACAGAAAATAAACAAAGAAGCATTGGAATTAAACTACATAATGTATGAAATGGACTTAACAGATATTTGCAGAATATTCTATCCAACAACTTCAAAATAACATTCTTTTCATCAGCACATGGAACATTCTCCAAATAGATTATCTAGTAGGCCACAAAACAAGTCTCAATAAATTTTTTAAATTTTAATTATATCCAGTATCTTCTGAGGCCACAAGGGAATACAATAAGAAATCAACACCTTGAAAACTACAAATACACAGAAATTAAACAACATGCTCTAAAGTGACCACTGGGTCAACAAAAAAAAATTAAGAAGAAAATCAAAACATTTCATGAAACAAATGAAAATTGAAACAACATACCAAAACCTGTGGGATAACAAAAGCCATGCTAAGAGGGAAGTTTATAACAATGAATACCTACATCAAAAAAAAGTAGAGAGTACAAATTAATAATCTAACAAAGCATTTAAAGAAACTAGAAAAGCAAGAACAACTCAAGCCAAAATTAGCAGAAATAAATAATAAAGATCAGAGCAGAAATTAATTAAAAGTTGGTCCTTTAAAAGATAAACAAAATTTATAAACCACTAGTGGACTATTCAAGAAAAGACCCAAATAAACAAAATCAGAAATGAAAAAAGAGACATTACAACTGATAGAGGAATACAAAATATCATCAGAGACTACTATGAACAACTGTACATTGAAAAACTGAAAAACCTAGATGAGATGGATAAATTCCTGAAAACATAAAACCTACCAAAATTGATTCAGGAAGAAATAGGAAACCTGAAAAGATCAATAATGAGATGTGAGATTGAATAGGTAATATAAAGTCTCCCAACAAAGAAAAGCCCAGGACCACATGAATTCACAGCCAATTCCACCAAAAGTACAAAGAACTAATTCCAGTCCTCCTAAAACTTTTCCAAAAAATTGAAGAGGAGGAAATTTTCCCTAACTTTTTCTATGAGGCCAGCATCTACCCTATCCCCAAACCTGGTAAGGACACAACAAAAAAAGAAAACCACAGGCCAATATCCCTGATGAATATAGAATCAAAAGTGCTTAACAAAATATTAGGAAACTAAATCCAACAGTATATCAAAATATAACACCTCACAATCAAGTGGTATTCTTTCCAGAGATTCAAGGATAGTTTAACATTTCCAGATTTAAAATTGTGGTGCATTACATCAACACAAGAAAAGACAAAAACCATATGATCATTTCAATAGATGAAAATAAAGAATTGGATAAAATGCAGCATCCCTTCATAACAAAAACTCTCAACAAACTAGGCATAGAAAGAACATACCTCAAGGTAATAGAGACCATATACAACAAACCCACATTTAGCATTATACTGAATGGAGAAAAGTTGAAAGTCTTTTTGTAAGAACCAAAACAAGACAAGGATGCAAATTTTCACCACTCCTAATTCAACTTATTACTAAAACTGTAGCCAGAGAAATCAGGTAAGAGCAAGAAACAAAAGACATCCAAATTGGAAAAGAGGAATCCAGATTGTCCCTCTTTGCTGATAATATGATTTTACATGTAGAAAAACCTAAAGACTCCACCAAAAAACCTCTTAAATTTGATAAATGAATTCAGTAAAGTTGAAAGATACAAATTCAACATACAAAAATCAGTAGCATTTATACACACCAATAATGATCCAGTCCAGAAAGAAATCAAGAAAGCAATCCCATTTATAATAGCCACCAAAAAAGTAAAATACCTAGGAATAAATTTAACTAAAAAGATGAAAGATCTCTACAAGGAAAATTATAAAACACTGGTGAAAGAAATTGGAGATGATACAAACAAATGGAAAAATTCTCATGCTCATGGATCGTAAGAATTAATATCATTAAATTGACCATATTCCCCAAAACAACTAACAGATTCAATGTAATTGCTATCAAAATGCCAACATCATTCTTAAAGGAAATAGAAAAAAAATGGGCAAATAACCAACTGGGCAAATAGCCAAAGCAATTCTGAGCAAAAGGAACAAAGCTGGAAACATCAAATTACCTGACTTCAAAATATATAATAAGGCTACAGAAACCAAAACAGCATAGTACTGCTATAAAAACAGATACATAGACTAATGGAACAGAATAGAGAACTTATAAATAAAGCCACATATTTACAGCCAACTGATCTTTGAAAAAGCTGATAAAAATTTATATTGGGAACATTCCTTGTAAAGGGACACCGTTTTCAATATACGGTACTGGGAAAATATGTTATATAACCACGTGCAGAAGAATTAACCTGTACCTCTATCTTTCAATACATACAAAAATCAACTCAGGGTGGATTAAAGACTTAAACATAAGACACAAAAATATAAATATGCTGGAGAAAACCCTAGAGAACGCTCTCTTGAACTTTGGTCTAGGCAAAGAATGTATGACTAAGACTTAAAAGCACAGGCAACAAAAGCAAAAAGAGAGAAAGGGGACTACAAATTTGAAATCTTCTGCATAGCAAAGAAAATCATCAACAGAGTAAAGAGACAGTCTGTTGAGTGGAAAAATATATTTAGTTGGAATGCCAAGATTGATGACACATACCATGAGGCTATGAGAAGGTTTATTGCTTACCTGAGGCTTTCTGGGAAGCAGGGCTGGCTTCCCAAGCTGAACTGAAAATGGCTTGCAAGAACAGGGACAGGAGACTGGCATGAGGTTTTTATGGTGGTTAGGGGCTGAGGCTGGTGTGAGGGTTCCTGTGCCCAGGCAGGGGCTTATGTGATTTGAACTTCCCACAGGGGCCAAAGGAGGAAGTATCCAGTCTTTCTTATCAGTGTGCACAAAACTGGGGCAGAAGGGAAAGAGGGAGGGGTGAGGCTTAAGATATCAGCAGTCAATCATCAAAAAAATGAATCAAACTCTTCATTACATTGGGCTGCACTTATGATCTTTTATATAAGGCTATGAGACAGAGATCTGTTACATAAATGCTGTGTGTGCCCTAATCTCCTTCACAGAGAACATGTGGCTTAAATGGAATAAAAATAAGGGCACATCAAACTCTTTGGGGGTTAAAACTACTTTTATAAATACACAGCATTATCATCAAAATCATTATTCCTCTTCAAGGTACTTGACTTTTTAAGTCGTTTCTAAATCAGTTATGGGCAGCGATATGGTTTGGCTGTGTGTCCCCACCCAAATCTCAAGTAGAACTGTAATCCCCACGTGTCAGGGGAAGGACCGGGTGGGAGATGATTGGATCATGGGGGTGGATTTCCCCTATGCTGTTCTCATGATAGGGAGCGAGTTCTCACAAGCTCTGATAGTTTTAAAGTGTGGCAATTTCCCCCTCACTTGCTCTCTCTTTTCCTCTCTCCTGCTACCATGTAAGATGACATGCCTTGCTTCCCCTTTTCCTTTCACAATGATTGAAAGTTTCCTGAGGCCTCTCCAGCCATGTGTAACTGTGACTCAAACCTCTTTTCTTTATAAATTGGCCAGTCTCATGTAGTTCTTTATAACAGTGCTGAAACAAACTAATACAGGCAGGGATATCATTTTTCTGTTTAGAAAATCAACTTTAGAAAGGCTAAGTGCTTTCATGATGTCAGAAGGATCATCAAAGGGTCAAAAGATTTTATACTTAATATCTCTCAGTCAGGACATTAAAACAACTCTCAGAGCCTTTATGTTGTATATAAAATGTTAGATTAGAGAAGCTCATTATTTAATTGAATTAATAGAAATAACCACTACATTTAAACCCTCAGAAAATAAAGCTGCAGATCTTTGTCAAACAAATGATGATAATAATTGTAATAATAGCAGCTAACCCTTACTGAGTGTCTTTAAGTTTCAAGAACTCTTCCAAAGACATTACAGTTATCCTCATAACAATTCATTGGGTTAAATATTAATATTCCAATTTTTCAATGAGGAACTTGAAGCCCAGAAAGGTTCAACAATATGACCAACATCCCATAGTGGCTGAGTGAAGAAGTGAGAATTCAAGCATAAAGCAGGAAGACAACGCATTAGAGTAAACATTTCAAAGTTGTAGTTTAGTTCGGAAAACACAGATTGATTTCCACTAAAGAATAGGAAGTGCCACACTGTCTCTCATTTTAACCTAGTTAGGATAAACTTTTATTCTGTTCTATTTAATTTTTACCTCAGAATATTAGGGGTAGAGCATCCAAGAAAGTAAGTAGCCAAATGAGTAGGCATTAGACAGATTAATTATTTGGGCTTTTACAATTCAATGATCACATCAATGTCAACTTGGAATTTAGTCATGTATGCCCTGTTGGGTCTTCAAAGCAATTTTCTTGTGCTGAAATCCATGTACAGTTATATAGTGAACTAAGAGGAGGCACTGATTTCACAAGTAACTACAAACTGATAAGTTAGAAAAAAAAAAATTCAACCACTGTTTAACTTTCAACTTTGGAGAACTTAATATAAAGTGAACAGTACTATATATGATTTATATTTCAGGGCACTCTCACACATACCTCATTTAATCTCCTCATTGACATAGTTCTAATAACAGAAAATGTACATCAACACACGTAGAGCTTTCTGTACATCAACACATGTAGAGCAAATAACTTACATAATCAAGCTATGTGTATGCTAATGTAAAGGAGTGTGCCAAATACATTTTATAACCCATCTTACATCCCCTTGGCCTGTCACTTTACTCAAGCCATTTATGTGGCAATCAGTGGTGCCTCAGATACAGCTTGATAAAATGACCCTCAAGCTGCACTGCCTCTCATTTGTTTTCTGCCCCAGGCTTCTCTGTCCATTGAGGTTTAGTCTATGCTGAGCCATGAGCAAACCTAGAAGTGTGAGAGCATTAACAACCCTGGAACAACCTTCAATCAACAGAGGATAGTAACTGGTAGATAAATATTTCCATCTTCCCCATGAGAGGTGCACACATCCCCATGGATGGATAATTCTGAAGCACATTGTATAGAGCAGCTTTGACCTCCACCTCCCCCCAGACGTTTTCTTAAAAATGCATCCTTAGATGGACTGCCTTCTTTCCCATTTCACTCTTCCCAATTCATCATGCTTATTCTGCTTTACTGGATTAAGTTACAATAGTTAACAGTATACGTATATATACACTATATACATGGGAACTATTTCTCAAGCCATTGACATAGGATCTGCTTTATGAAGGAAGTCAAGCCAAATCAGAGCATTTAAGTAACTTACAAAAGAGACTGCTAATATTAGCATTAGAATTACAAACCAGGTCTTCTATCTCCTTAGAGTATGATATGGTTTGGCTGTGCCCCCAACCCTCCAAATCTAATCTTGAACTGTAGTTCCCATAATCCCCACGTGTCAGTGGGAGGTAATTGAATCATGGGGATGGTTTCCCCCATGCTGAATGAGTTCTCACAAGTTCTGATGGTTTTATAAGCATCTGGCATTTCCCCCACTGTGTCATTATCTCATGCCACCCAGTGAAGAGGTGCCTTCCACCATGATTGTAAATTTCCTGAAGCCTCCCCAGTCATGCAGAACTGTGAGTCAATTACATCTCTTTTCTTTATAAATCATACAGTCTTGCATATTTCTTCATAGCAGCATGACAATGGACTAACACAGTACATTGGTACTGCAGAGAATAGGGCAATTCTGTAAAGATACCCAAAAATGTGAAAGTGACTTTGCAATTGGGTAACAGGCAGAGATTGGAACAGTTTGGAGGGCTCAGAAGAAGAAAGATGTGGGGATGTTTGGAACTTCCTAGAGACTTATTGAATGGCCTTGACCAAAATGCTGATAGTAATACAGACAATGAAGTCCAGGCTAAGGTGGCCTCAGATGGAGGTGGGAAATGTGTTGGGAACTGGAGTAAAGGTCATTCTTGCTGTGCTTCAGCAAAAAGACTGATGGCTTTTTGCCTCTGCCCTAAAGATCTGTGGAACTTTGAGCTTGAGAGAGATGATTTAGGGTACCTGGCAGAAGAAATTTCTAAGCAAAGCATTCAAGTGAAGACAGAGCATAGAAGTTTGGAAAATTTGCAGCCTGACAATGTGGAAGTAAAGAAAAACCCATTTTCTGGGGAGAAATTCAAGCTGGCTGCAGAAATTTGCTTAAGTAATGAGGAGTCAAATGCTAATCACCAAGATAATGGGGAAAATGTCTCCAGGGCATCTCAGAGAACTTGACAGCAGCCCCTCCCATCACAGGCCCAGGGGCCTAGGAGGGAAAAATGGTTTCCTGGGCCAGGCCCAGGATCCAGGGCCTCCCTGCTGTGTGCAGCCTCTGGACTTGGTGCCTCTGAATCCTAGCTGCTACAGCCATGGCTAAAAGGAGCCAAGGTATAGCTCAGGCCATTGCTTCAGAGGATGCCAGCCCAAAGCCTTGGCAGTTTCCACACTGTGTTGGTCCTGCAGGTGCACAGTAGACAAAAACTGAGGTTTGGGAACCTCCACCTAGATTCAGAGGATGTATGGAAATGCCTAGATATCTAGTCAGCAGTCTGCTGCAGGGGCAGAGCCCTCACGGAGAATCCCTGCTAGGGCAGTGCAGAAGGGAAATGTGGGGTCAGGGTCCCCACACAGAGTCCCCAGTGGGGCACTGCCTAGTGGAGCTGTGAAAAGAAGGCCACTGTCCTCCAGACCCCAGAATGGCAGATCCACCAATAGCTTACACCGTGCACCTGGAAAAGCCACAGACACCCAATGCCAGCTATGAAAGCAGCAAGGGGGTCTGTACCCTGCAAAACCACAGGGGCAGAGCTGCCCAAGGCCATAGGAGCCCACCTCTTGCATCAGTGTGCCCTGAATGTGAGACATGGAGTCAAAGATCCTTTTGGAACTTTAAGGTTAAATGACTGCCCTATTGGATTTTAGACTTGCTTGCGGCCTGTAGCCCTTTTGTTTTGGCCAATTTCTCCCACTTGGAACAGGTGTATTTACCCAATGCCTGTACCCATATTGTCTCTTGGAAGGAACTAACCTGTGTTTGATTCTACCAGCTCATAGGTGGAAAGAACTTGTTTGTCTCAGATGAGACTTTGGACTTGAACATTTGAGTTAATGCTGGAATGAGTTAAGACTTTGGGGAACAGTTGGGAAGGTATGATTGTGTTTTGAAATGTGAGTACATGAGATTTGGGATGGGCCAGGGGCAGAATGATATGGTTTGACTGGGTCACCACCCAAATCTCATCTTGAATTATAGTTTCCATAATCCCCACATGTCATGGGAGGGACTCAGTGAAAGGTAATTGAATCTTTGGGGCAGTCTCCTGCTGTTCTCATAATAGTGAGTGAGTTCTTACAAGATCTGATGGTTTTATAAGAATCTGGCATTTCCCCCGCTAGCTCTCATTCTCTCTCCTGCTGTCATGTGAAAAGCTGCCTTCCACCATCATTGTAAGTTTCCTGATGTCTCCCCAGCCATGCGGAACTGTGAGTCAATTAAACCTCTTTTCTTTATAAATTACCAAGTCTCGGGTATTTCTCCATAGCAGCATGAGAACAGACTAATACAGAATATGTGAATTAAAAGCATGGATCTTTAAGACAAATTAACCTGGATTTGACACTTGTTAAGACCCCCTGAGAACGTGCCTTGACTTTTGTAAGTATCAACTATTAAACTGGAATACTAATAAAAATAATAATAATACTAATGGTCAACCTTCATTGAGTGCTTCCATGTGTAGACTCTGCTATAAATGCTCTGTATATTAATCCTCACCCACCTATTAATCCAATTAATCCTCACCAGCCTATTAACCTCACCATAACTTTGTTAAGTATATGCCATTAGTATTATCACCATTTTACAGATGAAGAAACTGGGATACAGAAAGTTTACTATGCCCAAGATCACAAAGCCAGTAAGTGGCACCTCAGGGATTCCAACCCAGATATTCAAGCTCTAGGGTTCACACATTTAACACTACTAGCCATCAGACACAGTGACTCATGTCTGTAATCTCAGCACTTTGGGAGGCCGAGGTGAGAGGATTGCTTGAAGTCAGGAGTTCCAAACCAGCCTAGGCAACATACAAAGATAAATAGGTTTAAAAATTTGCCAGGCATGGTGGCACACACCAGCAGGTCCAACTACTCAGGAGGCTTAGGTGGGAGGATCACTTGAGCCCAGGAGGTGGAGGCTGCAAAGAGCTATAAGCACACCACTGCACTCCAGCTTGAGCAACAAAGCAAGACTCTGTCTCTAAACAAATAAATACATAAACAAACACTATTAGCTTCACTGCTTCCTTATATGGTTGTAACAAGAAAATATAACAATAACTTAAAAGACAAAGCATTTAGTACAGTGCCTGGCGCACAGAAAGTTCTCACAATAATCAACAAAAGAAAAAACAAAGTTTGAAACCTGATTTTTTTAATGGTACCAAATATTTCTTTTCTGTCCATTTATCTTTGTTTCTCTGATTTCTTCTTTTCTTGGACTCTCTTCCATTAAAATGTTTGTTAGGGCCCTTCCATCACTCTGACTTGTTGATATATTATCTTTTCCTTGTCCCTCATCCCCAGTTGCCTTCTCCAACTTCTCCCATTGCTTCCTTTCAAATCTCATTTTTCTCAATTTCACAACCATTGACAGATCAGCATGAGAAACATCAGAGATAGTTTATTTTCATGACATTCCCTTCAGAATCTCACTAGAAAAAATGTTTTTGTGGTATTTATGACAAAGCACCCCAACCTACCTGCACACACACAATCAGAGTTTGTCAGATCTCTCAATATGTAAATGGAGGCTCTTCAGTGATCAAAAGGGACCAACAAAAAAGACCTCCTCCGTGCTGTTCTGTGTCTTTGTGGCAGTGTGTGTGCTGACTACAGTCTGACGTACAGGGCAAAAACAGCAAGTTAATTAGATAAACCTTTTCTTTGATTCATTGGCAAGATCTTCTCTTTCTTTTTAATCAATAGTCTAAATGCTAACTCATTCGCCTTAACCTTTCCTCCCAAATGATAACCACTGATCATAATTTGCATATGCAAAGTAGTCACAAGGAGACCTACAATTAAGGTGCCTGACAACTACTCTGATTACTATGTTTTTCACAACTGCCAAGAAATGTCTAACTGCAGACTGAAATTCTTTCCCAGTGTAGAAGAATATTGCTTATACAAATGTGAATGATTCTGGTGATTACTGGTAAACATCAGTAGATGGCATAGAGATGGTTCCACAATGGATGCACTTTGTCTCCTTAGGCAACCTTGAATTATCCTAAGTTACAGAAAAGTTACATCAATGCTGACTTTACACTTTTTGGAACTAAACAGAGTATGAATTAATTTAATTTACTTTAAGTTAGGTATTTTCCAATGAAGAAACATTCCCAGGTGTCATAAGTAAACCTGCAATTTAATATCTTCCATTGAACAATCTTCTCAAGGTGGCCACATTTCCAGAATTTGCAGTAGTTCTATTTCTGTGGCAAGCAGCTGTTTGCTATGATTTGTGGACAGTGGTTAATTAATAAAAAATTAATCTACACATCAAGAGAATTTAATGTACACATCAAGGGACTTTAATGTACACATCTTACACTGAAATATAACCCAGATTAAGAGTTTATACCTTATTTGCTCTTTCAGACATAACTTGTTTCAAATTTCAAATAAGTAACTTTTCTGTTGTTGTTGCTGTTTGTTTGTTTATTTGTCTTTGTTTTCCAAGTTAAGCACCCTATCTCCTTTATTAGGAATTTCTGGTTCATGAAGACTTGCTTGAGGCCTCCTACTCTAGAGCCCTCAGAATCCCCTATTAACAGAGAATCCTAGTTTCCCCCCAGCCCTTTTGTTCAGAACCACCAGAGAAATGTTAGCTAGTGGGCACAGCCACCAGCTGCCTTTAACAAGGCAAGCATGTGTGGGATGCCATTTGTGGGAACAGGTACAGGGGAAGAGGATTTTCCTAGGAAGGGAAGTGAGAGTGAGGAAAGTCAGAGGACAGAGAAGCCCCTGAGAATAAGTCTACAGGAAGGACAACCATGTAAACCACAAAACAGAGGAAGTAGAATGCATTTCCTTTCATCATAAAGCAGTGCTCCCAAACTTTCCATAGCATGGCACACCCCAAGGGCGGAGAACTAACATCCAAGCACACCTGGATGGTGGATGGGACCCACTTCTGGGTAACCTGATGAGGAAACTATAGTGTAGAAATTCAGGATGCAGTCTTCAGAGCAGAGTGGGCCTGGTTCAAGTCCCTGTTCTGCCACTTACTAACTGCATGACCTTGTGCAAGCTACTTAATTTCTCAGCTCCTTCTCTGTGATGTGGGTACAATGTGGTCAGGAATAAAAGAACGCATGCATATGCAGCGCTCAGCACAAAGCCTGACACACAGCAGGCTCTCACCAGGTACTATTCTTAGCACGACTGCTTGGTTGAGCTACTGTGGCAGTGGCAGGTTGTGCCCCAAGGGGGTGGGCTCAGGAGCCCGTGCAGCAAGGGGCAGTGACCAAGGAGGCAGGGAGTAGCAGCCTTATCTTTTCAGCCTCTCTGCCTTGGACCTTTGCTCCTATTGGGTCCCAAGTTAGGAAACCTAAGGACCAAGCCAGTGACTGACAGCTTCCATTTGAAATGGAATCGTCTGCATCTCCGAGTGGCCCTATACCTGACAATATCATTGTTAGTGAAAGCCCAGTGACAAACGCACTCCCCCACCCCAAGTTCTTCCACATCTTCCATGGAGGACAGCACAGCCAATAGGACAGAGTACATTTATGGGCAGGGCTGGCTAAACAGGCTGGGTACGAGTCCGGAACAGGGTCAGGAGGATCTGGCTTCCCACTGGCTGACACGACAGAATCCTTCTCGCCTTGCTGTCTGATGTACTGGTCCAATAGGGTGGTCAACTGCAGGGGCTGGTGCTGGAGCAGGGAGTGGGTCTGGGCCATGAGTGGAGTGAGGCCTCCCACAAGCTCCCCCTGTGCCAGGGGCAGGCTGGGAAGGCTGGAGTAGTTGATAAAGCCCTGCCTGCTGAGGATGGCATCTGTGTCATTGATGTAGCCACCTAGCAGCAGCAGGAATGGCACAGTCCTTAAGATCCTTACCATCTCCTTGACCTTGGGCTCTTCACTGACCAGCAGCATGTTGTACTCCACAAAAAGGGGCAGCAGATTTTGGTACTTGGAATCCTCCAGGAAGAGCTTCAGGACCTGGTTGTGGAAGACCTTCATCAGGATCTTGTGTCTCCGCAGCTGGTGTCGCATAAGAAGCTTGTCTTCTGCGCTCAGAGCCACGTTCTGGCAGACAGCTATCATTCGGTTGTCCTGGAAAACCGCTGCTATCTCCCAGCGGAGAAGGCTGATGAGGCCTGTCTCCTGAAATTGGAAAGCAATAACCAAGGGTACATCAGCTGTCACTTCTCCTGGCAACCTTGCTCCCTGTGGGTAAGTTCTAGGGCTTCCAGTGATGCCTCCTGTGGGGGGCCGGGAGGAGATGGCAGACATGTTGGGTTGACAGCTGGTGTCGGGGGGGCTATATTCAGTCACAGCCATCAGCTTCTGCCACTGAAAGTGCATCACACAACGGTGGTGGGTAAAAGCCTTGGAGCCATAGCAGACAGTCTGGAGGGCAGGCAGCCGGCCCGCCTGGGGCAGGAGACCCCCTCGCAGCAGCCCTGCCACAGCCGCAGCCATCTCCACCTCAAGAATGGACAAAACAGTAACTTTTTAAAAAGCAAATATTTAAGGGCCGGTAGAATCCACATATCTTCTATATGGATTTATCTAATGTCAATAATGTACATTTCTTTGCATCTTAGGAAGTAGTATTCTCATGCTGAATCCCAATAAGCCTTCATGGTAATCACATAAGTTATCAATAATTTCAATTCTGTGGGGATTTTTTTAGCTTAATTAACTCAAATGTAAATCCCCATATTAAATATTCTCAAACACTATGTTCTCTAGCTTTATCACTTGAAGAAGTTGTACCATGCTTAAAAATATAGTGAAATACAATTTTTTAAGAGTGGCATTTTTAGCACCATGTTTATAGAGCACTTGGTGCAGGAATCAAAATTATTAGCAGTGCCTTTTTTGCTTGTTTTAAGAGACTTCTCACTTTTGGCTGATGGCTACATCTCTAAATAGATTTTACACTCCCTGCTCAGAGATGGAAAAGCACATACAGCTCTCTTCACATTCAAATAACAATCTCTTCACTCATCACCACCAAAGTCCAATACCCGTCCCAGAACCTATCAAATTAATTACCAAAGCTTTTCTGCTCTCAGGTTCTCACAGACAAAGCATGCCTGTGAGGGCATTTTACACGTTTTATCCCACTGTTTCACAGGATAGTCTTACATTCCAGAATGTACCTAAATGGACTTAAAAGGACCTCTCCTGTGATCCTGTGAATTCATCATAATGATTGCCCTGGGGAAAAAGAGAGTCCTCGATAGGAGAGATCCAAAAAGAACTGCTGCTTGGTAAAAGCTCCAGGTTAGGGATATGTCATCATTTAGCCATGGGGAGTTTAATTTACTAGAGTTCAAAGCAAGAAAGGGATTATCCGCAAAACCCCATTCAAGATAGCAACAATTTAAGAGGAAAGTCAGATCAAGGGACACACTGGCACCAAAGTTAAGCAGAGTCTTAGAAAGTAGCCAATATCTGAGGTCAGAAACCAGGTCATAAAGCAAGGGTATAAACAATGGGCACAGTGGAAAATCAGCTCAGAGAACACCTGCTTGCCAGGTGTGATTCATTCCCACAGGTTCTTAAAGACCTACCATGGCCACAGTGTCTGGCAGTGAATATTCAGAGACCATTAACAAAGTAGGCAGAAAACACAATTTTATTGTTTCTGAAGAATTTAAGTATTTACATGTATGTGTTAATGGCACATATTAAAGAGAATAGTAAAAGAAAGCTGAGGAAAATTCAAAAGTAAGGACAAACCCATGAACAAATTCATGAATAATAATCAGAGTTGAGAAAACAGTCTGGGCCAAAGCTGAGGTAAAGGAAAACACTTAAAACATGTTCTTTATTTTTTAGTAGGCAAAAAGTAGACCCGTTTCAGAAGAAGTAGAGAAGAAAAAAAAAAGTGTATTATTGGGAAGATGTGAAGGCACCGAATGAAAAGGTAAAGTACTCTTTTTGTTGCTAAAACTAGTTGAAAGCAATTCATATGACTCTACAGAATATTAAAATCTGACACACTGTAAAAGCCTTGATTTTTAAGATTTGTTAGGTATGTAAGATTTGTTAGGTATGTAAAGGTAAATATATATACAAAATAGAAGCCATTGAGCATTGAAAGAATATATAGTCATTGAACCTAGTTATAAAATCCTAAAGTGAAAAACTGATTTTCACATATACATATCTAAATGTACTTGTTTTTAAACCTGAACTTGCTTTTAAATTATACAAGTAAACACTTTGCCACAAAAAGTCACTTGAAAGTACACAAAATACAGCCCTTTTGTCAGGATTTTTACAACCCACAGCATCGTTACAGGATGAATGTGGATGGATACCATGAAAATAATTTCTATCTTCAATTATTATACCCAGCTATGATTTTTACAAAAATGACAGGAATTTGTGCAATAGCTGATTAACTCTACTAAATTAGATAACTTGCTTAATTTGCAATAATTTTAAGTCTCTGTGCATGTCATAATTTGAACAGTTAACACCAAATCCCAAGATAGTAGTCTATTTTCTGTAAATAACTGCACTAAATAAAATTACAAATTTTAGTAATGGCACTTCTTCTTAATCCTAAACTATCTCCCTCATTTCCAGTTAATTCTATATTTCATTTAGTTACAAAACATATTAAAGTACTTTAAAAGACAGTCTGTTGTGAAGTACTATGATTATAGAATGTTTCAATAATGCAAAAAATAGAGGCTGAAACAAGTTTTAAACAACACTAAAATAAAGAAGAAACTGTTTGACACAGTTTTGTAAAAGTGCTAAAGATACCTGGCTAGCTTCCACATAAATCTCTACTGGATAAGTCTTGAAGCATTCTACAGCTTATCCACACTACCTCTCCCTTTTATCTTTGTGAAAAAATTAGCCCTTCCAACTTGGCTGTAAAAGACTAACTGGACTTTAAAGATGCATTAGAACTCAAATATATTTCTAGTTCTTATAATACATAGTCTTAAAATAAACTCCACTTTCTTACACTTGTATAAGAGAATCTCTGGTCTTTTGTTTCAGAAGGCCTTTGAGCTAGCTAGAAGAAATCCTGCATCTGGGGAAAAAAAGGATGATAATTACCATAAGGAAAACAAGTGAAGGTATAAAACTCACTGCTATAGCAGATACACAAATGAGAAAAAGAAAAGAACCAAACTTTATCAATACAGAAACACACAAAACCACAAAAATAAACAATAAAAAAGGAATAAAGGAACAAAGAATATTCAAAACAACCAGAAAAAAAAAAACTAAAGAAATACTGCCTGCAAAAACATACACCTGGAATGTCACACATAGACTTAAAGGGATGGGAAAAGATATTCTATGCAAATGTATACCAAAACCAAAGAGAAGTAGCTATATTTATATGAGATAAAATAGAGTTTAAGTCAGAAACTGTAAAAAAGAGACAAAGATCATTATATAATGATAAAAGGATGAATTCATCAAGACACTATAATAATTATAAATATATATGCCCCCAACAATGAAGCACCCAGACACATGAAGCAAATATTGATAGATCTAAACGGGGAGATAGGCCCTAATATAATAATAGTAAGGGACTTCAACATTGCACTTTCAGTATTAGGAAGACCATCTGGACAGAAAATCAACAAAGAAACCCTAGATTTGAACTCCTCTATAAAACAAATGGACCTAATAGACATTTATAGAATATTTCATTCACTTTGGGCAGAATACACACTCTTCTCATCAGCATAAAACATTCTCCAGGATAGACTATGTGTTAGGCCAAAAGTCTCAACAAGTTTACAAAAATATAAATCATGTTAAGTATTTTTTCTGGCCTCAATGGAATAAAACTAAAAATCAATAACAAGAAGACCTTCAGAAACTACAAATACATGGAAATTAAACAACATGCTCCTGAACAGCCATTGTGCCATTTAAACTTTTTGAAACAAATAAAAACATAAATACAACATAGTAAAACATATGGGGTTATAGGAAAAGCAGATAAGAGGAAACTCTATAACACTTAATTCCTGCATCAAAAAAGTAGAAAACTTTTAAATAAACACCTTAATAATGTATCTCAAGGAATTAGAAAAGCAAGAACAAAACAAACGCAAAACTACTAGAAGGATACAAATAATAAAAATAAGAGGAGAAATAAATGAAATTGAAATTAAATATATAATACAAAAGATCAACAAAATTAAAAATAGTGTTTTGAAAAGATAAACAAAATTAAAATAGAGACTAAAAAATACTAAATAAGAAATGTAAAGTTAGTTTTGTTTTTAAAATCATTATTTACAATTTATTGTGTATCCCTCCATAAAGTATGCATATACAAGCATACGTAAGCAATATTTCCTTTCTTGTCTTCATTTTTTTGTAAACAAACGATATTATACTGAATATGTTATTCTATAACTTCCTTTCTTCACTCAATGATATATCATGAATGTTGCAACATAGCATCACAAAAATATATACCCAATTATCTTGAATACCTACATGGTACTACATTACATGGACATTTCAAAACTGATTTTTAGCAGAGTAAAGTTAATTTTTTGAAAAATTAAGCAATATTGACAAACCATTATCTAGACTAAAAAACAAGAGAAGAACAAAATAAATTAGAAACAAAAAAGACATTACAACTGATAACACAATAATACAAAGGATTGTTAGAAACTATTATGAACAACTATACGCCAAAAAATTGGAAAATCTAGAGAAAATGGATAAATTCCTGGATACATGCAATACATCAAAATTAAATCAGAAAGAAAGAGATTTCTGAACAGATCAATAACAAGTAATGAGATTAAAGCAGTAATAAAAAGTCTTCCAACAAAGAAAGACCACGACTGGATGGTTTCTCTGCTGCTGAATTGTAGCAAATATTTTTTAAAGAACTAATGCTAATTCTCAAACTATTCCAAAAAATTGGAAGGAAGAGAATTCTTTCAAACTCATTTTAAAATGTCACTTTTACCCTGATACCAAGGCCAGACAAGGAACTTCAAGGAAACAAAATTACAGGACTATATCTTTGATGAACATAGAGGCAAAAATCCTCAAAAAAATACTATCAAACCAAATTCAAAGTGCTAAAGATATCTGGCTAGCTTCCATATAAATCTGTACTGGATAAGTCTTGAAGCACTCTACAGCTTACCCACAATACCTCTCCCTTTTATCTTTGTGAAAAAATTAGTACAATGAAAAAAACATTTACCATGATAAAATGTGATTCATCCCAGGGTTTCAAGTATAGTTCATCATAAACAAATCTATAAACAAATCTATAAATATGATACACCATTAACACAATAAAGGACAAAAGCCATATGATTATTTCAATAGATGCAGAAAAGGATTTGACATAATTCAACATTTTTATAATGAGAATTCTAAAAAAAAATAGGTATAGAAGGAGTGTACCTCAACCAAATACACACTATACATGAGAAATGCACAATTTATATAGCACTCCATGAGGAAAAGTTGAAGATTTTTCTAGTACCTAGAAAAGAGAAGGATGCTAAGTCTTGCCACTTCTATTCAACATACTAGAAGTCTTGACTGGAAGTATTAGGTAAGAAAAATTAAGAAAAGGCATACAATTTGGAAAAAAGTGGTTAAATTGTCCCTATGGGCAGATGATATGATCTAATATGTAGAAAACCCCAGAGATGCCACCAAAAACTGTGAGAACTAATAAACAACTTGCAGGATACAAAAGCAACATACAAAAATCAGCAGGATTTTAATACAGTAACAGCAAGCTATCTGGAAAAAAAAGAAGACATTACATTTATAACATCTATGAACAAAATAAAACACCTAAGAATAGATTTAACAAAGGAGATTAAAGGTCTCTACAAGGAAAACTACAAATGTTGATGAGAGGTATTCAAGGCGAGGCTAACAAATTAAAAGATATCACATGCTAATACACTGACAGAAATAATACTGTTAAAATAGCCACACTAACTAAAGCAATTTACTGATTCAATGCAATTCCTATCAAAAATATCAATGACTTTTTTTTTTTTTCTGAGACAGAATCTCACTCTGTCGCCCAGGCTGCGGTGATTCTCCTGTCTCAGCCTCCCAAGTAGCTGGGATTATAGGCACATGCTTCCACATCTGGCTAATTTTTGTATTTTTAGTAGATATGGGGTTTCACCATATTGGTCAGGCTGGTTTTGAACTCCTGATCTCAGGTGATCCGCCCACCTCAGCCACCCAAAGTGCTGGGATTACAGGTGTGAGCCACTGTGCCTGGCTCACCGATGACATTTTTCACAGTAATTGAAAAAACAATTCTAAAATTTTTATGGAACCAAAAAAGAATCTGAATAGTCAGAGTTACTGTGAGCGAAAAGAACAAAGTTGGAAGTATCACACTACCTGAATTACAAGGCTATACTAACCAAAACAGCACAGTACTGGTATGAAAACAACCACATACACCAATGGGAGAGAATAGAGAACCAAAAAATAAATACACATTTACAGCCAACTGATTTTCATCAAAGACTCTGAGAACATACACTGTGGAAAGAATACCCTCTTTAATAGATGGTGCTGGAAAAATAGAGATCCCTATGCAGAAGAATGAAACTAGATCCCTATCTCTCAGCAGATACAAAATTCAACTCAAAATGGATTAAAGACTTAAACATAAGACCTAAAACTATAAAAATTCTAGAAGAAAACATATGAGAAACCCTCCAGGACATTGATCTAGGCAAAGATCTTTTTGCTAAGACCTCGAAAGCAAAGCGAACAAAAACAACAATAGACAAATGAGACTATATTAACCTAAAAGACTTTTACTCAGCAAAGGAAACAATCAACAAAATATAGAAACAACCTATGAATAGGGAAAAAATATTCACAAATTACACATCTAATAAAGGATATAAAAAATGTATAAGAAACGTGAAAACTTAATAGCAAGGAAACAAATAATCTGAATTAAAAATGGAGGAAGACTCTGGGTACAGTGATTCAAGCCTATAATTCCAGCTTTTTGGGCAGCCAAGGAGAGAGGATCACTTGAGTCTAGGTTTTCAAGACCAGTCTGGGCAAAACAGTGAGATCTCATCTCCACAAAATTAAAAAGTCAGCCAGGTGTGGTGGTGTGTGCCTGCAGTCCCAGCTACTCAGGAGGCTGAGGTGGGAGATCACTTTAGCCCAGGATGAGGCAGCAGTGAGTCATGATTGCACCACTGCACCTCAGCCACAGCAAAAAGGAACCTGAAACCCTGTCTCAAAAATACAAAATGGGCAAAGAAACAGAATAGACAATTATCAAAAGAAGATATACAAATGGTTGACAGGTATATTTAGAAATCCTCAACACTTATCATCAGGAAAATGCAAGTGAAAACTACAATGAGATATCACCTCACACCTGTTAGAATGGCTATTATCAAACAGAAAAAAGATAAGAAGTGTTGATGAAAATGTGGATAAAGGGAACCCTTGCACACTATTTCTAGGAATGTAAATTAGTATAGCCATTACAGAAAACAGTATGGAGGTTCCTTAAAAAAATAAAAATACAATCACCATATGATCAAGCAATTCGACTACTGGATATATATCCAAAAAAAGGAAGTCAGTATGTCAAAGGGATAGCTGCACTCTCTTGTTTATTACAGCATTATCCAAAATATTACTTTCAGTGGCAAAAACCACACAATTATTTTTGCACCAACCTGATAGTTAAGATACGAAATCAATCTAAGTGTCCATCAACAGATAAATGAATAAAGAAAATGTAGTATATATACATAGGGAAATACTAGTCAGTGATAAAAAAAAGAAGGAATCTTGTCATTTCCAGCAACTTGAATAAGCCTAGAGAACATTATGTTAAGTGAAATAAGCCAGGCACAGAAAACAAACACTGCATGATCTTACTTATATGTGGAATCTAAAAGAGTTGATCTAATAGAGAGTAGATTGGTGGTTACCAGATGCTGTGGCAATGGTGGAGGGGTGGTGTATGGGAGGTGTTGGTCAAAAGATACAAAATTTCAGTTAGCTATGATGAATAATTTTAAGAGATCTATTGTAACAATGGTGACTGGTTAATAACAACGTATTGTATTCTGGAAAAATGCTGACAGTAGACTATAAGTGCCGTTACCACAAAAAGTGGTAACTTTGTGAGGTAATTCATATGTTAATTAGGTAGATTTAGCAATTCCACAATGTATATATCTCAAAACATCATGTTACACATAATAAATGCATACAATTTTATGTCAATTTAAAATAAAATTAAAATTGTTGGGAGAGGAGCCAAGATGGCCGAATAGGAACAGCTCCGGTCTACAGCTCCCAGTATGAGCCACGCAGAAGACGGGTGATTTCTGCATTTCCATCTGAGGTACCGTGTTCATCTCACTAGGGAGGGCCAGACAGTGGGCGCAGGTCAGTGGATGAGTGCACCCTGTGCCAGCCGAAGCAGGGCCGAGGCATTGCCTCACTTGGGAAGCCCAAGGGGTCAGGGAGTTCCCTTTCCAGGGGTGACAGACGGCACCTGGAAAATCGGGCCACTCCCACCCGAATACTGTGCTTTTCCGATGGGCTTAGGAAACGGTGCCCCAGGAGATTATAGCCTGCACCTGGCTCAGAGGGTCCTATGCCCACGGAGTCTCGCTGATTGCTAGCACAGCAGTCTGAGATCAAACAGCAAGTCAGCAGCGAGGCTGGGGGAGGGGCGCCCGCCATTGCCCAGGCTCCCTTAGGTAAACAAAGCAGCCTGGAAGCTTGAACTGGGTGGAGCCCACCACAGCTCAAGGAGGCCTGCCTGCCTCTGTAGGCTCCACCTCCGGGGGCAGGGCACAGACAAACAAAAAGACAGCAGTAACCTCTGCAGCCTTAAATGTCCCTGTCTGACAGCTTTGAGGAGAGCAGTGGTTCTCCCAGCACGCAGCTGGAGATCTGAGAATGGGCAGACAGCCTCCTCAAGTGGGTCCCTGACCCCTGACCCCCGAGCAGCCTAACTGGGAGGCACCCCCCAGCAGGGGCAGACTGACACCTCACACGGCTGGCCAGGTACTCCAACAGACCTGCAGCTGAGGGTCCTGTCTGTTAGAAGGAAAATTAACAGAAAGGACATCCACACCAAAAACCCATCTGTACATCACCATCATCAAAGACCGAAAGTAGGTAAAACCACAAAGATGGGGAAAAAAACAGAGCAGAAAAACTGGAAACTCTAAAAAGCAGAGTACCTCTCCTCCTCCAAAGGAACGCAGTTCCTCACCAGCAACGGAACAAAGCTGGATGGAGAATGACTTTGACGAGCTGAGAGAAGAAGGCTTCAGACAATCAAATTACTCTGAGCTACGGGAGGATATTCAAATCAAAGGCAAAGAAGTTGAAAACTTTGAAAAAAATTTAGAAGAATGTATAACTAGAATAACCAATACAGAGAAGTGCTTAAAGGAGCTGATGGAGCTGAAAACCAAGGCTCGAGAACTACGTGAAGAATGCAGAAGCCTCAGGAGCCGATGCGATCAAATGGAAGAAAGGGTATCAGCCCTGGAAGATGAAACGAATGAAATGAAGTGAGAAGGGAAGTTTAGAGAAAAAAGAATAAAAAGAAATGAGCAAAGCCTCCAAGAAATGTGGGACTATGTGAAAAGAACAAATCTACGTCTGATTGGTGTACCTGAAAGTGACGGGGAGGATGGAAACAAGTTGCAAAACATTCTGCAGGATATTATCCAGGAGAACTTCCCCAATCTAGCAAGGCAGGCCAACATTCAGATTCAGGAAATACAGAGAACGCCACAAAGATACTCCTCGAGAAGAGCAACTCCAAGACACATAATTGTCACATTCACCAAAGTTGAAATGAAGGAAAAAATGTTAAGGGCAGCCAGAGAGAAAGGTCGGGTTACCATCAAAGGGAAGCCCATCAGACTAACAGCCGATCTCTTGGTACAAACCCTACAAGCCAGAAGAGAGTGGGGGCCAATATTCAACATTCTTAAAGAAAAGAATTTTCAACCCAGAATTTCATATCCAGCCAAACTAAGCTTCATAAGTGAAGGAGAAATAAAATACTTTACAGACAAGCAAATGCTGAGAGATTTTTGTCACCACCAGGCCTGCCCTAAAAGAGCTCCTGAAGGAAGCACTAAACATGGAAAGGCACAACCGGTACCAGCCACTGCAAAATCATGCCAAAATGTAAAGACCATCGAGACTAGGAAGAGACTGCATCAACTAACGAGCAAAATAACCAGCTAACATCATAATGACAGGATCAAATTCACACATAACAATATTAACTTTAAATGTAAATGGACTAAATGCTCCAATTAAAAGACACAGACTAGCAAATTGGATAAAGAGTCAAGACCCATCAGTGTGCTGTATTCAGGAAACCCATCTCACGTGCAGAGACACATATAAGCTCAAAATAAAGGGATGGAGGAAGATCTACCAAGCAAATGGAAAACAAAAAAAGGCAGGGGTTGCAATCCTAGTCTCTGATAAAACAGACTTTAAACCAACAAAGATCAAAAGAGACAAAGAAGGCCACTACATAATGGTAAAGGGATTAATTCAACAAGAAGAGCTAACTATCCTAAATATACATGCACCCAATACAGGAGCACCCAGATTCATAAAGCAAGTCCTGAGTGACCTACAAAGAGACTTAGACTCCCACACATTAATAATGGGAGTCCTGAGTGACCTACAAAGAGACTTAGACTCCCACACATTAATAATGGGAGACTTTAACACCCCACTGTCAACATTAGACAGATCAACGAGACAGAAAGTCAACAAGGATACCCAGGAATTGAACTCAGCTCTGCACCAAGCAGACCTAATAGACATCTACAGAACTCTCCACCCCAAATCAACAGAATATACATTTTTTTCAGCACCACACCACACCTATTCCAAAATTGACCATATACTCGGAAGTAAAGCTCTCCTCAATAAATTTAAAAGAACAGAAATTATAACAAACTATCTCTCAGATCACAGTGCAATCAAGCTAGAACTCAAGATTAAGAATCTCACTCAAAACCACTCAACTACATGGAAACTGAACAACCTGCTCCTGAATGACTACTGGGTACATAACGAAATGAAGGCAGAAATAAAGATGTTCTTTGAAACCAACGAGAACAAAGACACAACATACCAGAATCTCTGGGACACATTCAAAGCAGTGTGTAGAGGGAAATTTATAGCACTAAATGCCCATAAGAGAAAGCAGGAAAGATCCAAAATTGACACCCTAACATCACAATTAAAAGAACTAGAAAAGCAAGAGCAAACACATTCAAAAGCTAGCAGAAGGCAAGAAATAACTAAAATCAGAGCAGAACTGAAGGAAATAGAGACACAAAAAACCCTTCAAAAAATTAATGAATCCAGGAGCTGGTTTTTTGAAAGGATCAACAAAATTGATAGACCGCTAGCAAGATTAATAAAGAAAAAAAGACAGAAGAATCAAATAGATGCAGTAAAAAATGATAAAGGGGATATCACCACCGATCCCACAGAAATACAAACTACCATCAGAGAAAACTACAAACACCTCTATGCAAATAAACTAGAAAATCTAGAAGAAATGGATAAATTCCTCAACACATACACCCTCCCAAGACTAACAGGAAGAAGTTGAATCTCTGAATAGACCAATAACAGGAGCTGAAATTGTGGCAATAATCAATAGCTTACCAATCAAAAAGAGTCCAGGACCAGATGGGTTCATAGCCAAATTCTACCAGAGGTACAAGGAGGAACTGGTACCATTCCTTCTGAAATTATTCCCATCAATAGAAAAAGAGGGAATCCTCCCTAACTCATTTTATGAGGCCAGCATCATCCTAATACCAAAGCCAGGCAGAGACACAACCAAAAAAGAGAATTTTAGACCAATATCCTTGATGAACATTGATGCAAAAATCCTCAATAAAATACTGGCAAACCAAATCCAGCAGCACATCAAAAAGCTTATCCACCATGATCAAGTGGGCTTCATCCCTGGGATGCAAGGCTGGTTCAATATACGCAAATCAATAAATGTAATCCAGCATATAAACAGAACCAAAGACAAAAATCACATGATTATCTCAATAGATGCAGAAAAGGCCTTTGACAAAATTCAACAGCCCTTCATGCTAAAAACTCTCAATAAATTAGATATTGATGGGACGTATCTCAAAATAATAAGAGCCATCTATGACAAACCCACACCCAATATCATACTGAATGGGCAAAAACTGGAAGCATTCCCTTTGAAAACTGGCACAAGACAGGGATGCCCTCTCTCACCACTTCTATTCAACATAGTGTTGGAAGTTCTGGCCAGGGCAATTAGGCAAGAGAAGGAAATAAAGCATGTTCAATTAGGAAAAGAGGAACTCAAATTGTCCCTGTTTGCAGACGACATGATTGCATATCTAGAAAACCCCATTGTCTCAGCCCAAAATCTCCTTAAGCTGATAAGCAACTTCAGCAAATTCTCAGGATACAAAATCAATGTAAAAAAATCACAAGCGTTGTTATACATCAATAACAGACAAACAGAGAGCCAAATCATGAGTGAACTGCCATTCACAATTGCTTCAAAGAGAATAAAATACCTAGGAATCCAACTTACAAGGGATGTGAAGGACCTCTTCAAGGAGAACTACAAACCACTGCTCGAGGAAGTAAAAGAGGATACAAACAAATGGAAGAACATTCCATGCTCATGGGTAGGAAGAATCAATATTGTGAAAATGGCCATACTTCCCAAGGCAATTTACAGATTCAATGCCATCCCCATCAAGCTACCAATGACTTTCTTCACAGAATTGGAAAAAACTACTTTAAAGTTCATATGGAACCAAAAAAGAGCCCACATCGCCAAGTCAATCCTAAGCCAAAAGAACAAAGCTGGAGGCATCACACTACCTGACTTCAAACTATACTACAAGCCTACAGTAACCAAAACAGCATGGTACTGGTACCAAAACAGAGATATAGATCAATGGAACAGAACAGAGCCCTCAGAAATAATGCCACATATCTACAACTATCTGATCTTTGACAAACCTGAGAAAAACAAGAAATGGGGAAAGGATTCCCTATTTAATAAATGGTGCTGGGAAAACTGGCTAGCCATATGTAGAAAGCTGAAACTGGATCCCTTCCTTATACCTTATACAAAAATCAATTCAAGATGGATTAAAGACTTAAATGTTAGACCTAAAACCATAAAAACCCTAGAAGAAAACCTAGGCATTACCATTCAGGACATAGGCATGGGCAAGGACTTCATGTCTAAAACACCAAAAGCAATGGCAACAAAAGCCAAAATTGACAAATGGGATCTAATTAAACTAAAGAGCTTCTGCACAGCAAAAGAAACTACCATCAGAGTGAACAGGCAACCTACAAAATGGGAGAAAATTTTCACAATCTACTCATCTGACAAAGGGCTAATATCCAGAATCTACAATGAACTCCAACAAATTTACAAGAAAAAAACAAACAACCCCATCAAAAAGTGGGCGAAGTATATGAACAGACACTTCTCAAAAGAAGACATTTATGCAGCCAAAACACACATGAAAAAATGCTCACCACCATTGGCCATCAGAGAAATGCAAATCAAAACCACAATGAGATATCATCTCACACCAGTTAGAATGGCAATCATTAAAAAGTCAGGAAACAGGTGCTGGAGAGGATGTGGAGAAATAGGAACACTTTTACACGTTGGTGGGACTGTAAACTAGTTCAACCATTGTGGAAGTCAGTGTGGCGATTCCTCAGGGATCTAGAACTAGAAATTCCATTCGACCCAGCCATCCCATTACTGGGTATATACCCAAAGGACTATAAATCATATACTGGGTATATACCCAAAGGACTATAAAGACACACGCACACGTATCTTTATTGCGGCATTATTCACAATAGCAAAGACTTGGAACCAACCCAAATGTCCAACAATGATAGACTGGATTAAGAAAATGTGGCACATAAACACCACGGAATACTATGCAGCCATAAAAAATGATGAGTTCATGTCCTTTGTACGGACATGGATGAAATTGGAAATCATCATTCTCAGTAAACTATCGCAAGAACAAAAAACCAAACACCGCATATTCTCACTCATAGGTGGGAATTGAACAATGAGAACACATGGACACAGGAAGGGGAACATCACACTTCGGGGACTGTTGTGGGGTGGGGGGAGGGGGGAGGGATAGCATTGGGAGATATACCTAATGCTAGATGACGAGTTAGTGGGTGCAGCACACCAGCATGGCACATGTATACATATGTAACTTACCTGCACGTTGTGCACATGTACCATAAAACCTAAAGTATAATAATAATAATAATAATAAAGAAAAAAAAGTGAAAAGAGTTCAGAATGGGACTTATCTGGTTTTGATGTTCAAGTTAGTAAATTCCATGTTTTATGCCTAAATGCTCAACAGGAAGGAATATAATTAAATGTTATGATATAAAACAATAGTGTACACTATTAGGAAATTATTAAAATAAGATTTTAAAAGAATATTTAATAAAAGCAGAATTTTAAAAGAAAAAAACAAATAAAATTGTTTTAAAAGCATTTGACAAAGTTCAACATTCTTTCATCACAAAAACACTCAACAAAGTAGAAATAAAAGGAAACTACCTTAACATAATAAAAATAAATTTTGAAAAGCCCACAGCTAAGATCATAGTCCATGGTGAAAGACTGAATTGTTTCCTCTAAGATCAGGAAGAAAGCGAGAATGTCCATTCTTACTACTGCTATTCAACATAGTACTGAAAGTCCCAGCCAGAGCAATTGGGAAAAAAATATAAAATAAAAAATAAATACAATAAAATGCATCCAAATTGGAAAGAAAGAAGTAAAATTATCTCTGTTCACAGATGACATGATCTTTTATGGAGAAAATTCTAAAGATTCCACAAACAAAAAAAGTTAAAACTAACAAATTCTTTTAGCAAATTTGTAGCATACAAAATCAACTTATAAAAATCACTTGTATTTCTATGCATTACTAATGACCAAGTTGAAAATGAAATTAAGAAAATCCCATTTACAGAGCCCTCAGAAATAATACCACTCATCTACAGCTATCTGATCTTTGACAAACCTGACAAAAACAAGAAATGGGGAAGGGATTCCCTATTTAATAAATGGTGCTGGGAAAACTGGCTAGCCATATGTAGAAAGCTGAAACTGGATCCCTTCCTTACACCTTATACAAAAATTAATTCAAAATGGATTAAAGACTTACATGTTAGACCTAAAACCATAAAAACCCTAGAAGAAAACCTAGGCAATACCACTCAGGACATAGGCATGGGCAAGGACTTCATGTCTAAAACACCAAAAGCAATGGCAACAAAAGCCAAAATTGACAAATGGGATCTAATTAAACTAAAGAGCTTCTGCACAGCAAAACAAACTACCATCAGAGTGAACAGGAAACCTACAGAATGGGAGAAAATTTTTGCAATCTACTCATCTGACAAAGGGCTAATATCCAGAATCTACAAAGAACTCAAACAAATTTACAAGAAAAAAACAAACAACCCCATCACAAAGTGGGCGAAGGATATGAACAGACATTTCTCAAAAGAAGACATTTATGCAGCCAACAGAAACATGAAAAAATGCTCATCATCACTGGCCATCAGAGAAATGCAAATCAAAACCACAATGAGATATCATCTCGCACCAGTTAGAATGGCAATCATTAAAAAGTCAGGAAACAACAGGTACTGGAGAGGATGTGGAGAAATAGGAACACTTTTACACTGTTGGTGGGACTGTAAACTAGTTCAACCATCGTGGAAGTCAGTATGACGATTCCTCAGGGATCTAGAACTAGAAATACCATTTGACCCAGCCATCCCATTACTGGGTATATACCCAAAGGAATATAAATCATGCTGCTATAAAGACACATGCACACATAAGTTTATTGCAGCACTACTCACAATAGCAAAGACTTGGAATCAACCCAAGTGTCCAACAATGATAGACTGGATTAAGAAAACGTGGCACATATTCACCACGGAATACTATGCAGCCATAAAAAATGATGAGTTCATGTCCTTTGTAGGGACATGGATGAAGCTGGAAACCATCATTCTCAGCAAACTATCGCAAGGACACAAAACCAAACACCGCATGTTCTCACTCATAGGTGGGAATTGAACAATGAGAACACTTGGACACAGAGTGGGGAACATCACACACCAGAGCCTGTTGTGGGGTGGGGGGAGGGGGAAGGGATAGCGTTAGGAGATATACCTAATGTAAATGACGAGTTAATGGGTGCAGCACACCAAAATGGCACATGTATATATACGTAACAAACTTGCACATTGTGAACGTGTACCCTAGAACTTAAAGTATAATAAAAAAGATATATATAAAGAAAATCCCATTTACTATGGCACCCAAAAGCATAAAATACATAAGAATAAATTTAACTAAGAAGGTGTAAAACAGACACCAACAACTACAAAATATTGCTTAAAGAAAATACACACAAATAGAAAGGCATCTCATGCTCATGGATTGAAAGACTTAATATTGTTAAAATGTCCATATTACCCAAAGTGATCTACAAATTTAATGCAATTCCTATCAAAATTGCCATAGCATATTTTACAGATGTATTACAGAAAAAAAAAATTCTAAAATTCATATGGAATCTCAAGGAAACCCAAATAACCAAAACAATCCTGAAAAAGAAAACAAGATTGGAGGCCTCACACTTGTGATTTCAAAATTTATTACAAAGTGACAGTAAGCAAAACAGTATGTTACAGCCATAAAACAGACATATAGACCAATGAAACAGAGGAGAGTCCAGAATAAACCCACATGTATATGATCAAGTGGTCTTTGACAAGGGTGCCAAGAACATACAATGGAAAAAGGATAATCTCTGCAACAAATGGTATTGAAACAATAGGACAGCCACATGCAAATGAATGAAGTTGGACCCTTACCTTACAGCATATATAAAAATTAACTCTAAATGAATTAAAGACCTAAACACAAGACTTAACACTGTAAAATGCCTAAAAGATAACATAGGGGAAATGCCACAGGATATTGAATTTGGCAATGATTTCTTGGATATGACATCAAAGCACAGACAAAAAAGCAAAACAGACAAATAGGACTATGTCACAATTTAAAACAACTTCTCATCAAAAGAATAATCAACAGATAGAAAAGGAAAGTTAGGGAATAGAAGAAAATATTCACAAATTATTTTCTGAAAAGGGGTTAATAACCAGAATATATAAAGAACTTCTACAACTCAACAACAACAACAAAAAAACCTGATTTAAAAATTGATAAATAACTTGAATAGATAATTCTCCAAAGAAAATATACAAATGGCCAACTAGCATATGAAAAGATCAATAATCACCAGAGAAATGCACATTAAAACCACAGTGAAATACCCTCGCCCCCTGTTAAGATGGCTATTATCAAAATAATGAAAAAAAAAAGTGTTGGTGAGGATGTGGAGAAATGGAACACCTTTGCAATTTGACTGGGATTGTAAAACAATGCAGCCACTGTGGCAAGAAGTGTAAAGGTCCCTTAAAAAATTAAAAATAATTACCGTATGATACAGCAATCCCACTTTTGGGTATATATCCAAAAGAATTCAAAGCAAGATCTCCAAGAGAGCTCTGCACACTTATGTTCATAGCAGCATTTTTTACAATAGCTAAGAGGTGGAAGCAATCCAAATGTCCATTAAAAGATGAATGGATGGGCCGGGTGCAGTGGCTCACGCCTGTAATCCCCCCACTTTGAGAGGCTGAGGCGGGCAGATCACGAGGTCAGGAGATCCAGACCATCCTGGCTAACATGGTGAAACCCCGTCTCTACTAAAAATGCAAAAGAATTAGCCAGGCATGGTGGCGGGCACCTGTAGTCCCAGCTACTCAAGAGGCTGAGGTAGGAGAATGGCGTGAACCTGGGAGGCGGAGATTGCAGTGAGCCGAGATCACGCCACTGTACTCCAGCCTCGGTGACAGAGTGAGACTCCGTCTCAAAAAAAAAGAAAAAAGATGAATGGGTAAAGATAACGTGGTATATACAATGGACTATTATGCCATTTTTAATAATTTCAACTTTTAGGTTCAGGAGGTATATGTGCAGGGTTTGTTACATGAGTATGTTGGGTGATGCTGAGATTTGGGGTATGAATAATTCCATCAACCAGGTAGTAAGCATAGTACAAAATCGTTTTTCAACTCTTATCCCCTCCCTCCTCTAATATTCCCGGTGTCTATTGTGGCCATCTTTATGTCCATGAGTACCCAATGTTTTGCTCCACTTGTAAGTGAGATAACCAAATGTAGTATTCGGTTTTCTGTTCCAGAGTTAATTCACTTAGGATAATGGCCTCCAGTTGCATCCATGTTGCTGCAAAGACATGATTGCATTTTTTCTATGGCTTCATAGTATTCAATGGTGTATTTGTACCAATTTTTCTTTATCCAATCCACCACTGATATGCACCTGGGCTAATTTTGTGTCTTTGCTACTGTGAGTAGTGCTTCAAGAACATACAAGTGCATGTGTCTTTTTGGTAGAATAATTTATATTCCTTTGGTATATACCCAGTAATGGGATTTCTGGGTTTAATTGTTATTCTGTTTTAAGTGCTTTGAAAAATCTCCAAACTGCTTTCCACAGTGGTTGAACTAATTTACCTTCCTACCAACAGTATATAAGCATTCCCTTTTCTCCACAACCTCACCAGCATTTGTTATTTTATGTCTTTTTAATAATAGCCATACTGACTGGTGTGAGATGGTATCTCATTGTGGCTTTGATTTGCATTTCTCTGATGATTAGTGATGTTGAGCATTTTACATGTTTCTTGGCCACATGTACATCTTCTTTTGAGAAGTGTCCATTCATAACTTTTTCTCCATTTTTTAATGGGGTTATTTGTTTTTTTGCTTGCTCAAT
This sequence comes from Pongo pygmaeus, assembly GCF_028885625.2. Taxonomy (NCBI): domain Eukaryota; kingdom Metazoa; phylum Chordata; class Mammalia; order Primates; family Hominidae; genus Pongo; species Pongo pygmaeus. The sequence continues at coordinate 124,026,514 of NC_072377.2, read as the reverse complement.
TGCTTAAGTTCTTTATATATTATCTGAAATGCCTTTGAGGCCTTTTCCCCATTGTCTTAACTACTTGACTCCTTTTTACTTATGCAAACTTTTACATAAGTAAAACTTGCTTGAATTCCTTCCATGAAAATGGGCTTTTCTACCACAAGGCCAGGCTGCAAATTTTTTACACTTTTACATCCTGTGCCCCTTTTAAGTATCAGTTCCAACTTTAGGTTATTTCTTTACTAACACATATAAGAACAGGCTTTTAGAAGCAGCCAGGGCACTTCTGGAATGCTTCATTGCTTACAAATTTCTGCTACCAGATAACCTAAATCACCACTAATCAAGTTCAAAGTTCCAGGTCCCTAGGACAGGGGCAAAATGCAGCCAAGTTTTTGCTAAGACATAACAAAAGTAACCTTATTCTAGTTCCCAATAAGTTCCTCATTTCCATTTGAGACCTCATCAGCCTGGACTTCATTGTACATATCACTATCAGCATTTTGATTATGACCATTCAGCTAGTCCCTAGGAAGTTTCAAACTTTCCCTCATCTGTCCTCTTCTGAGCCCCACAAACTCTTCCAACCTCTGCCCAATACCCAGTTCCAAAGTCACTTTCACATTTTCAGGTATATCTATAGCAATGCCGCACTTCTCAGTACCAATTTTTTGTATTAGTCTGACCTCAAGTTGCTATGAAAATTGCTATAAAATTTTTCCGTATCAGTGTGTGTTCACATTGTTTCCTGAGACTGGGTAATTTATAAAGAAAATAGGTTTAATTGGCTCACAGTTATGCAGCCTGTACAGGAAGCATGATGCTGGCATTTGCTTGCCTTCTAGGGAGGCCTCAGGAAACTTACAATCATGGTGGAAAGTAAAATAGAGCAGACACTTCACATGGCTGGAGCAGAAGGAAGAGAGAGTGAGGAGGGAGTTGCTGCACAGTTTTATAGAAGCAGATCTCATGAGAACTCACTATCCTGAGAACAGCATCAAGGGGATGGTGCTAAACTATTCATGAGAAATCCACCCCCATGATCCAATCACCTCCCACCAAACCCCACCCCCAACATTGGAGCCTACAACTCAACATGAGATTTGGTGGGGACACAGATCCAAACCATCAGGAATGTTGGCTTGAAATTTGCTTTTTTTGTTGTGTCTTTGCCAGATTTTTCTTTTTTTTGTTGTGTCTTTGCCAGATTTTGATATCAGAATGATACTGGTTTTACAGAATGAGTTAGAGAGGAGTCCTTCTTCCTTGATTTTTGGGAATAGTAGGTAGGATTCACATCAGCTCCTCTTTGTATGTTTGGTAGAATTGGGCTATGAATACAACTTGTCCAGGGCTTTATTTGGTTGGTAGAATTTTTATTACTGATTTAATTTCATTACTCATTATTGACCTGTTCAGGATTTCTGTTTCTTCCTGGTTTAGTCTTAGAAAGTTGGGTGTTTCCAGGAATTTTCTATTTCTGTGGGATTAGTTGTAAAATCACCTTTGTCATTTCTGATTATGCCTATTTGGGTCTTCTCTTTTTTTCTTTGTTAATGTAGCTAGCAGTCTATCAATCTTGTTTATCCTCTCAAAAACCAACTTTTGGTTTATTGATTGTTTGTATGGATTTTGGGGTCTCAATTTCATTCAGTTCTCTAATTTTAGTTGTTTTTCTTCTGCTAGCTTTGTGGTTAGTTTGTTCCTTTTTTCTATTTCATTAGGTGTGATGTTAGATTCTTAATTTGAGAACTTTCTAAGTTTTTGAGGTGGGCATTTAGTGCCAAAAACTTTTTTCTTAATAATTCCTTTGCAGCATCCCAGAGATTTTGATATGTTGGGTCTTTATTTCCATTTATCTCAAAGACTTTTTTTAATTTCTGCCTTAATTTCATTGTTTACCCAAAATTAATTCAGGAGCGAGTTGTTTAATTTCCATGCAATTGTGTGGTTTTGAGGGATCTTCTTGGTATTTATTTCTCTTTTTATTCCATTGTGATTGGAGACTATGGTTGGAATGATTTCATTTTTCTAAATTTATTGAGACTTGCTTTGGGCCAGCATGTTTTAATCTTGGAGTATGTACCACATACAGATGAGAAGAATGTGTATTCTATGATTGATGAGTGGAGTATTCTGTTAGGTCTTTTAGGTCCAATTGGTCAAATGTCAAATTTAAGTCTAGAATTTATTTGTTAGTTTTCTGCCTTGATGATCTGTTCAATACTGTCAGTAGGGTGTTGAAGTCTCCTATTATTATTGAGTGGTAGTGTAAGCCTTTTGTAGGTCTAGAAGTACTTGTTTTATTAATCTGGGTGCTCCAATGTTGGTTGTATATATATTTAAGATAGTTGTTTTCTTGTTGAATTAAACCCTGCATCATTATGTAATGTCCTTCTTTGTCTTTTTTACTGTCATTGGTTTAAAGTATGATTTATCTGATACAAGAATAGCAACCTCGTCTCTTTTTTTGTTTTGTGTTTGAGCGATAGATCTTTCTCCAACTTTACTTTGAGCCTATGAATGTTGTCAGTGAGATGGTTCTCTTGAAGATAGCAGACAGATGGATCCTGGTTTTTAATCTAAATTGCCACTTTGAGCCTTTTAAGTACAGCATTTAGACCATTTACATTCAAGGTTTATATTGATATGTGAGGTTTGATCCTATTGCAAAGTTGTTAGGTGGTTACTTTATATTTTCTATTGGGTGGTTGCTTTATAGGATCTATGGACTATTTACTCAAGCACATTTTTGTGGTAGCAGGTACTATACTTTTGATTCCATGTTTAGAACTCCCTTAAAGATCTCTTGTAATGCTGGTGTAGTGGTAACAAATTCCTTTAACACATGCTTGTCTGGAAAAGATTTTATTTCTCCTTCACTGATGAAGCTTAGTTTGGCAAGATATAAAATTATTGCCTGAAATATTTTCTTTAATAATGTTGAAAGTAGGCCTCCAATCTCCCCTGGCTTGTAAGGCTTCTGCTGAGAAATCTGCTGTTAGCCTGATGGGTTTCCCATTGTATGTGATCTGACCTTTTTATCTAGCTGCTTTTAAGATTTTTTCTTTAGCATTGACCTTCGATAGTCTGGTGACTATATACTTTGATGATGTTCATATTGCAAATATTACACCATTTTTAAAAAGAAGGAAATCTGATCACATGCTATAACACAGATGAATCTCAAGGGTATTATGTTAAGCACAGAAAGTTTATGGCAGATGACAGAAGAACCTGACAGTGATAACTTAAGCCTACTCTGAGAATGCCCAGTTATGACAGATGTATAGGTGGGCATTGTGAGTTCAGACTTTTGAGCATCACCAACCTGGAGATTAATTCCTTATCTATAAGAAACATCTGAGGCCCTTGCCCATTCCATGGAACACAGGCCATACAGGCAATCAAGGCCCTCTGTTTTGGATTAAATGAAGATTGTCAGGTGGAGGTAGTTGAGGGAAGGATAAGTGAAAATGCTATATAATCTGTATGATTTCTACAAGCTGTGGCAGTTCTGTCCAGCCCCCTCCTACTGGAACAACCCTGTATGTAAGTTCCAAAAAGCCCCATGTCTCATTTCTGATTTTTTTTAATGCTGGTGACTAATTTTTTAAATGCTATATATACCAACACATCATTTGCAGTTTCTGGGCTAGGTGATCTCTGAGTTCCCTTCCAGTTTACAATTTCTATAATCAAAACTAAGAGTTGTGTGTCTTAGTAACTGGTCTCTTTGCCAGGTGACCCTCCTCTGAGTTTTGAATCTTCCCTATGTGAGCTATTCACCTGGGTTAGTATCCACATTGGGGTGTCATAGAGCTGTATCATGGTTACAAGTCCTCAGCTCTATATGGATTGACGTTTGGGCCTGTGAACTAGATTGGAGGTCTTTGAACAGCTATTTCACATGGAGAACCCTGTTGTTTAAGTTGAACGTTACATGGACTTCCAAATACGTTTAACATATGAAAGCAGAATTGCTTTGATGTAAGTAGGGCTGGGAAAGAAGGAGTGAATGACTGTGTTCCATTCCCTACCTTATCAGCAGGTCTTTCTCTTCTGAGTAGACTCCATAAAGCCTCTATCAAAGTTCAGAAGACAAGCTTTAGGAACTGGAGGAGGGAAAGTAGGAGTCTGAACTTCTTTATCCCTTGCCCCAAACAGAGCAGCTGCTGCTCTTATCAGCTGTACTGAGTTTTCGCTTAAGCTTCTGTTTGAAAAGTAGGTTTAGCTGCTTTAAAATATATATATTTTAAAAAAAAACACCTGGCCTTACAGCCCCTATGCTTGGGCTCACTCCCACACTGTGGAGTGTACTTTCATTTTCAATAAATCCTTTCATTCCTTCCTTGCTTTGTTTGTGCGTTTTGTCCAATTCTTTATTCAAGATGCCAAGAACCTGGACACCCTCCACCGTTAACATATTTTGGCGAGCCAGCCCAGAGAAAGAGGCTTACGGTGGCTGTTTCCTATTCTTATAAACCTCATAGTATGCTTTGGAGGGGAAACCTGCATGTGGCGCCCACCTAAGGTCAGAGATGTCTGGAACTCTAAGATTGGACCCCAAAGGAGGATGCTCCGTGGGTTCTGTGGACCTCAGACTCTCAAAAGGAGATGCTCTTGGCAGAGGTTCTGAGGCCTAGTATTAAACCCTCCTTAGAATTTTCTCTCACAGTTGCAATGCTGCTTGGCCCCAAATTTCTTTAAAATCTGAAGTTTACTGTCTAATGGGAAAGTGGGATGGCATTGCATGTGCTTTTGTTCTCCTGTTGTAAGCAGGAAGCCTGGTTAATGTGTGATGTCCTCCTTTTGCACTGTTTGGCCCTAGTGCTCCTGGAGTCTGGGGAGGTTTTAACCTTTAAAAATCAAACAGCCATGGAGACTGCTTTACCCAAAATTTTGGTTCACAGCCTTCTTTGGATTGTCTATTACGGCAAAGTAAAACCAGCAAGCTTATATTGCTATCTCATGGCTAAGGTGTCAAGCTATTGGATCTTTGTTTATGTGTGTATACACGTCTAGATGTGTTTATTTGCATGTACACTTATTGTTATATGTTGTGTCTACCAAATTGGCTTATAAGTAAAAGAACACTTATAAATTAAGTAAGTCTAAGCAATTTTCAAGTTCACATGACTTAAAGTAAAACTTTACTAAACAAGCTAGCCTTAAAATTATTGGTGGAATAAAAATAGAAATGCCTTCAGAATTGTCAGCATACATTTTGTCTGTATTTTATGTTTGTCTTTGCTAAATATTTTAAAATGTCAGTGTTAATTCAAGCTAGGAGCTGTTTAGGGCAAGTCTGCCTCCTATTCTGTTCAAAGTCTCACTGAGATAAATTCATATCTGATTGCTTCCTTTGGAAAGGCTAATTGGAAACTCAAAAGAATGCAACCATTTGTCTCCAACCTGTGATCTGAAAGCCCCAAGACTCCTCACCTTGAGTTGTCCCGCCTTTCCAGACCAAACCAGTGCTTGTTTTACATACATTAGTTGATGTCTCATGTCTCCTTTGTTAAAAGTAATAAGTACAGTGAATGGGATAAATGTCTTAGGTAAACTTTTTGCATAAGTTAAAATCTTAAAGTTATTTTTAATGCTCATTTAATATCTGCGTCATTGCCAATTAAGAAGGGTTGTGATATGGGGAAATATGTTTCTAAAATTGTGAATTGTTCTTACCTATAAATGCCTACTATTATTCAGGATTTCTTGCTTTTTAGGGTTCCACTAAAGTTTTAGGTTACTAAGGATAAAAATTTTAGTTAACATGTAATTCTGTACACAAAGTGTGTCAGAAGGGGTTATAAGTGAGAAAAAAAGAATAATTTTGTCTAATTCAGAAGTTATCTAAGAGTTAGTTCAAATTACAAATTGGAAAAGGTTATTTATTAAGCAACGTGGTAAGAAATCATTAAGTAGGGGAGAAAGATGTGGAAAAAGTTTAAATAATAAAATATTTTTTTAAAAAAACCTGACCTAGATGAGGGTATCAGGTATGCTCATTAATTTTTCAGATGTCACAAATAAGGATTAAACAAACTGCACAAATTGAAATTATGAGCACCAGGGAATGGTGAATAAATAGATTAAAAAGATGGTGGAATCCTGAGGCTATCAAGCCAACCAAATAAAGTTGCTACTGTTTAGAATAGAACTCCAATTTTGAAGAGAACATAAATAGAAGTCAACTTGGTGTGTAAGGTCCCTTGGCCCCATTGCCTGCTTGCTGGCACTCCATAAGGAGCTACAATTCAGGCTGGATGTCAAAATCTACAGGAATGAAAAGCATCCCAGGCAGCGAGGGTAATTAAAGGTCTGTAACATAAAGCTTAAGAAAACAGCAAAGTAACCAAAATTTTTCCACCAGGATAAAAACACTATGAAGACAGTCAACATTTAAAAAAATAATAAAAGCTGCAAAGACAGCAAAGGAAAGTAGATAAATTGGATTACGTCAAAATCTAAAACTTTTATGCACCAAGGACACTATCAATAGAGTGAGAAGATAAACCATGGAAAGGAAGAAAATATGTATCTGAGGCTAGGATGGTGTGTCATGCCTGTAATCTTGGCACTTTGGGAGGCCAGGGTGGGAAGATTACTTGAGGTCAGGAGTTGAAGGTTGGAGGGAGCTGTGATCACACAACTGGACTCCAAGCTTGGAAAACAGAGGAAGATCCTGTCTCAAAAATAAAATAAATATATATATATATAATATATATATGTATATAGCTGATAAGGGGTTATATATATATATATGAGAAGGGGTTAATATTCAGAAAATACAAAGAACTCACTCCTACAACTCAACAACAAGAAAAACAACAAATTAAAAATGGGCACAGGAGTTGAACAGACATTTTTCTAAAGAAGACATACAAATGGCCAATAAGCACATGAAAAAGTGCTCAACATCACTAATCATTAAAGAAATACAAAGTAAAAACCACAATGAAATACCATTTCACACCAATTCAAATGGCTATTATCAAAAAAAAAAAAACAGAAAATAAATGTTAGCAAGGATGTAGAGAAACTGAAACACTTGTGCACTTATGGTGGGAACGTAAAATAGTGAAGGCACTGTGAAAAACAGCACAGCAGTTCCTCAAAAGCTAAAAATAGAATTACCATATAATCCAGCAATTCCAATTCTGGGTATATACCTAAAGGGATTGAAAACAAGAACTTGAACAGATATTTGTATAACCATATTCATAGCAGAATTATTCACAATAGCCAAAAGGTAGAAGCAACTAAAGTGTCCGTCAACAGATGATGAATAAACAAAACGTAGTATATACATAAAATAGAATATTATTTAGCCTTAAAAAGGAAGGAAATTCCGATACGTATTACAACATGAGTGAACCTTGAAGACATTATGTCAAGTAAAATAACCTTGTCACAAAATGACAAAAGCTATATGATTCCACTTATATGAGGTATATCGAGCAATCAAATTCATAGAGATAGTAAAATGGTGGTTTCCAGGGGTTAGGGGAAGGGAGGAATGTGGAGTTATTATATAATGGGTACACAGTTTCAGTTTTGCAAGATGAGAAATGTTTTGGAGGTGGATGGTGGTGATGGTTGCAGAACAATGTGACAGTTCTAAATGTGAATGTCACTAAACCATATACTTTTAAAAAATAGATAAAATGGTAACTTTTATGTCATGTATTATTTTTTCTACAACTTAAAACTGTTTTTTCTAAAGACAAAGACTATGAGAATCTTAAAAGCATATTGGCCAATATGCCAAGAGAGTCTCATGAGACACCAGCCAGAAGAACTTGACATACTCTCTTTTCACAGTATATTCCCACTGTGTTTGGTAGACATGAGAATCTATGATCCATCAGGGTGAATGAAATTTGAGTGTACCTGCTTTGATAGTACTGGTTACAGGGACTCTGACTTGGAGGGAAATCAGTGGAAACAAGTAAGGAAGCTTAGATGGGCTAAGTTGAGCACAATGAGGTGAGTAGGATCAATGAATATATTCCAGGCCAAAAAGATTTTAGTGGACCTGATAATTCCAGAACATGATTTTCAAGGCTACTTGTAACAGGCACCAAACTACTTATTATAACAGCATAAACAAAAGTCCTTATTATAACAGCATAAACAAAAGTCAGCCTATATAATTTGTGAGAATAAAGTCTTTAAACTCCTAACAGGGTGAATGTACAGGCACGGGGGATTATTTATCAGACACTGTATGTAATACAGAGAAACTAAATGATGTCCTTCTCAAACAAACAAAACTGCACTATAGATGCTGAAACAGCCTTGTGGTTTTAAACAGCAATTATTTTACACATTCTAGAATACTGGAAGGTCTGGTCCCACTTCCTCTAGAAAAGTGAAGATTCTTTTTTTTTCCATCTTCCCTGTTTTGGAGGGCTCTAAGAACCTCAAAATTGTTTGTGATGGCCACTGCCACCATGAAACATGCTTAAAGAAGTTTAAATATCCATCGATATTGAGTTACATGAAATTAATGACAAATAAAGGGCACATCAATTTTGGCACTTGTGTGAATGGAGAATTAATAGAAAATTCATAAAACAATAATAGAAAATGCCAACAAAATAAGCTGGTTAAACCTTTAAAAAAATTAGTTGTCAAATGTTAAGAATAAGTTTCAAGAAAATGTTGTGCCCATTTAGCTTCTGGCGAGGTTTAAGTGTACAAATATTAAATGCTTGACACAATCAGCTTCAAGGACAGATGCCATGCTCCCAGGTTCACGGTGGTGCCAGGGGATAAAGCACCTGCTGTGCCTGAGGTGAGCAGTAGAGGAAGATGAAGGCATGACACTTCCTGGAGGGTAAGAACAGTAAGAAGATGCACAAGGAGCTGCCAGTGAGCTCCATCAGCAAGCAGTCCTCCTAATCCACTGGCAGCATAGCAGTAACGAAACACCTGCCCACAATGCCTAAAGTACATGACAGAAGGATATACTGTGTCCAAAGACATGCCGAGCTTCAGAGGCAAACACCTGTCCAGATGAGCAAAATGTAATTGACCTATGTGCTTTTCCTCTTTTTATTGAAACTCCTCTTGACCTCAAGTTGCTGAACAGTCCCATCATAAAAGCCATGTTCCATGTGGTAAGACAACCATTTCAGTGTTTGGGATCTTAAACAAATCGCTGCCTGCCTAACAAAGATCTATTTCACAACAACCATCCATAGGGCCACCATTTCTCAGCATTCAACCCTCCTAAGCCCTCCAAGACAACTGCCACATTTGATGCCAAAGACATCTATCAATCCACAGGAACAGTGCTTCTTGGGTGAGCAATTGCTGGCACTGCCTGTGACTCTCCAGCCACATTTCTCTGGAGTAGAGGTCACTGTCACTTAATGCACTTTCTTTTTAGAATACTGAGAGAAATAAAATTACATTCTGTAATTAGATCTATATTTGCCCTTAATACATAGCAATGGTGAAGAATCAAACATTCACTGACTGTCAAGTCTCAAAAGATGTCTTTACATTCTTCAGCTTTAGGGCTCAGAGGTCTTTTTTTATTGAATCATAATCAATTCATATTTGATGAAACAGGCACAAGACTATGGGAATAGCAACTATTCCAGTCCCTGAAAATGCCCTCCCTTCTCCATATTGTTTCTTATTTCATTAACTTAAAGGTATTTTGAGATTCAGATTTATGGAATTCCTTTTTAACTCAAGTCAAAGACTTGGTCTCTTTTTCTCTAAACTTTTTTAATGAAAACATTGATTTACAGTTGATGCGTATCAGTCAGGTGGGAATAAAAAGGCTTTTGCAGTGAGCCATGGATTTGAACCTCAGCTGTATCACTTACTAGTTACAGAAACTTGCATGAGTTTCTTTACTCTCTGAGCCTCAGCTTCCTTTCCGTAAAATGGTGCCAATAATGCTTACCTCTGTTCTTTGTTGGGGGCATCAAGTGAGGTGATGAAGACTATATGCTTAGAAGAGGGCCAGGCACATGGTAAATATTTAAAGATAAAATGAGTTTAGAAAATTTCTGCCTTCCTCTGTATGTTCTGAGGAGAAGGAGGAGAATGGGGAGAGAATAAAAGGAGAGAAGTATCACAGCACAGTGCACTGTAATATTGTAAATCCCCTATGACATGTAACTACTATTTAATGTTCTTTCTAATACAGTTACTCATACTAGATCAAAAGACCCAATGTATGTAGCCATCTCATAAAGCAAGTATAGGACTCCCACCATATAATCAAGAGTCCAATGGGTTCCATTGTGTTTAACATTCAGACTCAAGGATGAAATCATTTCTTAAGAAAACCTAAAGGAATTTTTAATATGTCACTTTACTCCCAGCTTCTAGTGTAAGGGCTAACCAATTTTCAAATTTTTGTCTCTTTTCTACTCACTCTAGACATGCCCTGCTCCAGAATAGGATGTATTTATCCTATTTGTGTCTCTTTCATCTGTGTTTGGGTGAAAATAATAATCCATTCATATGTTAATCTAGTCTTTTGGGCCATTTTTAATCAGTTTTTTTCATATAGCACCACAGAACGGTAACTTCAGGCAAGTCTTTAAGACTAAGCTAGAGCTGACTAGCAGATGACCAGTGATTAAAGTCAGCAGTCACTATTGAGACCAGAGTTTATTATTTGGACGTTAGAAATGTTTGTCATTAAAATGAAAAGCAGGGTTAGTCAGTTAATGAATCTGGCACAACAGCATCTGGAATGCAGGAAGGACAAAATACTGAATAAGTTCAGAAATCAAGGAGACATTATGAGCCAACAAGGTCATTGCCTACATGTTCCCTTTTCTCTCCATAAGATTTGAACTTCCTATAAATCCTATCATTTAAGATGGCAGCCTGTCCCAGCTCTGGACTGTGAAATGCCAACATAAATGAAAATTTAATAGCTTTCCACCTGCAGCACCTGTGCAGATAAATTGTACCAGGCTTCAAACAAGTTGCAGAGCCTCAATATGTTATATATGGAGCAGCTGGTTCAGTCAATGTGCATTTGCTGAATGGTTTCTGTAATCCCAGCTTGAGCTGGAAAGGAATCTCTATAAAAGTAGTTAACTCAGAGCGTCCATGAAAGAAGCATCTGTCATCTAAACAACTTTGTGGGAGATGCCTGCCTTCTCAGCTGTGGCAAATGATGAGAAAGACTGCTATCAGAAAGAGCAACAATGTTCGTCAACACATGCTTTCCAAAGTGACACAGCAAGTCTCCTTTGCCACTAGCTCAGGTTGTTAACACCTGGCCCGAAATCAGAGTCATTTACCCAACACTCTCCTTGGAATAAAATGAACACTTGGTTATTCCTGATACTTTTTGGCCCTGTCGCATCAAAATGTACTTTAATAACCTGTTTATCTACTAAGAATGTATATTCTGTCATTGTTTCTACTCTGCCAAGTCTGTAAGTATTCTTGTCAAAAAGAAGAACGAAGAAAGAAAGTCATGTTTGGGAGCAGAACATTAGAAGCCTTGCAACAACCCAAGAAACTGCATTACACTATCTTACTCCCAGAATTATCCCACTGGGTACAAATACATATTATAGGGATAGTATATTTTTCATATAAAATGTTTCCTTTGGAATATAAATCATTCTATTATAAAGATACATGCACGCCTATGTTTATTGCAGCACTATTCACAATAGCAGAGATATGGAACCAGCCAAAATGCCCATCAATGATAGAATAGATAAAGAAAATGTGGTACATATATACCATGGAATACTATGCAGCAGAAAAAGGAACAAGATCATGTCCTTTGCAGGGGCATGGATGGAGCTGGAAGCCATTATCCTCAGCAAACTAACACAGGTACAGAAAACCAAACACAACATGTTCTCATTTATAAGTGGGAGCTGAACAGCGAGAACACATGGACACAGGGAGGAGAACAACACACACTGGGGCCTGTTGGGAGGGTGGGGGAAAGGAGAGCATCAGGATAAATAGGTAATGCATGCAGGGCTTAATACCTAGGCGATGGGTTGATAGGTGCAGCAAACCACCATGGCACACATTTACTTATGTAACAAACCTGCACATCCTGCACATGTATTCTGGAACTTAAAATTTTTTAAAATGTATCCTCTGTTTGTATGCAATGGCCTAAACATGCCCTATCTTCTCATGTGATTATTAGTTATTAATGTTCTTTAATTGAACTGGTTTATGAGATCTGTTCCTTTGTTGATTTATACCCACTATCACTGACCCTAATCCCTACATTATATCAAGGATCCTCAGTAAAAGGAAAAGAATGATTGCACATACATAAACATATGTTTCTACCTACCTTCCAAAATAATAAAATCACACGCTTGAAAATCAATAAAATGTAAGAGACCCTTTTATGCTCTCTGTCCACCTGTCTTCACATTGTCTCAATTCTACTATTGACTTTGTCTTCCATTTCTAGATCCTGTTCCATCCTTTCAACTTATCTTTTCAGTGAGCAAACTAAATGGCTTTAATGAATACTCACCCCATGCTTTCCTCCACTACCGAAACCTTGTCATGCATTTCCAAGGTGAGAACCTTGCCTGAGCCACCCCTTAAATCCCCATGATAGGGAGAGGGGGATGGCTCAAAATTTCCCATGAGAACGAAATTAGATGCAAATAACCACCCAAACCTTCAGTCTAGAGTAGATTGTTCTAAATTTTACTTTGAGGAAAAGGATTTCTTTAAATGATGGTCATGTAAAATGATCATCTATTGGGAATGTACTTTAGCATTTATTAAGGAAAAGCAAATGACACTTGGTTTTTTACAAACCCTTTATAATCTATCTGATGGCTCAAAAACTATTAAGAAGATTATTATGGATGATTTTATAGCCAAACACAATGGCTTATAATTTCTACCAGTACTGGTTCTGTCTTCATAGCCTAATGATTATTTCTACACATAGCTTTACATTTCAATTTTTTATCATTCCCAAGCCATCAGACATGGATTAGGAAAAAAGTCTAAGTAATAGGAAATTATATCTTAGTATTATTTTTAAACAATTAATAGTTCCCAATTGAGTGAAATGAATTTTATTTTACACCAAATTACAATAATGCAGCTCTAATCTGTAACATCACTGCTAGGCTCTACTTACTGGAAGTTTAGTTCATTTGATTCTGGACTTCAGCACAGAAGACCTCAGTTCCACTTTTCATTTCTGCCACTGAGCTCCTGAGTAATCACGCCCGTGCCAACTGAAATTCCTTTGACTTTTTTTTTATGGGGAGATGTCTGTTTTTTCTTTCTTCATTTTTAAAATGGCAATAATCCAAATTCAATCTGCAAACAGCCACCCAAAGTCAGGGACCTCATTTTAGGTTTTATTTTCAAGCTATGTTTCTAGAAGTTCTGAAATTCTGCATAGTTCAACATGTTTCATACAAATAATTTCACTCCAGTTTTTTATTTTAATATATTTTAACACTTTGGGAATATACCAGAAATTACTAACTCACATGTATTATAGACATTTTAACACATTTTGGTGAACATCCTTTCAAGGAATTGCCTTGTTAACCCATTCTTGTGTGCAAATCTCAGTATCAAGCTTCTATAGGCCAGGCATGGTGGCTCACGCCTGTAATCCCAACACTTTGGGAGGCTGAGGAGGGCAGATTGCTTGAGCTCAGGAGTTCAACACCAACCTGACCAACATGGTGAAACCCCGTCTCTACTAAAAATACAAAAATTAGCCAGGCATGGTAGCGGGCACCTGTAGTCCCAGCTACTCAGGAGGCTGGTACACAAGAATCACTTGAACCCAAGAGGCGGAGGTAGTAGTGAGCCTAGATCATGCCACTGTACTCTAGCCTGGAGGACAGGATAAGACTCCATCTCAAAAACAAAAAGAAAAGCTTCTATAAAAATCTGTGTGTATAAATGACCTTCTGTTAAGTATTTCTTAGTAAAAATATAGATTAGCCCTGGTCTTTTTCTTTTTTTAAAGTCAGTGCCTGATTTACTCTCATTCTTCAGATGTACAAGCAAGTCCCCCCATATGTGAATGGCTTTCTTATTGAGGCCTATATGCTAGGCCAGCCCATAGTGGGCATGTGCAACACCTGGTCATTATTACATAATCTGTGGCAGTGTAGCAAGATGACGCTAGTGGTGAAGTAAAAAAAGAAAACAATTCGACTAAGTTACTACAAGGGTTGGTTAATGGGATTTTGCAATCATGTTAGGGAATCGTGCTGGAGTTTCAGGGTGACAAATTTGAATTATAAAGGGTTAGAAAAGACCCTACTCTGGGTTTTTTGCAACCGGATAGAATTTTGTACAGGGAGAACCAAGGAGAATAGAGATTCCATGATCCTTGAATATCTCCCAGCCTGATATCTGTTGGTATGATTTGCTAAGTGCACATCCTTTGAGCTTATCACAGTAAACTGTATTTCTATAAAATGTATATGATAACTCATTTTTCCCATATCAGTAACCCAGTCATGCAATAACATGACCCTCCCATGTTTACACCAAGTGAGATTCACACTCATCTGCTTGGAACATAGTCTTATCATGTAATAGTCAATTTTTCAGTAAGAATTTAATTTCTAGCAGGTCATGTCTCAATTTTGTTGAATTATAAATTTTAGTACGTATTACAAGTTTTATGTGCTACCTGTCTGACTTTGATGTTTATAATAAATACAAGCAGCAGTTAGATATTGTTGGTGATTAAATTTTGAAATGAAAATTTCTTACCATCTCTTTCATGTTTCTGGATAAATAATAAATGCAGTGACAGTATACAGCAGGCTGTTACCATTTTCAGCTACCTATCTGTTGAATCAGTGTTTTCATATATAATTATGTTTTGGAGTTCTAAAGAATATTCTATCTGAAAAAATTACTCAATTGCTGGGAAAATAAGAGTTTGAAAACTGCTATTTTGAAGATACAACCACTGATATCATTTGCAAACCATCCTGATAGGCAAACACAAAAAACTGAATGTATGGTCCCAGGTGTATTTGGAAGGCAGAACCATCCTTTGAGTAGGCAACACTAGTGAGAGACTTTTTACCTTTTGCCAACCTGACACACAGATGGAACAGCTCACCAGAATCAAATGTGCAGTCAATGCACGAAACTAGAAAAGTAAACCTGGGAAGACATGAGACCTCAGAAAGAATGAAAAATAGGTGTCATGATGATAATATGTTATCAACATGTACTATAAATGTGGGGTGCTTCTGGCCTAGCTTTTATATTTATGATAAGGAAGCAGTTGTAAGATATTGAGCTGTGATTATATATGGTTTCCAGCTGAGCCCTTAACCTTCCTGTCCCCTTCAGTCCCTTCCTATTGGTCTCTATTCATTTGCCTCCTAGAGATGGGCTCCAAATTCAAAATCAAGCTACTCGTATAAGTTATGCAGGTATAGCCTTCTAATTAAAGTTGTATTGAGAATATAATCTGCTTTTTACTAAGAAAGAACTTATACTTTGCTTCCATTTTCACTCCTTTTATTCCTCAAGTAAGAGAACAAAGTGAGAAATGTAGAGTCACACTTTTTTACTTTGCTTTTTAAAGAATAAAGTAGTAAAAGAATATGAACTGACAGCCAATTCCCCTCCCATATCCATTCTTCTAAACTTGGTTAATAGCTATCAATTTAATCTAGTATTCCTATGTCACCAGTCACTACTGTGTGCAGACAATTGAATTCAGCAAGACTCCATGGCTATATATGATATTGGAATTAAATGACATTGGACCTGTTTATCTTAGATTATTTACCCCTTAGCATTTCACATAAGTGATGCCTACTGTATTAGTCCATTTTTACACTGCTGTAAAGAACTGCCCAAGACTGGTAATTTATAAAGGAAGGAGGTTTAATTGACTCTCAGTTCCACGTGGCTGGGGAGGCCTCAGGAAACTTACACAATCATGGTGGGGAAACGGGAAGCAAGGCACATCTTCCCACGGTGGCAGGAGAGAGAGGGAGCAGGGGAAATGGCCACTTTTAAAACCATCACATCTCATGAGAACTCACTCACTATCATAGGACAGCATGGGGGAAACTATCCCTAGGATCCCATCACTTCCTACCAGGGCTCTCCCTTGACATGTGAGGATTATAATTTTGAGATGAGATTTGGGTGGGGACACAGAGCCAAACCATATCACCTACTCTTATATGCTTAAAGTGAATGCATTTAATTATAAATTTAATAGAGCCATTATGCTTTTTATATCACCTTTACACTGTATAATTATTTAAACAGTACTGTAAGCAAATAACGTGTATAGGGAAATGTAAGTTAACCATAAAGGTAACTTTAGCAAGATCACCAGTGCTTGCTTTGAGCCAGCCATCCAGATAGTGAAATGTGACCCTCATCATGGTAAATACATGACTTGCTGTCTGTCGTACCATGGTGACATGGTTCCCAAAGATGTCAATGCTGCCATTGCCACCATCAAGACCAAGTGTACTATCCAATTTGTGGATTAGTGCCCCACTGGCTTCAGGGTTGGTATTAACTAGCAGCCTCCCACTGTGGTGCCTAGTGGAGACCTAGCCAAAGTACAGAAAGTTGTGTGCATGTTGAACAACACCATAGCTGTCGCTGAGGCCTGAGCTCACCTGGACCAAAACTTTGACCTGATGTATGCAAAGCATGCCTTTGTTCACTGGTACGTGGGTGAGGGGATGGAGGAAGAAGAGTTTTCTGAAGCCCGTGATGACATGGCTTGAAAAGGATTATGAGGAGGTTGGAGCAGATAGTGCTGAGGGAGAGGATGAGGGTGAAGAGTATTAAACTGTGTGCTATACTTTTATACACCATTGTATTGGGACTGTCTCATTTTTGTTCTGTGAAAATGTACATTATATCCCTAAATGGTCAATAAAAGTAATAATTCCATTTTAAATGTCAAAAAAAAACCTCACTAAGCATGTTACTCTTAGTGAAATCAATGCATGGTCTAGCCTCTCATATAAGAAACAGAAAAACAAAAAACAATCTATTAAAAGATTATTTAATAGATATTAATAGTTTAATAGAAAGCAACTTGACAACTCTGTTTCCTCAAGAAAATGTCTTCATATGGTTTTTCCCAGATTCAAACCCAGTAATAAGCATCCTAGTTCAAGTAGTTAAATGTGAGAAATGGGGAAGGGAAGATCCAACAGGGGAGTAAGACGGTGAGAAAGAGAAGAGGAAAAAAAAGCATTAAAGGGTCTGTTATTCACTGGGTAATATTATAGGCAACTGGAGCTAATCCGCAGAGAGACTCTGGGAATCAGAAAATTCCACATGAAGGAGAAGGGTGCTAGGGCATTTGTGTACCCCTCCCATCAATCCCTGGTTGAGGGCTGTTCCTGGAGAGTTCTTAGCTCCCATCCCTTCCTCCCTGCCGTCTACACAGACAGAGCAGATGTCAATAGCTTATGGAAGCTCTTGGGCTGGAAGAGGGCAGACACCATCTGCCAGTTGGAAGTCTGCCAGAGCGCACCAAAGAGGTAAGGTCTAAGAGATACTGGAGGGACACTGAAAGAATTGCCAATAAAAGACAAATGCCAAGTGTAAATTCAGAGGGGTTCACAAGTCATCTAAGCAACTGAGCAAAGATAATAAGTCTCTTTTGACAAAAGCCTAAGATGAATTACTTTCTATGATTTTAATAATAATTGCTGGTTACCATTTATTAAGCAGCTCCTATGTGCCAGATATTGCTCTGAGCAACAAATATCCATGATCTCATTTAAAGTTCATAGCAACCCTATTATGATCATCCCCAATTTACAAATGAGGAAGTTAGGGTTAGAGGGATTAAGAAATTTCCTGAAGTAACAAACCAGACTAAGTTCTCTTTCTGCCTCCCATTGCTTTCTTAGGTCCTTAGATTGAGAGAGAAATATTTTCCTTAGAATGAGTATACACTAAGCTCTAGAAAATGTATCTAAAGAATATGACCACCCACAACCTTCAGAGAAAGACCTGGGTCTTCACATCTTTGAAATGCCAGCCCATGTACCAAAAGCGAAGAAATTTCCCACCCTGGTGGCCCTGCTGAAAGGGTAGACTTTTATGAGAAGTCTCTCATTTCGGGCTCTGTACCTGCTTCTTTCAAGTTAGCACTTTTTCTTTTTCCTTTTTTCTTTTTTTTTTTTTTTTTTTTTTTGAGACAGAGTCTCACTGTCTCACCCAGGCTGGAGTGCACTGGTGCGATCTCAGCTCTCTGCAACATCCACCTCTCAAGTTCAAGTGATTCTCCTGCCTCAGCCTCCCAAGTAGATGGGATAACAGGCATGTGCCATTAAGCCCAGCTAATTTTTATTGTATTGTTAGTACAGATGAGGTTTCACCATGTTGGCCAGGCTGGTCTTGAACTCCCGACCTCAAGTGATCTGACCACCTCAGCCTCCCAAAGTGCTGGGATTACAGGCATGAGCCACCACGCCCAGCCAAGTTTAACATATTTAAAGAGCTGCAAGCTCCATTAATTACAAGACCATCTCTGCATCTGTTTCCTTTCCCATCTGACTTCCATTCACACTGCCTGGTCATTGATGGGGAAGTTTATTTTGTGTAGCATCCTTCCAATCTGACTTTTCTTTTACCTCTTCACATTCTGGCGATTTTATTCTAAAATCTCCAGTTAGAACTTTAAAATAGATTTTTAAAGAACATCTGAATGTTAGTACTTCAAAGACCTAACGTGTAACCATCTTCTACAATAAACCTAAATTCAAATCCATTTTAAGTAGCATTTTGGGCAAAATAATATTTCATACTCACGTGCATTTGTTCTCTTTTACTCCTGATTCTCCATATCTTTCTTAAAACTTTCAAACTTTAAGTCCTTTTATGCTATCATACCCAATTTTCAATTATTTGTATCAAAGGAAAAGGATATCATAGGTGAAATCCCTTCTATATTATTTTACCAGTCTAATTTCTAGACAAAAGCTTTGAAGTGGTAACAGATAGAAGAAATGTATATCCGAATAAGCCATAAGCTAGGAAGACAGACCAACAATTAGCAATGAAGGCCAAATCCGAGTACAACAAAAGCCATGGAGAATACTGATATCCTTTGTTGGAGTGACATTTCACAGACATTGGTACCTTGTTAAAGATTACATTTCCAAGATCAAAATGGATAACGATGAAACATGCTCAGGAGTAGAAAGCAAGAGGGTTTTACTAACAGTAGCCCTCTAGAATTTATAAATAGTACTGAATGACTGACAGGAAGATAAGTAGCATATTACCATTCAGGGAATTTTGTTACTTTCCAACCACGTGGGGTAGCAGGGAGGCAGTGGGGGTGTCTGCCATGATTAGTCTTCCTTCTTACACCTTGGTTGTGAAACACAATTCAGTGTTAATCTAAATGTAGACATAGGTGTGCGTGCACGTACACACACGCATACATATGGAGAAAGGGGAACCTTTCATACAGTCTGCGCTTGAGAGAACTGAAGATTTTTATCAATGTGACTGAAGGCTTCCTTTACACCCTGGAATTCATTCCACAGGAATATTTAACCTTCCTCAAAAGTGAAGCTAAACAGTCTTCCAGGAGTGGCTTCCTTCCCTGTAGTAGGCCTAAGTTTTCTTCTCTTAAAATAAAAACAAGGTAAATATTTTAGAAAGCCAAGAGATTTAGACCAGTCTATACACTAAAATGTATTGAAATTCATTCATATACAGAATTCATTTCTTATTTAACATTACTTCTGAACTGTTTGAGTAGATCTGGATCTCACACACACACACACACACACACACACACACGGCCTTTGGTGGAGAAGAGAGGGTATTAAATAAGTGATGTATTCAGCAACTAGTTTTAAGAGGAGAGATGTTTTCTGCCTTTTTGTTAACTTCTTCTGAAGCAAAAAATGGTTACCTGTGGTGAGGTCCAATCAGAACTCCATTGCCTCCTTTGAGGTGAGCCCACAAGGCCTGTCCTGCTCTGTTCTAGGGGAGCAGCACTGCACGCTGAGCTGCTGCAGATTTGGACCACAGAGATTTCTTTGAAGAAATTTACAACTACTCCACATTCGCCACTGCTTACAACATGTGGCATACATTGCCTCAGGCGGTGCAACTCATTTTATCATCAATTTAATCTTTTTCTCATAACAAAGAAAGAAGCTATTGAATGTGTAGGAACGGCCCATAAAAAGGAATATGATCAAAGGTCACTAAAACGCCCTTTCACAAGCTTGTGGGGATAGAAAGAAAAGAAGGTAAAGAGGACCAGGAGTCATAAAGCTAGAAATTCTGCAAGTGTCTTGGCCCTTACTGTTATATACTTCTAGGTCCCTGCCCCAGAATTCCTTAAATTTCATTTTTTTCCATCAGTTGTTATTTTCACTTGGCTACTGTTGGGAAAAAGCTGAGTGTTGGGAAAAAGCTGAGGCAGGGCTTGCGGGTCTGACATAATGCCCAGGACTTAGGGCATAAAACCCCTCGTGGCCCCTGGAATGAGTCCAGACTTGTAGGCTCCTTGCGTCTATCTTAAACTAGAAGAACATGCTCCCCATTATCTCAAGTAGCAGAATATGTTCCATATGCGTCAAAGGAAATGCTAAATCGTCACAGCTGTAGATCATGTGCTTGCCCTTTCGACCCCCACATTCTCATCACCTGTTTCTTTGTTTGATCACCCATAAATAGTCTGGGCTTCCAGAGCTCGGGGCCTTCACAGCCTCCATTCTCGTGTTGGGCCACCTGGACCCACTTTCTCTCTCAAACTGTCTTTCCTCATTCCTTTGACTCTGCCAGACTTTTTCCCCCCCATGACCTGGTGTTGGGACCTGATCACCCTAACAGTCTACTACATGTACCAGACCCTTTTTCTTTTTTTTTTTTTTTTTTTTTTGAGACGGAGTCTCACTCTGTCACCCAGGCTGGAGTACAATGGCGCAGTCTCAGCTCACTGCAACCTCTGCCTCCCAGGTTCAAGCGATTCTCCTGCCTCAGCCTCCCAAGTAGCTGGAATTACAGGTGCCCACCACACCTGGCTAATTTTTGTATTTTTAGTAGAGACAGGGTTTCACCATGTTGGCCAGGCTGGTCTCAACCTCCTGACCTCCTGATCCACCTACCTCGGCCTCCCAAAGTGCTGGGATTACAGGCATGAGCCACTGCACCCAGCCACCAGACCCTTTTTCTATAGTGATGGCCCTTTTGGATTCTAAGGTAATTTAGAATAATACAAAGAAAGATCTGCCTTGCAGAATCAGGAAATTTACTGAGCATGTTACTCTTAGTGGAATCAATGTGGTGGTGTAGCCTCCTGTAAGAAACAGAAAAACAAAAAACAAAACTCACTGCCCCCCACCCTCCACCTTAGTCCCAGCGACCTACCTAGTCCCATATGGGACACTGGTCCACACACAGAAGAATTCGAGCTTACTCCATGTTGGCTGATGCTCAGTTAAATCCACTCCATACCCAGGTACCTTAGTGACTTCTCTAAAACACACATCTGATGACGTCACTTTTCTGCTTATTAGCCCACAGAACAAGTCCAAGCTTGTTAACACAGTCAACAGAGCTCTGTCTCCCTTCCCAGCCACTCTCTCCCTTGGATTTTATGCCCAGCCATACTGAAGAATGTGCACATTCTCTTCATCTTAGAGATTCTGTACAGACTTTCCCTCTGCCCAAAACTTTTCCATTTCTCCATCTTTGCCTGAGAAAGTCTGGGAAAATTCTTAGTCACCCTGCAGAACTCCAATGTCACTTCCGCCAAGAGCCTTTCCTGGGTCCCCCATTCCCTACCCTAACAACTAGACTTAATTAGCTGACACTCCTGTTTGCCTTCACAGTTGCACTTACCTCTTCTATCTCCTATATTGCCATTGCCTATTTATCAGTCTTTCTGACTGAACTATAAGCTCCTTAAAGCCTAATAATTCGTTTTCTTCACTGTTGTATTTCAAAACCCAGAATACTACCTAACACATGACAGTAACTCAATAAATACCTAGGAACAGATGAATGAATGACAAGCTGGCCAATCCCTAATGCTATTCCTCACTGCCTGGCCTGCAACCCAAACCACAGCCCAGTACCATCCCTCTTCATGTGCCATTTGTGAATTTCCAGCAACATTCTTCCCATTCCACACATCCCTATTTCACATTGTTCCCAGAACTCCTCAAGCAATTTGTGACTATTCAAAAACCAGTTTTTACCTTCCCTTAGCTGCCTCCACTATGGTCCAAATTATCCCTAATAATTTGCTCTCCTTGGCTCCTGTAATACCAGTGTTACATAAATAGCAGATATTTGTGCCATGAAAGGGAACAAAACAGATGAAAATCCCTTTGCACTGTACAGGGAGCAGCACCACATCTTCAGGGTCTGGGCAGTGCCATTGTCAGCCCAGAAAATTCATATCTTTTCTATAGCCTCAGACCTGCTTTTTCTCAGAAAGTGAGAGAGTCCAAAGAGTATATCAGAGAATTTTCTGGACCTCCAAAGTTGTAAACAAACTCTGTCTTTGAAACACCATCTAGACAGAACCAAATATAAGAGCCTACATGTGATGAAGACAAGATCTCTGTGACTTCCGTTCTGGAAACTGTGTAGTTCATTGTTGTTTCCACAGGCCATAAAAGGTGATCTTGAAACTCAAGTCTGTATCTGGTCCCATCTTGAAACTCAGGTCTGTACCTGGTCCCATCTTGAAACTCGGATCTGTACCTGGTCCTTACGAACATCTAAGTTTGCATCTGTCTGTGCACTCTGACCCACTAGAGCCTGATCATGCATCTAGATGTATAACAGGACTTTTTCTGTCTATCTGGGAACCTGGAATCTTTCACATCGATCCCATTAAATCTCCCAAGAAAGAAAAACTACATAGGCGTCAAAGCTGTGTTCATCCAGTTTCACAAGCCTCATCATCTCTTGTTAGCCACATGCAGCTATTTTTAGGAAGATTCCATTTTGAACTGGAAACAAAGTCATGAGGGTGAGAGTCACTTTGAGGCTTCCCCTTAGATATGGGCTTCCAGACTTACTAGAAAGCTCTTAAAAGGAAGGTCAGGAAAGGTCACCTTAACTCAGGGAAGCCCAAGGAAGTACTTGCAGTCAAGATTTCACATTGTTCCCCGAACTCCCAAGCAACTTGTGACTATTTGTACCTTCCCTTAGCTGCCTCTACTGTGGTCCATCAGTAGGTTGCCAGATTTGGCCAATAAAAATGATATCCAGTTAAATTTGAATTTAGATAAACAACAGATAATTATTTTAATATAAGTATATTCTATGTAATACTTAGGCATACTTAGACTAAAAATCGACTCATTATTTTTCTGACCCTCAAATTTAACTAAACAGCCTGTATTTTATGTGTCAACCCTACTCATTGGAAATGGTGGAGGCTCACCAGGATCAGGAATAAGGACCCCAAAGATGCCCCCAAATAATCCTTGGCTTTTATTTATAGACAGTGAATTAGTAAGCATGAGAAGCATGAGCTTTTCATTCCAACTAACAGGCTGCAATGAATATCTTCAGTTTTAGGGCTTTATAT
This sequence comes from Pongo pygmaeus, assembly GCF_028885625.2. Lineage (NCBI taxonomy): Eukaryota > Metazoa > Chordata > Mammalia > Primates > Hominidae > Pongo > Pongo pygmaeus. The sequence continues at coordinate 124,002,975 of NC_072377.2, read as the reverse complement.
ACTCATCATTATCACAATCTTTCTTATTTTAAAGAGATGGTTATTTTTTCCAACCTTAATATCTCATCAAAAAGTATTCAAAAGTTCACTAGACAAATGAAAAACATGTATCTGAAAAATGAAGGCAAAACCCCTGGTGTTTAGCAAAAAACAAAAAGTACTAGGAAGACGGAAGAAAACTAACTTAATAAGTAAATCTCTCCAGGGATATTTCCATAGTTTGATGTCCTCCCACACTCTGAAAATATTATTGCATCAAGAATGTAGAACTGCTAACCAAATTTATGGCGTCATTACAATTCTATCAAATTGAGGATACTACTATATCAACAAATGGGCCGAGTAGCTGACCCAGGGACCATGGCAATTTGTGGAGCATATCCAAAGGCCTGAAATGGAACCAGGCAAGCTTTTTCTGTGCATTTCCACCTGGGCCCCAATAATGATACTAAGCTCCTAGTACTTGCCAACTTTAAGTACTTTTCTATGTATCTCCATTTTTCCCTGAGTATTTGGACTACATCCTAGACTTGACATTACATGAACTGCATACAAGAAGCTATTTGCTATAAAAGGGGAGGGGGGGGTAGTGGGAACCCTGAATCTGTAGCTGTTTTCCTTCATCCAGCTACATGGAGTTTTATAAAATAAAGGGTCAGTTTAGTTAACCTCTTCCATATAACAGTACCATGCTTGTCTTAAGAGATGTAAAAATCTAACATGATTTTTAATAGTTTTTGTGGCAAAACCATCATCTCCCAGATGGCGGCAACAGAGCAAAGTAATTAAAGGCGTGGATTTTGACTTGCTCTTATGTCTTGGAGGAGTCACTTGACCTCTGTGTATTGTCTGTACTTATCTGCACTTATCTGTCACGTGGGATCAATAATTATACCTATTTTATAAGGATGTTGTGAAAATTACATGTGATAATATGTAATATTATCAAATATAAAGTATATATTATATATATAGTATATATAAAGTAGCTAGAGGAGTGCCTGACACACAGTAAGCACTCGGCAGATATTAACTATTAGCTATTGGAATTATTTCTCCATGAAAAGGACTATTTTATCAGTGGATGACTGAGTGACAGAGACTGAATCACAGAATCACAGCATTTTGGAGGTGACCTAGTTCATACTCTATGTGAAAAAAGAAAATTATATGTGTGCATAGGAAAATGTCTGAAAGTTAGCATAGTAAATGGTTAATGAGGTTAACTTTGAGGACTAAAATAAATTGGGAAAGGAGTATGGAAAAAAATTAAGTTTTACTCAATTTTTAAATCATTTGAGTTTTTACAGTGAGACTTCCAATATATTGGTTGTGTGATTTTTTAAAAATGTGGCAGGATAAATGTTTTGAAGTTTTCCTGGTATGTCTGTGTTTTTTTTTTCTTTTTTTTTGGAATGGCTGGTATTTCTTTCATCTTTGGATAGAAAGAAATACCCCACTGAGTTAGCAGGCTGCAGGAAAGAGATGACAGAACAAAAATGAATGGAGAGAAAGAAAGGAGTCTAGGAAATGAGAAAAACTCACAATGACAATACTTTGGAGAAAGGATGTGATGAGGGAAAATGAGGCAAATGTCCTACCTTTATGAAGATAGGGACTCCCTGGGCTGAGGATGGAGGAAGGTCAGAGGTGGCTGAACAAGGGAGCCAGGCAGAAAAGGACACACAAATAAGTGCAGAGCAAGCATCCTGAGACACTCTGCTTTCCCCCATGCAAGCATGCATCTCCAGCAGCCAGCACTTCACCTGTGACTCCCCAGCAAGAATGACACTCAGGGGTGTCCTATCCAACTTATTCTGCATCCACTATGTCAGGACACTTATAAGCCCGGAGTTGTGGATGGCTCCAACACCTATAGGGGTGATAATGGTATGAAGGGGGATCCCCTGAACCCAAACTTCATGGGAAGAAACAGAACAAGCTCAGAACTCCCCCAGGCCAGAGGTTTTCTGCACATGATTTCTGTCTGAAATCATGTGCCTTATCTGGACCAGGTGCACCTCACTGATCTTAGAATTTTTTCTTAGTAGCTGATGTGACTACAGTGTATAGTAACTTCGTGACTACAGTGTACAGTAACCTCAGGCATGAACAAACTCTTCCTCCACCTTTTGTATGAGTCAGACTAGTGTGGTCTGGTCTCAGATGAATTCAAGGCTGCAGAAAAAGAACAAAGTTCCCAGATGGTTCCAGGAGTTGTGCCCACATTTCCTTAGACCACTAAGGTGCTCATCCTAAGATGAAAATAGCATCTGCCTCCTAGAGTCATTCTTCAGACTGATTGCACGAGTCAAACAAATGCTTAGACGAGTGCTTGGCTCATGATCAGTTCTCAGTAATATCTAGCTAATTTTATTATTATATGTCCCTCCTTATCAGAGAGGTTTGAAGATCAAACTCCCATGACCTCTAAAAAAAGATAAAACTAGTTTACCTATTGACAGTGATTTTAGCCCTAGGTTTAATGAGCCATCAAAACTACTGTTGAAAAATAGGGGACTTTACAGTTTTGAAGAAGAAGCAGAATGCCTTGGAGAGGAAGAGCTTGGCCAAGAGACTTGGACAAATATTCCCCAGAAAGGAGAAGAGAAGGGTCTGGGGACCCAGAAGCATGATCATCAAATTATAAATTCCCTGCATTGGCATTTTAGGGGAACACTGGAAAGGGACAATAAATGCTCATAAGACTAGAATAACAAGTAGAAAGTGGTTTCAGGAGAAGATCACTCTTACAGAGTGTGTTTCAAAAGCAGAGAAGCTGGCAAAAGGACAAGCATGAGCAAGGAATGAAATAAAGGGGGTACCTGGTTCCTTCATTGAATGAACCCAGCCCCATGGCCAGCAGGCCTCCAGGAAACACTTGCAGCCCTGGAGCTATCGATCATTCATCATCTTTTGAGAAAATACACCCAGCTCTGAGATCATCTCTTCAACACCATCTTTCCTTCTTGAGTTTAGTTTGACCTCCTCCCTCATCTTCAAGCTATGGACTAATGCTGCCTAGCAAGAAGGGTCATTCGTGTCCCTGGTCCTCTAGCTATCATGATTCACATTAGTGAAGTACAAAAGGCAGTGACCAAATAATGAGAAACGGGAGTGTATGAACAGGAAGAGATACTCATAAAGCAGCAGATTTTGGGGACAATATGGTCCATGTCAGCTGTATGTGTCTGGCACCACCTTAATTACTAGCATTCCTTGGAAAGAAGTTCTCAGAAGGCAGAGGCAGGCCATCTGGTTGCACAGTGCCCTCACACTCCACTCAGAGATCTCAATAATAGCTTCAGCCCCCAAGATCACTCCCTTTGTCTGCTCATGGTTTTTGGATTCTCCTTTTCTCCACACTTGTTTTGAGGAGAGGCAGAAGGATGGAGGCGCAGGCCAGCCCAGATTCTCCCGAGGGCCCAACAGGATGCCTAAAATTAACCTGTTACCTTCTGGGCAGTGGCTTAGATCTCCCCATGTGGGTGAATTTTCCTTTCATCTGTGCTCCAAATTCCTGACAAATGTCGTCCATGCTTCAAGTGTCTGACTGGAGGAAGCCTGTGGAAGCGGGCTAAAGGCAAGCAGCAGTCCTTCAAACAGCCTGACGCTTTCTGAGTCTCAGGAGAAGTCTACACAATGTTCTATTAAATCCTGTTTGCTCCAGAGAAGTAATGGAAACAATTCAATTGTTCGATAATATTTTAATGGAAAATAAATTAGTCTATATGCATACGATGGAACAGTATCAAATTGTTAAATGGGTCTTGATCCACATGATTGACATGGATAAATCTTGAAAACATGTTGATTGAAATAAAATATGTTTCATAATGTTATAACAATCATGTAAATAAATAGTCACATGAATTCTAAATATTGCTATGGATATATACATGCAAGAAAACAATTAAAACATGGACTGGATATATGCAGATCTTTGATATTAGTTATCTCTGTGTGGGGGTGGGGGGGCAGTCCTAAAAATGTATGAAAAACAGTTATCATGAGTTTTAAAAGTATATAAGATGCATTATAATGAACTAAAGTTCTTCATGGAATACATTATTTACATTTGATATCATCATTTATCTAGGAAATCCAAAATAATCCATAGGTAAAATAGTAAAAACTAATAATATAGTTCACCAAGGCAGATGGTTACGAGATCAAAAATTAAAAAATCAATCAAGTCCCTCTACAATAGAAATAGCAAATTAGAAAATGTAAGGGAAAATACAATGCTATTTAAAATAGTACCAAGGACTATATAAAGTATTTAGAGCTAAAAATACATGTAACATAATGTATAACTAAAAAGCTGTGTATGATTAAATTCTGCCCAATTCAAGGTTAAAAACAACAATAAATGTTAACTATTATGATGCTCATGCTTCATGAGAAAACACTCTCTTCTCAAATAGCAGACAATTAAGTGGGGGGGATTCAAAGACACCCAGCATTCTAAATGTGAGCTAGCCCAAACCTTTTGATAACACATAAAGCTGAGGCCAGAGAAGTTAAGTTCCTTGATCAAGGGCCCAATGTCCTGACTGCAAGGCTAGCATTTTTCAGTAATTCACAAGACACAGTCAAAATTAGTACCTTGGAGGGAGAAAGTAATTATATGTATCATGTAATTACTCAAACTTAAGTGAAGAAATAGCTAACAAAATTCCAGATATTGAGAGAGAATTGAAGTGCAGAGTTTAAAATTTTACTAATCTGTAGGGAAACTGCAGACTATTTAAAGTATTTTATTAGACAGTAGTGATAACCATTGAATACTTAGGAGAAATGCAATCTGGTTAACAAAGTCGAGAGACAACTGCAGGAGAAAGGAACACCTTTCTCAAAATGTCCATCAATGAAGGGATAGTTAATTATATTATGATTTGTCACTGGAAGTAAATAAATTACACTTGCTTAAAAAAAATGGGATGAATCTATATTAAAGATCCATGTTAAATGTCTATATTAAAGGCATTAAAAGATCTTCAACAAAAATGTTGATTTAGATTACACATAGTATGATACAATTTATGAATCAAAAATCTCTATAAAGCTACATATATCATATAAAACAGCTATGTATGTAAATACATGGACCTAAGATCTTGAAACCAAACAACTAATGATCAAAATCTCTGCAAAATGAAGTAGGCTTGGGAGGAGAGTAGGGATAATTTGAGGGGGACTTTAATTTTATTTTTATACATTGATTACTTTAATATCATTTGCATTTTTATGATGACAATATTTCTATATTGCTCCTAAAATTTAAAAATATATAGCTGGATGCTACTTTGAAAAAGTTACTGAAATATTTTTTATCACTTCTCTTTGCTGCTGGATTTTCCCCATCCAGTCAGCTAAGCACTTGAAGTTCATTGCATTAGGAAGATAAAGACCCAGCAGAAACAAAGGAGAAAAAAAGGAAAATTCTTGGCTATGGAATGTCAAAAGCAGAAACCACAGGAGAAAAGAAAAGACTTCTGTGAACAAACAATAAATCTCACCTCAATTGTAGAAAGATTTCCCTGTACTAGAAGGTCAGAGAGAGGGAGAAAAGTGTTGAGGGAGAAAGGTTAGCATGGCCAGGGACAAGGAAAATTACTTTAAAGACTATATATACAGGAAGAGAATCAGTATCTACAGACTAGCCAGCCTGCACTTGCCCTGTACTCCAGCCACCACTCCCAATCACAGACACTTGGAGAAACTGAGAGAACTCTGCCTGCAGCTCGTTTGGAACCCATTCCATTAAGCATTTTATGCCTGCAGAACAAGCAAGAAATATATTAGATCCTCCCTGTTGAACTCTCCATCTTTCAGAAACCTAAATCCTCCACGTACTTCAGCAAAAAGGAGAAGAGAGAAGACTTGGATCATGTGGAAGATTTGGGGGGTCCGGGGGGGCATGCCTGGAAGTGTGGCATTTATCTCTTCTACCATATTCTGTCAGAAAGCTCTGCCACATGGCCCCACCTAACTGTAAAAGAGGATAGGAAATATACTTTATGTAAATGCTCAGGAGGAAAAGAAATACAGATTTTATGAGCATATAGCAGTGTGACAGCCACAGATGGCATATCCGTATGGTGCGCCCAACTAAAAGCATCTTCAACAATCATGACATTACTGTTTCATAAAGTTCAGATTTGAGAGATAGGTGACTCAATGACTATGGGTCCCTGAGTGGGATTTTCTGTAATTCTTTTGGCTATCCCCTCATGTTTGAAAGACAGTTGTCATACCTGTAGGCATTACACCTTCCAACATCTACCTTCAAAAACAAGAAGGAAAGGGTCAGGGTTTTTCACCGTGAGCCACTCCCCTTTTATCAAAGAGGAAAATCTCTGCCAGAAGTTCCCCAGCAAACTTCCCCTTACTACTTATTTGGTAAAAATCAATCACTAAAAAAGTGGAATGAAGCAATATGACCAGCTTCAATAAATCAAGATTCACCTCCTGAGGCTGTGCCCAGTAAAGCTCAAAACCTGAACAAAATCAGAGTTCAGCTAGCAGTAAGCAGAGAGTGATATTAGGACATGATCTACCAAAGTTGGTAAGTGAAAAACACAGATGGAGATGTAGAAACCATTCCAAACCTCTCAGTCTTTGAAATAAGTATAATCAGCTAAACTCACTTACTAAAAAGCAGACTGAATATTGTAAATACAGCAAAACAGTTCTTAGACAAAAAGCATATTAAAGCAACTAATTGGAATTTAAAACAAGAAAGGAATTAATAGAGAAAAAGTGGGGGAAATATTTGACAATAAGAAAACCCACCAAAAAAAGTAAAAAACATTAATTTTCACATGACTTGTAATATAATTTCAAAATATATGAGCTAACTCTGTACAAATATAAGCAGAAATTGACAAGTTCACAATCATTGTAAAATATTTCAGGCTATACCAGAAACTGGAAGATCAGACTTAAAAATAGAAAGAATAAAAAATATTTGAATAAAATAAAGGAGACTGATTAACAGATATGCATATGAACTTGAATCCAATAGAGAATACACGTTCTTTTCAAGTACATATGAAACACTTTTTAAATTGATTATGCACCAGGTTACAATAAAACTTTGGCAACTTTGAAATGTATTCCTATGTGATTCACAGATTAAAAAGAATATCAGAATGGAAATTATAAAACATTTAGAAATAAACAACAATGAAAGTATAACACAAAACTTGTGGAATACTACTAAAATGGCATTTCAGAAAATTTGCATAGTTTCATATGCATTTATTTAAAAATAAGAATGATTAAAAATCAGTAAGTTAATTGTTCAATAGATGCTGGAAAAAGAAAACATTGAGTAAACCTATAAAAGAAGGAAAGAAATAATAAAGGTATGATTAGAAAATCAAAAAAAGGAAATAATACAAAATATCAACACTACTAAAAGATTTCATTTTCAATTATTAAAATAACAAATCTCTGGCAACACTAATCAGTTGAACTAGGTGAGTAAATGTGCAAATAAAAAATTAGAAAAAAATGCAAACATAATTACAATAGAAGATTTTTAAATCACAGACTACCATGATAAAACTATGAACTACTTTGTGTTATTAAATGTAATTTGTAAAAATATAAATTTGTTTCCGGAAAAACTGAAAGCTTTAAACAACAAATTGAAATAATAAGAAAAATTATTCTCAACCCTCTACCCAACAAAAGAAAAATCCTACATAAGGCTTTTAAAGAAAAACTTTACCTAAACTTCAAGCATTAAATGGGAGGGGAGGGGCCAAGATGGCCCACTACAAACAGCTGCAGTCGGTGGCTCCCACCAAAAAGAATCAACACAGCATTTGAATCCTGCACTGACTGGATAAAGAAAATGTGGTACATACACACCATAGAATACTATGCAGCCATAAAAAGGAACAAGATCATGTCCTTTTCAGGGACATGGATGGAGCTGGAAGCCATTATTCTCAGCAAACTAACACAGGAACAGAAAACCAAACACTGTATGTTCTCAATTATAAGTGGGAGATGAGCAATGAGAACACATGGACACAGGGAGGGGAAAAACACACACTGGGGCCTGTTAGGAGGGAAGGAGAAGGGAGAGCATCAGGATAAATAGCTAATGCATGCAGGGCTTAATACCTAGGTGATAGGTTGACAGGTGCAGCAAACCACCATGGCACATGTTTACCTATGTAACAAACCTGCACAGCCTGCACATGTATCCTGGAACTTAAAATAAAATTAAATTTTAAAAAAAAAAAGGATTAAGTGAACTCCCGTTCCATAGAAGCCCTTTCAGGGATGAGAGGAAAAAAATCATAGCATAGGAGATAGCTAATTTTGTTTTTAAAAAAAAAAAAATGGACAAGGGTAATGTAAGAAAAAAATTATACTGTGATATTATTTGTGAATAGTCATAGAAATCCTAAATTTCTTAATAGCAAAGTGAATTCAACAGTTTAGTAAAAGAAAACAATAATGGTAGAATGAGGTTTATTTCAGGGAGGCCAGGATGGTTTATCATCCAAAAACCCATGATGCATTACACAAAATTAACAACTAAAGGAATGAAATCATCTGAATAGATGCATCAAACCCACATAAAATTCAACAATCATTCTCACTTTTTTTAAAATTAGGTTATTTTTATGGTCACTATTATTTTATATTGTACCAGAGGTCCTAGCCTGTTCAGTAACAGAAGAAAAATAAAAGTGCTGTCTAGAAATAAAAAGGAAAAAACTAATTCTTCTTATTTGTATTTAATATGATTGAATATAGAAAAATACAGAATACTATGTAGAAATACTTACACCTGAAAAATTTCAAAAAGGTTGCTAGATGTGAAATGAAAATTTAAAATATGCATCAATAATAACCAATTCTAAGATATAATAGAAAAAACATACCATTTACAAGGAGAATGAAAAGAAATCTTGGACTGCATCAAATAAAAATTGTATATAACATTTGTGGAGAAAAGCATTAATCATTATTGAAGAACAAAGAAAGAAAGAAAAAATGCTTGAACAAAGAAAGAAATACACCATGGCAGTAACTACTAAACTGAAATATCTATATAATTCAGCACAGCAATGGATGTCTGGGTATACATCCTAGAGAGAGACTCACATTCTGTGGTAATAGAGGAAATTTGGATGCAACTAAAATTTCATCAAAAAGACAATAAATAAAAAGTTGGCATATTGATAGAATGAACTATAATACAGTAGTAAAAATTAGTTAACTACAGATATGTGTACGACAATGGATAATCTGTTTTTTAATAAAAACAAGTTGCAAACTAATAATGAAGTACAATAGTATGTGAAACTTTCAAGATATTCAAAACATTTTATATATTTGTATAATAGCATAAAACATGCATAGAAGTATTAAAAAATACTCAAAATCCATATGTAAGGCAATGGAACAGGGGACTATGGCTGTATTTGTAATCATTTTTACTTCAAAGCCATCTGAAGCAAACGTAGAAAAATGCTAAGCTTAATAAAACGGGATGATGGAAACATAGGTATGTAGTGGAGTTTGCCTTGGTCTCATATGAAATGTGGTATCCAGCCTTGAAAAAATTGTCACACAGAAGCCTAATCCATCCCAGGAGCTTGGTTATTGCTGCCTCTGGAAAAGGCTGGTAGATATCTTTAGTGCTGATGTAAAACTTCGTTCACAAACCACTAGAGAGATAGATGAAAATAATGAATAGGGCCGGGCGCCGTAGCTCACGCCTGCAATCCCAGCACTTTGGGAGGCCCAGGCGGGTAGATCACTTGAGCCCAGGAGTTTGAGAGCAGCCTGACCAACATGGTGAAACCTCGTCTCTACTAAAAAAAAAATACAAAATTAGCTGTGTGTGTTGGCACATGCCTGTAATCCCAGCTACTTGGGAGGCTGAGGCAGGAGAATCACTTGAACTCGGGAGGCATAGGTTGCAGTGAGCCAAGATCATGCCACTGCACTCCAGCCTGGGCAACAAAAGTGAAACTCCATCTCAGAAAAAAAAAAAAAAAAGAAGAAGAAGAAGAAGAAGAAGAAAAAGAAAAAGAAAAAGGAAAAAAAAGAAAATGATGAATAGATAGGTAGATTAATTTGTTAATTAAATAATGTATCCAGGGAAGGTTTGAAGCACAACCTTTATTACACATGATGTTTACATGTTAGACTGAATGCTGGTCCCTCATCTCCTTCATACCTTGGGCAGCCTGTCTGCTGCTATCTCCATGGCTCTTTCTTCTCCCTGGAAGTGAAGAAAACAATTGAGGCAGAACAGGAAGAGGCAAGAAACAATACAAGCATTGCTAGTCAGTTACCCTTCACCTTTTGTTTTAAAGCTCAGAGCCATGCACCCCACAGTGAGTTCATTTCCAGATCAAATGCAGCAAAATGAAGGTTCTGAAACATTTCCAGGTCTCTTGGTATCTCATCAGGATGATGTTGTTACCTCTCCAAATTCCCCTTTTCCCCAAGGGCTATACCCATGGGCTGAGGTGAGATCCCAGCTCAGGCCAAAGGCTCTCAGACTCCACACCTCTGATCTTGCTGGCACCCTGTCCTTTCAGGCCAATCCTGGCCCTTGAGGTTACACTGAGCTTTCTCTGCCAAGAAGAGCTGCAGTACTTCCTCTCAGAATTGAGGAAAATCTTGGAGACATTGAGAAAGTTCCCAGTCAATGCTCTTCACCTTGTCATCTAAGCAAATGGAGGACAATTACCCCAGAAGCACCAGGTGCACGACAAGTTAATGCGGCTGCAGAGCCACCAGGTGACCCAGTGCATCCCTGAGAATCCTTCCCTTGGATTCCTCTGGGCCCTCACAACACAGCCTCAGAAAACTGCAAGTCTCACTCCTTACCTCTTGCAAGAGAAGGCCACACCATCTTCCAGTATTTTCTGGCCCATAAGTCTCAGCTGCTGTGTGAAAATCAAACCAAAGAAAGACACTTCTTAGTTAATGCGACCTTTGAAATTCTCAGAATTTCCTGCAGGAACTGGAAAGGTCAAGACAAATCCTGACTTACAATCAAGACTTTATTAGATGCCTAGGCAAGAAGCAGGGATCCCAGTTATGTCCCCCTCCATTGTTCCCTGAGGCAATAAAGCCCCCAAATCTTCCTTACAGAGACCTAAGCCTGAACTGGGGAGACAGTACTGGCTGGGGGAAGCCATTGCTCCCTCAGCGGACCCACAACCCAGCCTTTGCTCACTTCCTGTCCTTTGGAGAATGAAACACACAGCCTGGACATTGGCTCCAGGATCTCCTCAGGCCAAGGTCTTCCACTGTGGACTGCCTCTCCTCCTCCTTCTTTGCTTCTGGTTTCTCTTCCTCCTCCTCCTCATTTCCATTTTCCTCCTCCTGCTTGTCTTGGGTGCTCTCTGATTTCATGTTGCCTGTCAGCTGAGCCATGGTAAGATGAAAGACGTGGCAGCTGAAGCCCTCTCTGATCCCATACTGCACATGCTCCTGGAGGGCTTCCATGGTGGTGAACACCCGGCAGCAGGCCATGCACCTGAAGCCATTCTCCATGGTCACCAGCCAGTCAGGAGTCTTGGCCCTGGGTGTGTCTTCAACAGTGGGTGAGCCTGGCAGGCTGTCTGATTCTGCCCTTTCCTCATGCTCTTTCTCCTCCCCGCTGGGCTCACTGTCAGACAGGAGGTTTCTGGTGGACACATCAGAGGGGGGAGTACCTACCCTCACAACCTCAGAAAGGGTCACTTCTTCCATCTTTGGCTGCTTTTCTAAGGACTCCGAAGTTTCCTCTGTCTCCCAGGAGACAGCCACACCTTTTTTCATTTGTACCTGCATGTAGTATATTTTCATGCCCCTTTCCTCTTTGTTTACACACAGAGAGGACACACAAGTCTTATAGGACGAATGGGACGACAAGGAGACATGTTGTGAGTGGGGAGGAGTCTCTCCTCGTTCCTGAACCTGGGCCAAGGGGGGTTGAGGCTGGGGGCTGTCTCGATGTATTCTCTGGATTCCTGGGAAAGGAAATTAGAAACATGAGCAGATGCATGGGCCATGCCAGGAGCTGAGGGAATGTAAGTTGAATATGTGTGGTGCAGGAGACAGGGACTGTGGTGTGATGCAGCTGTGTGGTGAGCTTGGTATTTGTTGTTCATATTGTGGGGTAGTGATTCTAGTGTCATTTGCGTGTAGGGATGTTGGTGGGGTGTCCGTATATAGGGGTGTGAAGTATGGTGGTGAGGACTGCAGCATACGTGGAATGTCGGCAGCGTGTGTGTGCTATGAAGATGTGAGTTGGTGCCATCATTGATGTGTTATTTGTGGAATGTGGGAGGTAGTGTGGGAGAATGACACTGCAGGTCATGCATTCGGGTGGTGTGTGTGCAGAGAGAGTACCTGTGGAGCGTGTGGCTGTATGTGTGAGGTGTGTGGGCCTGAGCTAGAGTCCCGCTGTAGTGCTGGAGGCCTGGGCTGAGGAACTCTTTCTCTGGAAGGCAAAGGCAGAGCCCAAATAGTTCCGCTGAAGGTGCTTAATCTGGTCCTGTGGCCCTACACCCCAAGAGCAGACTTTTCTGGCCTCTGCTCCCTGACTGCCTGACTGCACACCAGGGCTCATGCTCTCCTACACTGAGCTTATATCCACGCTCTTCTAACAGCTCTGTCATCTTGCCCAGACACCTCTGCAGAGCTCTGATCGTATCCAACTGCCCTGGGTTTCTTCTTAGCCTCATCCTTGGATCTATGGGCCTCCTGCCCCCTACCCAAGGAGCCCTGCACCCAATCCCATGCCTAAGGAGTCCAGCACCCAAAGATTCTCATACCCATAGCGCCCTGCATCCAGAGTCTCATGCTCAAGGAACCTCACACCCAGAGAATCTCACATCCAAGGAGGCCCACACCCAAAGAGTGTCACACCGAAGGAGCCCCAAACCCAAAAAGCCCCACTCCCAAAGAGTCTTACACCCAAGCAGCACTGCAACCAAAGAGTCTCATGCCCACAGAGCCCCACACTCAAAGATTTTCATGCCCAATGAACCCCACAGCCAAGGAGCCATGTGCCCAAGGAACCCTGCACCCTTACCACCGTGGATGAGCTTGCGTGAAGAAGAAACGCAGGAGAAGTATTCGGAGGTAGAAGTAACTTCTCCCACCCCTTGGCTCCAGCCTTTGGCCACTCTAGTGGATCCAGGCTGCAGGGCATCCTCTTGGGACTTTGACATTCCTGAGAAAGGTATGAAGGGCACAGAGATATGATGGATGGGGAATATTTGTGCATCATTTACCATCCAACAAATATTTACTGAGTGGCTGACATATGTCCGGTGTAGTGAACACACATGGTTTGTGAGACAGGCTTCTGGTGGATACTCCAGTATTTAATTACAGTCAACAGGTATTTTGATAGTGTATTCCAGTTTAATTACAGTCAACAGGTATTTTGATAGTGTATCAATAGGAACATAGGCCTGTGTGGTGACTATGAATACGTCTGAAATGTAAGAGTGATACATATCAGGTAGCCTTTGATATGTGTAGATTTGTGTAGGTGTATTGTAGAAACATGTGTCTGTGTCTGTGGAGTTTGTGTGCATAGTTTGTGTTTACAACCCTGGAATTATGCAATATGTAACTTTTCCTGATTATATGGTGTGGCTTGTATTTATAATATACATTAATTCATTCATCTGGCAATATTTCATGAACAGCTACCATGAATCAGACACCAGTCCACTCTTCTAGTCTCTGGGAATACTGAACAAAACAGTCCTTCTTCTAAGTGGACTTTCCTTTCTAGACAAGGAAGACAGACATTAAGCAGAAATATATGTTTATCATAGGTCAGCTCATTATGAATATATAAGGGTCACCAGATTCAGCAAACAAAAAAAGCTGATGCTTAGTTAAATTTGAATTTTAGATAAATTACAAATAATTTTTTTAGTGTAAGTGTGTCCCATGCAATATTTGTCATACTTATTTTTAGTGTCAGTATGTTCCATACCATATTTGGGACACACTTATACTAAAAAATCATTGGTGGTTTATCTGATATTCAAGTGTAACTGAACATCCTGTATTTTATCCGGCAACCCTAATAAGGGGATGGTGGTGAATCTTTGTTTCGTTGTGGTCTGTGCAAAGCAGGCCTGGCTCTGCTACACAGTGTGTTGCAGATATGGTATGTATGATGTGTGACTGGCTCTTAAAGAGGTATTTACAGTTAGTTTAACGTAGCTGGGTTTGTGTGAGAGTGGAGGAGACACACACACACAGCCCTCACACACAAGAAATCTCTGTAGGAAGAAAAGACTGTCACACACATGGGTTGCGTGAGTATGTAATAGAGGAACAGTATGTGTGTATAATTATATGCACTGTGTGTGGAGGTGTGTGACTCTTTTTCTGTATCAGAGTATATATGGGCGTATGAGTGACTGTCTCCTGGAATACCATTAACAAAAATTCGGTATACACTGTTAGGTGTATTGAGTGTTGCCCAGGCCCAGGCATGGTGATAGGAAGTTCATCCCGCAGACCCCACCACTGTGCACCCATTATCTCCAGTCCTCCTCCTCCCAACACACACACGCACGTGTACACACAGACACACATACACAGGCAGACAAAACATTCTGAAATGTAAGGGTAGATGAAGGAAAACCATCGCCTTCCCCTTCCTGTCCCAGCCCCCTGCTCTCCATGCCTACTCTCCACGCCTCCATTCCCAGGGCTCAACCTACAGGTCTTTACCACCTTCGGCCTCATAGGCGCTGCTGAGCTCTAATTGGGGCAGAAGACTCCAGGGCCATCTCTGGGGCAGGCTCCTTTCTGCCCTGTCTCCTGCATGTGAGCATCCCCCTTTCAGGATAAGCAGCTTGTTTACATTTAATACATGCCATTATCATGCAGCCTGGGAAGTAAATTGACAGCGATCTAAGGCCCTTACCCTGTGCTTCATTTCCTCTGGAAAGTCCCACACTGTGGATTCACAAACTCTATTGGATTAATTGGTTAATTCTTCCTGCTGAAGAATTGGCGTGGTTTCACTATGACGCCATCCCTAACAAGTGTTTAATCTACTTTCTAACAAGCATTTCACTTCTCAAGATATTTTTCAACAAGGCCTTTAACTCATTGGGCTACTCTCATTTCTGCTAAAAGGGGTAGTGCAAATCATAGATTTCTACCAGCGCCCTTCACACCATCCACCTCAGTCACCCCAGGGAAAGAGCAAATAAAGAGAATAAGAGAGAAAGACGAGACTCAGGCTGCATCACTGGGTCTTTGTAAGTGGGTCCCCCGCCTGCCTGAGACTGGCATAGTTCCAGGTACCAGCAGCCCCAGAACAAAAGTTCTCAGCCCAGCAGGGTTGGCTTTCTGTGTGCCAGTGGCATCTGAACTTCCTGTCCATCTCACATCCGGGTACCCTCAAGATGGATGTGCTGGCATCAGCCAACAGCCAGGTCTCCCCCTCCCTACTGCATAGGTGGTACATTCTCCTCAGTTCCTCCTCCCTAAAGAAGGCTCAGGCTGGCCGGGAGCGATGGCTCACACCTGTAATCCCAACACTTTGGGAGGCCGAGGTGGGTGGATCATGAGGTCAGGAGACCGAAACCATCCTGGCTAACAAGGTGAAACCCTGTCTCTACTAAAAATACAAAAAAAAAAAAATTAGCTGGGCATGGTGGTGGGCGCCTGTAGTCCCAGCTACTCGGGAGGCTGAGGCAGGAGAATGGCCTGAACCTGGGAGGCGGAGCTTGCAGTGAGCCGAGATCACACCACTGCACTCCAGCCTGGGCAAGAGAGCAAGACTCCATCTCAGAAGAAAAAAAAGAGGCCGAGGCAGGCGGATCAGGAGGTCAGGAGATCGAGACCATCCTGGCTAACACGGTGAAACCCCATCTCTACTAAAAATACAAAAAATTAGCCGGGCGTGGTGGTGGGCACCTGTAGTCCCAGCTACTCTGGAGGCTGGGGCAGGAGAATGGCGTGAACCTGGGAGGCGGAGCTTGCAGTGAGCCGAGATCGTGCCACTGCACTCCAGCCTGGGCGACAGAGCGAGACTCCGTCTCAAAAAAAAAAAAAAGAAGAAGCAGGCTCTGGCTGGCCAGTGACGCTTGTGCCCTAGACAGTTTGCCCCGCACATACCTCCTCCCTTCTCAGAGGTTTCCTGGAACTCTTCATTTTCCAAATGTTTCCTCTTTTGTCGTCGTTTCATGATATCAGCTAGAAGAGTTTCTAGAAGATGCTTAATGTCCACCTCCCAGTTTTTCCTGTAGATTGGCCCTTCTTGGCTCTCAGGAAATTCATTTAAAAGATTCAGTAAGAATAAACGTAGTTGAATCTCCTAAATAGCTAAATAACTCAGACCGCTTAGTGAAGGAGCAGCACTGCCCAGTGCCCACTACACTGCAAGGCTGTTAAGGTTCAAAGTTCACCAGGCCCACAGCAGATTCTCTGACCTCAATGATGACATCACAGCGTTCTGCGGACCTAGGTCCAACACAGTCTGTGCAACTGCAGAGACCTCGTTTTCAAAAACAATTCCTTTTTTCCAATAGAAGTCCTCTAATGAATTCAACTCTCCCGTATTTCAAATGTGGCAGAATATTTTGAGATGTTAACATGTTTCTGTTTAATTTTTTTCTTTTCTCCTTTTTTTTCACCCTTTCCCTTCTGGACTCAAGCAGGTAGCAGGCTTTGTGTTCATTGCTCAGAGGAGGGGTATGGCAGGGCTGAAAGCAGCAATAGCATGTATATCATCTTGACTTTTCTTTTTTGTTGTTGTTGTTTTTATTTTGTTTTGTTTAGTCAGAGACAGGGTCTCTCTCTGTTGCCCAGGCTGGAGTGCAGTGGTGTGATCATAGGGTCACTTCAGCCCCTAGGCTCAAGTGATCCTCATACTTCAGCCTCCCGAGTAGCTGGGACAACAGGCACCAGACACGAATCACCACACCTGGCTAATTTTTTTTTGTTGGTTTTTTTTTTTTTTGAGAAACAGGGTCTCAGTATGTTGCCCAGGTTGGTCTTGAACTCCTAGCCTTAAGCTATCCTCCTGCCTCAGGCTCCCAAATTGCTGAGCCACCACACCCCACCTGACTTTTATTTCTAAAATCTCAGACTCTATAGGAAAGAGGAAAGTTAGCAGAAACATAACAGAAGCAGGATTTTTTAAATTAGGCATGCCCCCTTCTTACTCTACTACAGTGTTGAGAGGTACTGATTAGGTCAGAGAGAGAGAGGGATCTTCAAACTATGGAGGAAAGGAGCCCTCTAAAATGTGGCTGAAGAGGTACATGTGGCAAAAACTTCAAGAAGGGCTGGCTGTATTACGCATACAGGCAGAATCATGGCGACCTATCTCACACATGGCATAGGAGCTACGCCACCTAAAGACTCTCTGGCAACTGAGCTGATGGGCATCTAAACTTCAGCTGTATGCTCCAATAACCAGAGACTATGCTCTCACCCCACCCTCAAAACCTCAGCCCTGTATGATTTCCAAATAGGGAGGGGTGGAAATCCAAACGGGACATCAACAGAACCAAGGCTTAAATTACAAATTAAATGGAGTTATATAAGAAAATTGCATACTATTTCCTACACATCTCTGCTCATGGGCTGAAATGTATACCAGTTATAAGTGGCAACCCATCTGGATCTTCCTGATTCCAATCTAAAATTAGAGACACCTCATTTGGGGCAGTGGCCCCAATCCAGTGGGACTATTAGTTGACAAGTATGAGGGGGACTCCCAGAAATCACTGCATTAAAAAAGCAGTAGAAATACCCAGAGGACCAAGATGGGCCCAAATTTGAAAGGGCACTGCAGACTGTCCCCAGGCAGAAGGAGAATGAAGATAGGGCAAATGTAGCCTTGTAAAAAAATGCTGATGAGATTAAATCTCCAGTTTCTTAAAGAATCCCTAAAAAAGAGGGGCCAAAGCGCATTTTTTCATGTGGTAGAAATTTTCAGACTAAAGTAGAGAGAATTGTATAATAGGAATGCAGTTTCATGTACACATAATCCAGTTTCAACAGTTATCAGTATTCTGCCATTCTTGTTCCATCCACCACACACACACACTTTTAGTCTTTTGTTCATTTCTTTTTATTTAGGTGTTTGAGATAGAGGAGTGGGGGACTTGCTGTATTTTAAAGCAAATTCCAGACATTATGTCATTTCTGCTTGAACGCAGCAGTATGTACCTACAAAGATATGAACTTTTAAAAAGCATAACAGAAATATCATTATCTCACCAAATGAATTTAATCATAATTCTTTTATATAATTTAATAACCAAGCCATACTCAGTTTCCTCCAAATATGCTAAAATATCTTTGTATAACTGTATTGTTGAGATCAAGATCCAAACAAAGTCCACACATTGTAATTGTTCGATACATCTTTTAGTCTACAACAGTTCTCCCTCCCTTTTTAAGGCATTCACCTGTTGGAAAAAACTAAGTAATTTATCTTCTAGAATTTTCCACAGTTTGGAAATGGTTAATTGTATTCTTGTGATGTTATCTAGATGTTCCCCTATGAGCTGCATTGCCTTGTAAACAGGTAGTTAGGTCTAGACAATTGATTAGTTTTAGATTCAGTGACATGGGAAGCTTGGAGAGTTTTGCATGAGAAATTACATTTGAAAAGATCACTCTGGTAACTGTGTTGAGAATAGACTTTTAGAAGGCAAAGGCCGAATCAGAGAGAACAGTGGGCCTATTGCAATAATCCAGGAGAGAGATGAGACTGGTTTGGATCACAATGTTAGTTGTGAAAATAATGGATAGTGGTCATCTTCTGGATGTATTTTGTAGGAAGAGACAACAGAATTTGCTGAAAGATCAGATGTTTTCCAGAAGCTAGGCTTGTGGACTCCTTCATCTGGTACCCACCAAAAAAGCCCATTCTACATCTGCCCCTGAAGTCATAGCCTTCATGCGGGGAACATGTGGGGACACTAGATCAAAGGAGCCTCCTCTTGTAGCAGACAAAGATGGTTGTTTGTTCCTCCCTCTGACCTCCCCCTCTGGCTTTCCTCTGTTCCTCTTTGACTTCCCCCACCACCAGTTTCATCATCAAAACTCCTTCTGATCCTTGAAGAGTCAGGGAAAAAATGTCCACCAGGTGACCAAATATTACTTAGGGGTAGGAGTCACAGTCCTGGAAGACATACCCCAAACTGTTCACTTTCCTTACCTCTGAGTCAAGGAGGATGAGAGGAACAGGTGCAGAAGATAATGAAAGAGAACTCTATTCCTTATATTTCATACTCTGGATGGTTAGAATTCTATAACAAAAATGTACCAACATATAACTTGTGTAACTAAAAATATACACATATGAAGAACAAACCAGCGAGACTGCCATTCCTAGAAAATTGACAATATTAAGAATAAAGCAGAAGATACAATTACAGATCCTGCAGACATCAAAAAAAAAAGCAAGAAAACCCCACAAACAAAGCTATGGACATGAATTTGACAACTTAGATGAAATGGACAAATTTCTCAAAAAACACAAACTGCTACAACTCACTCAATATGAAATAAGTAAATTTCATGCCCTATAACTATAAAGGAAATTGAATTTGTAATTGTTAAACTCCCAAAAAAGAAATCTCCATGACTACATGGTTTCACTGGGAAATTCTGTCAAATGTTTAAAGAAGAATTAACATTAATTCTACACAATCTCTTCCAGAAAAAGAGGAAGAGAGATGATTTCTCAATTCATTTTATGAAGTTATTAATACCCTGATACCTAATCAGACAAAGAGAGCAACAAAAAAGAAAACTACATACCAATATTCCTAATAAATATAGATGCAAAAATTCTTGATAAAATATTAGAAAACAGAATTCAGCAATATGTATAAAGAATTACATACCATGACCAAGTGGGGTCTATTCCAAGGATGCAAGACTGATTCAACCTTCAAAATTCAATCAATATAATCCACTATATTTATAGGCTAAAAAGAAAAATCGCATAGGCTAAAGAAGAAAAGAAAATCAATCGATGCAAAACTTTTTAAAGCATTTTAAAATATTCATTCTAGCTGGGTTGGTGTGGTACTCCTATAGTCCAAGCTACTGGGGGGCTAAGGTGAGAAGATCACTTGAGCCCAGGAGTTTGAGGCCATCCTGGCAACATAGCAAGACCCCACATCTTTTTTTAAAAAAAGTTGTTCTTATAAAAATAGGAATAGAGAGGAAATTTCACAACTCAGTAGAGAGAATCTACATAAAGCCTACCACTAACATTGATGGTAAAACTGAATGTTTTTCTCCTAAGAACAGGAACATGGCAAAGCTGTCTACTCTCAATATTCTTAATAATAATGCTCTTAGCATAAAACTGGATGTTCAAGCCAGTGCAAAGGGCAAAAAAGGAAAACAAAAGTCACACAAGAGAGAATGAAAGAAATAAAACTTCCTATTTCTAGGTGACATGATTGTGTAGAAAATCCCAGAAAATCTACAGAAAGAAGAAAAGGAGGAGGAGGAGGAGGAGGAGAAGGAGGAGGAGGAAGAGGAGGAACAAAGGTAGAGAAGGAAGAAAAATGCAAAAAGAAAGAGAGAGAGAGAACTTCTATAAATGAATTCAGCAAAGTTACAGGGCAGAAGATAAAATTACATCAATTGTATTTCTATATATTAGCAACAGACACATGAACACCAAAATTAAAACAATACCACTGGCCAAGCAGAGCGGCTCATGCCTGTAATTCCAGCACTTTGAGAGGTGGAGGCGAGAGAATCCCTTGAGCCCAGGAGTTCCAGACCAACCTGGGCAACATAGGAAGAACCCGTCTCTACAAAAAGAAATTTTTAAAAATTAGCTGGGGGTGGTAGCACATGGCTCTGGTCCTAGGTACTCAGGAGGCTAAGCACATGAAATGATATTCAATGCAAAGTAAAACCACAGTGTATCACTATACAACTATTGGAATGACTACAATAGAAAAAGTGACAACATCAAATATTGATGAGGATGTTGGATCATTCATACATTGCTGCTAGAAATGTAAAATGTTATAGCCAAAAGTATGGCAGCTGAAATATATAACTACCTTATTACCCAGAAATTACATTATTGGGCATTTATCCCAAAGAAATGAAAAACCTGCATACAAAAACCTACATAACAGCTTGTTCATAATAGCCAAAAACTAGAAACAACTCAGATGTCCTTCAATGGGTGAATTATTAAACAAACTGTGGTACTTTCTTACTTTGAATACTACTTAGCAATAAAATGGATCAAACTTGGATGAATCTTCAGAGAATTACACAGACAAGGGGAAAAAAAATCAATGCCACCATGTTATATACTGTGTAATTCCACTTATAAAACATTCCTGGAATAAGGAAAGTATAAAAATGAAAAATCAATTAATGGTTGCCAGTGGTGAAGGAGGGGATGAGAGTGAGAGAAAAGCAAGTGTGGCTATAAAAGAGCAACATGCAATATGGCTATAAAAGAGCATCCCACTGCCACTCATACCATGGGGTGTGGCTCCTCTTCCTTTGAAAAGGGGAGAGAAGAGTGGGAAAGACTGCATCTTGTGGTTTGAGTGCCAGATTAGCTGCAGAACAATAGGACACCAGGTAAACTTCTAAGGTTTTTGACTCTAGTCCCTGACTTCTAGATGGCACCTCTGAAAATGCCTAGGGCCCCAGGGAACTCGCCACCCTGAAGGGAAGGACACAAGCCTCTCTGGCTTTACCACCTGCTGACAGTAGAGTCCCAGGGCCTTAAGTGAACACAAGTGGTAGCCAGGGAGTGGTTACAGTAGGCCTTCGGTGAGACCCAGTGCTGTGCTGCCTTCAGGTCTGACCCAGTACAATCATAGTGGTGGTGGCCTCATGGGAGTTTGTGTCACTTCATCCCCAGCTCTAGGTGGCTCAGAACAGAGAGACTGTGTTTGTTTGGGAGAAAGTAACGGAAGAGAACAAAAGTATCTGCCTGGTAATACAGAGAATTTTTCCAGATCTTGTCCAAGACCATCAAGGTGATACCTCTAGGAGTCTGCAAGGACCACAGTGTTACTGGGCTTGGGGTGCCCCCTAAAGCAGATACAGCTTAGATCACAACACCAAAATCCTTTCAAAAAAAGTATTCTCAAGAAGGACAAGTACTAAGTCCAGACTGAGAAGACAACAGTAAATACCTATCTATTCAATGCCCACACAGACAAACATCTACAAGTATCAAGACCATCCAAGAAAACATAACCTCATCAAATGAACTAAATAAGGCACCAGGAATCAATCCTGGAGAAACAGAAATATGTGGTCTTTCAGAAAAGGAATTCAAAGTAGCTGTTTTGAGAAAATTCAAATAAATTCAAGACAGCACGCAGAAGGAACTCAGAATTCTATATGTCAAATTTAACAAAGAGATTGAAATAATTAAAAATAATTAAGCAGAAATTGAAGACAAGAAAAACACAACTGGCATACTGAAGAATACACCAGAGTCCTTTAATAGAAGAATTGATCAAGCAAAAGAAAGAATTCATTGAGCTTAAAGACAGGCTATTTGAAAATATACAGTCAGAGAAGACAAAAGAAAAAAGATTTTAAAAAAACAATGACGCACACTTGCAGGATCTAGAAAATAGTCTCAAGAGGGCAAAACTAAGAGTTGTTGGCCTTAAAGAGGAGGTAGAGAATGAGATAGGAGTTAAAAGTTTATTCAAATGAATAATAACAGAAAGCTTTCCAAACCTAGAGAAAGATATCACTATCCAAGTATAAGAAGGTTATAGAACACCAAGCAGATTTAACCCAAAGAAGACAAGCTCAAGGCATTTAATCATCAAACTCCCAAAGGTCAAGAATAAAACAAGGATCTTAAAAGCAGCAAGCAAAAAATAAAAAATAAAAAAAAATAACGTACAATGGAGCTCCAATACATCTGGCACCAGACTTTTCAGTGGAAACCTTACAAACCAGGAGAGAGTGGCATGACATATTTAAAGTGCTGAAGGAAAAAAGTTTACCCTAGAATAATGTATCCATGAAAAATTCCTTCAAACATGAAGGAAAATAAAGACTTTTTCAGACAAACAAAAGCTGAGGGATTTAATCAACACCACACCTGTCCTACAAGAAATGCTAAAGGGAGTGCTTCAGTCAGAAAGAAAGGATGTTAATGAGCAATAAGAAATCATCTGAAGGTAAAAAAAAAAAAAAAAAAAAAAAAAAACTCACTGGTAATAGTAAGTACACAGAATATTTAAAAACTGTAGCTGCAGTGTATAAACTACCTTAAGTAGAAAGACTAAATGATGGACAAATCAAACATAATTACAACAACTTTTCAAGACATAGAAAGTACAATAAGATATAAATAGAAATAACAAAAAGTTAAAAATCAGGAGACAAAATTAAGGCATAACATCTTTATTAACTTTCCTCTGGCTTGCCTGTTTATGC
Source organism: Pongo pygmaeus (assembly GCF_028885625.2). Classification (NCBI taxonomy): domain Eukaryota; kingdom Metazoa; phylum Chordata; class Mammalia; order Primates; family Hominidae; genus Pongo; species Pongo pygmaeus. The sequence goes on along the minus strand of NC_072377.2, from coordinate 123,979,530 downwards.
AAACAGTTGTTATCAACTTAAAATAATGGGTTATAAGATACTATTTGCAAGCCACATGGTAACCTCAAACCAAAAAACATACAATGAATACAGAAAAAATGAAAAGCAAGAAACTAAATCACATCACCAGAGAAAAGTACCTTCACTAAAAGGAAAACAGAAAGAGAAAGAAGGGAGAGAAGACCAAAAAACAAATTAAAAAATTGTAGGAGTAAGTCCTTACTTATCAATATTAACAATGAATATAAATGGACTAAATTATTCTATCAAAAGACATGGAATGGCTGCGTGGATTTTTTAAAAAGCAGGACCTAGTGATCTGTTGCATACAGGAAATACAATTCACCTATGAAGACACACATAGAAATAAAAGAAAGGGGAGAAATAAGATAATCCATGCCAATAGAAACTGAAAAGGAGCAGGAGTAGGTATGCTTACATCAGACTAAATAGATTTTAAGACAAAAACTATGCAAGGCGACAAAAAAGGCCACTATACAATAATAAAGGGGTCAATTCAGCAAGAGTATATAACAATCTTAAATATATATGCACTCAACACTGGAGCACATAGATATAATAAAGGAAATATTATTAGAGCTGAAGAGAGAGATAGACATCAATATAATAATAGCTGATGACTTCAACACCCCACATTCAGCACTGGAAAGATCTTGCAGACGAATAAACAAAGAAACATCAAACTTGGTCTGCACTATAGACCAAATTGACCTAATAGATATTTACAGAACATTTCATCCAGTAGCTACAGAATACAGTTTTTTTTCCTCAGCACATGGATTATTCCCAAGGACAGATCATATGTTAGGTCACCAAGCATGTCTAAAAACATTCAAAAAGATGAAATCATATCAAGCATCTTCTCTGATCACAATGAAATAAAACCAGAAATCAATAACAAGAGGAATTTTGGAAGCAATACAAACATATGGAAATTAAATATATGCTCCTGAATGACCAGTGGGTCAATGAAGAAATTAAGAAGGAAATTGAAAAAATTTTTGAAGCAAATGATAATGGAAACACAACATACCAAAACCTATGAGGCATGGCAAAAACAGCTCTAAGAGAGAAGTTTATACATACAAGTGCCTACAACATCAAAAAGGAAGAAAAACTTCAAACAAGCTAACAACGCACCTTAAAGAACTAGAAAAGCAAGAGCATGCCAAATGCACAATTAACCAGATAAATAATAAAAATCAGAGCAGAAATAAGTGAAAGTGAATGAAAACAATACAAAGTATCAATGAAACAAAAAGTTGGGTTTTTGAAAAGTTAACCAAAATTGACAAACCTTTGACCAGACTAAGAAAATAAGAGAAAAGATCCAAATAAATCAGAGATGAAAAAGGAGGCATTACAACTTATACTGCAGAAAGTCAGATGATCATTAGTGGCTAGTATGAACAACTATATGCCAATAAATTGGAAAACCTAGAAGAAATAGACAAATTCCAAGATACATACAACCTACAAGATTGAACCATGAAGAATCCAAAACCTGAACAGACCAATAACAAGAAACAAGATGAAACCATAATAAAATTTCTGCCAGTAAAGAAAAGGCCAGGACTCAATGACTTTACTGCTGAATTCTACCAAACATTTAAAGAAAAACTAATATCAATCCTACTCAAACTATTCCAAAAAATAGAGAAGGGACTACCTCCAAACTCATTCTATGAGGCCAGTGTTACCCCGTTACCAAAACCAACAAAGACACATCAAAAAAGAAAACTGCAGGCCAATATCTCTGATGAATATCGATGCAAAAATCCTCAACAAAATACTAGCAAACCAAATTCGATAATATGTTAAAAAGATCATTCATCATGACCAAGTGGGATTTATCCCAGGGATGCAAGCATGGTTCAACATATGCAAATACATCATATCAACAGAATGAAGGACAAAACTATATGATCATTTTAATTGACATTGGAAAAGCATTTGATAAAATTCCACATCCCTTCATGATAAAACCCCTAGAAAAACTAGGTATAGAAGGAGCATACCTCAACATAATAAAAGCCATATGCAATAGACCCACAGCTAATATCATACTGAATGGGGAAAAACTGAAAGCCTTTCCTCTAAGATTTGGAATATAAGGATGCCCAGTTTCAACACTGTTATTCAACATAGTACAAGAAGTACTAGCTAGAGCAATGAGACAAGACAAAAAATAATGGGCATCCAAATCAGAGAGGAAGAAGTCAAATTGTCCTTATTTGCAGATGATATGCTCTTATATTTGGAAAAACCTAAAAACTCTACTGAAAAACTATTACAACTGATAAACAAATTCAGTAAAGTTGCAGGATACAAAATCAACATACAAAAATCAGCAGCATTTTTATATACCAATCTTGAACAATCTGAAAAAAAATTTAAGTAATCTCATTTACAACAGCCGCAAATGAAATTAAATACCTAGGAATTAACCAAAGAAGTGAAATATCTCTATAATGAAAACTATAAAACATTGATTAAAGAATTTGAAGAGGATACAAAAAATGGAAAGTTATTCCATGTTAACGGATTGTAAAATCAGTATTATTAAAATGTCAATACCACCCAAAGCAATCTATTCATTCAGTGCTATTCCTATATAAATACTAATGACATTCTTCACAGAAATAGAAAAAACAATCCTAAAATTTATATGAAACCATAAAAGACACAGAATAGCAAAGTTTCCCTGAGCAAAAAGAACAAAGCTAGAGGAATCACATTACCTGATTTCAAATTATACTATCGAGATACAGTAACCAAAACAGCATGGTACTAGCATAAAAACAGACACATTGACCAATTAAACAGAATAAAGAACCCAGAAACAAATCTACACAACCACAGTGAACTCATTTTTGACAGCAGTGCTAAAAACATACACTGGGGAAAAGACGATCTCCTCAGTAAGTAGTGCTGGGGAAACTGGATATCCAAATTCAGAAGAATGAAACTAGACTCCTATCTCTTACCATATACAAAAATCAAATCAAAATTGATTAAAGATTTAAATCTAAGACCTCAAACTATAAAACTACTAGAAGAAAACATAGGGGAAACTCTTGAGGCCATTGGTCTGGACAAAAATTTCTTGAGGCAAACACAGTCAATCAAAGCAAAAATGGACAAATGGGATTACATCAAGTTAAAAAGCTTCTGTACAGCAAAGGAAACAGTCAACAAAGTAAAGAGACAACCACAGAATGTGAGAAAATATTTACAAACTACCAATCTGACAAGGGATTAATAACCAGAATATATAGGGAGCTCAAAAACTCTAAGGGAAAAGTCTAATAATCTGATTTTACAATGGGCCAAATATTTGAATAGACATTTATGAAAAGAAAACATACAAATGATGAACAGGCCTAGGAAAAGGTGGTCAACATCACATCGTTGATCATCAGAGAAATACAAATCAAAACTATAATGAGATATTATCTCTCCCTAGTTAAAATGGCTTAAATCCGAAAGACAGGCAATAAAAAATGCTAGTGAGGATGTAAAGCAAAGGGGACCTTTGTACACTGTTGGTAGGAAGGTAAATTAATACAACCACTATGGAGAACTGTTTGGTCGTTCCTCAAAAAACTAAAAATAGAGCTACCATATGATCCAGCAGTCCCACTACTGAGTATATACCCAAAAGAAAGGAAATCAGTATATTGAAGAGATAGCTGCACTCCTATGTTTGTTGCAGCACTGCTCACAATAGCCATAATTTGGAGGCAACCTAAGTGTCCATCAACAGATGAATAGATAAAGAAAATGTGGCACATATACACAATGGAGTACTATTCAGTCATCAAAAAAGAATGATCCTGTTATTTGCAACAACATGATGGAACTGGAGGTCATTACGCTAATTGAAATAAGCCAGGCAGGGAAAGACAAATATCACATATTCTCACTTATTTGGGGGATTTTAAAATCAAAACAATTGAACTCATAGAGATAGCGAGTAGGAGGATAATTACCAGAGGCTGGGAGGGGTCGTGGGGAGTTGAGGGGATGGTGGAGATAGTTAATGTGTACAAAAAAAAAATAGCTAGGAAGAACAAATAAGACCTAGTACTTGATAGCACAACAGGTTGACTGTAGTCAATAATAATTTATTTGCACATTTAAAAATAACTAATAGTACGTAATTGGATTGTTTGTAACACAGGGATAATGCTTGAGGGGATGGATATTTCATTTTCCATGATGTGATTATTCCACATTGTATGCCTATAGCAAAACATCTCATGTACCCCGTAAATATATATACCTACTATATAACCACAAAAATTTTTTAAAAAATTTTTTTTAAAAGATCGAGGTTGGTCACTATGGGATTCAGGTAAAGAATTATCTTGCCTCTCCTACAAAATACATTTTTCTTAACACCTGTGCAAGTCTCCATGGAAGGCACACTAGATAAAATTTCTTGCTATTCACAGGAGGGCAAATAAGTTAACACTGGAGAAAGCACTTTATAAACTATACCTGCTGCAAAAGTGTAAGGTGCAAGAGTTACCCTCAGGAATTGCAAATCTAAATACCTTTAAACTAGAATGAACTTTGAAATTCTGTAACCACCATTTATTCTTCAATTTCTATAGCAACCTCCATCAAGAGTTTGCCCAGTCCACATTTCAATATTCCCACTGATAGGAAGCTTGCTTCCCCTAAAAGTAGTTTTAACATCTATCTATAGAAAGGTCTGTAAAATCTTAATTTAAGAAAAAAGAAGACCTTCTGTAAGTATGAAACTTTCCCTCATTCATCACCATTACACTCTTTAGAGACTATGTCAATCAAGAATAAGCTTGCTTATTCTATCGTTAACAAATAACCCATAAAAATCTCGGTGGCTTAAAACAACCAAGATTTCCTGCTCCTAGTGCATGTTCTCTGTGGGTCAGCTGGGAGCTTGCTCCTCATTGTCCTCACTCTTGTACCCCGGCTTATAAAACCACCACTTTCTGGAAAATTTCCAGGCATTACAGAAGGAAAGAGAATTCTGGAAAGTCTCACTTGGGCATTAAATGTTCTGACCTAGAAGTCATACAGATCACTTCCACTCAAAATCATTGACCAGGAAATACAATCTTATCATGTGCCACCCCATATTCTACAGTCCTGAGTCAAAAATACTTGTGACCAGGCACAGAAGCTCATGCCTAGAATCCCAGCACTTTGGAGGCAGAGGTGGGAAAGTCACTTGAAACCAGGAGTTCCAGATCAGCCTGGGCAACATAGCAAGACCCTGTCTCTACAAAAAATAACATAAAAAATTAGCCAGATGTGGTGGTGCACACCTGTAGAATCCATTACTTGAAAGGAAGCAGGAGGATCACTTGAGCCCAGGAGTTCAAGGCTGCACTGAGCTAAACTATGATTGCACCACCGCACAGAAGCCTGGGCAACAGAGCAAGATCCCCCATCTCTATTTTTTTAAATGCTTGTGAACAATACTGCTGAATAGCACAGACACCATATTAAAAAATTCTAATTCCTTATCATTAAATACAAACCTTGACAAACCCACCAAGCTATATTTTCACAAAACTAGGGCTGGAACTCAGATCTCTGAGATCACAATTTGGAACTTTTTCCATCATGCTGTGTTAGGATGTTTACATGAGGACAATGTAGCTGGGATTATATGGCATTTACTTAGTTTTTTGTTTTGTTTTTCTTATTCATAAATAGCTTCAGGAGGAAGGTTGGAAGTTCCTAAAGCACATGCCTTAAACTGAAAAGCAACTGCAAAATAATTTTACTACCTTTTGAAATGTTTGACCTGGTAAAGATTGGATTTCTGAGAGGCTTTTATTTTCTGAATATAGGGAATACAAAGGAAACAATCTTTCTAAGACTTCAAGAAACAACGGAAAAACTCTTGACTCTCACTTTGCTATTTCGATTTTTTTTTGACACTTTGGGTCTTTGAGTAATTGTGGCAGCAGCAGCCACAGAGTTTTACCCAAGATAAAAGTATATATAATAGCATGGCAGCCTCTGCAGAACCACACAATATGGTAAACGCCTTAGCTCGATCCTATTTGCTCATAGTTCTGTGCAAAATAACAAATGGTTCTGAAACAATTATTCCAAATATCTTTTGCTCTTATTACTTTAAAGACTTGGCTGCCAAATATTTGCTCCAAGATAAAAAAAGAACACATATATAGGACGAAGATTATGCATTAAGATATGCTGCTTATTTTGCTTCTGTAGATACAATGCACATCTTATGAATTAGAGGCAGTCTTCCACCCTTCCCCAAATGGTGGACAAATGAGCATATCATTCCATCACTTTTATCCATCCTGGCTGGAGACACTTTTTTAAAGAATATTACTTTCCTGCTCAAATCTTAAATGCCTTCCTAATATGAGGAGAATAAAGTCTAAAATATTCAACCAAACATTCAAAGGCCTGCAGGGGTAGAATCCTTATTGAATTTTCTAGCCTACAGCACAGCACTGCCCTTTAGCTTCTATTCAAGTCAGCCAAATTTCCCTCTTGAAATAGAGTGCAGGTCCTTGCTCAAGTTATTTCTTTCAATAGCACAAATGTTCAAAGTACAATTTGTTTTAAAGTTCCACTTTCTATAAGAAGCCTTTTCAGATATCCCATTGGGAATGGACTACACATTTCTGGTTTTTTTGTTTTGGTTTGGTTTGGTTTGGTTTGGTTTTTGTTTTGTTTTGATTTGTTGTGTTTTGTTTGAGACAGAGTCTTACTCTGTTGCCCAGGCTAGAGTGCAGTGGCACAATCTCAGCTCACTGCAACCTCCACCTCCAGGGTTCAAGCAATTCTCCTGCCTCAGCCTCCCAGGTAGCTGGGATTACAGGCACCAGCCACCACACCCAGCTAATTTTTGTATTTTTAGTAGAGACGAGGTTTCACCATGTTGGCCAGGCTGGTCTTGAACTCCTGACCTCAGGCCTGCCTTGGCCTCCCAAAGTGCTGTGATTACAGGCATGAGCCACCACGCCCAGCCTGGACTACACATATCTATAGCATGTTAGTTGTTCTTCTGTGATAGCCCTTTTCATATTCTGCCTTCAGGTCAGTCTATTAATGAACATATCTGATTTCCCTACAACACAGGATATAAATCCTTGGAAAGTGGAGGCTATAATTTCTCATCTCTGGATTCTCCACAGCTCCTTGAACTTAGTTTAAGCTCCCCTACTCACCACCTGCCCCTCAAAATAAAAACAAAAGCCTAAATAAATTGCCAAAGTACTGGATCTTGTTTCTCCCTGGCCCAAACAATGTCCCAACTGGTTTCTCTTTTACTTTTCTTCACACAAGCACAAAAGTGTAATCTCTGCATTTATCTGTAAAAGGAGGGATTTGTCAGGCCTGTCACCATACCCACGTATCTGAAGCAAAGTGAGAACGCTGCTTGTCTTGCATAATAAACCCAACTCCCTTTATCTTTATCAAAAACTATTTTTTCCACTGCCTAAAATTTAACCATGGAGAATCAGCACTTTGAATATTTAACTTTCAAAATTTCTTATTAAAATACAAGTACTTTTGTGAGAAGTGATACCTTAATTTAAACCATTATCAACCAATGTTTTAGCAATGATTAGAGGAAAACAAGTCAGGAATTAAGCCATTTCTTAATGGAATAAAAGATATGGAAACAGGGAAGAGAGGGAATAGTATCCGGTTAGCAGGTAGATGACGGTGGTGGTGAGAAAACAACAAAAATATTCAACTTCCGCATAAATTTGCAACAGACTAGATCTTCCTGAGATGGTGTGCCTGTATGAAGCAATGTATTAAGAACATAAGAAACATATTTTACATATATACCCATAGCCAAATTAATAATGTTAACAGACATTATTACTGTTCGGTAGAACAGAGATTCACAGAAGTTCAAATAACTACACAGTAATCAAAGTTTAATTATAGAAGAGCCCAGAGATTTGGATAAAACGCACAATTGTAAAGGAAACCTTCCCATCAGATACTTTGTTGCTGTGTATAAATGAGAAGCAAGAGAAGCAATCCTTACAAAGCAGGCTCCGATGATTGCTGGTGCCTAGGAAACCTCCTGGCCCAAAAGGATTACTCTGAACTGAGCCACGTCTTCCACTGAATCTGTTTTGTAGAGTTTTGAAAATCTCCATGGACCTGATACCCTTGACATCAATCCATGAAAGTAAATGGGATTAACAGGCTCTGGCCAAGGTTTCAGTGTCCCTTCCAAGAGATGGGCAGTGTATCCACAATTGAGAGGGGGAATATGAATTGCTGGCAAATCCCATGCTTACAATGCCTCTTGGTCTATAAATCATGCCTTCCTGCTGTTTATAATTCTATAAATGATTAGAGAGAAATTTGTTCCTAGATGCAATAACTGAGGTCACTGAAGATTACATGCTGCATGAGCTCACAATATCTGCCCTGAGAAAAACAATAAAGTGGTCAACCTCCTACTCCTTTTGCTGGAATACTTACTGTTTGTCACTAAAGGAGTTTAGCTGTAACCTATGAGCAAAAACCTTCTGTCATTCACATTCAGTTCTTTAGTGGGTAGAAAGGGGTCAGAGAAACTTAAGAGTATCTGAACAGTTGAAGATTCCAACCTGACACAGAGCTGAGAACAGTGCATCTACCATGTGGGTAATTTTTAAGACTGCTTGGATGTATCGAACCTTTTTATTGGTTCTCTGTCTTTCAGGTGTCCCAAAATTTCTATCTCATTGCAATTTTGGAAATGACTCAAGTTCTGTCTTCCTCCAGAGAAAGGAAGTAGCCACAAGTTTTATAAACCTAAAATTAGAGTTGCCAAGTTAGACTGTCATACCGTTGGAGCCTGACAATATTTAATACCTGATAACATCATTGTCAAATAACATTTCTAAGAACCCAATTGCATGACATATTGAAGTTCTAAGTTGAAGATCACAAATTACATCGTTGTAGTCTCTGGGCCTCCTAGTTCCCACAGTCTAAAGCAGGTGTGTGCAGTGTATAGAAAAGTCAAAATAAAAAATGGCAGACCAGAATTAGAATGGACAAAGCAACTGCCCTACCACTGTGGATTCTTTCCATCTCCTGCCATCCATCATTCTTCCCCCAAAAGTATATCCCAACCCTCGTGACCAGTCCCACCTCCTTGAGGTGGAGGCAAAGCCTGGAAAGATAATCCAGCAGTTGCTGAGATGCTCAGGATTGGGAAGGACTTTGGTGTTTGTGAAATCCAGTCCCCATGCTACCCTTGAATTTCCTCTACAATGGCTCCACCAAGTAGTTACCTGGCAAATATTCACACACTTTCAGGGGCTGGTAATTCACCACTTTCTAAAGAAAACTATATCTCTGGGCAAGTATGATAGAAAACTCTTCTTTGTAAGGCCAAATCTACTTCCCAGAGTCTATTGTTTCTAGTTGCTTCCTTTGGGGCCACAGAGAACAAGTCTACATTCCTCTTCCATAAGACAGCCCTCCTAATATCTCAAGACTATTATCTCAGCCCTTTAAGTCTTTTCATAAGCTACATAGTCGTATCCTCCAAGCATTCAGATTTTATTAGCCTGTTGCCATCCAAGTTTCCCCTAAATGTGTCCTAGTTGCTTTATATTTGTCTTAATGTACATTTCCCACAACTGCACACAATATTCCAACTAAGCCCTGACCAAAACAAAATAAGAGTTGTGTTCTTACTTTCTTCATTGTAAATACTTCATCTAAGACTAGTTCTTTGGTATACACATCACATTAACTCTTGCTGACCCGATCCAGGCATTTTGAAGTAGCCAAGTCAAAATTCAAAACCATTATTTATTCCCAAGTAATCTAGCCAAATGATAACTAGGACTCTTCTATCCCCAACCTGAAGACCATCCATAAGCCTTAGCCCAGAAAAATGAAGGCACAATAAACGGGTGAAAGGTTTTGTTGTGTACTTTCCTTTTATTTTTTATAAGTAGAAAAATCTTTTAAAAATCAGCAAAATAAAACATTCATTTATTCAACATTTATTGAGGACCCATTATGTACAGCTCTCAAAATTACTGGGGCCACAAAGATAAATATTTGCAATCAGTGCTGTAGAAACTCTTACCAACTGGTTTCATGGTTATTTCTTTACCCTACTCTTGAGTAGGTGATAGAGTATACTCTTGTGTTTAATGTAATTGCTCCATGCACTGAACAGATTCTAATGTTTTATGCCAGCCTAATCTTAATGCAACATTGACAACAATAATAATACCTAACATTTGTTAAATGTTTATTACATATTTGCTTTGATTTCTAGACTTGATTTGCTCAAGATCCTTCCAAATCTCTTCAGGTCAAAAATAATTGTCTCAAAATGTCATGCAACTTGGTGAGCTACCTACATAAACATTTAACTCCTGTGAAGGCATGCCTAATAAGTTAAACCATTAATTGCCAAATAATATTCTGTTTGGTTGATAGTAAAATGTAGGAGAAAGAGCACAAGTCTGGCATTAGAACCACCTGGGTTTGAATTTCAGCTGCACTAATAAACAAGCCATCAGCCCAGGACAAGTTTCCCTCCCTCTGGAAATGGAGATAATACCCTTTACCTTGCCATGTTCCTGTATAAAGCACTTGACACAATACTTGTAAATAGGCAGTAAATGGCATGTTTCCCTCACAGCACAGATTATTACAGCTTACATCTCATTTCCCTTAAATAGATTACTCGCTCATAGAGAAGGGACTGAGATTTGCTTTTCTTCATATCCCTCATATTCCCGACACCTAGCATAAGTAGACACCCACATTCTTCTTCAATATAAATGTGAGCATCTGGCTTCAAGTTCAGTTGCATATCATCTAGAAATAATCACATTTCTGTTCTGGTCTCTCATTTTCACAAGGGATGTTTGAAGATTTTCAGGGGTTATCTAAGATCAACTATTATTTAAAAAAAAAAAAATGCCCTCCTCGAGTCCCAGGCAGTCGTGTTGAAGCTCTAAGTCCAATCTATTTGACAAACAGGTTAGCATTGACATTTATTATATTTTTAATGTTGAGCCAACTTTAAGCTCAACTTCTCTCCTAAATTAATGGTGTTCCAAGACATGGCTAAAGCAAGAGGAACAAGAAGTGTTTGATGGGGAAAGCCAACACCTGATATTTCCCATTTCTGACCTGTACCTCAGCAAGCTAAAGGAAAATGTTGTTGGTCTCCAGTGTCTACCCTAAGCAATAAAATTAAGAAGTTTACTCCCACACTGCCTTAACCAGGCTGAGGTAATTGTTATTGTTATGGCTTTAGCAGTTTGAGTGGGAGAAGATGAGAATTCTGAAAGAGATTTATTTACTGCAAAGCATCCCAAATATCTCATTAATCTGCTTTTCATTTGGCAAACTTTTATTTCATTAAAAGTGCCATGCTGTGTGGTTTAAAACAAAGCAAAAATGCCTCTGGGAAGACAAAGCAGCAAAGTGGAAACAGCTTGGGATCTGAAATGATTTTGATATGAGTTTGATTTCCAGGTGTGCTACCTACTTGCTCTGTGACCACAGGCAGTTTTCCATAGTTAGTTAGAACCCCAATTTCCTCATCTATAAACATAGGACAACTGTTATGTTGTTTGTGAATACTGATGCCAGCTCTAGGACCTTGGGCTCTCTTTTGTTTATCTGTTTATTTCTTCATTTGCGAAATGAAGATCATAATGGTACCAACTCCATAGAGTTTCTGATGAGAATTTAGACAAGTGAATATATGTAAACTGATTAGAACAGTGTCTAGCACAGAATATGTGCAGTGTGTTTGTCATCATCATCATCATCGCCATCACTACTAAGTGACACATGTAAAGTGTGCCTTGCACAATACCTGATACCTAGGAGGTGCTCTATAAATGTAAGAGAAAACATGTCCCCTCACAACTAGAAACCTTCCATTGGGGTCTGAAGAAACTCACTGAGTAGGAAGGCCTATTGCACAATTGTAGACTCTGCATTTTGGAGAAGGAGGGATCATCATGTAGATGAAGGCCTGTTTACAAAAGTAAAGACCAAGGGAGGTAGAGAAGGGAGTTAACCCTGAAAAGGTGGCATAGTTAATAAAAAAGAGAAATTCCAGGCCTCCTGCAGCCAGATTACTGCATTATTCTGCCTTCTAAAAGTGTTACTTGGTTGAGTGATCCTTTTGTAGCTCATGAACATGATGACTGGGTGTTCAAGCACGTGTGAGAGATGTGCCACCCTTGAACCTTGTTATGACATTGGCACATTACCTGTCTGACCTGAAAACAAAATAGAAATAAAAATAAAAGTATTACTTGGTTGAGAAACACCTTCCAACAAATAATTTGCAAACTGTCAGATGGCATCTGATCCTCTGCGATTTTCGTGAGCTTGAGGTAGCTTGAAGAGATGCTAGCAATATAAAGGGAGAGGGTGGCTCCTCAGCAATTTTCTTAGCAGTTCCAATTCAGAAAGGGGACATTCACCTCTCTCCAGACAGTAAAACAAGAACAGGGCCTCTAGATACTTGCCACCCACAAATGCAAATTCAGCAAGCTCTGCCTCCCTGGGTTAATTTTAAACACTGCTTTTTAATCCAAGTTTAGATTTGTTTTGTTGTATACGTACAACATCACTGAGTTTCAGAGTTCTTATTTCTTATCCCTAGGTAATGAGATCTTTTTTTAGCTGATTTGATGTCACTCACCACTAGAAGGAAATAGAATGTCCCTCTTCTAATTGGAAATACGTAAGTGCTTCAGTGGGTTTTCCTTCATTCCTTCCCTTTGTCAGTGAGATAGATCTGACCTAAGGAGTTTTGGCTTTCAAAGCAGCTTTGAAAAACCAAGGATAAAAGAAATTCAATTAACCAAAGAATCAGAAGTCAAGAATACAAGAAAGAGACCAGGAAACAGAAGGGGAAAAAAGTCAGCCCTGGGTTGAGCACAAAATATTGACATTTTTGGTTGCCCAAGCTTGAGTCTAGGTTCTATTTAGTGCTGGGATTCTGAGCCTCTCTGGAAAACTAATGGAACAAGTAAGGCTAAAGTCTGTTTTCATGAGGAGCCAAACGGAGGACCAGGTGATGGTCTTAATACAGCATTTAAGCTTTTTTCCAACTTTGTCCATACCATACCTGCCCTCATGGCCTCAGATCTCAGTACTAAAAAGAGAGAAGGCTGTACATCTAAAAATAAATAAATAAATAAATATATATATATATATATATATATATATATATATATATACTAAAAACCTTGCTTTGAGATCCACATGTATCCCCAAAGGGAGAAGAAGGCATTATCCCACTTCCACCCAGCTTACATCAAGAACTCCAAGAAAGAAATCAGAGGCATAGGCAAAAATGGTACCAGGAGAGGGTACTGACTAACAGCAAAGGCTATCACCCCTCCGAAGGCAGCCCGCCTATCAACATGAGGCCAGAAGCAGGGCGGGGGGGAAATAACATCAGAAATTCATGGGTGGTTGATAGAACTAGCCAGCACAGACAGACCACCCCTGGGGACTCCACTGGGGGTGGGTAGAAAGGACATAGAGGTTTGTAATAGCCAGAAGGATCAAAAGCCAAAAAATATGGGTTATTACCATTTATATGACCCCTTTTTAAACTCCAAGTTCATGCAGCCTGAGAAAATGAGCTTATATTAGTAATATCACCTCCTTTCCTTTTCCTACAATTTAAACTGCATACAGTGTTATAATGAGGATCCCTACTGAGCTGTGCTCATACCAACTAACTCTTCTGATGCAGGTGTTCTCTGTCAAAGATATACAATTTTTGATGCTTAGAATTTAATTAGGTGCTGCTCTTTATATATTAAAGTAATTCAAACTATTGTACCACCTGGTTATACGATTTCTGTTACATTTCTTGTAAGTATGATGGGCTGGTACTGAATTATCCATTTTCTCATTCAGGTTCCCTTGAAACTAATCACATGTGTTTGAAAAAGAGTAGGTCAGGGTTAGGGACTATCTATGACTGTGAGAGCATTTCTCTATAAAGAAGCAATATAATATGGAGAATTAAGCAGCACTCATTCAGAGGATAACAAAAAACTCATTATTATTGTTATCTAGAGCCTCAGTCTGGGCTTCAGTTTCTTCATGAGTGTAAACACATTTTTTGCAGATAATATCTCCTATGCTTCCCCTAGGAGTTCTTAAGAGTCAGAGGAGATCATCTGAAAGCTTTATTAACCTATAAGGGATCATGAAAAATAAGGAGCTGCTTAGTCCATTGGAGAAATAGAAACTTGTTTTCAGGCGAGTTAAGATACCGGCTTCCCTAACTGTTGGTATTAAAATTTAGTAATTTATAAAATTTAGCACTCCATCTCACAATTCTCATGTAATTACATGAAATTCAGAGGGAAAGAAAATAAAGACCAATCCCCTCCCGTCACAGTTTCTGGGCAATTTTAGCTCATATTAGACATCTTTAAGCAATGCTGCATTCTAACATCCAATGCTAGGCGTTCTTTTGGAGAACAAAGAAAATATGTACCAATACAAAGCTGCTTTTGCCATTGTTATCCTAAATGCACATGGATGTCTTCTTAAAGCACTTTGCAAATCAATATGCCACCAACTTAGTGAAATCTGGCACCATACGGTAAACGTATGACTAAAGAGAAGCATCTTTCCCATGAAAAAACTAGTGGCTTTTAGTGGCCAGAATAAAAACAAAATTAAATTGGAGTCTGGGGATGGTGATAGAAGGAGAAGTGGGTCATCCTTATAAACCCCATTCCTTTCAAAAGTTTGTGTTAATAGAAGCCCAATCTCCAAAATATGAGTTTCTATATTACCTAGGGGAAAATGATGTCAAAGTAATTTGAATATTTTTCAAATAACTTTCCTTAATACTTTATGCAACTGTGAAATCCCACAGGCCTGTAAATCTTAGCAAAGCCACCGTTTCCAGCTCAAAACCCTGCCTTTGGGTCTGCCTTTCTCTCTTCTTTTCTGGATGAGTAACATTTTCAATCAAGTTGTTTTTCTTGTTACTCTGGGAAACAGGCTCTTTCTGAATAAACATAATCCCCCATTTCAGGCTCACGGGTATTACCTTCTTCTCTTTCTCATATCAGCTAGAACATGAGGATTTACATCCTAGCAACTGTGTGGGTAGAGGAGAGATGCTGTAGGGTAGGACAATTCACTTTAGCAATCTTAAGAGTAGGGTCACCTCAGAAAAAAAATGCTTTACTTCTCTGAGTTGGATCTCTCAACTGC
The DNA here is from genome assembly GCF_028885625.2 of Pongo pygmaeus. Classification (NCBI taxonomy): domain Eukaryota; kingdom Metazoa; phylum Chordata; class Mammalia; order Primates; family Hominidae; genus Pongo; species Pongo pygmaeus. The sequence continues at coordinate 123,964,263 of NC_072377.2, read as the reverse complement.
CAACTGCGGACAACAGTAACACTAGTAAGAATCAAATAGGACTTCACTCTATATGTTTCTAATAAGAACAGCCCCCACTGCCTGCCTTGTGACCCCACTGTGGTGTATACAGACTTCAATCACAACATTTTAGTCCACTTACTTGTTTATATTTCTGTCTCCCCTCACTCAACTGAAAGCCTTTGGAGAACAAGACCTTTCCCTTATTTATTTTAGGAATCCCCAAATTAAGCTTGTCGATGTTCATTATGTAATGGTTTTAAAGGAATTTCGGTCAAAGGATTAATTTGCTAATTGACTAGTTGATTGGTTGAGCGAATTCTGCAAATGAACGCACTTTGTAAACCTCTGAGCACTAGACAAATGTAAAGCATTATTACATGGAATTCCATAATTAGCTTTGAACTTAAGGTAATTAGATAGTTGCTCAAAGTCAAAATGTAATGAGCCTTATAAGTGGTCTTATTTCATAGTGTTCTTAGTTTTTGTTTGTTTAATCCAGACAGTTGCCAAAAATTTACAAACCCCAAAATAATACACTAAAAAAGCAGTTCATGCAATCAAAATAGTGGAAAGTATTTTGCTGTTAAATTAGCATTGCCTCATAAAAACACAATGATGGAATGACATACTTTAAATTCTTCCTGGGTATAAAGTGGCATCCTGGAGAGACCATTAATGCTAACACCAACACAACATAAAACACTCAGGGGACTGTCCTCAGATGCCCATTTTGTTTTTACAAATTATCCTCTATATGAGAGTATTTAAATAAACCAATTAGGTTTGGGATTTTTCCCCCTATTCGATTCAATACCACAAATATTAGATGCCAACTTCATATTAGCTAAGTACAACAGGACAAATAAGGATTTTAGGGTGGGACGTAGGTTGCAAAAGGGAGTCTTGACAAGAACACAAATACCATAACCAAGGCAGAATGTAAATGCCGTAAGACAAATACATAACTCTCTAGTGCTATGAATCTAGAAACAGAGAAGTAACAGGCAGCTGGGGAAGATCAGAAAAGGCATCATGGTGGAGGAGGTATCTGTAATAAAAGTTAAGCTTTGAGCAATATTGCAAGCCACACAGATAGGGAGGACAGTATGATAGGGCTAGAGGAGTGGGTATTGCAGAAAGGCGGAAGACCAACTCCTCCAGCTATCTTTGGTCTGCATTTCCAGAAGTATCTACTTCATTGGTTCCTGGAATATCAGCTTGACTTTGCTAATAACCAGTCTGAGAGTACTCACATTTAATGAAAAATAACACTGATGTGATTACTGCCAATATCGCTCCCTTTTAACAACAGCAACAAACATTATTTTTCAAAAATGGAACAACTGCATTTTTATAATATCCTTGAGAAAGAATTAAAAATGTGAAATATATTCTAGGTGACTTTTTTTTAATATACTTTAAGTTTTAGGGTACATGTGCACAACGTGCAGGTTTGTTACATATGTGTACTTGTGCCATGTTGGTGTGCTGCACCCATTAACTCGTCATTTAACATTAGGTATATCTCCTAATGCTATCCCTCCCCCCTCCCCACAACCCACAACAGGCCCTGGTGTGTGATGTTTCCCTTCCTGTGTCCATGTGTTCTAATTATTCAATTCCCACTTATGAGTGAGAACGTGTGGTGTTTGGTTTTTTTGTCCTTGAGATAATTTGCTGAGAATGATGGTTTCCAGCTTCATCAATGTCCCTACAAAGGACATGAACTCATCATTTTTTATGGCTGCATAGTATTCCATTGTGTATATGTGCCACATTTTCTTAATCTAGTCTATCATTGTTGGACATTTGGATTGGTTCCAAGTCTTTGCTATTGTGAATAGTGCCGCAATAAACATATGTGTCTTTATAGTGGCATGTTTTATAATCCTTTGGGTATATACCCAGTAATGGGATGGCTGGGTCAAATGGTATTTCTAGTTCTAGATCCCTGAGGAATCGCCACACTGACTTCCACAATGGTTGAACTAGTTTACAGTCCCACCAACAGGGTAAAAGTGTTATTTCTCCACAACCTCTCCAGCACCTGTTGTTTCCTTACATTTTATGATCGTCATTCTAACTGGTGAGAGATGGTATCTCATTGTGGTTTTGATTTGCATTTCTCTGATGGCCAGTGATGATGAGCATTTTTTCATGTGTCTTTTGGCTGCATAAATGTCTTCTTTTGAGAAGTGTCTGTTCATGTCCTTTGCCCACTTTTTGACAGGGTTGTTTGTTTTTTTCTTGTAAATTTGTTTGAGTTCACTATAGATTCTGGATATTAGCCCTTTGTCAGATGAGTAGATTGCAAAAATTTTCTCCCATTCTGTAGGTTTCCTGTTCACTCTGATGGTAGCTTCTTTTGCTGTGCAGAAGCTCTTTAGTTTAATTAGATCCCATTTGTCAATTTTGGCTTTTGTTGCCATTGCTTTTGGTGTTTTCGACATGAAGTCCTTGCCCATGCCTATGTCCTGAATGGTATTGTCTAGGTTTTCTTCTAGGGTTTTCATGGTTTTAGGTCTAACATTTAAGTCTTTAATCCATCTTGAATTAATTTTTGTATAAGGTGTAAGGAATGGATCCAGTTTCAGCTTTCTACATATGGCTAGTCAGTTTTCCCAGCACCATTTATTAAATATAGGGAATTCTTTCCCCATTGCTTGTTTTTGTCAGGTTTATCAAAGTTCAGATAGTTGTAGATATGTGGCATTATTTCTGAGGTCTCTGTTCTGTTCCATTGGTCTATATCTCTGTTTTGGTACCAGTACCATGCTGTTTTGATTACTGTAGCCTTGTAGTATAGTTTGAAGTCAGGTAGCATGATGCCTCCAGCTTTGTTCTTTTGGCTTAGGATTGACTTGGCAATGTGGGCTCTTTTTGGTTCTGTATGAACTTTAAAGTAGTTTTTTCCAATTCTGTGAAGAAAGTCATTGGTAGCTTGATGGGGATGGCATTGAAACTATAAATTACCTTGGGCAGTATGGCCATTTTCATGATATTGATTCTTCCTACCCATGAGCATGGAATGTTCTGCCATTTGTTTGTACCCTCTTATTTCATTGAGCAGTGGTTTGTAGTTCTCCTTGAAGAGGTCCTTCACATCCCTTGTAAGTTGTAGGTATTCCATTCTCTTTGAAGCAATTGTGAATGGGAGTTCACTCATGATTTGGCTCTCTGTTTATCTGTTATTGGTGTGTAAGAATGCTTGTGATTTTTGCACATTGATTTTGTATGCTGAGACTTTGCTGAAGTTGCCTATCAGCTTAAGGAGATTTTGGGCTGAGACAATGGGGTTTTCTAGATATACAATCATGTCATCTGCAAACAGGGACAATTTGACTTCTTCTTTTCCTAATTGAATACCCTTTATTTCCTACTCCTGCCTGATTGCCCTGGCCAGAACTTCCAACCCTATGTTGAATAGAAGTGGTGAGAGAGGGCATCTGTGTCTTGTGCCAGTTTTCAAAGGGAATGCTTCCAGTTTTTGCCCATTCAGTATGATATTGGCTGTGGGTTTGTCATAGATAGCTCTTATAATTTTGAGATATGTCCCACCAATACCTAATTTATTGAGAGTTTTTAGCATGAAAGGTAGTTGAATTTTGTCAAAGGCCTTTTCTGCAACTATTGAGATAATCATGTGGTTTTTGTCATTGGTCCTGTTTATATACTGGATTACGTTTATTGATTTGTGTACGTTGAACCAGCCTTGCATCCCAGGGATGAAGCCCACTTGATTATGGTGGATAAGCTTTTTGATGTGCTGCTGGATTCGGTTTGCCAGTATTTTATTGAGGATTTTTGCATTGATGTTCATCAGGGATATCGGTCTAAAATTCTCTTTTTTTGTTGTGTCTCTGCCCGGCTTTGGTATCAGGATGATGCTGGCCTCATAAAATGAGTTAGGGAGGATTCCCTCTTTTTCTACTGATTGGAATAGTTTCAGAAGGAATGGTACCAGCTCCTCCTTGTACCTCTGGTAGAATTCGGCTGTGAATCTATCTGGTCCTGGACTTTTTTTGGTTGGTAAGCTATTAATTATTGCCTCAATTTCAGAGCCTGTTATTGGTCTATTCAGAGATTCAACTTCTTCCTCGTTTAGTCTTGGGAGGGTGTATGTATCAAGGAATTTATCCATTTCTTCTAGATTTTCTAGTTTATTTGCATAGAGGTGTTTATAGTATTCTCTGATGGTAGTTTGTATTTCTGTGGGATCGGTGGTGATATCCCCTTTATCATTTCTTATTGCATCTATTTGATTCTTCTCTCTTTTCTTCTTTATTAGTCTTGCTAGCGGTCTATCAATTTTGTTGATCCTTTCAAAAAACCAGCTCCTGGATTCATTGATTTTTTGAAGGGTTTTTTGTGTCTCTATTTCCTTCTGTTCTGCTCTGATCTTACTTATTTCTTGCCTTCTGCTAGCTTTTGAACGTGTTTGCTCTTGCTTCTCTAGTTCTTTCAATGGTGATGTTAGGGTGTCAATTTTAGATCTTTCCTGCTTTCTCTTGTGGGCATTTAGTGCTATAAATTTCCCTCTACACACTGCTTTGATGTGTCCCAGAGATTCTGGTATGTTGTGTCTCTGTTCTCATTGGTTTCAAAGAACATTTTTATTTCTGCCTTCATTTCGCTATGTACCCAGTAGTCATTCAGGAGCAGGTTGTTCAGTTTCCATGTAGTTGAGTGGTTTTGAGTGAGTTTCTTAATCCTGAGTTCTAGTTTGATTGCACTGTGGTCTGAGAGACAGTTTGTTATAATTTCTGTTCTTTTACATTTGCTGAGGAGTGCTTTACTTCCAACTATTGGTCAATTTTGGAATAGGTGTGGTGTGGTGCTGAAAAGAATGTATATTCTGTTGATTTGGGGTGGAGAGTTCTGTAGATGTCTATTAGGTCCACTTGGTGCAGAGCTGACTTCAATTCCTGGATATCCTTGTTAACTTTCTGTTTCGTTAATCTGTCTAATGTTGACAGTAGGGTGTTAAAGTCTCCCATTATTATTGTGTGGGAGTCTAAGTCTCTTTGTATGTCTCTAAGGACTTGCTTTATGAATCTGGGTGCTCCTGTATTGGGTGCATATATACTTAGGATAGTTAGCTCTTCTTGTTGAATTGATCCCTTTACCATTATGTAATGGCCTTCTTTGTCTCTTTTGATCTTTGTTGGTTTACAGTCTGTTTTATCAGAGACTAGGATTGCAACCCCTGCCTTTTTTCGTTTTCCATTTGCTTGGTAGATCTTCCTCCATCCCTTTATTTTGAGCCTATGTATGTCTCTGCACGTGAGATAGGTTTCCTGAGTACAGCACACTGATGGGTCTTGACTCTTTACCCAATTTGCCAGTCTGTGTCTTTTAACTGGAGCATTTAGTCCATTTACATTTAAGGTTAATATTGTTATGTGTGAATTTGATCCTGTCATTATGATGTTAGCTGGTTATTTTGCTCATTAGTTGATGCAGTTTCTTCCTAGCCTCGATGGTCTTCACAATTTGGCATGTTTTTGCAGTGGCTGGTACCGGTTGTTCCTTTTCATGTTTAATGCTTCCTTCAGGAGCTATTGTAGGGCAGGCCTGGTGGTGACAAAATCTCTCAGCATTTGCTTGTCTGTAAAGTATTTTATTTCTCCTTCACTTATGAAGCTTAGTTTGGCTGGATATGAAATTCTGGGTTGAAAATTCTTTTCTTTAGGAATGTTGAATATTGGCCACCACTCTCTTCTGGCTTGTAGAGTTTCTGCTGAGAGATCAGCTGTTAGTCTGACGGGCTTCCCTTCGTGGGTAACCCAACCTTTCTCTCTGGCTGCCCTTAACATTTTTTCCTTCATTTCAACTTTGGTAAATCTGACAATTATGTGTCTTGGAGTTGCTCTTCTTGAGGAGTATCTTTGCGGTGTTCTCTGTATTTCCTGAATTTGAATGTTGGCCTGCCTTGCTAGATTGGGGAAGTTCTCCTGGATAATATCCTGCAGAGTGTTTTCCAACTTGGTTCCATTCTCCCTGTCACTTTCAGGTACACCAATCAGACGTAGATTTGGTCTTTTCACATAGTCCCATATTTCTTGGAGGCTTTGTTCATTTCTTTTTATTCTTTTTTCTCTAAACTTCTCTTCTTGCTTTATTTCATTCATTTGATCTTCCATCACTGATACCCTTTCTTCCAGTTGATCGAATTGGCTACTGAGGCTTGTGCATTCATCACATATTTCTCGTGCTGTGGTTTTCACCTCCATCAGGTCCTTTAAGGACTTCTCTGCATTGGTTATTCTAGTTAGCCATTCGTCTAATTTTTTTTCAAGGTTTTTAATTTCTTTGCCATGGGTTGGAACTTCCTCCTTTAGCTCAGAGTAGTTTGATCATCTGAAGCCTTCTTCTCTCAACTCATCAAAATCATTCTCCATCCAGCTTTGTTCCATTGCTGGTGCAGAGCTGCATTCCTTTGGAGGAGGAGAGGCACTCTGATTTTTAGAGTTTCCAGTTTTTCTGCTCTGTTTTTTCCCCATCTTTGTGGTTTTACCTACCTTTGGTCTTTGATGATGGTGATGTACAGATGGGGTTTTGGTGTGGATGTCTTTTTGTTTGTTAGTTTTCCTTCTAACAGTCAGGACCCTTAGCTGCAGGTCTGTTGGAGTTTGCTGGAGGTCCACTCCAGACCCTGTTTGCCTGGGTATCAGCAGCGGAGGCTGCAGAACAGCGGATATTGGTGAACAGCAAATGTTGCTGCCTGATTGTTCCTCTGGAAGTTTTGTCTCAGAGGAGTACCCAGCTGTGTGAGGTGTCAGTCTGCCCCTACTGGGGGGTACCTCCCAGTTAGGCTACTCGGGGGTCTGGGACCCACTTGAGGAGGCAGTCTGTCCATTGTCAGATCTCAAGCTGCATGCTGGGAGAACCACTACTCTCTTCAAAGCTGTCAGACAGGGACATTTAAGTCTGCAGAGGTTTCTGCTGCCTTTTGTTTTGCTATGCCCTGTCCCCAGAGGTGGAGTCTACAGCGGCAGGCAGGCCTCCTTGAGCTGCGGTGGGCTCCACCCTTTTCAAGCTTCCCAGCCGCTTTGTTTACCTACTCGAGCCTGGGCAATGGCGGGCACCCCTCCCCCAGCCTCGCTGCCACCTTGCAGTTTGATCTCAGACTGCTGTCCTAGCAATGAGTGAGGCTCCATGGGGGTAGGACCCTCCGAGCCAGGGGTGGGATACAATCTCCTGGTGTGCCATTTGCTAAGACCATTGGAAAAGTGCAGTATTAGGGTGCGAGTGACCCGATTTCCCAGGTGCCATCTGTCACCCCTTTCTTTGACTAGGAAAGGGAATTCCCTGATCCCTTGCACTTCCTGAGTAAGGCAATGCCTCGCCCTGCTTCGGCTCACGCTGGGTGCACTGCACCCATTGTCCTGCACCTACTTTCCGACACTCCCTAGTGAGATGAACCCGGTACCTCAGTTGGAAATGCAGAAATCACTCGTCTTCTGCCTCACTCATGCTGAGAGATGTAGACTGGAGCTGTTGACTGGAGCTGTTCCTATTCGGCCATCTTGGCTCCTGGTGATTTTTAATAATTGTATTTTCTTCCATTTTTATTAGAATTCAGAACATATACTTCTTGGTCTTTTCCAAAAATGATCTGTGCCTAATGTTAAAGGACAGCAGAGTCTGCCTCCCAAAAATATACCACTTTGATGTAAGGATTATTTTGAGTGGAAAGCAATTGAGAAGAAGCAGATACAAAAACAAAATATCTGCCCTCTTCCTAATTGCCTAAAAGCAGGGCATTAAGTAAACAAAGGTGTCCCTTCCTCCCCATTTCTGCCAGGTATAACAAAGTTTGATCACCAGAGATGATCTTTATCAGCCTGGAGATGGCACCAAAGGAATCCACGTTAAAAAATTTACTGAGGAGGGGCCGGGCACGGTGGCTCATGCCTGTAATCCCAGCACTTTGGGCGGCCAAAGTGGGTGGATCACCTGGGGTCGGGAGTTTGAAACCAGCCTGAACAACATGGAGAAACCCCATCTCTATTAAAAATACAAAATTAGTCCGGCATGGTGGTGGGTGCCTGTAATCCCAGCTACTCGGGAGGCTGAGGCAGGAGAATCGCTTGAACCGGGGAGGTGGAGGTTGCAGTGAGCCAAGATTGCGCCACTGCACTCTAGCCTGGGCAACAAGAGCAAAACTCCATCTCAAAAACAAACAAAAAAATTACTGATTCACCTCTGTCTACCATCAGTTTCCCACATATTTGCCACCTCACAATTTTCTGCCCCTAGAGACTCAAGGTCCTTCTGCTTTATGTTACCAGTTCTCTAAAAATGTTTTGTTCTTTGTTGAAGACACCACATAAGCCACCATTCTAAGCTATCTCTTTGAGAGTTAGTCTTTCCGTGACTTTTCTCTCAGGTATATATGAAATATACATGTTAGTAAACCTCTGTTTGTTTTTCTCTTGTCTTAAAAAAAAAAACTTTAGAAAATTAAATTTAACAGAGTTTAAGTGAGCAAGAAAAAATACAAAAATGACTTGTGAATCAGGCGGCCACTGGGGCTGCCACATGGTGGGATAAGATTTATGAAGAGAAAAAGGAAAGTGACATGCAGAAAACAGAAGTGAGGTTCAGAAACAGCTGGATTGGTTGCAGCTTGGTGTTTGCCTTATTTGAACACCATTTAAATCACTGACTGACTGTGAGTGGTTGAAGTATGACTGCCGTGATTGGCTGCAAGTCAGCTAATATTACAGACACATTCTCCTAAGTGAGGTTTTCAGTTTGTATATGTGCTAGGTTAGGTTATGATTCATACATAAGAACACAAGTATGCAAATATGGAGGCTTTCTCAAGCCAGACTTTGGTTTGATTTAACAATTTCCCTCCTTTTGGTCAGCCTCTCAACTTTAGATATTAACCAAAACTTCGGACATTGGTGCCACTCTCTGTCACCATCATAAATAACTTATTTGGCCTCAGTATGAAATTCACACATCTTCTTTGGTCTCAGTGTGGAATTCACACGTCACAGTGTCACACCAGTTGAATAATTCTTTATGTTCTTGCTGATCTAGTCAAAGTAAAATCATAAGACCATTCAATACTCAATGGATGGCTAAATACAAAACATTTAAGACTTGAGAGGATACAGAGTTACCAGGGGGACTATTAAAATTACTGTCAAGACTGTAATATCAAAAAACCAAAGTGTACTTCTTAACCAGATTTCTTATGAAATTAACCAAGTCAAATCCAACAAGTCAAAGTTCAGCAATATAGGCAGTTCAACAGTATTTGAGTCTAATTGGTCATAGTCTTTGTTCAGGGTGTCATGGTAATTAAGGACCATCATTCACTGTAAAATATTCTAAATATTTTAAAATATTTTAAAACATTCTAAATATTTTAAAATATTTTAAAACATTCTAAATATTTTAAAATATTTTAAAATATTTAAATTATAAAAATAATTTAAAGAGGTACCCATTTTTGTTGTTATCCTGGTCACACAAGTTATAATAACCTGGAGACCTACCAGAAGAAATATAAAGATAAGAAAACTTTGGAAAACCCCAGCTTGCTATCCACCATTTAGGATATCTGCAAACCAACTGTTAGTTGTTCCCATAAACACATTCTATGTTCCTTTCTCTTGAAAGATTTCCCTAATTTATTTGGTGGCAGTGTCTAAGGAAAGAATAGTATCTACCATATTTTTAATTAAGCCTTCTGTAGTAATAAAATCAGGGGAAAGATAGGTCCAACATTCAGTTTTGTTCAATAGCAAACATAAGGCCCCAACTTGAGCTAAAAGGAAATATAAAGCTGCATGATGTGTTTTTGTTGAACACGTATGGTATCATTTACCTTTCAGAGAGTGGCTCCTACCCACCTCAAACCGTGGGAAGTCTGATTGGCTATAAACTTCAAGATTTCTCTCAATTTATGAATTAGCTATAAATTCCATACAACTAGTACCCCACTACCACCAAGAGCGAGTCCCCAGGAACCACGATGGAATCTCTCCTCAGTAGAATCTAATTTATCTTTCATCTATTTCAAGATTGGTACTAATTTCGGTTATTGACTGCTTTGGTTTCTGATCATAGGAGCTATTACAGGAACTCTCACGGGAAGCTATTTAAAAGGCAGGAGTGAGCCAGACCAAATAGCAAGATCCAAACCAACAAGCAGGTAGAATGAAATTCGGTGCAGACCAAATATAGTCCCTAAGGGATTGGAAAAGAGGGCCATCTAGTTGTATTTGAGCAAGGGTTAGTTAAATTTTTCACCCTTGTTCTGCCTAGCTCTTGAACAAAGTCCAGTGGAAAATTTACTTTTTTGTGGCCCTTTCATAAAATGTTGTAAGGATGTATAACCATATTTAGTTAAAAAAAAAAAAAACAGGGGGACGGGGCAGGGGGACTTACTGGATTTAATCTAGTGACTTTCTATGAGCGATTACTTGTACCCACATGGATAATTCCCAGGCTTTGAGTGTGTGATGCCAGGAAGCACAAAATACATTTTGCAGACGTTACTTGGATAGGTTTGCTATATTTGGTAATGATCAGGTTATTTAATATAAAAGATAGAATGTTCTTTCTAATGAGTACTGGAAAGCAAGTAGCAGTGATATTTAGAACACCAAAGATAGCTTTCCACTCTTCTTTTGGCGTCTCACAGTGATTGTCATTGAGAATGCAGAGAGGCATTGGCATCAGTGGGACTGCTTCCTGATTTTTTGGCATTAGCCCACAAACCCAACAATTGTTCTAGTTTCATGCTAGAACACAAGCTTGAGCTACAGCCATCCACTGATTATGGCCTTATGAATTTTCCTGTAGGAAAAATAAAAGCATTAGGGCAGCAGAAAATGAGGGAAAAAGACAAAAGCATAACGTTTTCATGATGGTACAGAAGTCTTGATCTGTGAACTTGAGAAAGCTGTTAACATTTAAGATTCCATTTACTTCTAGGGAGAAATTTCCATGGTCAGCTTTACCTTAAAGTCCCAACAGGAGTACTGTTCCAAGAATCTGAAAGGGCTTTTTTGAATTGTAACGTGGACCTAGGATTCAAGGCCTTCATTGCAGTGTGAGTGGTGAGAAAAACTTGATATGGTCCCTTCCAATAGGGGTCAGGGGCAGTCTTACTCTGATGTTATTTCCAAAACACCCATTCTCCAAGTTCTAGACCACGACGTATTTGATTGACCTCAGATGGTGGGTCATGTAAAGGTTTTTTTACCTGGTGAAAATATACTTTGGCATAATGCTTAAAGCCTTGTAGCATTTAATCATGTCAGAGTTTAAGAGAGCAAGGAATGTGTGAGCTTTTATTATTAGGGACATAGGTTTTCCAGTGACTGTTTCCTAAGAGCTCAACTTATGGTTTCTAGTCAGAGTGGATCTGATTGCTATTAAAGCCAATAGCAGTGTCTTAGGCCAAGATAATGCAATTGACTTAGTTAGCATTGCCAATTTCAGTTCTAATATGCCATTTGTTCTTTCAACCTATCCAGAAGACTGTGGATGATAGAAACAATGATAATGCCATTGTGTTCACAATACATTCTTCAATTGCTTTAGAAATTGCCCAGTAAAATGAGTTCTCCTACTGCTAGAGATTTCTCTAGGAATGTCCCTTAAGGAAACACATTTTCCAATAATTGCTTAGCTACTGTTACAGCACCAGCTTTCCTACATAGGAAAGCCTCTACCAACCAGGAAACACACAGACTATTACAAGAACATACTAGTACCCCACTGAGAGTGGCAACTGAATAAAATCCATCTTTAAATGTTCAAATAGCCCATCTTATGGTAGGAATATGCTACCTGAAGTTTTGATTGTTTTCACAAGATTATGAGTTTGACAAACCAAAATATTAGTTATGAACCATTTTAGAAATGTTAGCACAGTAACCCCAACAATATTTTTTCATAACTTGTATCACTTTGTCTGTTCCATGATGAGTTGTCAGGTGCATAGCTTTTGACAATAGAAGCTTCAAAGACTCAGGAAGGACCAGGTGGCCATCTGGGCCATCTGTGAGTCCACGCTTAACAATGAATTTGTATCCTTTTTTAACCATGAATTTGTATCCTTTCAGATATCACTTTTGTTTTTCCAAATCAAGTGCATAATACTGTTTTCTAAATAGGTCATCATAAGAAAGTTGACTTGGATCGATCTTAAGAGGTTGGTTCAGAAAGCATATCCTAACCGTTCCAGCACTAAATGATTGAGCATAAAAACCTACTAGAGAATTCTCTTTATGTTCAGGTTCAGTTTTATATGCATGAGCGTCAATCTTAATAATGACAATCTGTGATGGTAACAGGATAGTAGAAAGGAGTTCATCCATGTGCAGTCTATTTTTGATGGAGGTCCTACTAGAAATGAGAAACCTTTGGTGTTTCCATAACATACCAAAATTGTGTGCTATGCCAAAGGTGTATCAGCCATTTGCATAAATATTTACTGACTTGCCCTCAGCTATATGACAAGCTCAGGTGGGAGAAAAAGCTCCATGTCCTGAGCTGACTTAAATTGAGGAAGAGCTCCCTTCTCTCTCAACTTATTTTGGGTGGCAATGGCATGCCCTGCCCAATATTTTCCTTCTGAATTTTTGGCACAGGGCTCATCAACAAAAACTTATGATTATCCAATGGTGTATCTCATAAATCAACACAAGAGGCAACTATTTCTGATATTATCCTTACAAAATTGTAGTCTTCACCATCATCAGACAGGAGTAATAGAATAGCAGAGTTAAGTATGTTGCAGAATTTTAAATGGAGATTAGAAGGAGATTAATTTAACAAGACGTTGGTCTACTTTCTGAAAAACACTGAGTTTGGTTGGCATGTAAAGGACTTCTCACAGTATGTGGGACTTGCAAATTAAGTTTATTCCCTAAAATCAGCTCAGATGAAGCTTCTATCAACTTGGCTGCCACTGCTTTTAAACAATTAGCATGTACCTTCACTACTAGGTCTGATTGAGGGCTATAATATGCAATGGGCATATGTTTTCCTCTACGTTCTTGGATAAGAGCTCCTAATGCCTGATTGTTACATTCATGGACAAACAAGGTAAAACGTTTAGTGTAATTTGGAAGTCCCAAAGCTGGAGGCTGTTGTAAGGCAAAATTCATTTGGTTAAAAGCCTGCTCATGACTGTCTTCCCAAGGTAAAGGCTCTGGTACTGTGTTTCTAGTGAGCTCTTACAGTGGTGAGGCCATTCAGAAAAAAATGCAAGACTCAGAATTGGCAATATCCTGCAAGTCCAAGAAAACTTCTTAATTGTCTTCTGGTTACAAGCTGAGGAAAACTTTAAACAGTTTTATTCTTTCAGGCAAGAGGGAAATCCCTTTAGCAGTCAAGTGATAATGGACTTGCTCTTTTGAAAACTGAAGTTTTTTCATTGAAGCCTTGTGACCCTTATGTGTGAGTTGCTGTAAAAGGTAAATTTAGTCCATTTTATAGCACTCTTAATGGGAGAGCCTAAGAACAGATCATCTATATACTAAGTAACAGCAGAATTCTGAAGAAACTATAGGTTTATTAAGTCCTGATGCAATACTGGGGAAAAATACAAAGGGCCTTCAGTAAACCCTTGTGACATTACAGTCAAGGTATACTGCTGGTTTTTCTAAGTAAAAGCAAACAAGTATTGACTCTATTTATGGATTGAAGTGCTAAGGAAGGCTGAGCAGAGGTCTCTGACCTTCCTGTACCTGAATATTTATATGTTCCACTAAGCCTTAAAAGGTTTCTATTATCATTTTTTTGAATAAGCTTTCTACTTCTTCCTTTTTCACAACTTTCTTGAATTCCAATGACTCTTAGATTTGTTTTCGTTTTGTTTTGTTTGAAGTTATTCTCTATATCTTCTAGGTATTCTTAATTCCTTTTCATTATTTTTCTTTTTTCTCCTCTGTGTATTTTCAAATAGCCTGTCTTTGAGGTTAATGATTCTTCATTCTGCTTGATTCATTCTGTTTTTGAGAATCTCTAATGTATTTTACAGTTCAGCAAATGTATTTCTTGGTTCCAGGATTTCTATTTGATTTTTTATTATTATTTTGATCTCTTTCTGAAATTTCTTTGATAAATTTCTGAATTGCTTTTCTGTGTTATCTTGGAGTTCCCTGAGTTTCCTTAGAATTGCTATTTTGAATTATTGATCTGAGAGCTCACACATTACCATCTCATTAGGAACAGTCACTGGCTCCTTGCTTTGTCTGTTTGGGAGGTCATTGTTCCTTGTCTGCTGTTGTTTCTTGTGGACATACAGCTATAGCGTCACATTGCAGGATTAGTTGTTTTTTCCAGTTTTCACTGTACAGTTTGTTTTGCTCTTAGAGGGTATATTTACTTAAGGTATGTTTACTAGAGTATGTTTACTTAGAGGTTCTTTGCAGTTTCCTACTGAGTCTCCTTAATCCTAGACCACTGCTTCCTTTATGGGACTACATGGCATCTTAAGCTTAGGTTTGCCTCAGCTCTCCCAAATGTTCAGAGCACTGCCTGTCCCATATGGGAAGGGGGTCCCAAATGGGATACACCTGTTCTTTGTAAGAAGGTTGGCTGGAGGTTTGTGCCCAGAAGACTTATGGAGGGTGCCTCCTACAGCATGGTGCTGCAGAACAGCTACCCTGATTTGAAATCTCCTTTGGCTGAGATAAAGAGCAGAATTCACAGGCTGAGATTGCTAGACTCACCTCCCTATTTTGTCTCTAGCTGCTCTTTGGGATTTTTCTACCTATAGGCACTTGCAAGGCTTCCTGTGGGTTGAGGCAGGAACAGTTTTCTTGTAAGGGTACCCAAGATGGTGCGGAAGCTGGCTGTCTGCCTCAATCTCACTTTTTCCAGAGTAGGAACCATAAGTCTGAGAAGAATTTTCCATGTGTAATCCCTGGCAGATTGGGAGAGGGGCGTCACAGATAGAGACGTCACTTTCTCTTACTCTCTGCTCAGAGTTTTGCACTTCTTTGTGGCCCTGGGGATCATCTCAACCTCATATTTGAGTTCTGGGATATTGCTGGTGATAATCTGGATGCTGGATATTTAGTTTTTTGATGGGAAGAGTGGAGCCAGAATGCTTCTACTCTATTACTTTTGTGACATCACTCCTCCTGAGTAGAGGTCTATTACAGTGAACCGCTTCAAATAAGCAGGAACATTAGACAATAAAGTATTGGGATTTGCAATTACAGGAAACCTTGGTATTACAATTGTATTAATTAACTGTAAATCTTGAACAAATCTCCAGCCTCATTCATTTGGCTTTTTTTTTTTTTTTTTTTTGACGGAGTTTCACTCATGTTGCCCAGGCTGGAGTGCAATAGCACGATCTCAGCTCACTGCAACCTCCACCTCCCAGGTTCAAGCAATTCTCCTGCCTCAGCCTCCCAAGTAGCTGGGATTACAGGCACGCACCACCATGCCTGGCTAGTTTTTTGTATTTTTAGTAGAGACGGGGTTTCACCATGGCCAGGATGGTCTTGAACTCCTGACCTCAGGTGATCCACCCGCCTCGGCCTTCCAGAGTGCTGAGATTACAGGCATAAGCCACCACACCCGGCCTCATTTGGCTTTTTAACTGGTAGAATTGGAGCATTACAAGAACTGGTACACAGAATTATGTCTTTTTAAAAGTAAATCTTTTACAGTTGGTGAGGGCCCCTGAATTGCTTCAAGTTTTAGTGGATATTACAGTAATTTAGGCAAAGGTTTAGAATGATCTACTTGAATTTGTATAGGTTCCATACTTTTAATCCTTCCTATATCACTTGAGGAAGGGGCCCATAACATTCAGGTGTTTTAGAAAGGTTAGGTATATAACAGACCTGAGTTTCAATCTCATCAATTTCTGCCTGTAAAGAGCATAACTTGCCTGGTTCAGGAGAATCTGTAAACTCTGTCTCCCTCTGAGTAGAATCATATATGTTCTTTTAGTTTTGAAAGTGAGTCTCACCCTAGCAAGTTTATTGGAGTAGTATCATATGGTGAAAAGGTACAATTTTCTGAAAATGGCCCAAAAGTAAATTGAATGAGTTGATATATGAAAATCTCATGAATTTGATTTGAAACCCCCACCAGAGAAATGACTTTTTTGCGTCAAGGGATCCGATGGCTTAATAAAGTGGAGTTTATTTTACATAAGGTGGCTACAGTATCCACCAGGATGTACAAGATTCCTTATTTATTTTAACTTGTTTCTCCATGTTTATGTAAGGGTATTATGTCAGGGGCAATTTAACAGAGAATCCTTGGAGCCTAATAAATGTTGATTA
This sequence comes from Pongo pygmaeus, assembly GCF_028885625.2. Taxonomy (NCBI): domain Eukaryota; kingdom Metazoa; phylum Chordata; class Mammalia; order Primates; family Hominidae; genus Pongo; species Pongo pygmaeus. The sequence continues at coordinate 123,947,974 of NC_072377.2, read as the reverse complement.
TCATCATTAATGTTAAAATCTCTTGGGCTCATTCTAGGGGTAAAATGATCTAGTCTAAAGAAAGGAGGCTTATTGTAGACTAATATAAAACCAAGAAATCTCTTTCCACATGTCCTTGTTGTTTGCAATGAAGGCAAACATCTCAGGATAAAGAATTTCTTGTTCTAGGACCTGTTGGTTGTGATTTAAAATAAAAATGAGAAGGTCCCTTTAGACTCAGCCCCTGTAACTGTTGTAATTGAAGAGTCATAATTGTTAGCATTTTGGATATTTTTTTTTTTTTTGCTCCAGAGTCCTCAAAATGTTCAGCTGAGGCCACCAGTTCATACCTGTAACTCTCCATCCAGGTTTATGTTTCTTAATTAAACAGGTAAGTTCAGGATGAAGTCCATTTACAAATAGAGGAGTTAATATCATTTCAGTCCCTGCAGGAAATACTTCTTGCTGTATTTTGAGTTCAGAATATTTTACAAACAGCATTTCTAAGTAAGTTCTATAATCAGAAAATGATTCATCCTTTTTTTTCTCTGCAAGACTGTATGATGAACCAATCAATCTTTGGTGGGAAAATCTTAGGAATTAAATATAAATGGTTTTCAGCAATTTTTCTAGCTCCTTTTGGCCTTTCTCATGAGGAAGTTTTGGAGAAGTTTAATACACGCCTCAGATTTGTCTCATCCCACTCCTGCCATCCATTTTTAAGCTTCACCAAACGTCAATATTATATGAATATATTAGTAAAGATCAGGGAATCATGGATTATAGACTCCTATGAGGATTGTAAGTTCTTCAGTAAATGATTGAGGATTTTTCCCTTGGGTTAGGGAAGTTCTTTACAATGTCTCTAAGATGAGTTTTAGACCATGAAGTAAAAATGGTTACAGCAGGAAAACCTGACAGATCAGAAGGTTTTACTAACTCCTCTTTTTTAATCACCTTCAGGATGAAAGGATAATGTAGCAAAAAGGTTAGCAGATTCAGAGTATTGAGGTAGAGATGGATAAAGGGAAGGAACAGCTGAAGTTAGTTCAGTAAGACAACAGTCCTCTTTTATCATGTCCTTAACCTGTTGCTTAAGCTTTTCATTTGCTTTTGCAAAGAATCTTTGAAGGAAGCAATTTTGATTTGTTTAGGCTCTTAGATGCTTCTGCATCCCATTGTTTTGTGTGGGTTTTTGATCTCCTTCTTTCTAATATGCCTCACAATAAACAATTTTATCCAACTTGAAATGTTACTGGTGTCATCATAATTCTAAGTTGTCTCTTGTAAAATTAACTCATTTTTCTGAAAATGCACACATTCTGGGCCCATAAGTTTTATAGAAAACATTAGCTGCAGTCCCAGAAGGTAGAGTCTTAGACTCCCTGGATTGAGATAAACCCATTATCCAAAAGGTATCTACCCAAACCCTTAGGCCTCTCACTGAATCCAATCTTGTTAAAGATTTAATTCAATTCAATCCTGCACCCAGTTCAGTCTAAATATTGTTCAAATAAATTCAGAGAGTTCAAATCACAAATTAGTGGAGCTCGGAATTCAAAAGAAAATTCACTCATGATCTCCAGTTACAAACAAGAATAGTGAACACAGCTGGCTTCATGGGTACTTTGCCTGGTTGCCTAGTGTTCCTAGGAGTCACTGGTGTTTTACTTCACATCCTCACTTCTGACATCAAATCTGTTAAAAGAAGGGCTTTAAACAAATTAAATTTAACAGAGTTTAATTGAGCAAGAAAAAAGACAAAATGATTTGCAAATTGGGTAGCCCTCAGAATCAGAAGAGATTCAAAGAGACTCAGGCTGCAACATGGTGTGATAAGATTTATGGACAGAAAAAGAAAAGTGACATACTTAAAACAAGAGTGAGGTACAAAAACAGCCGGATTGGTTACAGTTTGGTGGTTGCCTTATTTGAAACAGTTTGAACAGTTGGCCACCTTTGAGTAGTTAAGGTATGGCTGCTGTGATTGGCTGAGACTCAACTGTTGTTACAGAAGCATTCTCTTAAGATAGATTTTCAGCAGAACTCATATAAGAGTATAGAGGCTTTCTAAGGCCAAATTTTAGTTTGATTTAACACTGGTTAATGTGTCTTCTTGTTGTAGGGGTCCCAGTCAAGAATTAAGAAGGATGGAAAGGAAAATTATTTTTTCCACTTCTATACTGAAAAAACTCATTTAATATTTATAGCATTACATCTTGCCAACTTCTTTGTTATTCCATCCTTGCCAAATTCTGACGTCTAGCATTAGAATTAACTTCCTCAGAATATTTTTAAGAGCTGGAAAATGAAAATGTTTAACTGTATTATATTTCTTAACTTCCTCAAACTCTAGAGCAATCTCTTCAATCTGTGATAGAAATAAAGAACTGGTTTAATAGAATGTCTCCCAAATTGGGATTTGCAGGATACTAATAGGTGTTTCATTAAGAAATGGGAAATGTAAATTGACCAAAGTTAATAAGCAAGTTTTCGTTTTATCTATAAGACTTTTCAGTCTCTTTAATATGTTCTCATAAGTTGTGACTCTCCAGAGAAAGGACATATGTCTCCATACTTATTTTACAATGAAACATTTCTTAGCTACACCTATTAATTCCCAGAATGTTGTTTCAGGAAATACCATTCTGAGAAACACTTAGCTAATGAATTACTCCAGCTTAAAGATAGTTCCACAAGTCAGCTTTAGGAGTTTAGTTGAGCTCCATGGAAATTTTTCCTTCATTCAACAAAGAGCATACTTAGCCAAAAAACAAAGAGCAATTTAAAAAAAGAATTATATGTATCATGTAGCAAGCATCACTATAGGTAATTCTTTCAAGATGCCAAAAAAGAATATTTAATCATTACTTTCAAAGAAAGACAGCCACTTTATACAGGTTTCTGCACTTGTTGAATACTTACCATTGGAATATCTACTCTAACAACTTAAAAAAGTGTTCACTCAAAATTTACTATCCAAGTGAAAAATTACTTCAATGAATCTGCATATGCATGCCAGAAAAAACATTTTAATGTCTCGAAAAAGCCTTAGTGAAAAGTGAAAAGCCTTAGTCTCAACTGTTCTCCAGACAGGTTTGGGACTTATGCATTTTTTGATTAAAAGTTTTGTGCATTATCACTGTCACCTCCCCTACATCACTAAAAGAAAAAGTTTATTGAAAGAACAGAAAAGTATAAAGGTCTTTGAATGAAGCAGGTAAGTCTAAGAGTTGTGGGAAAGCCCATATATTAGAAGAAAGAGGTGAATAATGAGGCATATGAAGAATAAACGTGTAAAAGACATATGCTTGGCATGCATTTGTTTTCATCTGCCAAATCTATGATTTTTTGTAAGCATGAAAAATTTTAAAAGACATTTGCGATTGTGGTTGGTCCCAGAAAGCTTTACTGTGCTTCATATATACACAGAATGATTTAGACATTGTTTGTGTGTTTTGGGGTGAGCTAGAAATACTTTATAATTTCCCCCATTTAAAATAATGAGATATAGGCTACCACTATTCAAAAATTGTATATCCAAAATATTTGCTTAGATTTGGGTAAAGATGCCTGAATATGTATTTCAACTATTCATGGAATAAGCAGATCAATATATGCCAAAAGAAAGGGTTATACATTTTCCAAGTAGATGCCTGGGGAATCTGTGACCTTACTCTAACAATCCTGACATTACTCAAAATATTTTGAACACCTTTTAAAAAATCACCTTTAGTTTCTGACATAGACTTTTAAATCTTCTAAGTGGTGAGAAATTTTCATCATTAATAGTTTGATTTTATTTGGAAAATAGACAAAGACATTCAGAGCCAGATCTGGCAAATAAGGTAAATGATCTTTCCAAGAAATGGTATTTTGATCAACTGTAGTTTCCCTATAAAGTAAAGGCACCAAATTTCATGTGTGTCTTATAAACTGCTTTGAAATCAGTAGGACAGAAGGAATTCCAAAGTGTTTTAATTAATGGCAGCATCATAAGAAAAGATACATCTTTTTCCAAAATGAATGTGAACAATAAAACTTTTTTGTTATGAACATTTAAATTTGGTTGTTCAAAACTGTTCTCATTACTTTTTTTTTGCATTTTGTTCAAAAATAACTTGTCAATGTCAGTAACTTGTCAATGCCAACTTAAGGCATACTTCTAAACAACTGGCTACCTACCTATTTTCATCCAAATGGATTATTTTCTATTCCAGTATTATTTGGGAGGAGAGATGAGGACTTACTCTGTCTGCTCTGGCTCTCTTCTATTTACACAGCAAAGAAAAACCCTATACACCGTGGAATACTATGCAGCCATAAAAAAGAATGAGTTCATGTCCTTTGCAGGGACATGGATGAAGCTAGAAGCCATCGTTCTCAGCAAACTAACACAGGAACAGAAAAGCAAAAACCATATGTTCTCACTCATAAGTGGGAGTTGAACAATGAAAACACATGGACACAGGGAGGGGAACATCACACACCAGGGCCTGTCAGAAGGGTGGCGGGGAAGGGGAGGGAGAGCATTAAGACAAATAACGAATGCAAGCAGGGCTTAAAACCTACATGACGGTTGACAGGTGCAGCAAGCCACCGTGGCAAAACCACTGTGGCACATGTATACCTGTGTAACAAAACTGCACATTCTGAACTTGTATCCCAGAACTAAAAGTAAAATTTTAAAAAAAGAAAGAAAAACCCAAGAATTGTTGAAGAGAAGACAGTGTTGGGGGAAAGGGAGGTAGCCAGCAGTTATTATTGAACTGTCACTTGATGTAGAGGTTGGTCAGATTCTTAAGACAAAGATTGTTTCGGAATCTCCCAATACCTCCCAAAGCAGACAAAACACTAATGTCTTTCAATCACAATATTTACCTTATTTGAATTCCAAGCAACCTTAAAGTTACAGTCCTTTTGACCCCAACAATATAGCAATGGCATTTAAGACACCTGGCTTCCAGTTTCAATCCTGCCCCTGTGGGTGAGGCCTTAAGCCCCTTGGGGTGGAAATTTTTAACTGTTTTGTTTACTATTAATCCCAAGCATTTAGAATGTGTACTTTGTAGGTGTACTTGTAAAAGAATGCTTAATCTCCTTTATCTGATATTTGATCAAACTATTATTTGATAATAGTTTCCTTATCTGTTAAATGCAAATACTAGCTTAAACTAGAGATTCCAAGCATACGGATGTGCTTAATGATAAGCTTCATCTTTTTTTTCTCTCCTCCCCTTTCCAGAGGCAGAAATCCCTCCCCAAATTCTACCAAAAGGCAGATGGTCAGCTGTGTCTTCACACCTGGTTACCGTCTATATTATCAACAAGCACATAAACTCAAGATTTTCCATAAATGAAAAAAAGCAGGTAGAAACTACCAACTGCCCACTGACTATCCTTTTCTTCTCTCTTAGTAACAGAATTCCATTTCATAGGGACCACAATATGTTCAGCTAAAACAACCCAACAAAAAATATTTTCCAGTCCCACTTGTGGATGCTGGAGTTATGCAATGCAGCTCTGGCCTAAGAAATGAAAGCAGGAAGAATGCCTACAAGAAGAGCAGAATTAGCTGATAGTACCACTTTTTGCTGGAAACATGGGTACAGTGCTGAGATCCTGGAGGTGGGACAGCCATTTGCAACCTCAAGTAGACCAGTAAGAAAGGGCCAAGAGAAGAACTGCCAGTGGGAACCCCCAGGAAGCAAACACTGAGTCAGAAGTAAGACTGGGAGAGCTTTATTGTGAGTGTAGAGGCAAAAAGCAAGGTGGGAATAGGGATGTGGAATAGGATTGGGTGAGAAGAGTCTTTAGATTACGATGCTGATTTGACACTTTGACATGCTGGACCCCTATGACTTCAGCAGAAATGGCACCATGTTTAAGAGGCCCAAGAAGAGACCTAGAGCCAGTGAAGAATACACAGGGTTTGTTGAGGGAAATTACACACAGGGTGGTCCAACGGCAGTGGGCTGGAGAGGAGAACTGCAACCACTTATTAAAAGCACGCAATTTATACAGCATTTTCACTTAGCAACCTCCACTTGGAAATCTTCATTTAATCTAAAACAATGGGCCTCGATCCCCTGTATGGCCTGCATTCCACAGGATGGGCTGAAGGCTCAGATGTCCCTCACAGACAAGGAATGAATCTCCACGTTGGCCACACCCAGATTCTGTAGCGCCCAACTCTGAATGTGCATTCTTCTTAGACCATATGGTCATTCTCAGGATATGCTTACGTTATTGCTGTCAGGTTCATCTGCCATACAGTGTCATTCTTGGGATACACTTAAGTTATTGCTGTCAGGTTCATCTGCCATACACCTTTATGAAAAGAAAAGTGGAAGGAGACAATATTGAGCAGGAGGAGCCTTGAACAACGATGCACATCTAACAAAATTTCAGCAAGCCCAATAGAACCTCCAGAGCAAAGGTTGCCCATTAGAGGAGGTCTGCATTGGGCAGAAATGGCCATGGCCATGCCCAAGTGTCCCCTGCATGCTCTGTCATTGCTTGGGAGCTACCTGAAAAAAAAAGTGTGGCCTTGGATCAAAAGCTGAGGCAGATTCTGAAGGCACTGAATCTGGGGGCTGTCAAGATGGTAAATTCTTCCTCGAAGGAAGATCCAAACAGCACACCTCCATAGCCAGGGCTACCACCACAGTGAAGGTCTCAGCCCTGAGCTGATTTCCATCCTTGAGCTGAAATTACTGCCAGCAACCCCCATCTCTGGCTTCCTATTGCACAAGAAAAAATAAACCCCTAATTTGTTTCATTCTAGGTATTAGGGTTTCAGTTCTCTGTGCTTCTACGAATTATTGACCCAGATTCTTTCCACTGAGTCTCTAGTTAATAGTAAATTAGGTGTCTGGGGAGATGCATCCATCATTCCAGGCTATGAAAGCTCTAGCAGTGAATAATAGCATGGGAGTAATGCTGCAACTAGGCAAATATGAACACCAGTTTCCCAGGAGTACTTAGTTGTGACAGCAACTTAAATAATTTCTTGCAAAAACAGAAATAACAGGCTGAATGAAGGTCGGCTTAGAGGGGTTGATGAATTAGTATTAGTGCAAGAATTTTTGCTAGCTACTCCCATTAAAGACATTACAGTTTTCTTACTCCCGGGTGTTTAAATGTGTTGTCAGTGATTGAAATTGCTAGAAATCTGACTTCCAGATAGCTTTAGGAGGCATACTTTAATTGCTCTGATCTTCATATTTTTTCTTTATAAAATGAGGAGGTTGGATTATGTACCACTGAAAGTATTTATAACAGGGAATTTAATGCACAGAATGAGTTACACAGGTTTCAGAAAAGCTGAGAGCCAAATGGGATGATGCAGTAATTCAGACATTACCAACAAAAGGAAGCCACTACAACCACTAGGCTGGAAAACAAAGAGGGAAGGTGGTATTGCTGGAGTTCAGGAGATTCAATCATCCAACAAAGGCTTGACCCATGCTGGGCCTGTACAATGGGAGTTGGAGCCATGGGATTAATGTGCCTGCTGCCAGAGAATCAGCCCAAGGCAGAAAGGAAAAAGGAGAAATACCCTGGCTTCTCCCTTCTGCTGTATCCCAGCCTCCCTCCAATCTCTAACCAGTGCCTCCTACTGGCTACACTAAGTGAGAAGCCAGCTAACACAGGAATTTGATAAACAACAGCCTTCATGGCTCAGTCCCTTTGTGAAAAAACACAGCAGGCAGAAAACAAGAAAAGTATCTGAGGACAAGCAGGTCCTAGACAACCATAGCCTAGATCAGAGGCACTGACATTTTTGTAAGTAGCAGGTCTTATGAAAATAAAAACACAAGTAGGAGGGCTGCTTGAACTGATGATAATCATAGTTAGAGAAGATCGATGATTGGCATATAAATATGGAATTTTACTCAGATATAAGGCAAATGCATACCAAAGCTTATTCATATTCACAATCTATTCATCAAATGGGTCTGGTATAATTTTAGCTGAATTAAATAGTTCAAAATTATGTAATTAACAAAACTCATTTCCATCCCATCAACATGAATCCTGGCAGCAGCCAGATATACAACAGGAGCTAGTTTATATGCACGCTTTTGTTTGGTCATTTTTTAATTGAACCAAAATTTTCAGGCAGCCAGGACCCAAAGATCAGGTGGCTGTGCTGGTCTGAGAGCCTCTTACTGGCCAAGACGCCAAGATTCCTTCTAGTTGCAATGGTCTCCATTCTTCCAGGCTAAGTAATGGTGCCTGGACCATACACTGAGGGAAGGCTTCCAGGAGATTCAAGGCAGGTGGTCACACCTGGTCATGTCAACATTGTCTACCTCTGCCAGGCCACAGAGCGCTGATTCTTGGTTGGGAAATTCTTTAAGCCTGGTTCCTACAATCATGCAAACAATTCAAAAGGGTCCCGGAAGAGTTAGAAGAACTTCCTGGAGCAGTAAGCACTTACCTATCCCTAGCCCTTTTGGGGGCCAGACTTCTAAAGTGAAATCTTTGGGTGTCAAGAAGAGCTAAGCCAAAACTAAAATTCCTCACCGATTCTGTTCATTGTTTTTTTTTCTCGAGAAGCCTGCTTGACACTACACATCAGCCAACATTCTGAAAGCATGCAGTTGAGGCTTGGTACTTCTTTTTGTTTTATATATGCATCATTTTTTATGTTCCCAAAAAAGCATATGAATTAAAACTTATCTGCATAAACATGAACTTATGATTTTTTTCTATACGTCCAAGGAGAGCATATAATTTTATGAATAAATGAACGCCCCGCCCCCATCTTTCAAGTTCTCCCCCAAAAAAGCTCCTCCTCTTCATCCAGAATTCCAGCCTTGAGATGACACAGCAACTGTGGCTCCAGGAGGGCAATAAACACCCATTAGTGAGATCACAGGCAAACAAATTTTCTTTGTGCCTTAAAAAATATGCCCTCATGCATCCCAGTGCACTGAACACAAGAATTTAGAAACAGTATTTAGGAGTAAATACTGTTTGGCCAATTGTCAGGTTAAGGAGAGAAATCTATGAAACTATCTGGGAAAATTAATTTGAGAAAGAGTTGTTTTTGTTTTTGTTTTTGTTTCTTTAAGGAAGGCATTTATTTAAGGTGACATAAGAGTCTGTTTACATTTAACATTTTAATAGTTGGAAGGTTAAGATTTTGAATCAAGAATTATTGCTATTCAACCAGAAGCAACGGATTCTGTTTCAGTGAACTTTACCCTCTCACAGGTATTTAAGGAGCCTGTTATAATGTCAAGCAATGAACATTTTCCTGAAAGGAAGCAAAAGACATAAGAGTTAACTCTAAAAAATGGCACTGTGTCACAGGAGAGCAGCCTGCCCATCTACCCTTGGGGGAGTTAAAAAGGCAGAAAGAGCAGATACTGAGTCTGAAAGGACAAAGAGGCACCTGAGGACTCAAATTTCATGAAAAGTTCACTCTGCAGAAAAACAAGAAGCCAACGCTGATGAGAGGACTTCAGGTTGGAGTTCTGCAGCTGATTTCTCTGTTCTTTTTTCTCTGTTCTTTGTTCCCTTTTCCTCGCAACTTCATTCTCTTCCCTGCAGGATGCATATAATTAACAAGCGCCTATAGATGGAAGCTCTTGTAATCATCCCTTAATGGCTTTTCCAATTGTCAAAGTTAACAAGAATCTGGAGTTTTCTAAACCAGTTCAACATATGGAACAAAAAAAAAAAAGCCCACCTTATTCTTAAGACTACTGAGGATGGCCTTTTCACAGTTAAATGTGTTGTCTTCAATCTTGTGCTGCTATTTAAATAGCTTCTTCTAGAGAAAATTGTCCCTTTGGAGAAAGTGCTGCGATTTCCCGTTTGAGGGGGTAAGAGAGCACTTTAAGGCAATTGATCTCAAAGGGAGTACAATATTTCAGCACCCAAAAGTAAAAGCACGCACTACCTTTGACAAAGACAGCTCCAGTGTGGACACAGGGGAGAAAGCCTGGTTCGAAGAAAACACAAGGAGGAAAGGTCAGCATAAAAAGGCACTAAGCACCCATCTTTGTACCAGATGGTACAAAGGAAGTTAAAATACATAATCTCATAAGGCAAAAGGAAAAACTTTAGGTTGTCAGACCCAACTTTCCCAACCTAGGGGTTAACGGTTTTTTTTACAATAGATGTTCTCAGCAATGGGGCCATATTGTATTCACCTGGGAGCTTTAAAAAAGAAATCTGATGTCTGGTTCCATGCCAGATCAATGAAATAAAAATATCTGAGGTTAAGGGGCAAGCCTTGGGAGGTTTTTTAAAAACTAGCAATATAGGGGAGGGAGGGATAAGATCCACTGGACTCCAATGCCTCCCTTGATCCAGCAGCTACATCAGGGGCACTTCTAGTGACAAGGAATTGACTACCTTCGTAAAAATTAATTCCTTTTAAAGACCGTTCTAAAATCATTCTCATTACTAAAGGTTTTCCTTATGTTGTGGCTAAACCTGCTTTTCTGTGACTTTCGCCAATTTTTTCCTAGCTCTGCCCAAGAAATCTACATGATACATTTATCAAATTTGGAAATGATACAAACCTGGAGGAAATTTTTTGATAACACAATGAACAGTCTGAGGGCAAATCTGAGGTCAAATTTAATAAAAATCCAACAGATATCTACATCCTATCTTTGACTTAGGGCTAAGAAACAACTCACCAAGAGAGGATGGGAGAGAAAGGGCTTTAGCAGCATGAGTTACATGATAGATTTCCAGGGTAGGGATGGAGGCTGGGTGGGTGGTGATGTGGCTGCTGAAACCACCCATGTTTTCCCAGCCTGCATTCACAGATGTGCCATCTCCAGAAGAGGGACACACCAGAAACACAACTTTCAGTAGGGTACTAAGGTGACCATACTTCAAAAAAGAAAGAAAAAAACAGAGGAGAATGAACACAATGGTGAAGGGTTTTGAAAGATTTCAAATAAGGAACTATTAGATGAAAGGCAGATGAAAAAGAAAATATTAAAATGAGGAAGAGGAAACCAGTATTTGAGTATATACTCAACGACAGATGTCTTTTATACATTAATTCAGGTAATCATCAGAACAGCCTCTGGGGTTACCTAATTATCTAACAAGGAGATGTTTAAATGGCCTAAAGAGATAAAACTAGGAAGACGTGGGTGAGCCTGAAGCTTAAAAGAGACATACACAGCTTCATCTCTTTTCTTCTTTTGTTTTTGTGTCTCCATTGGAGAAGGGTAAGGCAATTATACTCCTCAATTAGTGGGACTCAGTTCTTTGGTTCATGCAGAACCCCTTTCGTATTTATTCATTACTTCCTTTGTTTTTTCACATGCATGTTTGTTAAATCTCTATGCCCCACTAGCATATTCTTTCCTCTTCATAGGTAACAATGTATATTATTTGTATTAGTCTGTGTTGCTATAGAGGAATACATGAGGCTGGATAATTTATTTTTTAAAAAGAGGTTTATTTGGCTCACAGTTCTGCAGGCTACACAAGAAGCAGGTGCCAGCTTCTGCTTCTGGTGAGGGCTTCAGGCTGCTTCCACTAGTGGTGGAAAAGGAGAGCTGGTGCATGCAGAAATCACATGGTGAACAAGGAGAGGTGCCATGCTCTTTTTAACAACCAGCTCTCAGGAGAATAGTGAGAACTCACCCTGCCCTCTGGAGGTCATTAATCTATTTATAAAGGATCTGCCCTCATAACCCGGACACCTCCCACTAGGCCCTACCACCAACACTGGATAGCAAATTTCAACATGAGATTTAGAGGGCTCAAACAAACCAAACCCTAGCATTCTTTTATTTGCATACGTTCTTGTAGAAATTTTGTACGTAACATGTAAATTTTCTTTTCATATACTTTGCCATTTTCCACTAGGATTTCCACCTTTTTATTGTTATTTTAGTTATCTATGTGTTCTAGGTATTAGTCCTCTGTTGGCATTAGAAACTTTACTTACAGACTACTGACATTCTAATCTTTGTAATAACATTGCCCAGATATAATCAAAATCAACTTTTCTTTCTTATGGATTTTACATTTGAATTATTATTTACTAAATTTTTCCCCATCTTAAAGTCACAAAGATATTATCCTACATTTTTCTTTAATTAACTGTACAGTTTTAAGTTTTACATTTAGATCTTTAATTCATCTAGAATCCACTTTTATAGTGTGGTGTTATGATAAGATCAATCTTTCTTACTCCATTTAATGAGCCTGTTTTTCTATTAGCATCTACTACAAAATCCTTCCTCTCACTGTTGACTTATGGTGCCACCTTCCTATTATATAAATTTCCAATCAATATGAATTCATCGTTGAGCTCTCTATTCAGTTTCAGTGACTTATTTGGCTGTCTTTGCACCAATATCACACTGTTTTTATTGTGTACCATGGCTGCTTTGTAGTATGTCTTAATATCTTTGAGGGAAAGTTACCCTAATTACTCTTCTTTTTTCAAAACTGGCTTACTATGAAAAAACTCTAGAGATCTGCTGTACAACATTGTGCTTAGGTTAGCAACATTATACTGGACACTTACAATTTTGATAAGAAGGTAGATCTCTTGTTCACCACAATAGAAAAAAAGATTGGTTTACTATTTTTTGACTTTCATTATTCTGTAAAATTTTATAATAAATGCCATCAAGATCATCAAAAAAGTCCAACTGGAATTTTTATTGGGGTTAAATTAAAGATTATGGAGGAATAACCCTTATTGCAAAGTCAACTTATCCAAGAGCATGAAATGTCTATTTATTCAGATTATCTACTATGCCCTTTATTTATATTTTAAACTTTTTTTCACAGAGAGCATGTATATTCTTGGATAAATTAATTCCTAGATTAAATCTGTCTTGGAGGACTTCCCATACATGGGCTGACATAGAAATGACATCAGTGTAACAGCCTCTAGTTTGTGTGGATTTTTTTTCCAGCACATTAATATCATGTGCTACCCAGCAACAGCCGCTGTATGTGAAAAAGCTAGCCCAGCTGCCCTTTGACCCCTCCAGTCAAGACCACTTACTGTCTTGGTTGTCCTCCATCTGCTTCAAGTACCTGTTGTGTAGCAGCCAGCACCTTCTTGGCACTTGGTGGGTAACCTATGCCCTCAAATTCTGAAGTCCCTGTTTCTTCCCAGCTAGTTGATGTTCACCTTCCCATAGTAGCTCAATCTGTACATGTTCTCAGGGAACACCCCCAGGGAAGTAGATTTCAACTTAGTCAAAGAAGGACTTTCTGACCCAGCTATCTTGGGAGGGAGCAGCTCCCAAGTAGTTGTGACCTCACCCCAGGGAAGAGGACATTCACTCAGCCTGTTCAGAGAGAAGCAACACCTGAAGTGGCCCAGAAACTGACATGGTGATCTCTGCAGTCACTTCCAACTCAGACATTTGGTAAATAATCAGGCTCCAGGTGTCTCTTTTCATCTCCAAGCCTCACATGCAAAGATGCACTCTTCTTCTATGTGCCTCAGTTTCTTCTAATCAGGAGGCTCCAGTTTGATATTCAGTCCCCACCCACCACACTCAACCACACTCAGATACCTGTATGACATAGGTGCAATCCCAGCAGCCTAAATCTCCAATTCTGAACACATAGAGCTCTCATCTGCTGGGCAATGGCGAGTGACAGGGGAGAAGGGAAGGACCTGGCACCTTGTGACACATCTCTGGTCACAGTGAGCATCAGCATCATGAAGGCTCCAAGGTCCAGCTAGTGCTGAGGGAGCCACACATCTTGGCAGAGGGGCACGCCCACACACATTGAGAATCATATTTATTACTCTAGATCCCTAAAATGAGCTAGGCAGTTTTTATTATCTTCCATTTTTTGGCATATCTGAGTTAGAAATGAACTGTTCCTTGAATGTTTGTTAGAACGTACCCGTAGAACAATCTGATGCTGGGGTTCCAAGGAGGGGAACCCCACGGGGGTTCAATTTGTTTAAATAAATTGAAATACCATTTTAATGTATTACTATTTATGGTTCTATTAGTTCTCTATGTTTGTTCTAGAAAATCAGTCATGTGTAATTGTGAAATGTTTAGAACTAGTCTCATAGACCATAAAACTCACTATTTTCAACTGTGCAATTCAGTGGGTTTTAGTATATTCGTAAGACTGTGTAACTATTACCACTGTCTAATTCCAGAATATTTTCATCATCCCAAAAAGGGATCCTATATGCATTGGTCATCAATTCCCATTCCCTTCTTTCCACCAGCCCCTGGCTACCACTAATCTACTTTCTGGCCCTATGGATTTTCCTCTTCTGGATAGTTCACATAAATTGAGTCATACAATAAGTGGCCTTTTATATCTGGCTTCTTTCACTTACATAATGCTTTCAAGGTTTGTCCATATTGTAGCCTATTTCAGTGCTTCTTCCTTTTTATGGTAGGAAACATTTCATTGCATGGATATACCATATTTTGTTTACGTATTTATTGTCAATGGACATTTGGGTTGTTCCCCCTTTGTGGCTATTATGAATAGTATTCTATGATCATGCATGTTTAAGATTTTACGTGGACATATGTTCTTAATTCTCTTAAATATATACCTAGGAGTCAAATGGTTGAATCATATGGTAAATCTATATTTTTTAACTATCAATCTTTTCCACAGTGGCTGCATCATTTTACATTTCCACCAGTAAAATGAATAAGGGTTCCAATTTTTCCAGATTCTAGTGGATATGAAGTGGCATCTCATTATGGCTTTGATCTGCATTTCTCTAATAACTAAAGATGTTGAGCAGCTTTGCACATGCTTATTGGCATTTGTATATCTTCTCTGGAGAAATGTCTATTCCAACTTGTGTCCGTTTGTGTTTTTATTGTTGAGTTATAAGAGTTATTTATGTATTCTGAACACCAGACTTCTATCAAATATGGGATTTGCAAATATTTTCTCCCATTTTCTCGGTTTTTTTACTTTCTTAATAGTTTCTTTTGAAGCAAATTTTTTTTAAAAAATTATGAAGTCCAATTTATCTATTTTTTATTTTGCTGCCTGTGCTTTAGGTATCATATTTAAGAAACCATTGCCTAATCCTAGGTTATATTGATTTGTGCCTATGTTTTCTTTTTCTTTTTTTTTTTTTTTGAGACAAAATCTGGAGTGCAGTGCCGGGATCTTGGCTCACTGCAACCTCCGCCTCCCAGGTTCAAGCGATTCTCCTGCCTCAGCCTCCCAAGTAGCTGGGACTACAGGTGCCCACCACCACGCCCAGCTAATTTTTTGTATTTTTAGTAGAGGCTGGGTTTCACCATGTTAACCAGGATGGTCTCAATCTCCTGACCTTGTGATCTGCCTGCCTCGGCCTCCCAAAGTGCTGTGATTACAGGTGTGAGCCACCGCGCACAGTGCCTATGTTTTCTTTTAAGTGATTTATAGTTTCAGCTCTTACATTTAGGTCTTTAATCCATCTTGTTTTTAATTTTTGTGTATGGCGTGAAGTAGGGGTCCTACTTCATTCTTTCACACATGAGTAAACAGTTGTCCCAGCATCACCTGTGAAAGAGACTATTATTTCCCCATTGATTGTACTTAGTACCCTTGCCAAAAATCAACTGGTTTCACAAAAACTAAAAATAAAAACTGTTTATGAAAAATCAGTTACAGATGTATGGGTTTATTTCTGGACTCTCAATTCTATTCCATTGATCTATATGTATATCCTTATGCTAGTGCCACACAGTTTTGAATTCGGTAGTTTTGTAGTAAATTGTGAAATCAAGAAGTGTGAGTCCTACAACTTTATTCTTTTTTTTGTTTTGGTTATTCTGGCTGTCTTGCATTTCCATATGAATTTAAGGATCACTTCTCCATTTCTGCAAAAACAGTAGCTGAGATTTTGATAGGAGTTGCTTTGAATCTGTAGACCAGTTTGAGAAATACTGCCATCTTAATAATATTATCTTTCAGTCTATGAACATAGGATGTCTTTTCATTTACTTAGGTCCACTTTAATTTATTTGAATGATGTTCACTAGTTTGCACTGTACAAGGCTAGAAATTGTTTGGTTAAGTTTACTCCAAAGTATTTTATTCTTTTGTCGGCAGATTTTAAATGAATTTTTATTGATTTTTTAATTGATATATAATAGTTGGACATATTTTGAGGACACATATATTTTGATACCTGTACATAATATGAAATGGTCAATGAAATTGTTTTCTTAATTTCATTTTTGGTTTGCTCATTCCTACTGTATAGATACAATTAACTTCTGTATACTGATCTTCTATCCTGTAACCCTGCTAAACTCATTTATTAGCACAAATAGTTGAAATGAAATGAAAGAACCAGTTGCAGAGAGGTGTGTTAAAATCTACAGCTACAAGTCCTGATTCATTATTTCTGCCTGAAATTGTGTCAATTTTTGCTTTTATAGCTATGTTATTGAGAGTATATATTTGTGGTCATTACAGCTTCTTTTCTCATCATTGGTTTACCAGAATATAACAACCCCCTCTGCCTTTAGTTTTTGTTTTGTCAAATATGAACATTGTGACTCTCTTTCATTGTACATCTTTTTCCATTCTTTTATTTTCAAACTTTGTATTTTTTAAGTGACAGGGTTTTGGTTTTTTTTAAATCAAATTGAGTCTATTGTCTTGTAGATGGTTAACTTCAACCATTTACATTTACTCTAATTACTTATACATTATGATGTTTCTTTCATCTAATCTAATAGTTATTCTTTATCATACCTTCCTTTATTTCTCTTTTCCAGCTGTCTTTTAAGCGTTAAGTTTTTTCTGCTGATAAAAAATTAAATATCTACCTTTGGTTTTCTGTTTTTGTTTGAGCTGGAGTCTCACTCTGTTGCCCAGGCTGGGGTGCAGTGGTGCGATCTCAGCTCACTGCAACCTCCGCCTCCCGGGTTCAAGCAATTCTCCTGGCCTCAGCCTCCCGAATAGCTGGGATTACAGGTGTCCACCATCATGCCTGGCTAATTTTTGTACTTTTAGTAGAGACGGGGTTTTGCCATGTTGGCCACACTGGTCTCAAACTCTTGACCTCAGGCAATCCACCCACCCTGGCCTCCCAAAGTGCTGGGATCACAGGCGTGAGCCACCACCCCCAGCCCTACCGGTGTTCTTATAGTGAATGCACTTAACCTAAGATTAATCATTCACAAATTATTTAAACCTACCAATTTATTAAAGTTATCAAAAGCTACACCATCCCCTTCACAAGTACTTGTCTCCTTTTGTTTTCCAATGCCCACCATTTATTATGTTGTTATTGCCTAGAATTTTAATCTGGATTGTTACAAATATGCTTTTTCTCTTTCTCCCATATCTTTTGTAAGACATATACATTTTACCAAACATTTTATTACTTTCTCCTTGATCTCTTGCACCATATTCTGAATGTGTTTTTCTTCTCGCTTGAATATTTCCTCCCCAAATGTTTTCAATATACATGTTCACAATGGCAAACCATCTGAGGACTTGTATGCCTGAAAATATCTTTATCCCACTTTTGCATTTGGATAACAATGAATTTAAAGAAAGGGAATTTGATGAGGTCCAGAGAAGAATCCCAGGCCTCATAGAAACACAGCTGAGCAACTCCTCCAGAAAAGACTGTAATGTGAAAACTCTTAGGGAAGCACAGCACCTCAGGAGGAGGCAGTCTCCTGAGATCATATTCATCAGCCCTGCGAGTCTGGAGGGTCAAAAATCTGAGCAATACATGAACAAAGGCACAGGTCAACACTGAAATATTTTTATCAACTATTCACCCCATTAGTGCTCTGGCATTCCCTGGATTTTGCTGTCCCGATGCTGCCAAAGACGTGCCTTTGCTACAGATTTCTTCAATAAATCCCTATTTTTAGTCCATGATCTTGAGGATATTCTTGATCCCTCTATACTTCATCTATAAAAGGGAGATATTATCCCTAAAGCGTTGCCTTGAAGATCGTATAATATATAGAAACACTTGGCTTATTGTTGAAATATTAGACCCTCTTCCCTTCAATTTTTATCCCACTTCCTGCCTTCCAATGTCTACATCTTTTATATTCTCATTGCTTAAATATAATGAAGGTTTTGATCCCATACTGTAAAGCACAAATATTTTGGCCTGCTATGGGAAAAGGTAAAGGAACCTTTACCTAGTTGGATAACTATATATGTATGTGTGCGTGTGTGTGTGTGTGTGTATAACTATATATGTATGTGTGCATATATATATAACTATATATGTATGTGTGTGTGTATATATATATACAGAGAGAGAGGGATGTGGATATGGATAGATAGATATAGATATAACTATACATGGTAAATATATATGTGTGTGTTTATGGTCTACAAGGTTAAAAACCAGCTCTCAATTAAGAGCTAGCCTTGTTTTTTGACTACATTTCTAATTATGGTTTGTTGCTCGTCATTTATTTCCTATTGGTGTTGCTGAATGGACTTTTACCCTGAAGCCTCATTTGTTAAAAAGTACATTAACATAAAAGAATCTTTACTAGAGCTCCAAGGAAGAAACATTACTCCATTTTTTCCTAAACATCTAGTAGCAGAAAGCATGTATTTTATTTAAAAAGATTCAAAAGACTATTGTTTATAAAAATGACATGAAAATCTGATTTATGTTCCATTTCTAAAGCACATGATGAGAAGAATAAGTCACAAAGTGGACATATGAAGAATTGAGGAATCCTTTCTTAGTCCGTGTCTGATATTATATCCAGCCTTCTAAAAAACAATTTATGTGTTCACTATTTCAGAGCAGTCATGATAGGGAATCAATTCAGCCTAAAAGGATGCTCCAGAAGGAATAATTAGTTCAGCATTTAATATATATAGAATGAAAAAAGTCATTTTAGAAAATTAAGTGCCCCATATCCCAAAGGCAAAGCATCTACAAAGTGATATTTTTAGTTTCAGATATGGTTTCTCCTTTATACAAAAAGGCTCTCATTTTCAAAAGCTTAGAGTTTGGCTTGAAGTCAGGTTTTCTTGTTTATTTGCCTTTATTTGTTTATTTGTATCCTTTTTATTCTGATGTTAACCTGGAGTCAAATAGCTTACTATTGTTCACATGAATTTTTCCTTGGAGAAAGGGAGAGAACATTCTTACCCATTACCCACATCACAGCCACTTAATAAATGCTGGTTTCACTGATGAAGAAAAACATTCATAAAAGTCCATATTCCAGTTGGAATTCCTTACATTACCAAATGAATCAACCTGAATGTGAAGAACAACATTACGTGTATAATGATATGCAAGACAGGTTTCATATTTAATCCTTATGCCATCAGATTCCCAACCATGGACCTGTAATATAACTGATTCAAGGGTAAATGACTAAAAATCCCATTACTCTTTTCTACCATTAATGTTGTCTGTGAGCTGGTACGGAGATAAAAATGTGATTTCTACTAATGGAAACTGCCTCTACTGAAATTCAACAATTTGATGGTAATCATCCATCTGTATTTAATTTTATATGCTTCGTTTTGATACAAAATTTTATTTACTCTCATCGAATAAATTCCCTTTTCATATTATCAGCTTGATTACCATTAGTCAGGTCTGTGTCTTGGTGTTTCCCAGAATTACTCTTTTCCCCTTTCTTTCTTAAGCCAGTACTTTCTTTCTTAGGTTCAGAAGTATATTATTATTATTATTATTATTATTATTATTATTGTAAAACTTCTGACTCAGATGAAAGCCTAATGAGGAAAAATAAAATCGTGCTTTCTAAAGGCAGATGAAACTGCTCACCAGGTCATGATTCCTCTGTAGCACAAGCCTTTTAAGAGTTCAACACTAATTAGCAAGTCAGTAAGTCCCTGCACATCTTACAACATCTCCAAAATCATAGGGAGGTGAAGTGTCTGATATTAGCTTTCACCACTGCAAATACTTTAATAGCTTGTGAACAATTCAGAGAGGCTACAACGTGTCCTCAATGAGCTCATGCCTGAAATGGGGACTGCAGAAGGACAGGAGTAAGGATAAGGCTAAGACTGAGAGAAGATAAGGCTGAGACTCATGTCCCCTTTATAGCCAACTTAATTTATCCCTTCTCATTTCAAGCCACTTACAAGTACACTTAAAATATAACTTAGGCTCTGTTACAGTCCTTGGCACAAAGGACATTTTGTACGAGGCACTGTTACTTTGGTCATGAAGCAAAATTATGTATTGATTACCTTGTGTCTAATCCTGTATGTAAGATACCTCAGGTAGTAGTCATGGGTAATCTTTATTTTAAAAAAAAATCCTTTCTGGAACTAAAAGTAGATCTGCCATTCAACCCAGCAATCCCACTACTGGGGGTATCTACCCAAAGGAAAAGAAGTCATTATATAAAAAAGACACATGTACACTCATGTTTATAGCAGCACAATTTGAAATGGCAAAGATATGAAAACAACTTAAGTGCCCAGCAGCCAACGTATGGATAAAGAAAATGTGGTATATAACACCATAGAATACTATTCAGCCATGAAAAGGAATGAATTACTGTCTTTTGCAGCAACTTGGATGGAGTTGGAGGCCATTATTCTAAGTGCAGTAACTCAGGAATGGAAAACCAAGTACCTTATGTTCTCACTTCTAAGTGGGAGCTAAGCTATGAGGAAGCAAAGACATATAGAGTAATATAATGGACTTTGGGGACTCAGCATGGGGATGTTGGGAGGGTGCTGAGGGATAAAAGACTACATATTGGGTAAAGCATACCTTGCTTGGGTGCTGGATGCACTAAAATCTCAGAATTCACCACTATAGAATTCATCCATGTAACCAAAAACCACTTGTATCCCCAAAGATATAGAAATTTTAAAAATTCTTTCTGAATTATCTTCTCACAACAAACACAGCTTGTTAAGACAGTATCAAAGCACATTAACAATTAGAGTTAATTTATAGCAAAGAGCAAGGATTTAAAAACACAAGCACCCATATTAGGAATCATAGCTCAGCTGTTTTATGTATGTAACCCCAGTCTCTATATAACACAACCAGAGAAAAAAACTCAATTGTTACAATATCCAAATGAGGTGACCATCCTAGCACCTAAGTACAAAGAGAACATGTGCTGGCCTTCCTAATTTACACTTGCCTTCTCCGAAGCTCTGAGATCCCCTCCCCAGTCGCATTTGTAGAAAGGAAAACTTCATACTCCAAAGGAATAACATTTATTTCCATAGGCCAAATACAGCAAGGATCCTCTGTGCTTCAAAAGCACACCTCGGGCTTCCCCTCAGGTCTTCGTTGCCTTAGGCAAAAAGGGCCAGAGAAGTGAGAACCGTCTTTGTGAGTCCACAGAGGAGAGTCAGAGAAGCCTCTTCTGCTTTCTAGAAGAAAATCCATGCACCATCCCCACCACCTTCTTTCCCTATCATTAGGAGAAGCTCTGATATCGCCACTAAGCACTTGAGGACTGATTAGCCTTCCGGACAAAGGAATTCCAGTGCTTCGTTTCAACCAGTGTTTGCTTTTATATATTTCATCAATGATTGCTGATTAAAATGTATTCTCTCCTTACAGGCATTTTGCCCATCAGCAAGTAGGTGAAGGGAAAATGTGTAGGGAGCACTTAATGATTTTCTGGAGATGGAGGGGGAAATGGTGGGTGGAAGGCATGAGCCAGGGGAAAGTGGCATGCCATAAACACAGCTTGAGGGACTGGAACCCTTCCTTCCCCAGCATGAGGAGCCCAGCTTTCACGCAGGCTCAGCCTGAGTGCAGAGACTGCTCTTTCTTTCCCATCCTCTCAGCCCTACCCACCCTAGAACTAGCTACCCACATGCCAGGGGCCTGGGCCAATTTGGACATCTGGGGGTCATTCTGGTTGTCACAAAAACTGGGAAGTAGCGCTGGCATTTCTCAGGCTTCCCTAGGTCACTCTGTCAATGGCCTTTGCTAGGTGACACAAATGCCAAGTGATTTCCCTAAATGAGGGGCTCTGGTAAACAGAATTGGAAAACATAGCTTAGGTCTAAGGCCACAGTAGGGCCTTTTACCTAAATCTGCTATGTCCTGGAAGTCAGGGTGTTATGGAAGAGAATTTAGTGTTAAATTGTAGATATCAAGAGCCTGGGTGATGGGAACCTAAGAATTATGCTGGGTAAAAGAAAAAAACAGAAAAAGAGCCTGAGCAGAACGGCCCTAAGAAGGTGCTATGGGAGAACCAGCAATGACTGCCATCTTGAATACAGGGCCCATGACTGCAACCTCATATATGCATGGATTAGATCCATGCTTTGCATTATAGCATGCACATATATGAGGGGGCTAACTTTTTATTATGAAAATGTTCAAATATGCACAAAAGTAGAGAGAGTAGTATAAACAACTATCATATCACTTCAATGCTATAAAATTCAGTGTGCATTTATATAACATGAGGATTTGTTTACATAATTAGAACACCAAAATAAAATAGAATTTTTATTACTATACTTAATAAAATTCCTTGATACCATCTAATACCTAGTCCATATTCAATCCTGAATTGGAGAGAAATGTTTTTATTTTGTATGAATAATAGAAAAATTGATAATATTGAAAAGCCGATCATAGTAATGCTGATTATAGATAATGAACAACTATCAAAAAGAAATAAAACTTAAACATTTGATTTGCTTAGTTGTGCAGAAATACCACCAATTAAAACAGTTTATTCAACTCCTTGCCATTTTTCCCCAGTGACCACAATTCACAATAACAACTATGCATGTCATTAAATGTGTGCCACATTATAGTTGGAATTAAATAAAGTGTACAAAAGTAGTACAGAAATCTGCTTGCAACTTTAAAAGAAAATTGTTTACCTGCAAATAAATTGCATTGACCTAGATAATCTACATTCAGATGCAGGGAAATGTAGTTGATATCAAGAATACAAAAATATTTGAACTTCATCAAACTCATGACAACCTTCTCTCATTACCTTTACAATGATATATTATGCTCTTAGGTAGGTGACAGAAACGCTGAGATGAAACTTCAGCACAATTACAGAAAATACAGTTGTTCTGGGATCTCTGAGGAGGAACTGTTTTCATATGAAAATGTTGGATCCTGAAAAAAGTTTCGCACCCTCTAGCTTGTTAATAACTCCTCATCCTCCTTCTCCTACTCCCTGAGCCCACCTCAATTTGCAGGACTGCACATAGATGGGGGTTCAGAAAACTGAGATTGCATTCTGTGTGACCTTGAGCAAGTTACTTTTTGTGACTCAATTTGTCATTGGCAAACACTGATCAGAGGCTTTCTGCAATGTTATTGCACTAACTTCACAAGAAATTAGCACTAACTCCTTTCTAAATCTAAAAATAAAAAGGATGTACTTGGATCAAAGGAAAAAGGATTAAACAGAAGGTGAGGGGGAGCTCCATGCATGTAAGTCCCCATCCACTCTGGCAGTGGTGGTTGCTGTTAAGGTAGCGCCAGACATTTGTTCTTATCCCTGCCAGACTTGTGGCCCCTTGGTTCTTTGGACAGATAATCTACTGAACTCAAGGACCCCTGCCTGCCTCATACACCTGCCCTGCTGGTCAACCAGACTGGCTTAGAATACCTCTGGGAAAACTAACCTCTGAAGTGTTGACCTCAGTTCATTAGTGAGGTTGTAAGCTTTTGCTAGATTCATATTAGCCTCAGCCTTCTGCAAAAGGGAAAGGAAGAAAGGCGGGAGAAAAGAAGGAAGGGAGGGAGGAAAGGAGGAAGAAAGAAGGGAAGGAGGAGGAAGGGAGGGGAAGACAAAGGGAAGGAGAGAGGGAGGGAAATCAGAGCTTTGCTTGGAAATGGATTCTGAAACCAAAGCACTGGTGAACTCATTAAAGATTTGAAGTCTGGCAGCTCAGCTTTCCCAAACCATGGCAGCTATAAAGGGAATATAATTACATTTAACAGAAGCCACCTGCATTTTGAAGTTGCCTAAATTTAAAGCTTCTGGGAGACTTAATTAAATTTAATGAAAACCATAGCAGCTAAACAAAGATGTATTGTAGCTCCCACTTTGTTATTCCTGAGGAAATTAAGTAGAACACATGAAGCCCCACCTTAGCTTTCACATTTAAACCTCTGGATATTAATGCCCAAAGTCTATAAATGAGGTAATGTTCTCTTTTTTTCATTGGCTAATAACATTGTCAGACTACTCATCTGTTCCTGTGAGAAGAAAGAAAAACACAACTAGAAGGAAAACGAAGAGGAGAAAAGAAGAAAGTACAGGAAAATTATCTTACGTGTGAAATAGGCTATTACCCTAACTGACTTCCCGCCCTTTGTGCCCCCTCACCCCAAGTCCAACATCTTCAGTGGCATTTCTTTCATTTTTGAAGGAACTGTATGTTATTTGTCATTGCAATATAAGTGCCCAGTTAATTCAGATCAGGATGGACATCTGTAAATTACAGCATCAAAATATGTGGGTCAACATGCCCCTGTGGGTTAACCTAGACTATTTACTTTTCTTTTTATGATTCTTTTTTGTTGTTGTTAACCTAGACTACTTATATATAGATACAGTGGTGATCCTTTTGAGGGATTTTAACAACAGGCTGGTAGAAATGCAGTGCACGCTGACATCAAGCAGAAACCCTTCTCTGTGACTAGGACAGGGAGAAGGAGGAGGTGATGTGGCCTAAATTGCCTGCACAGAGGGCAACCAGACAGTCCAAGACAGTGCTCTCAAACCTTAATCAGCATTGGAATCCCCTGAAGGGCTTGTTAAAATACAGACTTTTGGACTCTATCCCCAGAGTTTCTGATTCAGTAGATCTGGACTGGGACCCCAAAACTTGCCTTTCTAACAAGTTCCCAGGGTTGTTGATACTACTGATTCAGGGACTATATATTTTGCTGACCAGTGGTCAAAGACATAGAATCTCAGAAGTTTAAAAACCTGAAGCATTGTTTAGAAAATGGTTAGCTATTAGGTGAATCCCATCCAAAAGCAGAACATAGTGTTAAGAAAACTAAGCCATCAATGACAGGAGGTAGGCAGATAATGGTTGAGTCTCCGAAATCTGCTCCATAGGTCAGGCCCTTCACCCTAACATGGGGATAAAAGTCTCCCTGTGGAAAAGGTGGACAAAACTAGGCAGGGTCCTATAGTCACAATCCACCTGCTGGAATCAATCAGGACCACAACCCTCAAGGGAATCAGGCTAAGGAACAGAGAGCCTCGCCTGGGAGCATCACCCACGAGAAGGATCTGACCCATCTGCAGGTAGATTGGAACATGTGTTCCCTCTTCTGGTGTCAGACCTTTGACAACCAGAACCCACCCCCATCCCCACACAGACAAACTTATGCTCACAGTGTCCGTGTCTTGACAATTCTTGTGTAATTAAAGTTTCTGAATTACTGAACTCTAGACTTACCTGCTTACATTTAGAGCATTGTCTGCACCAATTTTATAAACCATAAAGGACCGCTATCAGCTGCTGTTATTAAGACACTTTCATATTTATTCTCATTTGACTCTTAAAGCAACTCCATGAGATGGGCAAAGAGAACAGCCAAGAGAACAGATCCTCAGGTATCGTACAACTGGCCCTGAGACCCAAGTCTAACATCATTTCTATTGGACCACTTTCCCTCCCTTTTAAAAAGGATTTAGGAACCAGGTACGGTGTCAGCCTGTAATCCCAGCAACTCAGGAGGCTGAGGCAGAAGGATCACTTGGGACCAGGAGTTCAAGACTGCAGTGAGCTATGATTGTGTCACTGCACTCCAGCCTGGACAACAGAGCAAGACCACATTTTAAAAAAAGAAGGATTTAAACCAACACTACAGAGCAGGATAAATTTATTCTCCCATTTCATTAAGCAAAATCCAAAATCCACAGAATATATCAGGAAACACATTTTATCACTGCACTGAATTTTCTAATACTCACGACAGCCTACTTTCCTAAGACAAAACAGAGTTCTCCATCCACAGAGGGGACCAAGCAGAGGCTGCACCAACACATGTCAGGTACTTCAAAAAAAGGGACTCAAGCATTCATTGGGATGGCCCCGATGCATTAGAGTCAATTGGTTCTAAATTCTTTTCATTTCTCTGGTGGGCTACTCATTAAGAACAGACTCAAATTGCCTGTCAGCCTTTTCTGTAATTTTTACGGGTAAAATGTTTCTGTGGGCATTCTAATTTCAAAAGACAGCAAAAACTCCGTATTTTAGTTGCAACATTTAAAATAACAACAGCGTATGTTTTCATACTTGCCAGTTAATTTTCATCAAGTTAAAGCACACAGTAAGATGTTTCCTACTAGAATCCATGGGTTTAAAATCCTGAAATTAGCATACTAGTACCTCACAATCCCAACTGTGTGTATTTCTTGCCCAATGGTATCTTTACTATCTAAAGGTGTTTACTTTCATCTTCTTTGAAGCATTCCTTCTCCTTTCTTGTTTACACTGTAAACGTAATGTTCTTTTTTTTTATTATTTTTTTTTTAGACGGAGTCTTGCTCCGTCGCCCAGGCTGCAGTGCAGTGACGCGATCTCGGCTCACTGCAAGCTCCACTTCCCGGGTTCACACCATTCTCCTGCCTCAGCCTCCCGAGTAGCTGGGACCACAGGCGCCCGCCACCACGCCCGGCTAATTTTTTTTTGTATTTTTAGTAGAGAAGGGGTTTCACCGTGTTAGCCAGGATAGCCTCGATTTCCTGACCTCGTGATCCGCCCGCCTTGGCCTCCAAAGTCCTTGGATTACAGGCGTGAGCCACCACGCCCAGCAACTTAATGTTCTTAAGCATCAAATCTGTGATGTTTATTACAAAACCTTGCAAAATTTTTAATAAAATTATTATAAATTCTGCTCGTTAAACTCAAGTAAAAGTATAGGTACATTAATATTTTCAGTGGAAAATCATGCCACATAGACTTTGGAGTTGAGTGAGCTGGGTTTGATTCCTGGTGCCATTACATCCTAACTTTGTGACTTCGGAAAAGTTCACTTTTCAGAAAATAATGATGAAAATTGCACATAGCTCATGGGAATAAAATGCAATAATGTATGTGCCACACCAGCATAATAGACAAAGCAGCACTTTACAGTGATTAAGCAAAAAGATTGACTATATTCAGATCTCAGGTCTGCCACTTAATAGCAATATGATCTTGAGCAACTTAACCTCCCCAAACATGTGTACTTATCTTTATAATGGGGGGCAATTACATAATCTACCTCATAGGTAGATTATATTGTTGAGATGATTGACTGGGATAATATTTGTAAGAACCTCGACACAGGATGCTGCCAATGGTGGGCAACTCAGGGATAGTATTTCCCTTTCTTGGCCTCCTTCTTTCCAAGCCACCTCCATGTTTCCTGCTCACTCTTTCCTACCTTGCCATCCCACTTTGCCTAGAAGGAAAAAAAACATGTAACCTAGAGGCAGAATTCCTCATATGGAGAGAAATGTCTTTGTTCAGTTATCTACATGTTAACACCATCATCAGCTGTGAAAAGAAACACTCTGATGGCCTGGTTGAGAAACAGAGCTAAACACTTATGCATAATAAAGTGGGAGAAGTTGGGAGCTTCTGGAAGTATGGGACATGAGGAGGGCAGATGTGAGAGGGGTCTCTGGTTTGTGACTTTTCAGCAGTGGGATTGGCCAAGCACTTCAAAGAATTAGAGTGCAAACAGCCTGCTAAGCTTAGCTGTATGTTAAGCCTAACACTTCAGTAATAGTCTAGTACATATGGTGTGGTTTGGTGGAAAATATTGATGAAAAAGAATGCTATTCCACATTTGGATTCAATGCAATGATGAAAGAAGGGAATAGCTGAATGAGGTGAGATGAGAGACTAATAACTTCATGAAATCAGAAGTCGGGGCTTTAATTTCTCATGTAAGCAGAATAAGGACTCAAGCAAGCTCTTTTGATTTAAATATTAAATGAGAGGTGACCAGAAGAGCTAAAAGACTTGGGTTTCCACCACCTTCGCCCCACCAATACTGTTAACATGTTAATCATACCATTTTCTCCTTTTAATCACTTGCTTTTCATTATGTATACGTATACAGTGTAACTCTTACTTGATAAAGTAAAATACTTGATTTCAAAGCAAGGCTGAAACTCTAATGCTTATGGACTCCTAAAATCTTGAAATCAGAAGACGTTCTAGCCATGGCTTAGTGCAAGCTCTTAAATTAACAGCTAGGAAGCAAGCCTGGAGAGTGACTTTCCCAGTTCTCACGGCAAGTTGCCAGCAGCAAATGGACTTGAGCTTTCAGCCAAGGAAGACCATTCTCTTCTTTAAGTGAGAAAGGGAATATATATAAGCCTGAGCAGGTAAGGTAGCTCACAAAACTAGGGAGCTATTCCTAGCTGTCTGCATATTTTCTTGAGTTGAGACATTCATTAATCCATTTTAACAATGGACAATCTCTTTATATTAACTCTACCAATTAATTATCTCAATACATTATTATATCAGATGCCTTTATAATGATAAATTAATGCTCTCCTTGGAGTTAAATATCATGATGAAATCCATTCTTTGACATATAAAAGTGAAATTAAGCATGAAAACAGGTCCCATTGATCATCAAAACTTCTAATATCTTCATTTTCTTTCCTGTGTTTTGAGCTGATTTTCAGTTGAGTTGAGTTGAAGTGAACTTAGAAAATTCAATGTCTTTACAAAGAATATGAAGCTCTGAATAATTCATTTCTGTTGTAGTTTAATTGTTGAATAAATGATTAGACTAATTATCATTGAATTTATAAAATAAAAAGCAACTAAATATTTTAATTAATTTAATTTGGAGATTTGAAAACTGATTTTTTTAAATGGCTGAATGATAAAATCATAATTCTACAGCAATTCAGTGTGTTTATAATGGTAATTATTTTACTTTTAAGATCCACAAAGAAAATATAGATAAGCTATTGTATAGAAATCAGAGTAAATAGCCCATGTCTCAGACTTCTAGCTATTATTCTTTAAAATAGTTATAAACTGAATTTAACTCAAGAGACAATTTATCTTTGCCAGCTGTGATGGTTAATATTGAATGTCAACTTGATTGGATTGAAGGATGCAAAGTATTGTTGCTGGGTGTGTCTGTGATGGTGTTGCCAAAGGAGATTAACATTCAAGTCAGTGGACTGGGAGAGGCAGACCCACCTTCAGTCTGGGTGGGCACCATCTAATCAGCTGCCAGCTCTGCTAGGATAAAAGCAGGCAGAAGAATGTGGAAGGACTTGACTTCCTGAATCTTCCGGACTTCATCTTTCTGCCATGCTGGATGCTTCCTGCCCTTGAACATCAAAGTCCAAGTTCTTCAACTTTTGGACTCTTGGACATACACCAAAGATTTGCCAGGGGTTCTCAGGCCTTTGGCCACAGACTGAAGGCTGCACTGTGGGCTTCCCTACTTAAGAGGTTTCAGGACTCAGACTGGCTTCCTTGCTCCTCAGCTTGGAGACAGCCTATTGTGGGACTTTACCTTGTGATCGTGTGAGTCAACTCTCCTTAAGAAACTCTTCTTTATATATACATCTCTCCTGTTAGTTCGGTCCCTCTAGAGAACCCTGACAAATACCAACTACAAGATTTTATCAGTAAAAATACAAAATATATTGGTTTGCATATGGAGTGTAAAAGAGAGGGGTGGAGGTCTAGAAGAGATGAGTCCCTGAGGTGTTGTAAAAAGACACTTGAGGAATGAAACCTTAATACATAAAGAAAGGCACTAACAAGGTATAAGCTAGGGGCACATTTTCAACTCTGCAAGGATGTCAAAGATAAAGGGACTTCTTTGGTCCAAGAATACCACAAATACCAAGAAATACAATCCCCAGCCCTCTCCTATTTCACCTTCAGTTAGATAATGTTCTATAATCCAAAATTATGGAGTGAAAGTACAGCTAGCTTTTAGAGACAGCACTGTTCACAGCACATTCACCTTAAGGAGAGATTTTAAGACAAAGCATATTATCCTTTAAAATGAGGCTGAAAAGATATGTTTAGAGGTATCGCTTAGAATGCTTTGTAGAATCAACACAAACTAGGAGGCAGGTGACCTTGCTTCTTGATCTAACTTTGATACCTCTACCTCTCCCACTGTGACCTGGAACAACTCATTTAACTTCTCAGAGTTTCATTGCCATTTGCCAGTTGAGATTTTTTAAAATTATCAACAGTAAGAATAGAAACTGATAATTCACACGTGGAGAAATGCGTATTTCTTAAACAACTGTTGGAAAAGAATTGATTCTCTAAATAATTTAAAAATGCAACTTAAACCTGAGAAACCACCAAATGTCTGCTAAAGAGTAAGAATGTCTTTAAATGATCATAATCTTTAAGATATAACAATAAAGTTGGATTCACTCATTCAATGCAATCAGCTGCTTAAAAGCAGATATTCTCTCTTCCTTATTTATATTTAAATCGCCAGGGCCTGTACACATTAGTTCAGTAAATATTCGTTCAATCAGTACTAGCCATTGGTGGTGTTGAAAACTGCTATTTGAGAATCAGTATAGCCACATGGAGCACATATTTCTGGTATAGACAACTAATTCATGCTTCAAGGTAAAGCATGAGAGAAAATGGTTTGTTTCAGTCTGTCCTGACCTGCCCTCATGTGCCAAACTGTGTATTCTTAACCAGGCATAGGAAAAAGAAGAGAAGACTATTTTATAGTGTGCAGTGGGCCAGAAAGTAGCAGTACCAATCACCTCTAATATGCCAATCTGGGCTCCAAGGTGAAATCCTCTCACTGTTCTGGTGTCCTCCCTTGGGATATGAGGGTGACCTGGGCTGAGGTTTGGTTGTCAGTGAGCCCCAACTTCAATTGATTGTTCAAAAGGGCCAAAGATTCAAGTCATTTTAACACACAGAACTACCCATCTCCTTATAATATATTCTGTGAGCAGGACAGAATATTCTGATAGTGTCCATTCCCAATCAGAAGCAGGAGTCTCCTCCTGGTCCATCATCTGCACACAGGATTAGCGTGCTTACTTCTTGTCTCAGTTACTCCCACAGCCACCTCATTTGAATCAGAGGTCTAAGTCTTACTGCCTTTTCCTACTTGGACACAAAATTTAATAAACCTGGGAAATAAAGAATGCCTAATCAATAGACTTTGACTTGTATAGGGTGTTACTTTTATTTTATGACAGAACTCACCATTCATAAACATAAAAACACGTGGTCTCCAACAATTCCATTCCTAAATGTTTTAATCTAAGAAAACATTTCAGAAGTGAAATGTCTACAGCAGTATTTCCTATAATAGAATGTAGTGGTTCATAAATGCTGATTGGGATGAAAAGGGAAGATCCAAGACATTATCTGAGCAACCAGTTGGAAAACCGAGTGGATGCTGGGACTGGGGCCACTCACTGATCTAGGGAATGCATAAGTGTGGGCAGGTAGGAGCAGGGCCACATCAGGTGCTGTGCCATCTTAACTGCACTACTGTGGGAGTGGGATAACCTTTTCTAATTTTCACAAGGCCCTACTTACCTGCAGTGGGGAGCATGTATTTTTAACACAAAAGAGTGCCCTGTGGCCTACAGGCAGCTCTGGATGAGAGGGAAGAAGTGTGCTTTCAGTTGTGAGTGTGTTCCGTTTTTGAAACCCCTGAGGTATCTAGGGGAATTGCAGGATAGGAAGTAGTGATCAGGACCGAGGTTTAGCTGGAGTTATATAAACGTGGAGCCATCAGTGTGCAGGAGAAGCAGTAACTACCCCATTGTACAGGGCTATATTTTCTATCATGGCTCATTGCACCTAAGAATCATCAGTTGTAAGATACAAACTAATTTCAGAGATGTGAGAATGTGAAAAAATGAGCATCTTAGAATTTATATATATGATTAAGGGACAGAACTGCTATTGTCCCTGGATGCTCTATGTTTTTTTCAAGAGTGTCAAAATTAAAATGAAAACAGAGACAAATCTCTAAATTTAATATTTTATTTGGGAATCGCAGAATTGCAATTCAGGGCATACACAGACCAGGCAGTCTTCGGCATGTCCAAAGAACAAAGAGAAGATTGAGAGTTTTATTAGAAAGATCAATGTTATGTACTGTTTTGAAAGAAATCTCATCAGCACTGGAGAAACTTTTGAAAGCTGGCAAGTTCTGACTGGTAAGTGATGGTGGTAGGTACAACTAGTCTTAGAGTCACGCCCAGTCATTTCAGCAGCCACAAGGTAAAACTGCTCTCTGGGTTACAGCAAGCTGTTTCAGCAGCCAGGGTTGTGGAAAATTCAGTTCTTGGAGCAGGTGCTCTGTGCCTCAAGTGCTTTTCCCGCCTGCCCTCTTGACTCAGATTTAGTTGGCTATGACAAGAATGACACAATTCATATTATCAACTTTCACAAGAGCCAAATAGAAAAGATATGGGAGGACTATTTGGAGGAACAGATGAATAGCTGGAACAGAAAGGAAGAAGAGGCCTTCAACTGTCCTTGGAGTATGTAGTTTCTTCCTAATTCAACTCACCTTTTCTGTGTTCTCCCTGCTGGCCATTTTTTAAATTAATTGTTATTTTATTTCAATAGTTTTTGGAGTATAGGTGGTTTTTTGTTACATGGATAACCAGGTAACCCTGTGGATGAGTCTTGTATCCCTCACCCACCTCCCAATCTTCCCCTCCAAGTCTCCAAAGTCCATTATATTATTCTTAGGCCTTTGCATCCTCATAGTTTAGCTCCCACTTATAAGTGAGAACATATGATATTTGATTTTCCATTCCTGAGTTACTTCACTTGGAATAATGGCCTCCAGCTCCACCCAAGTTGCTGCAAAAGACATTATTTCATTCCTTTTTATGACTGAATAGTATTCAACAGTGTATATATACCATATTTTATTTATCTACTCATTGGTTGATGGGGACTTAGGTTGGTTCCATATGTTTGCAATTATAAATTGTGCTGCTATGAACATGCATGTACATGTCTGTTTTTAATATAATGGCTTATTTTCCTCTGAGTAGATATTCACTAGTGGGATTGCTGGATCAAATGGTATTTCTAGTTTTTATTCTTCAAGGACTCTCCATACTGTTTTCCAAAGTGGTTGTACTAATATACATTCCCCCCAGCAAAGTAAAATTGTTCCCTTTTCACCACATCCACACCAACATCTATTGTTTTTAAACTTTTTAATTACGGCCATTCTTGCAGAAGTAAGGTGGTATCTCACCGTGGTTTTAATGTGCATTTCTCTAATTATTTGTGATGTTGAGCATTTTTTTTCATATGTTTGTTGTCCATTTGTATATCTTCTTTTACTAATTGTCTATTCATGTCTTTAGCCCACTTTTTGATGGGATTGTTTTTTTCTTACTGATTAGTTTGAGTTCCATGTAGATTCTGGATATTAGTCCACTGTCAGATGCATAGTTTGTGAAGATTTTCTCCCACTCTATGGGTTGTCTGTTTACTCTGCTAATTCTTTCTTTTGTTGTGCAGAAGCTTTTTAGTTTAATTATGTCCCATTTATTTATTTTCATTTTTGTTGCATTTGCTTTTGGGGTCTTAGTCATCAATTAATTGCCTAAGCCAATATCTATAAGAGTTTTCCCAATGTTATCTTCTAGAATTTTTATGGTTTCAGGTCTTGGATTTAAGTCTTTGATCCATCCTGAGTCTATTTTTGTATAAGGTGAGAGATGAGGATCCAGTTTCATTCTTCTACATGTGGCTTGCCAGTTTTCCCAGCACCATTTATTGAATAGGGTGTCCTTTCCCTAACTTATATTTTTGTATACTTTGTCAAAGATCAGTTGGCTGTAAGTATTTGGCTTTATTTTTGTGTTCTCTATTCTATTCCATTGGTGTATGTGCCTATTTTTATACCAGTACCTTGCTGTTTTGGTAACTATAGCCTTGTAGTATAATTTTAAGTCAGGTAATGTGATGTCTCCAGATTTGTTCTTTTTGCTTAATATTGCTTTGGCTATGTGGGCTCTTTTTTGGTTCCATATGAATTTTAGGATTGCTTTTTCTAGTTCCGTAAAGAATGGTGATGGTATTTTGATGGGAATTGCATTGAATCTGTAGATTTCTTTGGGCAATATGGTCATTTTCACAGTATTGATTATTCCCATTCATGAGCATAGGGTGTGTTTCCATTTGTTTGTTATCTATAATTTCTTTCAGCAGTGTTTTGTCATTTTCCTTGTAGAGATCCTTCACCTCCTTCATTAAGTATATTCCTAAGTATTTTTTTTTTGTAGCTGTTGTAAAAGAGATTGAGTTCTTGATTTGATTCTCAGCTTTGTCATTGTTGATGTACAGCAGTGCTGCTGATTTGTGTACATTGATTTTGTATCCTGAGACTTTACTGAATTCATTTATCAGATCTAGGAGCTTTTCAGAGGAGTCTTTAAGGGTTTCTAGGTATATGATCATATCATCAGCAAACAGTAACAGTTTGACTTCCTCTTTTCCAATTTGGATGCCCTTTATTTCTTTCTCTTGTCTGATTGCTCAGGCCAGGACTTCCAGTACCATGTTGAATAGAAGTGGTGAGAGTGGGCATCCTTGTTTCGTTCCAGTTGTTAGGGATAATGCTTTCAACTTTTCGCCATTCAGTACAATGTTGGCTATAATTTGAAGTAAGTCCCTTCTATGCCTATTTCTTTGAGAGTTTTTATCATAAAAGGATGCTGGATTTTATCTAATGCTTTTTCCACAACCATTGAGATGATCGTATGTTTTTGTTTTTAGTTCTGTTTATGTGATGTATCACATTTATTGACTTGCATATGTTAAACCACCCCTGCATCCCTGGTATGGAACCCACTTCATCATGATGTATTATATTTTTGATATGCAGTTGAATTTGGTTAGCTAGTATTTTGTTGAGAATTTTTGCATCTATGTTCATTGGGGATATAGGTCTGTAGTTTTCTTTCTTTGTTATGTCTTTTCTTGGTTTTGATATTAGTGAGATATTGGCTTCATAGAATGACTTAGGGAGGATTCTCTAATTCTCATCTTTTGAAATAGTTTCAGTAGGATAGGTACCAATTCTTCTTTAAATGTCTGATAGAATTCAGCTGTTAATCCATCTGGTCCTGGAATTTTTTTTTTGGCAATTTTTTTATTACTCTCTCAATCTCACTACTTGTTATTGGTCTGTTTAGAGTTTCTATTTCTTCCTGGTTTAGTCTAAGAGGGTTGTATATTTCCAGAAGTTTATCCATCTCCTCTAGGTTTTCTAGTTTGTGCACATAAAGCTGTTTACAATAGCTTTGAATGATCTTTTGTATTTCTGTGGTATTGGTTGTAGTATCCCAAGTTTCATTTCTAATTGAGCTTATTTGGATCTTCTCTCTTTTTTTCTTGGTTAAAATTGCTAATGGTCCATCAATTTTGTTTATCTTTTCAAAGAAACAGTTTTTTGTTTCATTTATCTTTTGTATTTTGTTTATTTCAATTTCATTTAGTTCTACTCTGATCTTTGTTATTTCTTTTCTTCTGCTGGGTTTGGGTTTAGTTAGTTCTTGTTTCTCTAGTTTCTTGAGGTGTGACATTATATTGTCAATTTGTGTTCTTTCATACTTTTTGATGTAGGAATTTAATGCTATGAACTTTCCTCTTGGCACTGCTTCTGCTGTGTCCCAGAGGTTTTCATAAGTTGTGTCACTGTCATAATTGATTTCAAAGAATTTTTAAATTTCCATCTTGATTTCATTGTTAACCCAAAAATCAATCAAGAGCAGACTATTTAAGTTCCATTTATTTGTACAGTTTTGAGGGTTCTTTTTATAGTTGATTTCCAGTTTTATTCCACTATAGTCTGAGAGAGTGCTTGGTATAATTTCAATTTTCTTAAATTTATTGAGACTTTTGTGGCCTATCTTATAGTCTCTCTTGGAGAATGTTCCATGTGCTAATGAGACGAATGTATATTCTGCAGTTGTTGGGTAGAATGTTCTGTAAATATCTGTTAAGTCCATTTGTTCTAGGGTATAGTTTAAGTCCACTGTTTCTTTGTTGACTTTCTGTCTTCATGATCTGTCTAGTGCTGTCAGTGGAATATTGGTCCCCACTGTTATTGTCTTGTTTTCTATCTCATTTTCTAGGTCTAGTACTAATTGTTTTATAAATCTGGGAACTCTTGTGTTAGGATATAAATTTAGGATTGTAATGTCTTCCTGTTGGACTAATCCTTTTATCATTATATAATATTTTTCTTTGTCATTTCTTACTGTTATTGCTTTAAAGTCTGTTTTGTCTGATATAACAATAGCTACTCCTGCTCACTTTTGGTTTTCATTTGCATGAGATATCTTTTTCCATCCATTTACCTTATGTTTATGTGAGTTCTTATGTGTTAGATGAGTCTCTTGGAGACAGCAGATATTTGGTTCGTGATTTTTTATCCATTCTGCCCTTTTGTATCTTTTAACTGGAGGATTTAGGCCATTTACATTCAATGTTAATATTGAGATGTGAGGTGCTATTCTATTCATCATATTACTTGTTACCTAGATACTTTGTTTTTTTCCTTGTGTCTTTGATTATTAAGCTACTCAAGGAGGTACCAGAAAAAGGTGAAAACCAAAATAAATAAATAAAAGAAATCCAGGATATGAATGGAAAAGTTTCCAGAGGACTAGATATCATAAAGAAAAACAATCAGAACTTCTGGAAATGAAAGACACTCTTAGGAATATACAAAATGCAGTCAAAAATAGACTAGAACAAGTAGAAGAAGGAATGTCAGAGCTTGAAGACAAGACGTTTTAATTAACCCAATCATAACCCAAAAATAATACAATGAAAAAAAACAAAGTATCTAGGTAACAAGTAACATGATGAATAGAATAGCACCTCACATCTCAATATTAACATTGAATGTAAATTTATAGGCCCTATAACATTTATGCTTTCAGGGGGTTCTATTTTGGTGTATCTCAAACTTTTCTTTCAAGATTTAGAACTTCTTTTAGTATTTCTTGTAGTGCGGGTTTGACATCATTTGTTTGTCTGAAAAAGACTTTATCTCTGCTCATTTATGAAGCTTAGTTTTGCTGGATACAAAATTCTTGACGAAAATTATTTTGTTTAATGAGGCTAAAGATAAGACCCCAATCCCTTCTGGCTTATAAGGTTTCTGCTGAGGAATCTGTTGTTATTCTGACAGGTTTTCCAGTATAGATTATCTGATGCTTTTGTCTCACAATTATTAAAATTTTTTCCTTTTTGTCCTAACTTTAGATAAACTGATGACTATGTACCATGGTGATGATATTTTTCCAATGAATTTCCTAGGTGTTCTTTGAGCTTTTTGTATTTGCATGCCTGGATCTCTAGCAAGGCCAGGGAAGTTTTCCTCAATTATTCCCTCAAATAAGTTTTCCAAACTTTTAGACTTCTCTTCTCCCTCAGAAATACCAATTATTCTGAGAATGGCATGAACTCGGGAGGCAGAGCTTTCAGTGAGCCGAGATCATGCCACTGCACTCCAGTCTGGGTGACAGAGCGAGACTCCATCTCAAAAAAAAAAAAAAGAAATACCAATTATTCTTAGGTCTGGCTATTTTACATAATCTCATATTTCTTGGAGACTTTGTTCAGTTTTTAAAATTCTTTGTTCTTTGTCTGATTGGGTTAATTCAAATGCCTTGTCTTCAAGCTCTGACATTCCTTTTTCTACTCTAGTCTATTTTTGAAACTTTCTACTGCATTTTATATATTCCTAAGAGTGTCTTTCATTTCCAGAAGTTCTGATTGTTTTTATGATATCTAGTTCTCTGGAAACTTTTTCATTCATATCCTGGATTTTTTTTATTTATTTATGTTGGTTTTCACCTTTTTCTGGTACCTCGCTGAGTAGCTTAATAATCAACCTTCTGAATTCTTTATCTGGCATTTCAGAGATTTGATCTTGATTTGGATCCATTGCTGGAGAGCTAGTGTGATATTTTGGGGGGTGTTATAGAACCCTGTTTTGTCATATTACCAGATTTACTTTTCTGCTTCCTTCTCAATTGGGTAGACTATTTCTTCAAATTGTTCTTGAATTTATTTTTAATTGGACTGTGTTTTTTTAAGCATATGACTTTAATGCTTATAGTTTATTTTAGCCTAATTTGATTCTTGGCGCTTTTAAGAGTGAACATTCTATATGGATTCCTTAGTTACGGAGAGTCTTGTGCACTGGCTTTCCCAGATGCTGGTTGTAGTAGTTATATACTTGGTGCACGGGCAAGTTCACTGTCTCCTACAGGGTTGGAATGGCAGGGATCTCTTGAAGCTTATCTCATTCTCTCAAGGTATACAGTTTATTTATTTATTTACTTTTTCCCCAGTATTTTACTTACTGAGTTGATGATTCAGGCTTTAGGCCAATTAGGGGAGGTGTCCTTGGGTAAGCACTGGTAGTAGCTAAGGCAGATGTGTAGATGTAATACCCAATGGTTGGCAGAGGTCCCAGGCTTGATGAGGGTGGCTGGGGGAGCTCTCAGTTAGATGTGCTGAGGTTTTATCAGGGTGAAGGGTGGGAGCTACCTCAGCTCCTCTGCCAGGCCCCTGTTGACGATTATTAAAGTGATAGATAATAAAGTAAAAATAATCAAATTATAATGATACAGAGGGTTTCTGTCTATATGATACAGAAGGACAAAGATTCCAAATGAAACAGGAATAAGGGAAATGTAAGAAATAAAATCAAACCAAAAGTTAAATTAATTAATATAGTTTAGATGAAGAAAATGAAACCTTACAGATACACCGAAATCATCTTTGATAACTTCTGCAAGCTCATTCAACAGAAGCAACCACTCTCATGAAGCAGGTGTGGATCCTCTCCAGTCCATGCTTTATCCCTTTATTACATGTAAATATAGCCATAGAAAGTATAATGTTTTTAAATTTTTACATGAATTGCATCATTCTACACATTTCTGGAGTGATTTTTTTTTATTTTGGCCAACAATTGTGTTTTAGTTGGTTATATATATTTGAGACCACAAACATGTCTACTATGAAACTGGAATATTTGCCTTCTAATTAAACAAGAAATAACTATATAATACCTATCAGGATCAAAGTGTCCACACAGAATAGTAGCAGATGCAGGTGACTGCTGGACCTCTTCCCAGCCTCTAGCTCCCTAAGGTAGGCACCATATCCAGGGACAGAGTCCACACAGGAAGGATCCTGAAGCATCTGAGAACACAGCCACACTCTTGTCATGCCATTGCCCTTTTATTCTTTCCTTATAACATCATGTAAGAGGGCACAGCATGTTTCCCATGCTGGACCCTGCTCTGCTCACTCCACACATCTTCCAACACCCACCATGGACACTGTTCAGCAGCTGGAAAAAAGATGGCACCTGATGGACAGCAAAGGCTTTGATGAATAATAAATATATGAAGGAACTAGGAGTGGGACTAGCCCTCTGCGAAAAAAAGGGTGCTATGGCCAAAAAAGATTGTATTAGCTTTTTTGATGGCAAAAACCTCACCATAAAAATGGAGAGTACTTTAAAATCATACAGTTTTCTCACACTCAGGGGACAGAAATTCAAAGAAACTACAGGTGATGGCAGAAAAACTCAGACTGCACCTTTACATATGGCACATTGGTTCGACATCGGAAGTGGAATGGAAAGGAAGGCAAAATAAGAAAATTGAAAGACAGGAAATTAGTGGTGGACTGCATCGTAAACAATGTCACCTGTACTCAGATCTGTGAAAAAGTAGAATAAAAACTCCATCATCACTTTGGACAAGAATTAGTTATCAGAATGAACAAGCTCAGTTCAACGGACAAATCCTCTTACTACTGCTTTTTTTTGTCATTACTGTATTCAATTATCTTTATCAAAAACATTTTACATGCAACTATTTCAAAGTGTTGGTTTAATTAGAATCCTCTCCAGTCCATGCTTTATCCCTTTATTACATGTAAATATAGCCATAGAAATATGGCTTTGATTAATAAATAATTGTGTTTGTATAAAAGAAAGAGAGAAAAAGAAAGAAAGAAAAAAAAAGAAAAGAAAGAGAAATCATGTAATAGAATGTTAGAATATTAACAAATATATCAGTTAGAACACAACCTCATGTGTCAGTACCCTAGGGTCCCTGAACTCCATCCCTGACTCAGGCTTTCCAGCATGCTTGTATCACTCAGTGCAATCCCTGACTCTGATTTTAGTACATGTGTATTTATATATCTGTTTCCTTTCCCTTTTCCACTTGTACTCACGAGTGCCACGAGGACAATGTTAAACAGTAGTAGTGACAGTGGACTTATCTTCCTGTCCATAATGAAATGCGCTTTGTATTTTACCATTAAAGGACAAGGGAGAGATAGAACAATCACTCAACTTAGGTTAAAGAAGTATCCCTTTATACCTACCACATTAAATGTCTTTATCAGCAACAAAAAAGAAAACTTCAGGCCAATCTCCCTGATGAACATTGATGCAAAAAATACTGACAAATCGAATCTGGCAGCACATCAAGAAGCTTATCCACCACAATCAAGTTGGCTTCATCCCTGGGATGAAGGTTCAACAGGCAAAACAATAAACGTAATTCATCACATAAACAGAACTAAAGAGAAAAACCACAAGATTATCTCAATAGACACAGAAAAGGCCTAATTCAACATCCCTTCATGTTAAAAACTCTCAATAAACTAAGTATTGATGGAACGTATCTCAAAATAATGACAGACATTTATGACAAACCCACAGCCAATATCATACTGAATAGGCAAAAACTGGACGCATTCCCTTTGAAAACCAACACAAGACAAGAATGCCCTCTCTCACCACTCCTATTCAACATAGTATTGGAAGTTCTGGCCAGGGCAATCAGGCAAGAGAAAGAAATAAAGGGTATTCAGGATGGGCAAGGTAGCTCATGTCTGTAATCTCAGCAGTTTGGGAGGCCATGGTGGGCAGATCACATGAGCCCAGGAGTTCAAGACCCGCCTGAGCAACACGGCAAAACCCTGTCTCTCCCAAAAATACAAAAATTAGCTGGGTGTGGTGGCACATGACTGTAGTCCCAGCTACTCAGGAGGCTGAGGCAGGAGGATCACTTGAACCCAGGAGGCAGAGGTTGCAGTGAGCCAATATCATGCCACTGGACTCCAGCCTGGGTGACAGAGTGAGACACTAAGAAAGAAAGAGAGAAAGAGAGAGAGAGAAAAGAAAGAGAGAGAGAGAAAGAAAGAAAAGAAAGAAAGAAAGAAAGAAAGAAAGAAAGAAAGAAAGAAAGAAAGAAAGAAAGAAAGAAAGAAAGAAAGAAAAAAGGAAGGAAGGAAGGAAGAGAGAAGGAAGGAAGGAAGGATCAAATAGCAAGAGAGAAAGCCAAACTCTCTCTGTTTGCCGATGACATGATCATATATCAGAAAATCCCATTGTCTCAGCCCAAAAGCTCCTTAGGCTGATAAGCAACTTCAGCGAAGTCTTGGAATACAAAATCAACATGCAAAAATCACAAGCATTCCTATACACCAACAAAAGACAACCAGAGAGCCAAATCATGACTTAGCTCCCATTCACAATTGCTACAAAGAGAATAAAATACCTAGGAATACAGCTAACAAGGGATATGAAGGAACTCTTCAAGAAGAATTACAGAGCACTGCTCAAGGAAATAAGAGGGGACACAAACAAATTGAAAAACATCCTATGCTTGTGGATACAAAGAATGAATATTGTGAAAATGGCCAAACTGAACAAAGTAATTTATAGATTTAATGCTACTCCCATTCAACTACCATTGACATTCATCACAGGATTAGGAAAAACTACTTTAAAATTCATATAGAACCAGAAAAGGGCCCATATAGCCGAGACAATCCTAAGCAAAGAGATGCTGGAGGCATCATGTTACCTGATTTCAAACTACACTACAAGGGAAACCTGAACCTGATCACAACAGCATGGTATTGGTACCAAAACAGATACATAGACCAATGGAAGAGAATAGAGACCTCAGTAATAAGACCACACATCTATAACCATTTGATCTTCAACAAACCTGAGAAAAACAAGCAATGGGGAAAAAATTCCCTATTTAACAAATGGTGCTGGGGGTGCTGGCTAGCCATATGCAGAAAATGGAAACTGGACCCCTTTCTTACACCTTATACAAAAATCAACTCAAGATGGATTAAAGACTTAAATGTCAAAACCTAAACTAAAAAACCCTGAAGAAAATCTAGGCAATACCATTCAGAACAGAGGCACAGGCAAGGATTTCATGATGAGAACACCAAAAGCAATTGCAACAAAAGTAAAAATTGATTAATGGAATCCAATTAAACTAATGAGCTTCTGCACAGCAAAAGAAACTATCATCAGAGTGAACAGACAACCTACAGAATGGGAGAAAATGTTTGCAATCGCTCCATTTGACAAAGGTCTAATATCCAGAATCTATAAGGAACTTAAGCAAATTTACAAGAAAAAAACAACCCCATCAAAAAGTGGGCAAAGGATATGAATAGACACTTTTCAAAAGAAGCATACATGGGGCCAACAAACATGCAAAAAAGTTCAACATCACTGATCATTAGAGAAATGCAAATCAAAACCACAATGAGATACCATCTCACAACAGTCAGAATTGTGATTATCAAAAAGTCAAGAAACAACAGATGCTGGGGAGGCTGTGGAAAAATAGGAAGGCTTTTACACTATTGGTGGGAGTGTAAATTATTAGTTCAACCATAGGGGAAGACAGTGTGGTGATTTCTTAAAGACCTACAACCATAAATACCATTTGACCCAGCAATCCCATTACTGGGTATATACCCCAAGGAATATAAATCATTCTATTATCTGTGCACATTTATGTTCATTGCAGCGCTATTCACAATAGCAAAGACATGGAATCAACCCAAATGCCCATCAATGATAGACTGGATAAAGAAAATATGGCATATATACACCATGGAATACTATGCAGCCATAAAAAGGAATGAGATCATGTCCTTCGCAAGGACATGGATGGAGTTGAAAGCCATTATCCTCAGCAAACTGACACAGGAACAGGAAACCAAACACCGCATGTTCTCACCTATAAGTGGGAGCTGAACAATGAGAACATATGAACACAGGGAGGGAAACAACACACACTGAGGCTTGTCGGGGGTC
The DNA here is from genome assembly GCF_028885625.2 of Pongo pygmaeus. Lineage (NCBI taxonomy): Eukaryota > Metazoa > Chordata > Mammalia > Primates > Hominidae > Pongo > Pongo pygmaeus. Next base: position 123,904,884 of record NC_072377.2, on the reverse strand, counting down.
AGGGAGAGGGAGAGCATCAGGAAAAATAGCTAATGCATGCTGGGCTTCATACCTAGGTGATGGGTTGATGGGTGCAGCAAACCACCATGGCACATGTTTACCTATGTAACAAACCTGCACGTCCTGCATATGTATTCCAGAACTTAAAATAAAATTAAATTTAAAGCAAATGATGCTGAATTTTAAGTGCTTTTTCCAAATCTATGGAGATAATATAAATTTTTCTCCTTGCCCCCAGTAGCTCGCCATGATCATATAGTGGTTAGTACTCTGCATCGCAATCTATTAATGTGATTAATCCTATTAATGGAGTTTCTAATATTGAACCATAAGAGGTACTGTTCTAATGTGCTATTAGACACTTTTTTTAAAGGCCATTAGTCCATACCTTCTTTGGATTCTGTCACCTTTGAAGTTTTAGTATTGTTATTATATCAACTTAATGAACAAACATGGCAGCTCTCATTCCGTGCCCTCCAGAACAATAGAAGTAAGATTGGCATTATCTGTTCATTAAGGGTTTGGCTGAATTCACATGTGAATCTGAGGCTTAGGAAATCTGGGAGAATAGTCATTTCTCAAACTTTCTCAAATTCTATTTTTCTTCTTCTTCTTGAGACAGGGTCTCACTCTATCATGGGTTGGGGTGCAGTGGCATGATTACAACTCACTGCAGCCTCCACCTCCCAGGCTCAATTGATCCACCTGCCTCAGCTTCCCCAGCAGCTAGGACTACAGGCATGTGCCAGGCTGGCAAATTTTTTCATTTTTTGGAGAAAAGAGTTTCACTATGTTGCCTAGGCTGCTCTTGAATTCCTGGATTCAAATGATCCTCCCACCTCAGCCTCCCAAAGTGCTGGGATTGCAGGTGCGAGCCACAATGGCCAGCCTCAAATTCTTTTATGTCAAATCATCTGTTTAGATTTTCTATTTTGTGTCAGTGATGTAAAAAATCATTAAATTTATACAGCATTTGAAGTTCATTGGCAAACAGTTAAGCAAAATACTCTCCTTTTTAAAAATTAATTAGGTAAGATTGTGAGTTAGCTATTTATTAGACTTTGTAAAGATCAGCCTGTTGATTTGTTTGTTCATTTAATTATTTATTTATGCTAGATTTTTTTTTTATTTTCAACTCTCTTCTTTTTCTGATTTTATTATAAATAATTCCTTTCTTCTGCTTTCCTTGGGTTTGTTGTTTTTCTAACTTACTAAGTTGAAACCTTAATTCATTTATTTATATTCCTATAATTAGTGTAAGAATTTTAAATTATGAAATTTTCCTTTGATTACTGCTTTAACTGTATCCTGCAGTGTTATACCATTTCCATATATTCCCGTATGCAGACATAATTTTATAAAATAAATGTAATAATATGCAAGCTTTGTTAAAATACCTTTTTCCTTCTCCTTTTGCTTGGTCTCCCTTTCTCCCTCCACTCCTCTCCCCTCCACTATAATCACCATACCCTAACTGCCACGGTAATCTTTGCTAACGACATAATGTGTTGGGATACATTTTTCCTATAGTGAAAAATCTTTCTCTGTCATTTTGCTTTAGGTATGTATTATTTTATAGCATATAGTTGAATTTTCTTTTTTTATGTCACTATTGTATTTTCCTAATATTTAAATTGCAAAAATGTTTGAAAATACAGTAAACCTGAAAGAATTTTACACTAAGCACCTCTATACCCACCTCCTGAATAATTAACATTGTACTGTTGTTACCAGTGGAGGGTGTCCAGGTACTTGGCGTTTTGAACAAAGAATTGGACAAAATGCACAAACAAAGCAAGGAAAAAATGAAGCAACAAAAGCAGAGATTTATTGAAAACAAAAGTACACTCCACAGGCTGGGAGTGGGCTTGAGCATAGGGGCTCAAAAGCCCTTTTACAGAATTTTCTGGGGCTTAAATACCCTCTAGAGGTTTCCCATTGGTTACTTGGTGTGCGCCCTATGGAAATGAAGATGTGCCACAACTACTTCAGAGGCTGAAGTTACAAAGGTTACACCCTACGCAAGCATGTGATTGGTTGTGGAAAGCAACCAAACAGAGGCTAAAGTGAAGTTACAAAGTTGCATTTCTATGCAAACGAAGACTGGGCCTGCAGTCAGTCTGATTGGTTGTGGAAAGCAACCAATCAGAGGCTGAAGTTACAAAGTTAAGCAAACTTAAAAAGTTACACTCCTATGCAAATGTCCAATTGGTTGCAGAAAGCAACCAATCAGAGATATTTTCAATTTTCCATCTGCCACGCAGAAAAAGGCGGGGAGGAGGGGTTGCAAAGGGAGTAGTCTCCAATTTTTTTGTTACTTATGTGTGGAAAGTTGGGGTTTTCCTTTTGATTTAGTTCTAGGAAGTCAGCATGAATTGGCCTTAGGTTCCTTGCCTCCAGACTCCATTCTCCTGCCTCATTACGCTTGTGCCGTCACATCTGTCCATCTGTCTATCCCTCTATCCATCCCTCTTATTGTTTTATGCATTTCAAAGTAAATTGCAGATATCAGTGCACTTTATCCTTTAGTGCTTTGGCATGCATAAAATGGATTAGAGTTTAATATTTGTTTATAGTTTTTTCTAAGAAAAATTTATATATACAATCAAAGGTATAAATCTTCAGTGTAAAACTCAATTTGTTTTGACAAATATATTTACCTGTGTAATGCAAATTCCTATCAAGATGTAGGATATAACTACCAGAGTGCTCTCATGGTCCTTCCCAAGCAATCCAACCTTTCCCCCTCAGCGCAACCACTTTCTGAACTTTTCCACCATATTTTAATTTTCTTGTTCTAGAATGCCATATACTTTTTTTTTTTTTTTTTTTGAGATGGAGTCTTGCTCTGTCGCCCAGGCTGGAGTGCAGCGGCACGATCTCGGCTCACTGCAAGCTCCGCCTCCCGGGTTCACGCCATTCTCCTGCCCCAGCCTCCAGAATAGCTGGGACTACAGGCGCCCGCCACCACGCCTGGCTGATTTTTTGTATTTTTAGTAGAGACAGGGTTTCACTGTGTTAGCCAGAATGGTCTCGATCTCCTGACCTCGTGATCCGCCTACCTCGGCCTCCCAAAGTGCTGGGATTACAGGCGTGAGCCACCAAGCCGGCCATTCAGTATAATATTTTTGAGACTCATTCATGCTGCTTAACATAAAACTATTTATTTTAGAGATGTAGGGGCAGTGGCTCTTCACAGGCATGATCATTGCACACTGCAGCCTCGAGCTCCTGGGCTTAAGCGATCTTCCTGCCTCAGCCTCCTAAGTAGCTGTGACTACATGTGCACACCACTGAACCTGGCTAGTTAACTTTTTAAATGATTGAGTAGAATCCCACTGTGTCATATACCATCATCTGTTTATCCATTCCCTAGTGGATGGATTTTAGCTATTAAAAACAAAACTGTTGTAAAAATTCTTATATAAGCCTTTTTGTAATATGTTTTCATTTCTCTCGAGAAAGTAGCTAGAAATTGAATTGACTCACAGGAAAAGTGTATACTAGTTATAAAAAAAATGCTAAAACGTTTTCTAAACTGGTCATACCATTTCACACTGCTACCAGTGTATAAAACTTCCAGCTGATCCACATGCTTACCAAGATTTGGTATTGTCAGTCTTTTTAACTTTAATCATTTCAGTTAGTATGTAATGGTAGCTTACTATGGTTTTCATTTTCATTTCCCTGACTTCTCATGGTGTTGAGTACTTCGAATGTGACATGTGGCATGTCCTAATCATTTGCTCATTTTAAAAAATTCAGTTATTAATGAACCTTACTATTTTTAATATTTAAAAAACAGTGGGAGGAATGGGATAAATTGTATGCATGGTAGTTCCAACATCTCAACAAGAATCGCAAGTTGTACGCCAATCATTTTGTTTCATTAATATACTTTATTTGGTTTAAAGATTATAAGATAGAAAGAGCCTTAAAGGAACAGGAAGCATATGAAAAGACAAGCTAAATGATGACCAAAGTGACTTAAAATAGCTATTCTCTAACGGTGAAAATTTTACGTGAACATACTTAAATAAGAATGGCAAAAACAAAGCTCCATTAGTAAGCAAAATATAAATAAGCAACTTTTTTAAGTATTTGTTTCTTGACCCTAGTTCTGTCCCTTGACATTCATAATTGAAAAAATTTTCCTGAAAGGCAGTCATACTTCCATAAATTGTTTAAGGCAAGTAAACATGACAGTTCTTTTGGCTGGAACCACCATCTTCCAGTAATTCGCCAAAATGATGAACACAAAGGCAAAGAGGAGAGGCACCCAATATATGGTCTCTAGGCGTTTTAGAAAACAGAGAGTTTTTCCTTTGGCCACGTATATGCAAATCTGTAAGAAAGGTGATATTGTAGACATCAAGGGAATGGGTACTGTTCAAAAAGGAATGCCCCACAAGTGTTATCATGGCAAAATGGAAGAGTCTACAGTGTTACCTGGCATGCTGTTGGCGTTATTGTAAACAAACAAGCTAAAAGCAAGATTCTTGCCAAGAGAATTAATGTGCGTATTGAACACATTAAGCACTCTAAGAGCCAAGATAGCTTCCTGAAGCGCGTGAAGGAAAATAATCAGAAAAAGAAGCCAAAGACAAAGGTACCTGGGTTCAACTGAAGCGCCAGTCTGCTCCACTCAGCGAAGTACACTGTGAGAACCAATGGGAAGGAGCCTGAGCTGCTGGAACCTATTCCCTATGAATTCATGGCATAGTAGGTGTTAAAAAAATAAAATACCTCTGGACTGTAAAAATGTTTCTATTCATTGAGTAGAAGTGTGGTGTCCTCTTCCCAAAAGAAATCTTTAAAGCAAATTTTAATTGTCCTTATCCATTATGTAATGTCTTTACTATTCAAATTTAATGCATTTCTTGCTGAAAGAGGTGTGAGGTGGCTTACTGTGGAACATCTTACTCAATTGGTTAGAAAACAGCCAGATATTATTTATGAAATATTTGTACTGGTTTGAAGATAGTCCCACTAAATCATCATGGAAGAAATAAAATAATTTACAAAAATTTTTTAAAAATTAAATTTTTTTTAAAAATAAAGATGACAGTTGAAAATTTTGTTTTCTAAACCAGTGGCTCTCAGCACCTATATCCAGGTTCCACCCTGCAAGCTAAATCCAGTTCCTGGCCTGTTTTTTGTCCAGCTAGCAAACTAAGAATGGCTTTTTCAATTTTAGGTTTTTTTTTTTTTTTTTTTAAAGAAATATGGTACAGAGACCAAATGTGACCCACAACGCCAAAAATCTTTACTGTGTGTCCCTTTACGGAAAATGTAGGCTGACCTCTGATTTAACCCATCATTGTTCTTTACTGACACTCCTGTAACTTCAAGAGATTAAGGTGTACAGAGCTGTTCAACCTCACTTCAAATGATACTTCTCTGTTTTCTGGGTTAATTTTATGACTTCTTCCATGCTGCCTACAAAAACTACCCCCAGCCAGTGCTCCCTGCAACAACACGTGGTTCTTTCTACTTGACTGTTTTTCCATTCTTGTGAGCTGTAGGCTTAAAAGTTATGTAACCAAGCTTCTTAAAAGATGGATTTTGAATGAAGCTACAAACAGATCTTATATGGTTAAATTTTGAATTTTAGTGCCTCAACACTCGACAATCTCAGATATCTTTTTTTTAAGCTATGTTAACCCTGATGTCTAGAAATCACTTAACTGGGCAACTTCAGCCAATATACCATGTATACATGTAATATAAATCTAGACTCATTTTTAGCTAAGGCTTGCAATTTCTGTATTTTGCCTATTTATGCATTGTAAAATAGGTTATTTTCTCTCCTCTCCCCTCATAAAAATAGCTTAGTCCACATTGACCTAAAATGTTCTTCTCTTCAGAAAATCACTTTCCATAACTGTCAGCTTTTGAAGTTTCTGAACTTCAGAATTTCTCAGTGGAACTGGATTATCTTTTAGTTTTTCTGCTTTATTTGTTGACCTAACAGGCAAAGTTAAAATGTTGGGGTAATACTATTCAAATCTATTTATTTCCAATGAAAAAAAAATCAGCTTTCTTATTGTTTGCTTTAAAATATATACAAAGTTCTGTGAGAAGTCAAGAGATTATTCTGTTAGGATCCATTGAGAACAGTCTCACACAGGTGACAGAAGGCTTAGGGATATATAGTTTACCTGATGTTAAGGTAAAGAAGCAAATTAAGAGAGCTAAAGAACCTGTGGGGTGGATATTTGGGATTTGGCTTTCCAGTCCTCCAAATTTCCTGATATCACACCTGATTTGCTCTTAGGCCATGTGGCTTGGCTGGGGCTGAGCCTATCAGTGTAGAAAAAGAGCTAACAAAGCAGACCTTGAGCCTGCTGCCCTTAGAATGCTTCTGAGGTTGACACCTGGCTGGTATATGGGAACTTAAATTTTGGGAAGCTTCCCACCATTCCCTCACTGAGTGGCTCTCTGTGCCATGTTTTTACAAACAATGTGGTTTATGATAAACACCTGCTTTCCTCCTGAGTCTGGAATTTGGGGATGTGTTCAGGGAGAGGAGCCCATGTGAATAAGATCCCAGTAAAAACCTGGAGAACTGACTCTCTAAATGAACTTCACTGGTAGTCAAAGGAAATCACAAAAGAGACAAGTCAGATTAACAGGTTCATTAAGAAGTTAATATATTTCTCATTGAAAGGTAAGAAGAATTAAGGAAGATGGGGCATTTGACAATATTAAATATTACAGAAGGGTTAAGGAACACAACTGATAAGTTGCCAAATTTGGATATGAGTAGTTCTCTGACCATAAATATTGACAGAGATGTGTAAGAAAATTAAAACATAACTTCCTTAAGTTTTAAGTATCTAGGGTATATAATCAACACTTTCATTAATATACAGTGGCATTTATTTTAATATGCTATTTCTATTGGACACGAAAGCTTTCCCAAGCTCAATATAAACAACTATTTAGTACAATAATAGACCAACATTAAAAATACTGCCATTGACTATTCACAATAGCAAAGACTTGGAACCAACCCAAATGTCCAACAATTAATTCAATTAATTCAATTGGCATAACAACAGATCACTCTGAATTAAATTTAAAAATACTATACAGTTCATGAGACAAAGGCATAATTGCCAAAAATATAACTTCTTCCTATGCCTTCTACTTATTCTGTTCACTCATTAAAATCAGTAACATATTGAGGTCTTCTACTGTTCCATCACTGTTCTAAGTATCACAATTCCAAATTTCTGAAACCCTCTCCCCTGATCTCTGAATTTGCATTCTTGTTTCCTCAAATAAAGTGTGCTGAGTTCTACAAAGCCCCATTCAGGATTGAAAGACATATTCCTCAGCATGATACTGGTACAAAACAGACATACTGAACAATGTAACTAAATAGGGAACTCAGAAATAAGACTGCACACCTACAACCATCTGATCTTTATCAAACTTGACAAAAACAAGCAATGGAAAAAAGATTCTCTAATAGGTTTAATAAATGATGCTGCGAGTGCTGGTTAGCCACATGCAGAAAATTGAAACTGGACCCCTTTCTTACACCTTATACAAAAACTAACTCAAGATGGGTTATAGGCTTAAATGTAAAAACCCAAAACTATAAACCCTAGAAGAAAATCTAGGCAGTAACATTCAGGGCATAGGCATGGGCAAAGATTTCATGACAAAAACATCCAAAGCAATTGCAATAAAAGCAAAAATTGGCAAATGAGATCTAATTAAACTAAAGAACATCTGCACAGCAAAAGAAACTATCATCAGAGTGAACAGACAACCTACAGAACGGCAGAAAATTTTTGCGATCTATCCATCTGACAAAGGTCTAATACCCAGAGTCTACAAGGAACCTAAACAAATGTACAGGAAAAAAAATAACCCAATTAAAAAGTGGGCAAAGGACATGAACAGATACTTCTCAAAAGAAGACACACATGTGGCCAACAAACATGAACAAAAGTTCAACATCACTGATCATTAGAGAAATGCAAATCAAAACCACGAGATACCATCTAATGCCAGTCAGAATGGCGATTACTAAAAAATCAAGGAACAACAGATGCTGGTGAGGCTGTGAATAAATAAGAACGCTTTTACACTGTTGGGGGGAGTATAAATTAATTCAACCATAGTGGAAGACAGTGTGGCAATTCCTCAAAGACTTAGAGGCAGAAATACCATTTGACCCAGCAATCCCATTACTGGGTATTTACCCAAAGGAATATAAATCATTCTATTATAAAGGTACATGCATACAAATGTTCACTGCAGCACTATTCACAATAGCAAAGACATGGAATCAACCCAAATGCCCATCAATGATAGACTGGATAAAGAAAATGTGGTAGCTATATAAAATGGGATACTCTGCAGCCATAAAAAAGAGTGAGATCATATCCTTTGCAAGGACATGGATGGAGCTGGAGGCCATTATCCTTAGCAAACTAACGCAGGAACAGAAAACCAAACACTGCATGTTTTCACTTATAAGAGGGAGGTGAATGATGAAAACACATGGACACATGGTGGGGAACAACGCACACTGTGGCCTGTTGCAGGGGTGAAGGTGGGAGGAGGGAGAGCTTCAGGAAGAATAGCTAATGGATGCTGGGCTTAATATCTAGGTGATGGTATGAGCTGTGCAGCAAACCACCACGGCACATGTTTACCTATGTAACAAACCAGTACATCCTGCACATGTACCCCTGAACTTAAAAGTGTTAAGGAAAAAAAAAAAGACATATTCCCCCAACTGCTGGGCAAGCCAACTCCAGGAATTGCTCTGCCGCTTTGACCAAGGTCATGGCCCCATTGCAGGGCAGGTCATAACCAATGACTACTTGCCTCAGGACAATTCTGAATGGCCATTCCAGCTTCAGAGCTCCCCAAAAGATCAGTCCAGGCCTTATGGTAACTGCAGCCACAGCCTAATGTCTCCATCTGCCCAGCTCTGCTTCCTTTGCTTCTCCTGGCAGGTGCTGCTCATAAAAGCACCTCCCAAATCAACTTCCTGCACATGAATCTCCATCTCAAAGTCAGCTTCCTGGGAAACTCAGCCCGTACTAGCCACCCACACATATTCTCCTCAGCTGTGTTACATGATTGAAATTTACTCCATCCCTGAGCTTAACATCCCACCTGCTGCTGGTCACCTCTGCAGCCAACTCATCCAAAGAGCATCTCCCAGTACACTTCATCAGACCTAAATGCTGAGGAAAACAGTGATGTGGCAGTACTTGCTAGTGACCATCTTTCTGATTTGAGACTGCTGATTCTTCAAGAAAGCTATACTTGGTAGATTTATAAACATTATATGTAGTAAAGAATTTCCAGCAAAGGGGAGGGGAGAAGAAAGAAAACTATTTGGGAATACAAAGACTTTTCTCTTGCTTTAAAACAGAATACTATCAGAACAAAGTATGAAAAATGAGTGCATACATGGAAATTCACATAAAAACTGGCATATCAATAAATAAAAAAACAGAAAATCACAAAAAAAAGGTATCAAAGGCCTTTATTGATTTCATTTTCCTTTCAACTTATCAATGCTATCGCAGATTCTAAGGAAATAGGACTTGGGCAAAATTTTTTTATTATGAAGATACAGATCTACGAACAGAAGGATAATTATATGCTAGCTTATATATAGTTCCTTGTAAAAATAATGATACATGAAAAATTAGTAGAAAATGGAAATCTGCAGTTATCTGATATCTGAAAATGTTAACCAATTTCCCCTGCATCTTAGTTCTAATCACTTTTGCAGAATAATCAAGCATATTTGGGTGAAGAGAGTATTTAATGATTCCATTTTTATTAATAGTGTAGTGTGCCCTTCAGAGCTTGGCATAGTCTTTAAGAATCATCTGAAGTTTCTGGCTCAGCATGATGTTCCCTCTGGCCTTCAGTCTGCCACTAAAGAATGCCTGCAAGGAGACGAGGGAAAAAGAGTGCCAACTGTTAACACGTTATAGTTTATTTCTTTTTTTTTTAAGATCATTATTCAGACTGAATACAATTGAGCTAATAATTCTGGACAACAAAGGCAACTTTTATTTAGCAATGACAATTTAATAACTATAGATAGCACATTTTTTTAGACATCTAAAAAAAGAAAAATCACTCCTGTGTATTTTAGAAAACTATACAATAATTTATCTGAACTCATGAATCTGGGAGTTCTGTTTCAACCTACATTTCTGGCTTTACTTTATGTTCTTACAATTTGAGACCATATTAATAAAAGGCTACACTGTATTCCTAATAAAAATATTCAATTCAGAACTTTTAAAAGCAAATTTAAAATATTTACTATAGTTTCATGAACTAAAAAGCCATGAAATGACAAATTAGAGAACATAACACAATGTTGAATAGATCACGGCTGTAGCATCAGAATGCCTGAGTTAAAATCCAGGCTCTGCCCCTTAATAGCAAGGTGAGCTTGAGAAAATGCTTAGATATGTGGCCTCTGTGAGCTTCAATCTCCTCATCTATAAAAGGCATAACAACAGTACCTAAATAACACAACTCTATTGTGTGTGTTAAATAAAATAATGTGTACAGTGCTTAGCTTAGTAGTTTGACATGTGATAAGAGAGTATTAATTCATCATTATTACCAAGCAAAAGCTGGTGTGTTAAAAAATGAAGGGTTCCTGTAGCAGTTTTGTATCTAACCTGATACAGAAACTGGTGCAAGTTCCTTAAGTTCTCCTTCAGTGTAAATTCCCTATCAGTAAAATAAAAATAATCAATCATAGTTTTTATAGCTTACATAAAATATGAAGAGAAAAAGCCTCTAGATTTCTAGCTAAATGGAAAAAATAGTGATACCTATATACACTGAGCATTACAAAGCAGCTCCACAAATATAATCTCACTTAAGAATCATAGCTGTCAATTTGAAGTGGGCACATTAGCAGTTCTTACCCCAGTTGACAGATGAGAAACTGAATTTCAGAGAGCTTATTAAATAACCTGCTCAAGTTACAGAGCCAGCAAGAAGTAGGGCCGGGGCTTAAACTCAGGTGTTCTTTGCTCAACAATGCTTGTTAACAATACTTGTTAACTAGCAGCACTTAGTCTCAGAAGCAAACCCTCGTGAACTGGAGAAAAGGCAACAAATTTTTATTCCAGAAATAGTAAGAGAGAGCTCATTCAGTCACAATCAAATGCATTCAAACAGGAGACCAGAATTTCAAAACTAAGATTTCTTTCACTATGCAGTTACAAAAAACAAACAAAACGATGGTCTGCAACTCTTGCAGGGAAGGAGTCAGTACTTAGGCCAGCCTGCTATGTATGTACTAAACTCTGAAAGAGATTTACAACCTAAAACAAGAACACCTAATTACTAGAAGTAAAAATATCAATTTTGGACATTTTTGAGCAGAAGAATTTTGTACATAAATCTTTCCTCCTATCTATTTTCTTATTTCTTAAAGCCCTTAACCATACGTCCATATTGCCAGTTTCCAAACTCTGCACTGCCACGCACCGGACATCACAGCAAACTCTCTCAGGGGCACTTTCCCAATACTGTTAATTTGGGAGGGAAATACAGTCATACTGGTTGAACACAAAAAGCTAATTGTTTCGAACTACTTCATAAATGAAACTGTTAGGTATATGGTTTGGCCTAGGAGTGCCATGCAAAAAGTAGTAAGACTATAAACTGCCATAAAGGAAGAAGGTCTGGAAGCACTGTGCTTTCCAGAAAGGCTATACCAACTACTGATTGATTGACACAGGGTCTTGCTCTGTCACCCAGGCTACAGCTGCATGATCACACTCACTGCAGCCTAAACCTCCTGAGCTCAAGTGATCCTCCCAACTCAGCCTCTCAAGTAGCTGGGACTACAGGTGTGTGCCACCACACCAGGCTAATTTTTTTTTTTTTTTTTTGGTAGAGACAGGGTCTCACTGTGTTGCCCAGGCTCAAACTCCTGGACTCAAGCAATCCTCCTGCCTTGGCCTCCCAAAGTGCTGGAACTACAGACACAAGACATTGTGCCTGGCCTATACCAATTTTATATTCCCTCCAGCTGTATGTAAATTATCTTATCCCAACCTTAAAAATACTATTTTCTTACACTTCGAAAATATGAGGCAAAAATAACATGCTTTAATTTGTATTTTTGGATACTGGGAAAAATTTTTTTCTTTTGTATATTAGTCATTTCTATTTATTTCATTAATTACTGTTCCATACCTTTTGTCCACTTTTTCTTTTTTATTATTATTATTATACTTTAACTTCTAGGGTCCATGTGCACAATGTGCAGGTTTGTTACATATATATACATGTGCCATGTTGGTGTGCTGCACCCATTAACTCGTCATTTAGCATTAGGTATATCTCCTAATGCTATCCCTCCCCTCTCCCCCAACACCATGACAGGTCCCCGTGTGTGATGTTCCCCACCCTGTGTCCAGGTGTTCTCATTGTTCAATTCCCACATGTGAGAACATGCAGTGTTTGGTTTTTTGTCCTTGCAATAGTTTGCTGAGAATGCTGGTTTCCAGCTTCATCCATGTCCCTACAAAGGACATGAACTCATCCATTTCTATGGCTGCATAGTATTCTATGGTGTGTATGTGCCACATTTTCTTAATCCAATCTATCATTTATGGACTTTTGTCCACTTTTTCTATTGAGGTTGTAGTGCTTTCCAGAATTTTTGGAATGATACTATGTATCATCATTTTATTATTTTCCCTCGATTTATGGAAATATACTATAGAGTCTGACATGCAGAAGTTTCTAATTTCTATACAGCCTAAACTTCTGATATTGAGCTTTCATTCCTTACCTCTATATTTGCTTTAATCTACCTGAGTATGAATGTCTACAGTATACTAGGCAATATTCTAGGCTAGGCTGAATATCTGTCCCTGTTCTCACAGAGCTAACATTAAACTAGGGGAGTCAAAAAGTAAAATGTAAACAAATAATTAAAGCCTGTTATAAATGCAATGAAGGAGAAAACAGGATGCCATCAGAATATAACAGGAAGAAACTACTTTGGATGAAATGAAGCCAGCCATGCAAACAGCTAGGAGGAGAAATTCCAGAAAAGGAAAATGCATAGACATTGAAGGAGTAAAAGCTGATGGTAAGGAACTGAAAGGAAGGACAAAATAACAACAAAATAACTAGAATTAGCATTACAGGTGATGGGGCAAGTGGCATGGGATGAAGCCTGAAAAAGGAGCAAGGGAAAGAAACATCATACACAACATGGTAACAGCTAACTTGGATTTTATACAGGTGCAAAAGGAAATCCTGGAGATTTTTTATCAAATGGGATGATAAATATGAACCAGTAATTAATGAAAGTAGTAGAAATGACTAACATACATAAATAATCTAATCTGATTTACATTTTTAAAGGATTACTCTGGCTCCTGGGTGGAGAACAACAGACTGAATAGGAGAGACAAGACTGGAAGAAGTAAGACAGGTGAGAGATGACAGAGGCTAGGATCACTGTGATATCCCTAGAGAGGAAGAGAAGATGAATTCAAGATATATTTTGGAGAAAGATCAGACAGAAGTAAGGAAGAAAAGGATACAGAAGGGCAGAAGGAATCTAAGATAATTTTTACATTTCTGGGCTTATTAATTTGGGTAAATAGATGATGGTGCCACTAATTAAGAAGGAAGAGACTGGGAGAGAAATATAAATCACAAGTTCTATTTTGGTCACAGTAAGTTTGACATGCCAGAAAGTTTCCCAGCAGAGTGGTCAAGTAGAGGGGTGGTTCTCTCACTATGGAGCTCAGAGAAGACTAAGTGGAGCCAAGTTCCTCGCGCGGCAGGCCTTTGTACTAGTTGTTTCCTTAGTCTGATGACTCATTCTGATACTCCGTTCAAATCTCTATCAGGCATTTCAGGTACCTTAGAAAACCCCCAGAAGGTATTTTAAACAACCTATTTAAAATAGTTCCCCTGTCCTGTCACATTCTAACTCAAGGGATGACAAACAACAGCTGGAGAACCAGATCTAGTGGCTGAGTGTTTCTGTAAATAAAGTTTTATTGGAACACAGTCACACTCCATTATTTACATATTCTCTATGGCTACTTTAAGGCTACAATGGCAAAGCTGAAGAGCTGCAACAGAGACTATCTTGCCCACAAAGCCTAAAATATTTACTATGTAACCCTTTACAGAAAAAGTTTGCCAGTCATTGCTCTAACACTCTACTCAGGCTTATTCTTCTCTAACTTGAGATTTTATTTCTTTTGCATCAGTACACTAAAAGAAGCTCCATACAGTAGGGTTTTGTCTTAATTCAGCCAATACCTAGAACCTGAATAGGTACTAAATAAATTCCTGGAAAGAAATTAACAGAGGGTGCACTGCATTGCCAAGCACTATACTAAGCTCTCCATACATATTATTGGGTTTAGTTCTTATAACAAGCCTTTGTAAACATTACAATTATTAAACTCATTTTACAAATGAGAAAATTGAGGCTTTTGGATGAAGTGACAGGGGCAAGATTCAAATTTAGATTTTATCTGATGCCAAAGACTACTTTTTACCTACTATACTACTTTACAATTCCTTTTAGTCTTTCTATACAGGAAAGTCATATATTTCCTCATTTATTCAAATTACTCCTATGTGAAAGCTATTTTTAAATAACTGCACTCAGCCATTTGTTTGAAACTCCTTCATTCTAAGAATCAATAAGTTAGTTCCCTTGGAATTTCTAGCTACATAATCACAAATTGAAAATAACAAATTTTTCTCCTCCATTCTAATTGCCACATCAATTACTTTAATTTTGTATATTTGTGGATTGGTCAAAAGTTTCAAAATAATATTAACTAAATAATCATCACAGAAGGCACTCTTGTCTTAATCATGATTTTCCACTGAAATGCCTCTAAGATTCACCCTAAGTAAGACATTGGCTATTATGTTAAAATATCCTTCTAGTTCCAATATTCAATGATTTCTTAATCTTATTTATTGGGAATGTCTAATTTTATGTAGTATCTACTAATGTCATATGGTTTTTCACCTTTGAACACATAACAGAATATATTAAAAAATCTAGATGTGGGTTCAGTCTTAAAAAGTGTCAGGTGAAACTCCATTAAAAAAGAAATATATGACCTGTCAACCAGAATATCAGTAGCAACTGTGTCATCTTCAGAGTTGTAAGAAACCTGGCTTATAAATCAGAATTTGGGCATCAGCTTAAAAACTGCAATTGTCAAAGAGGAAACAATGAAACAATGAATAAATGAACATTTGAGAACATTACCTTCTGAGGGTCAAGCTTGCCCAGGACCACCTCCATGAAATCTTCATCTGAAAGTATGATTGTTGTATCAGCAGCACCTTTTGCAGGGCCTTGGTACACTTTTCCAGAACCACTTTTCAGGTCAATAGCTGGGAAAAATAGGAAGAAACCAATGTGTATCTTTTTCTCTCCACAAAATGAGGGTAAAATAAACCAAGTAAAATGCAGACATTTCTATCGTTTCCACGTTAATGTGGCACTTATTCTACACATATTCTATCAATCAATTATACATTATCTGTCATTTAGAAAAAAAGCAAAATATAGAAATACAAGAATACAGAAATTTGAGGTAAAGAAGTGGAACTTCCAGTTCTATAGTGGCTCAGTTCATGGTCTGCAACCATCACCATCACCTTGAGTTTATAGACACCTATAAGATCACAGCTAATCTTATTGCAGAAGTGAAGAAAGAGATTGTATTCATTTTCTCTTAGTGGCAGAATTCATTATAGGCATCTTACTGTTGATTTTTAGCTCTGTATTTATTAATAACTAAGCTTCTGAAAGAGTCTATAACAATTTCAGTCATACTTTACAGCATTTAATGAGGGAGGGGTGAGGTAACAAATGAGAATATGGCATTTGAAAACTTGGAGACCCCTGAGGATCTTATTGGGATATATACTTTACAAATCACAAAGGGTCACTACAGGAGAAAGAAGGAACTGTTTTTGTTTATGCTACCTTCCCTTAATATTAGGTCTTTGCTGGCACAAACATGTTTTGTCTTTGTATCCCCTATACTTCCTTGAAGAGAAAATACTTAGGAATTATTTGTTAAATGGAAAAGCACAAGAAAGAAGGATGTCTACCCCAAAAAATATATATATAATATATATATATTAATAATAACAAACACAAAGAAAAAAACCCAGGTTAAAAATTAAGATTTTTTAAAAAATCACACCAAGAGCATATTACTTTTGTGTTATTCCTGCCAAAAGTTCATAAACTAAAACTAATCATGAAAAAAGCATGAACTAAAAACAAACCAAGACACAGGCTATAAAATAATTGGTCTCCAGTCTTCAAATATCTCAAAATTGGGAAAAGCAAAGACTGAGGAACTCATCCAGATTAAAGCAGACTAGAGACCTAAGAACAAAATGTAATGTATAATCCCAGATGGGACCCTGATCAATTCTTTTTCTTTCTTCATTTTAATAATGAATACTAATTATTATTGTTTTGCTATAAAGGGCATTATTGGGACAACTGAAATATTAACAAGATCTGTAGATTAGCTAATATACTGCATCAATGTTAATCTCCTGATATTGATCTTTGTTGTGTGAATAGATAAGAGAATGTCTTTGTTCTTAGAATATGCTAGTAGCATAGTCTCTTAGGCATAAAGGGACATCATGTCTGCAAGTTGCTCTTAAATGCCTCAGAAGAAAAAAACACATATGATGGAAAAAAATAGTAAAGAAGATGAGATACAAATTTTAACAATTTGAGGAAACTGGATCAAAGACAAAAGTTCTCTAGTATTTTTGCAACTTTTCTATAATTCTCAAACTGTTTCAAACAAAAAAAGTACAAAATGATGTTATAAAGATGAATAACACACAGAAGATGGAAAGTCAGAATTGTTTTAAGTGATTTTGTGCATTTGTGTGTACTTTTGAAGATAAATGTACATGAGCATGCAGTCAGGAGCTGCTGTTAGTAAGAGAAGAAACACTGTTGCTTTGGGAATAGAGAGTAACCCTGAGGCAGATACACCTCCAACAAATAGGCCCCCATTCCTAACTGCAGAGCATATATCCTTTTCAAGGAAAATCTTTCAAGACTTTTCTATAAATGCATGAGACACTCATTTCAATCCAAATCCAACGTTTGGAACCAACACCCTTGAGATTTAGTTTATATCCAAGTTGAGAATCCTAAGCGGCAATCTGGTTTGACTGCTAGAAGATGAGTACCAACCCAGGAGCTCAGAGGTTTTAATGATCACATGGTATCCTCAAGAATTAATTATTCTGGTATCAAAAGAATGCCAGTTCCCAAACCTCTGTACATTCTTACATACTGTGGCAAATGTCTAAGATTCAAAATAGATAACCTCTAACAGTCAAAGAACAACCTCATCCAGTCACATCATCATACAGTACATATATAGCACATAATGGAGGCTTGCATTTAGTCCAGATATGCAGACTTAACTCTACACAACTAATTATGGTACATGCCTTTTAAAACTCGGCTCATTTTATTATTTATTCAAACAAAATATTCAAACAAAAATCCATAGTATCTTGCCAACTAAATGTAAATTCCACTTATGTTCCTATAATGGAAATGATTACAAACATGTGAAAGGAAACCAAATTTAAATTCAGGAGGAAAACAACCAAACTGCTCAATGCCAACCAACTTAAACCTATCATCCTAAAGAAAACAAAACAGATTTTGCTCAGCAACATTGTATTCAGCACATGGAAATAAGTATTTGTAAAAAGTTTCAGTAATATTATTTTACAGGTATTGGATACATATAAACAATAGATTTCTATTTGAAAGTACAGGATTGTCTTTGCCTAAAATACCAATAAATTGCATATTTAAAACCTGTGGGCCAAATTCTATGATATTCATTTTGTTTACAGACAAATGGAAATTTTAGAACCATTATTCCATAAAGTGAACAGGAACAGCAGGACCAACAAAGATTTTCCTTCCATTTTCTTCCTGCATGTCATGAAGCAAGGTGGTGAATGAAGCCAATGTTCTTGGTTCCAACTACTAATTCCTCAAATATGCTTTCCAACTCTCTGCCTCCAGCTATGAAGTTACTCCTAAATTCCAGGCCCACAGTCCCCACAATCTAGTCCAGATCTTGGTTGGCTACAGTGTTGGTAACACAACTTATCTTCTTCTCTCCCAAACCTCCCTCCTCTACCTGTTTCATACTCCTAGTAAAGCAGTCAACATCCTCAAGCATACAGGCTCAAAATCACAGTATTAGTTTTGACTCTTTCTCATTCCTCTTGATTTTTAGACATAATCAGTAGCTAAGTTAGCCAATTCAATCTTAGCAATGTTCCACATAGGCCCTCTCCTCTCCATTATTACCATTTCCTTAATTGAGGTCTTCCTTTCACTCTGCAATGCAACAATCTTTGTTTCCTCAACCCCAGTATTTCACCTTTCCTGACACACAGCCTGTAAATAATTATCCCTATGGATTTAAAAAAAACAAAAAAAAAGGCATCCTGTCTATTCATATCTGTAGTCTCCACCTAGCAGAGAACTTGGCATATAAATACTCAAATGTTCATTGAATGAACCAATCCTCCCATTCTCTGAAAGCAGAGAGCACCCTTTTCCATGTCTCTTATTACTTGTGTTCTACAAGAATTATTTATATACCTGTACAGGTCCACAAGTCCTTATCTGAATGAACTGCTTCAGGCTGATGTGTTTTGGAATTTGGAATTAGATTTTAGGAAGGAAATATAATATATAAAACATGTATTCCATATTACAAAAGGCCCCCAACGGTGCAACAATCTATAAACAAGCATATTACTTCTATACTTGTCTAACTCACACTAGGTGAGTTAAAGACAATCGACAGCATCATATAAGTCCAAGTCAGACTTCACCACCAGTGAATCATGACAAAAAAAAACTTCATTTTTAGAGCTTTTTGGTTTCTGGAGTTTCAGATAAGAGTACCTATGTTTTAATTTTTAGGAGCAGACTATTCTGTAAGTCACATAAATCCTCTGATTCTTTATCTTCCTTATGCCTTTATGTCATCTTTCATTTTCTCTGAATTTTTACTGTTGCTTAGAACAATAAAATAGGATTCAAAGGGTCTACTACAACAACTTCTGGCTAGCTTTAGAAATTAATAGTAATAAATACTATAAAATATGTTAGTTACTTATGAAATATCTCATCGGTATCATATTATACTTACATATTTCACTCATACTAAATAAAAAATAAATATCACTATCCATACAATAAACGTATTATTTTAATAGAAGCCAAAGCATCAATTTCAGAACCTTTTTTTAAAAGGCAACCATACTATTTTCTAAAACTATGCTTTCTACATGGCTTTTAGCACTCATTCCAACATATACAGAGTCAGGCTAGTTATTATGTGTTATTGACCATACTAGAAGCTAGAAATAGACAAACTGCAGCCATTTCTCAAGGTTAAGCCCAAAGTCAAATGAGAGAAAACATACAATTATAAATGACCATAATACAGTAAGATAACTTTGACAAGCAACAGACTCTGTTGAAAGGGAATTCAGGGACTTATTGTTCTACCTCCTATCCATTTTCATCTTTTCAACCTAATTGAAGAATCTCTAGGAAAATAAAGGTGAGGTTAGAATATTCTATAATTAAAGTGTGTGCCATGATTAAGGATGTGAGTTACACAGCAGATGCAAAAGATCTGACAGAATATTTTTTCTTTATTCTTTTTATCCTCTAATTTCTCTTTCTTCACAAAATGGTACCAGGGTCCCTTTGGACCTCCACATCAGTGAAAAGAAATATGACTGCTTTCTTTCTGCGGCAAGATGTTTTATATTGGGTGCATGGCACTCTAATAGATAATTTCCCTAGATTAGATAAACAAACACCTTTGACTATAATCTGTATATATCTAGAAAATAGTGATTTTATATTGATAATTAAGATAATCCAAATTATTGTTTTGGTATGAAGAAAATAATTTTGTAACTGTCAAATATCATGACTTAAAAATACTTCATTTTGACTTGATGAATTTGCCTTATGTTTAAGAAACTGAAGATTAGATAAAGATGCATATAGCCAAGATGACCGTTTAAACTACTTTCAAGGATTACAATGAAATCTTAAAACAGGTATTTTCATTTCAATTGATTCCCTACATCTCTTACACACACACACACACACACACACACACACACACAACCCCCCTTTGGACATTCCCAAACCTATTCATTCCCACAGGAAAAGAAAAAAAACTTACCTAAAAAGGTAAGATTTACCTATCTTCAAAGGTCTTTAATTGTTAAAAAGATACTTTATTTACTAAGAATTACCTTAGAATATTATAAAATCAGGGCTATAACTTACTCCACTTAGCCCCAATATTTCCACCTTTGGTTATATGCCATTCAAATACAGCATTTACTTTCTTCACCACCTCAGGCCCAATATCCTTTAAGCGGCGTCCTATTTCCTCAAATACGAGGGTACTCTGAAGCTTCCCGCCCTAATAACAACAAAAGAAAAATAAACTTTAAAAGTTCTGTAAAAATAACTCAAGGAGAAAAGTGATTATAAAACATATGTGCAAAAAAAATGATTTTTTAAAACTCTGTACATAAATAAGTCAGTTTTCTTCATACAATGTATCTTTCATACTTTCTTTATATTTATATACATCACTCAGAACCTCAGTCCTCTTAATAAGAGGATTTTACTTTTACTAGAATTCAGAAATAACATTTTAAAAGAAAAATAGGAACTGGACAACTTATGTTTTAGCTAACTTCAGAAAGATCCTGATCAAATTAATCAACTTCTATGGTCTTGTGTTTTTTATTTATAAAATAAGACTAAATTACATGAAGCCTGAATTTCTTTACAGCTCTAAAACTTCTTAAGTTTTGGGTTTTTTTTTTTTTTTTTTTTTTGAGACAGACTTGTTGCCCAGGCTAGAATGCAGTAGCGCAATCTTGGCTCATTGCAACGTCCACCTCCCGGGTTCAAGTGATTCTTCTGCCTCAGCTTCTTGAGTAGCTGGGATTACAGGAGCCCGCCACCAAGGCTGGCTAATTTTTGTATTTTTAGTAGAGACAGAGTCTCACCATGTTGGCCAGGCTGGTCTTGAACTCCTGACCCTCAAGTGACCTAACCACTTCAGCCTCCCAAAGGGCTGGGATTGCAGGCGTGAGACACCGAGCCTAAGTTTTTTTTTTTCTTAGACCATTCTTAAGGGATTTTAATTTTCAGTCAGTTATGTGGTTTATGACAGACAATTAAAGATCATGGGTATTGAAACCTCAATATTACAAAGTTAATATTTCAGAGACAGAATATAAACATTTTTATCAAAAGTCTCAGCATGCTAATAAAGAATACAATGTTTTAATAAATTATACACACTACTGGTTTATATATTTGCATACAAAGCTTTATATAAATCTTTAAATCAAGAAAAAGGTACAAGATATTCAACTTTTTAATCTATTTTTCTCCAAAACGCTGTTTGCTTAAGATTCTGATTAAACAACTGATTTATTTACCCTAAAACTAGAAAATTATGTTCTCTTGAAAGATATCCTAGTATCCTGCAAAACAAGTTTTTTAAAGTTCATAAATTGCCAGAGTAT
This sequence comes from Pongo pygmaeus, assembly GCF_028885625.2. Lineage (NCBI taxonomy): Eukaryota > Metazoa > Chordata > Mammalia > Primates > Hominidae > Pongo > Pongo pygmaeus. The sequence goes on along the minus strand of NC_072377.2, from coordinate 123,883,197 downwards.
TCCTTCTATTCCAAGCAGTTTTGAATTAATGTCTTTCACTTCAAGAATTAAGAATAGTTTCATGGTTGTTAATTTTCTAAAGTAGCCTAACCACTCTTAAAGTCACCTTAACTGAAATTCCTAAATGAGGAAGCAGCTTGGCTACTAATTTTTATAGCCTACCTCAGAGGGTGTCTTAGCTGAAGCATCAGATGTTGGTGCAAGATCCACATATGCATTTGAAATGACAATGTCTCCAGTTTCTTGGACCTTAGGAGGAGAAGAAAAAAAAAGATTTATTCTGATTACAATGGAAGTGTAATTTCACTGTGTAAAACAGTTCAAAGTTTAAAATTCATATTTTTGCCTCCTATGAAAAAGAATATAATAATCCAGATAAAATAAAAGGCTGATAAAGTAAATGTCAAGATGAACAAACATAAAGGCTTTCTGATTTAATACAACTGTTACTAACCCTGGCATTATAATCAACTGGAGCCCTTTAAAACAAACAAACAAACAAAAAAACCCTATGAGGTCCCATCCCCCAAAATTCCAATGCAAATACACTGATAGAGACTGGGCCTTGGTATTTTGGGCATTTTTTTGGGGGGAAGTGGGGATCGGGGATGAACTCTTATAAATAGAATTCAGTCCATGCTGAATCCTTATAAATAGTAAAAGGCATAGCACAATAGCCACATGAGATAGTGGTATTCAAAGTACATTTGTTCTGCTAATATAGAATAAAATTGGCTAGGAACAAATCATAATAGTGTTTTTTAAGCAGTAATTCCAGGTCTTATTTCAAGAGGAAGTGTACACAGCATAAACTGAATGCCTAAATAGGCTTTTATCAAAATAGTCATTAAAGGAATTCAAATTCTAATTCCTAGTCCTTCATTTCAAATTATTCCAATGGCTATTCTTTCATAAAAATTATGGTATTACTACAAATGTATAGGATAAGTTTCTAAAGTTTAACGTAGCATTTATTAAAACTTTGATTTTTAACAATCAAGATCATTCTCTTGACTACATCTCATCATATTTTGGAGGAAAAAAGATCTTTCAAGTAATTTGTTCACTTTACTTCAAATTACATACATTGAAAAGCATAAAAGCATGGAAAGAGATAATTAATGAACAAAATGCACTTTAGTAAATTACTTTATTGTTACCAAGTCAAGCAAATCATTTTAAAACACTGGTTTAAAATGTTTCTTATATCTTAATAGGAAGGAAAGGAAGAATGGAGGAAGGGAGGGAGAAAGTGAGAAAAGGAGGAAGGGAGAGAAGGAGTCCTAAAACTAATAGAAAAAGAATATCTATAATCACTGAAGAGAAATATAGCTAATATGCTGAAAAGATAAGACAGCATGCTTAGAATTTAACAAAATGGCAAGAATACATTATATTTAGACATTTAATCATTTCTCAGCCCTTCAAGTTTGTATCCATAGAAATTATTTACATACTATTCATCAACAGAATTTCAGGAAAATAAAAACCTGTAATATAGTCATGGTCCTTAACACTTTTAGAGTTCATAATCTTAATCAAAAAGCAAAACTTACTCATACAAAACAAATTAGAAAATGTGAGGGCTCCAAAATATATGGCACAGGTATTAGCTGCAAAGGCTTTCAGAGAACACCAATTTGAGTGTATGTATGGGCAGGAAAGTGGGGAATAGTAAGAGACTGTCTCTAAGAGCAAAATGGAGCTTGAACTTAAGCCTGAAGGACAGGAGGAATTTGAAAAGTAAAATAAACAATATATACAGATTAAGCAGGAAAATGATATACAACCAGCAGAAAGGTATTAGGAGTAAGGCAACCAAGTAAGAAGAATTTTGCAGAGTTATCTATTTGTGAAAGAAAACATGATACAGAAAAGACATTTGGGGCCTGTAATCAAAGCTTTGAAGCGATGCTGATCGGGTTTCCATCCCAGCTCAACCACTTGCTGTGTGACCATGAGCAAGTTATTTAGGACACCTAGATTAGATTTTCTTAGGAACCTAGATTTTCTTATATTTACATACAGATTTATTATGCATATTAAAGAAAATACTATTGCCAGTTTATAGGTTCTCAATAAATAAAAGCTGTTACTATTATCATTGGAGTTGTTTAATATGCTCTATATAGCATGAAATGATCAAGCCAAAAAGTATTAGCCTGGTCAACTGTGTTAACAAAAACTGTCTTTTAATAACTTGCAAATAAAACAACGATTGCATGTCCTTTCAGTATTTTACTGCAGCATTGCTAACAGCCTCACCCCAAAATAACCTCGTTTACTATTTGTTAGGCCCAGACTCTGTGATGTAACTTGTTAATTTGTGGATTTTTGTGTAATCAAGATGCATATGATTTCTGTCCAGAGAAAACTCATAAAGGATAAGATTTTATTGTTCTATAGGATATTAACTAATTTTGTTTCTAACTCTGCAAAATTATTTTAGAATGACTTTCCTATTGGACCACATAAACTGTTGTTCTGTCTTTTGAACATGTTTTATCATATTGCAAGATCCTTCATTAATGAGTCAAACAGATTTCTGTCATGTTTTCACTATATATCTGTCTGAGTCATGCCTTTAAATTTTTTAAGATGATATTTTGACAATGACTTGATTGACTAGTTGAGCCAAAAAGACATGGTTGGCTGGGTTTTCAGAAGAGCTGGGCCACTGCTACATAGATAGCTACCAATTTAGTTGAAAATAAAAGAGAAAATAAAACACAAGGTGCAAAACACTTCTATTTTATTTTTTTTAAGTGTTGCCTGATAAATAAAAATTTTGAAAATGCCAGACAAGATGTATCTTATTTTTAATTAAAATTTACCATTACTTAAAAAGAACTTTCTATCCATAGTACTAACCAAAAAAAAATGATAAGACGGAACACAATGATAAAGCATGTGAGAAGGGTGGCAAAGCAAAATTCATACCTTGGTTTGAAAATGAATTCTGTTTCCTTCCTTCCACATCTCAGTTTGTAGAGTTTGTCCTGGATATACTGGTTTTGCAAAACGAGCCTTTAAAAAAGAATTGTGGGGTTAAAAATGTTTCAAAAGGAAACTCTTTTACTTGTAGGAGGAAAAAATTGAAAAGGAAATTAGAGAGCACAAAAGAAAAAAAAAATCAAGGTTTAAAGATATTTAAATTCATAAAAGACCTAAGTATAATATGATAAAATTAGTAAATAAACATGTAACTAATATAAGTAAGCCAATTCCTTGTCTTTCAAAGTATGGCATCAAAAAATAGTGTTTTTTATCTTGACAAATCAAGAAATAAAACCATAATCATATTAGGTAGAGTTACATAGGTACATCAGAACAACTTAAAGTTAAAGGTGGTACAAATTAAGTGTGAGGAATGAGGCCTGGGGTGAGTATACAGAGCAAAATAATTCCACTTTTTATTTCATAATTTCTTGTATTATTTTCTCTGTGTATATATTACTGGATAATAAAAAATAGTTGTAATAAAACAAAAAACATGAGAGTAATCAGTGCTATCAAAGGCAATGCATCAGAAAATATATTTTCACTGCTGCATGGAGGATAAATTAAAAGCTTTTGGAGCTATTTGACAATGTCTTAAACTTTTTTAGGTGTACATCTTTTGGCTTAAACGTACACAAAAATAATATGGCATGGATATTTTTCCTTGTTATTTATAATGGATAAAAATTTGAAATCAACTAAAAAGTACAGAGTTAAAACAATATGCAGTCATTATATTGCTGTAGAGGTATGTTTATTGGATTTAATCAGCCACTTAACATTTTTAATTGAATTAAGGAAAATGATAAAAGTTAAAAAAAGCAAATCTTGAGTTTTCAAGGCATATGTACTTATATATATATATATATATGTACCTAATTAATTTATAAAGCAACCCAGTTATCTGTTAAAATTGCAACTGTGCATCCTTCCAGATTCATGTGCAACAGAGCTATTTATAGCTACAAAAAGAAAGTGTGCTGATTGCCAGGTCAATGAAATAATAAAAATGTACATTGCTGTAGTACAATACCTATTTTCAATTAAATCACTAAAACCCCTTTTCTTCTCTAAAGATAGAAAAAGGAAGTAATATTCAAATTATGTAGTAATATACATTTACCTTAATTGCCTTGAATCTTGATACATCATTATCTGCAAACTGCTGTAAAACATGCCTGGCAGAAAATCCAAATGTACATAATCCATGTAATATGGGCTTCTCAAAACCTAGGAAAAGAGAGAACACTGAGTTAGATACAGGTACCTTTAAAGTTTAAAAATCAAGTATAGTTAATTCAGGACTTTAAAAACGTCTTTAGACTGCATTAGCAGGAATTATACCATCTTTTTTAAAAAACAAAGTAGATACTTTTTAAAGAGTATTTCCTGGGAGGAAATTATGAAATAAAGAAAGAAAGAAAAAAACAAAAAACAGGAAAAGAATGTGAGAGATCTGGAAACAATTGTTTTGTTTAGTTTTGGTTGTAACCATGAAATCATCCAGGGTACTCTCAATATCCACATAGGTAGATGATCCTTCCCTAACCTTTCAGTTCCTTGCTCTCTCTCCAATGACCTTGTCCTTTGTGATAACTCAGACACCCACCCTCATGGTCCTATCCTAGACCTCGCACTAGCAGGAACTTCCCTCCACCACAATCTGAATTTCAAGTGCACTATTTTCTGAACACATTTCCTACCTTTCCATATCCTTTGCATAAATGTAATAAATAAAATAACTTTTTTTAAATGTTACTCAAACTACCAGTCATAAGTAGTAGTGTCTTTACATTATTTAATTAAATATTGAATAGCTAATATTTTTCATTGATACATATTATCGGCAACTCACCTGCTAGACTAGCAAAGCTAGGATCAATGTGTAAGGGATTCCAGTCTCCACTGAGGCGGTACAAAGCAGCCTGTGGAGAAAGCATGAACACAGCTAGAACTCAGTGTTTTGTTAGAATACATTAAATGGAAAATAGAAAACATGGCTGGTTATTGGTATTGAGAGGTAACAGCGTGCTGGCAGTCCTCAGAGCCCTCACTTGCTCTCAGCACCTCCTCTGCCTGGGCTCCCACTTTGGCGACACTTGAGGAGCCCTTCAGCCCACCGCTGCACTGTGGGAGCCCCTTTCTCGGCTGACCAAGGCCAGACCCGGCTCCCTCAGCTTGCAGGGAAGGTGTGGAGGGAGAGGCACGAGCGGGAACCCGGGCTACGTACCCGCCGCGCTTGCAGGCCAGCTGGAGTTCCGGGTGGGCCTGGGCTTGGCGGGCCCCGCACTCGGAGCAGCCGGCCACCCCGGCCCCGGGCAATGAGGGGCTTAGCACCCGGGCCAGGGGCTGCAGAGGGTGCACTGGGTCCCCCAGCAGTGCCAGCCCACCGGCGCTGAGCTTGATTTCTCGCAGGGCCTTAGCTGTCTTCCCGCCAGGCAGGCCTCAGGACTGCAGCCCGCCATGCCTGAGCCTTCCCCCGCCTCCCTGGGTTCCTGTGCAGCCCGAGCCTCCCTGACCAATGCCGCCCCCTCCTCCACGGTGCCCAGTCCCATCGACTGCCCAAGGGCTGAGGAATGCAAGCGCATGGCACAGGATTGGCCACCTGCGGCCGCTGTGCAGGATCTATTGGGTGAAGCCAGCTGGGCTCCTGAGTCTGGTGGGGACATGGAGAGTCTTTATGTCTAGCTCAGGGATTGTAAACACACCAATCAGCACCCTGTCTAGCTCAGGGTTTGTGAGTGCACCAATCGACACTCTGTATCTAGCTGCTCTGGTGGGGCCTTGGAGAACCTTTATGTCTAGCTCAGGCATTATAAATACATGAATTGGCACTCTGTATCCAGCTCAAGGTTTGTAAACACACCAATCAGCACCCTGTGTCTAGCTCAGGGTTTGTGAGTGCACCAATTGACACTCTGTATCTAGCTGCTCTGGTGGGGCCTTGGAGAACCTTTATGTCTAGCTCAGGGATTGTAAACACACCAATCGGCACTCTGTATCCAGCTCAATGTTTGTAAACACACCAACCAGCACCCTGTGTCTAGCTCAGGGTTTGTGAGTGCACCAATCGACACTCTGTATCTAGCTGCTCTGGTGGGGCCTTGCAGAACCTGTGTGTCGATACTCTGTATCTAACTAATCTGATGGGGATGTGGAGAACCTTTGTATCTAGTTCAGGGATTGTAAACACACCAATCAGCGCCCTGTCAAAACAGGCCACTCGGCTCTACCAATCAGCAGGATGTGGGTGGGGCCAGATAAAGAGAATAAAAGCAGGCTGCCCGAGCCAGCAGTGGCAACCCGCTCGGGTCCCCTTCCACACTGTGGAAGCTTTGTACTTTCGCTCTTTGCAATAAATCTTGCTACTGCTCACTCTTTGGGTCCACGCTGCTTTTATGAGCTGTAACACTCGCCACGAAGATCTGCAGCTTCACTCCTGAAGCCAGCGAGACCACGAGCCCACCGGGAGGAACGAACAACTCCAGACGTGCCGCCTTCAGAGCTGTAACACTCACCACGAAGGTCTGCAGCTTCACTCCTGAGCCAGCGAGACCACGAACCCACCAGAAGGAAGAAACTCCGAACACATCCAAACATCAGAAGGAACAAACTCCAGATGCACCACCTCAAGAGCTGTAACACTCACCGCGAGCATCCGCGGCTTTATTCTTGAAGTCAGTGAGACCAAGAACCCACCAATTCTGGACACATTTTGGCGACCCAGATGGGACTTTCGCCTGTTGCCAAGCGGTGGGACAATCGCCGAGCGGTGAGACTGTTGCCTATCGCCGAGCGGTAAGACTGTCGCCTATCGCCGAGCGGTGAGACAATCACCTATTGCCAAGCAGTGAGTACCATTGGACCCCTTTCGCTTGCTATTCTGTCCTATTTTTCCTTAGAATTCGGGGGCTAAATACCAGGCACCTGTCAGCCAGTTAAAAGCGACTAGCGTGGCCGCCGGACTAAAGACACAGGTGTCAGGCTTTCTGGGAAAGGGCTCTCTGACAACCCCCAACTCTTCGGAGTTGGGACTGTTGGTTTGCCTAGAACCAGCCTCCGCTTTTCCTGTACTTCTGGGAGCCAAGGGTTGACAGAGAGGAGAGCCAAGGGTTGACAGAGAGGAAAGCCATGCAGCTCCGGGGTCCCGACAACATGTTGGTTGACCCTGCGGCCATGAGCGGAACTCTCAAAAGCATGTCGCCCAAGCGAGACTCGCCCATCTATCCTGTCTATCTGGGCCCTTGCCCTCTGGGTCCTAATGCCTGCCAGACAAACTTCCTCTCACCTCTCTTCTCTGAGGTTAGACCCGCTTCTAAAAATTGCTACCTGTCTCTGGTGCTTTTCTAGTTTCTCCTATAAGAATGATTTCTAGTATAAACTCCAGGACTCTGTTACCATCTTTAGGCACCCGGGCTCACCAATCAGAAAGACATAATTTTTGCCCAAAGCCCCATTGTAGTGGGGACTACCTGGAATTTTAGGATCCCTCCTCAGACTAATAGGCCCAACCGAAGCTAGGATATGGGGAGCCTTAGAAAGCGTGTCCTTCCTATTCATATAAGTGAGGACAAAAGGTGTCATTCCTCCAACTCTGGAGATCCCTTGCCTCCCCCAGGGGATGGCCCTCCACTTCATTTTTGGGGCGTAACATCTTTATAGGACAGGAGTAAAGTCCCAATACTAACAGGAGAATGCTTAGGACTCTAACAGGTTTTTGAGAATGCGTCAGTAAGGGCCACTAAATCCTATTTTTCTCGGTCGGTCCTCCTTGTGGTCTAGGAGGACAGGCAAGGGTACATGTTTTCGAGAATGCGTCGGTAAGGACCACTAAATCCGAACTTCCTCGGTCCTCCATGTCGTCTGAGAGGAAAACTAGTGTTTCTGCTGCTGCGTCGGTGAGTGCAACTATTCCGATCAGCAGGGTCCAGTGACCGTTGCGGGTTCTTGGGCAGGGGGAGAAACAAAACAAACCAAAACCACGGGTGGTTTTGTCTTTCAGATGGGAAACACTCAGGCATCAACAGGCTCACCCTTGAAATGCATCCTAAGCCATTGGGACCAATTTGACCCACAAACCCTGAAAAAGAGGCGGCTCATTTTTTCTGCACTACGGCTTGGCCCCAATATTCTCTCTCTGATGGGGAAAAATGGCCACCTGAGGGAAGTATAAATTACAATACTATCCTGCAGCTTGATCTTTTCTGTAAGAGGGAAGGCAAATGGAGTGAAATACTTTATGTCCAAGCTTTCCTTTCATTGAGGGAGAATACACAACTATGCAAAGCTTGCAATTTACATCCCGCAGGAGGACCCCTCAGCTTACCCCCATATTCTAGCCTCCCTATAGCTCCCCTTCCTATTAATAATAATCCTCCTCTAATCTCCCCTGCCCAGAAGGGAATAAGCAAAGAAATCTCCAAAAGTCCACCAAAACCCCCAGGCTATCGGTTATGTCCCCTTCAAGCTGTAGGGGGAGGGGGATTTGGCCCAACCCGGGTACATGTCCCCTTCACCCTCTCTGATTTAAAGCAGATCAAGGCAGACCTGGGGAAGTTTTCAGATGATCCTGATAGGTACATAGATGTCCTACAGGGTATAGGGCAAACCTTTGACCTCACTTGGAGAGATGTCATGCTACTGTTAGATCAAACCCTGGCCTTTAATGAAAAGAATGCGGCTTTAGCTGCAGCCCAAGAGTTTGGAGATACCTGGTATCTTAGTCAAGTAAATGACAGAATGACAGCCGAAGAAAGGGACAAATTCCCTACTGGTCAGCAAGCCATCCACAGTATGGATCCCCACTGGGACCTTGACTCAGATCATGGGGACTGGAGTCGTAAACATCTGTTGACCTGTGTTCTAGAAGGACTAAGGAGAATTAGAAAAAAGCCCATGGATTATTCAGTGATGTCTACCATAACTCAGGGAAAGGAAGAAAATCCCTCTGCCTTCCTCAAGCGGCTACGAGAGGCCTTAAGAAAATATACTCCCCTGTCACCCGAATCACTCGAGGGTCAATTGATTCTAAAAGATAAAGTTTATTACCCAATCAGCCACAGATATCAGGAGAAAGCTCCAAAAGCAAGCCCTGAGCCCTGAACAAAATCTAGAGACATTATTAAACCTGGCAACCTCGGTGTTCTATAATAGAGACCAAGAGGAACAGGCCCAAAAGGAAAAGTGAGATCAGAGAAAGGCCACAGCCTTAGTCGTGGCCCTCAGATAAACAAACCTTGGTGGTTCAGAGAGGACAGAAAATGAAGCACGCCAATCACCTGGAAGGGCTTGTTATCAGTGTGGTTTGCAAGGACACTTTAAAAAAGATTGTCCAATGAGAAACAAGCTACCCCCTCATCCGTGTCCACTATGCCGAGGCAATCACTGGAAGGTGCACTGTCCCAGAGGACGAAGCTTCCCTGGGTCAGAAGCCCCCAACCAGATGATCCAACAACAGGACTGAGGGTGCCCGGGGCAAGTGCCAGCTCATGTCATCACCCTCACTGAGCCCCGGGTATGTTTAACTATTGAGGGCCAGGAAATTGACTTCCTCCTGGACACTGGTGCAGCCTTCTCAGTGTTAATCTCCTGTCCTGGACGACTATCCTCAAGGTCTGTTACCATCCGAGGAATCCTGGGACAGCCTGTAAACATGTATTTCTCCCACCTCCTCAGTTGTAATTGGGAGACTTTGCTCTTTTCACATGCCTTTCTTGTTATGCCTGAAAGTCCCACACCCTTATTAGGGAGGGATACATTTGCCAAGGCTGGACCTATTATCTACATGAATATGGGGAACAAGTTACCCATTTGTTGTCCCCTACTTGAGGAGGGAATCAACCCTGAAGTCTGGGCATTGGAAGGACAATTTGGAAGGGCAAAAAATGCCCGTCCAGTCACGCAATGCAAAAACACAAAGAGGTGGGAATCTTACACTGACAAAGCCATCAAAATGGGAAGGAGAGGGGAGAACAGCAGCATAAGCAGCTGGCAGAGGCAGCAGAAAGGAAAGAAAGAGGCAGGAAGTCAAAGAAAGAGACAGAGAGGAAGAGACAAAGAACAAGTCAGAGAAAGAGGGACAGACACAGAAAGTCAGAGTTAAAAAGAGAGGAAGAGACAAAGGAGAAGTCGAAGAGAAAGAAAGAGAGATGGAAGTAGTAAAGAAAAAACAGTGTACCCTATTCCTTTAAAAGCCAGGGTAAATTTCTGTCTACCCAGCCAAGGCATATTCTACTTATGTGGATCTTCAACCCATATCTGCCTCTCAGACAGTTTGCAAGAAAAAACGAAATCTATCCTTACTTTACAATCTCAAATAGACTCTTTGGCAGCAGTGACTCCCCAAAACCGCCGAGGCCTAGACCTCCTCACTGCTGAGAAAGCAGGACTCTGCACCTTCTTAGGGGAAGAGCGTTGTTTTTACACTAACCAGTCAGGGATAGTACAAGATGCCACCTGGTGTTTACAGGAAAAGGCTTCTGAAATCAGACAATGCCTTTCAAATTCTTATACCAACCTCTGGAGTTAGGCAACATGGCTTCTCCCCTTTTTAGGTCCTGTGGCAGCCATCTTGCTGTTACCTTTGGGCCCTGTATTTTTAATCTTCTTGTCAAATTTGTTTCCTCTAGAATCAAGGCCATCAAGCTACAGATGGTCTTACAAATGGAACCCCAAATGAGTTCAGCTAACAACTTCTGAGGACCCCTGGACCGACCCGTTGGCACTTCCCCTGGCCTAGAGAGTTCCCCTCTGAAGGACACCACAACTGCAGGGCCCCTTCTTCACCCCTATCCAGCAGGAAGTAGCTACAATGGTCATCGGCCAAATTCCCAACAACAGTTGGGGTGTCCTGTTTAGAGGGGGGATTGAGATGTGACAGCGTGCTGGCAGTCCTCAGAGCCCTCACTTGCTCTCAGCACCTCCTCTGCCTGGGCTCCCACTTTGGCAGCGCTTGAGGAGCCCTTCAGCACACCGCTGCACTGTGGGAGCCCCTTTCTGGGCTGGCCAAGGCCAGACTCGGCTCCCTCAGCTTGCACGGAGGTGTGGAGGGAGAGACGCGAGTGGGAACCGGGGCTGCGTGCCACGCTTGCGGGCCAGCTGGAGTTCCGGGTGGGCCTGGGCTTGGCGGGCCCCGCACTCGGAGCAGCCAGCCGGCCCTGCCGGCCCTGGGCAATGAGGGGCTTAGCACCCGGGCCAGTGGCTGCGGAGGGTGTACTGGGTCCCCCAGCAGTGCCAGCCCACTGGCGCTGCGCTCGATTTCTCGCCAGGCCTTAGCTGTCTTCCCGCGGGGCAGGCCTCGGGACTGCAGCCCGCCATGCCTGAGCCTTCCCCCACCTCCGTGGGTTCCTATGCAGCCCGAGACTCCCTGACGAATGCCACCCTCCTGCTCCACGGCGCCCAGTCCCATCGACCGCCCAACGGCTGAGGAGTGCGAGCGCATGGTGCAGGACTGGCAGGCAGCTCCACCTGCGGCCCCTGTGTGGGATCCACTGGGTGAAGCCAGCTGGGTTCCTGAGTCTGGTGGGGACGTGAAGAGTCTTTATGTCTAGCTCAGGGATTGTAAACACACCAATCAGCACCCTGTGTCTAGCTCAGGGTTTGTGAGTGCACCAATCGACACTCTGTATCTAGTTGCTCTGGTGGGGCCTTGGAGAACTTTTATGTCTAGCTCAGGGATTGTAAACACACCAATCGGCACTCTGTATCCAGCTCAAGGTTTGTAAACACACCAGTCAGCACCCTGTGTCTAGCTCAGGGTTTGTGAGTGCACCAATCGACACTCTGTATCTAGCTGCTCTGGTAGGGCCTTGGAGAACCTTTATGTCTAGCTCAGGGATTGTAAATACACCAATCGGCACTCTGTATCTAGCTCAAAGTTTGTAAACACACCACTCAGCACCCTGTGTCTAGCTCAGGGTTTGTGAGTACACCAATCGACACTCTGTATCTAGCTGCTCTGGTGGGGCCTTGCAGAACCTGTGTGTCGATACTCTGTATCTAACTAATCTGATGGGGCCTTGGAGAACCTTTGTATCTAGCTCAGGGATTGTAAACGCACCAATCAGCGCCCTGTCAAAACAGGCCACTCGGCTCTACCTATCAGCAGGATATGGGTGAGGCCAGATAAGAGAATAAAAGCAGGCTGCCCGAGCCAGCAGTGGCAACCCGCTCAGGTCCCCTTCCACACTGTGGAAGCTTTGTTCTTTCGCTCTTTGCAATACATCTTGCTACTGCTCACTCTTTGGGTCCACGCTGCTTTTATGAGCTGTAACACTCGCCACGAAGATCTGCAGCTTCACTCCTGAAGCCAGCGAGACCATGAGCCCACCGGGAGGAACGAACAACTCCAGACGTGCCGCCTTCAGAGCTGTAACACTCACAGCAAAGGTCTGCAGCTTCATTCCTGAGCCAGTGAGACCACGAACCCACCAGAAGGAAGAAACTCCGAACACATCCGAACATCAGAAGGAACAAACTCCAGACGCGCCACCTTAAGAGCTGTAACACTCACCGCGAGGGTCCACGGCTTCATTCTTGAAGTCAGTGAGACCAAGAACCCACCAATTCCGGACACAGTATAATCACTGTATCATAATGTACCTGAGGCTCTGATTTTAAAAATAATTATTTTTAACAATAAAGATTACCTATAATGAAATTTTTTTTAACACTTGCCACTAAAATCAGTGGGAGGAGAAAAAAATGTAGAAAGGGAAGCCAAGAATTATATCTGGGTAAAACACTGTTACTACTGCCTAAGGAGAAATTCACAAAAAGAATTCTATCAGTCTACTCCCATTTATACACAGATAAGGTAAATGTTTATAGTCTGTTCTAAGCAAGCAAAATTTATGCCAACTTTCTTACTGGGATGTTTTAAATTGAAGCTTCTAAGACAATATCAGACATAGAAACATCAAAGACTTCTCACTAACTTTCATTCTGCTGGTACACTAAATTCTGAGCATTAGCTCACCCTGCAAGAAAACTGACTAAACTGATAGCTTGCTATTATGATAAAAGTTCTGCTGAGTTCAGATTTCCACATCACTAGTTTACTTAGATAAGGTAGGATTAGCAGCATGGCCTGGATAACAATAGGGAAAAAGTCACCATACTTTCTGGCATCTAAATGGTACATTCTTCCAAGTTAGAAAGCACTTACCAGCACTGAAAGGAAGAAATTCACCAAACAGCTAATGGTAAGTGTATTTAATGTATCTATTAACTTGACCCTTTTAGGTCAGCCTCAAGACTTCTTCCCTTTCTCACTAATTGCTGCGCTGTTTTCCAAAGACTACTGAAATGTTGTGTAAAGACTAGCCATATCTTTTTAAAATTATTGATCTTTTATTACTTTTAAACTATTGATTATTTTTAACAAGTTTTATTCATAGAAAATATTTATAATTCATAAGAAAGCATCATTCTTTTTAATATGCTTTGTATAATTCCAATAAGCTCTTTTCCTTCCCCACCACTCCATGTAATGGATCTATAGATTATTTACTTTCTCAGTGACTCAATATTCTTTTCTTTACATGTCTTCTTAATATAATGAAATCAAATAAACAAATATTGAATACTGGTGACTTGCAAGGTCCCACATGAGATGCTAAGAGAAGTAAATGATAATTTTTAAAACGCACTTTATATAATAAAATGTTAGCAAACATATATCATGATGTTGTATACAAATGAAAGAAAAACACATTTCAGGGCCTGAAATTGTGACAGGAAATTGTCAAACACATGCTAGATCATGGGATTTGATACCAGGCAGATCTGGATTCAAAGCCAGCTCTACCATTAATGGGCAAGTTTCTTCACCATTCGAAGCCTCAATTGCTCATTTAGAAACATTTAGAGGCTAACAGAACTTACTCTCACAGAGTAGTTGGAAAAAGGTGGGATAAAGCTTACAAGGTATTATCTTTGATAAATAATACCTCAATAAATGTTAGTTATTTTTTAAAGATTATAGCAACAATATAAACAACCAAGTTTCTAAGATTAGTACTAGTATTCTTATCCTATATATATCATTCCTATAAATAAAAACAGTGTTCTAAAGAAATCACATTAATATGAAATATCTCACATTATTTCAATGATGGCATGGCTTTCTATAGATAACAGAGTTAAACAAAGACAAAAAAGGCTCATTATGAGAAATGACAAAAGCCAACTGACTAGATGTTTGACCCATTCAATCATAACACAAAATAAGCATTGTTCAATTAATAATAACCACTGCCAAAGCTTATCTTCTACATATTTTGAAGAAATGGCATATTTCAGAAGGAAAGCTAAAAGTTTCTTGTTTTGTTTCATTTCTGCCTAGAAATAAGTCATTATAAATAACCACCAAAAAAATAAGAGAAAGGAAAATAGCTATATATTATTTTGCATATTAAAAGTAGGTGGGAGGATAATCTGCATACAGGTAAACTATTTCTTAATTTGATTTTTTTAAATTGTACCATTAAGTTAAACTAAATGCTAAATAAATAGGCTCAGGAAACTAGTGCTTTTTATGTCCTCATATCCTCCAAAAAAAAATGCAAATAATGAGAACAAATAAAACTACAGAAATCTCAAGCCTACAGTGTAACTAGAAGACAGAGAACACCGCAGACTTCAAATTCCAGTAAGTCTCAAAATAAACACCACTTTTCTATCAGTGCTAACTTTTGAGCACCCTCTGAAAGCTACTGCAGAGTGGCAGGGCTTGGGGGGTGCAAAAGCAGTGCATGGAAGAGGGAAAAGGAAAATCACTCCCAGATAAATCCATCTTAAGAGCAAAAATACTGAAATGAATCCTGGAAGATTACAGCACTGACTACAATGAAAATAATTAATAGTACACTGGCCTTCCAGTGGCAATCCCAGAAAGGTATCACTTTCAGGGAGAAGAGAATAAAACAAAGATATCGCCTTTGGAGACTGGATGAAGAAAAAAAGAAGCAAGAGAGGAAATCAATGATCCTGAAAGATAATGTTTTTTATTTTTAAAAATAAAACACCTCCCCACAGTGCCCCTTCTTTAAAGCCACCCACTAAAGAAACTGCATTTTGCTACACAGAGAGAAAGGGCAATTTTGAACTAAGAATCTTGGGAACAATCCCAAACCACAAAACGCACAGAGGTAAATATTCTTCATCTATACAACACTAACATAAAACTAAAATTGCGATTCCTCAGGGATCTAGAACTAGCAATACCATTTGACCCAGCCATCCCATTACTGGGTATATACCCAAAGGATTACAAATCATGCTGCTATAAAGACACATGCATACATATGTTTATTGCAGCACTACTCACAATAGCAAAGACTTGGAACCAACCCAAATGTCCAACAATGATAGACTGGATAAATAAAATTTGGCACGTATACACCATGGAATACTATGCAGCCATAAAAAAGGATGAGTTCATGTCCTTTGTAGGGACATGGATGAAGCTGGAAACCATCATTCTCAGCAAACTATTGCAAGGACAAAAAACCAAACACCACATGTTCTCACTCATAGGTGGGAATTGAATAATGAGAACACTTGGACACAGGAAGGGGAACATCACACACCGGGGCCTGTTGTGGGGTAGGGGAAAGGGAGAGGGATAGCATTAGGAGATACACCTAATGTAAATGATGAGTTAACGGGTGCAGCACACAAACATGGCACATGTATACATATGTAACAAACCTGCACGTTGTGCACAGGTACCCTAGAACTTAAAGTATAATAAAACATATATATATTAATAAAACTAAAACTGAAAATGCAAAACAAAACCTTTTAGTAAATAAAATCCACCCCCCCCCCCAATAAACAAACTACCAAACAGAAGAAAACTGTAACAAAACACTCAAGCATTTGGGGATGTGAAACAAACACTCTGAATCCAAAATCCAAAAACTAAGAAAATAAATGGATGACATACATGAAGAAATAAATAAGTAATGATTAAATTCAAGAAAGAAATGGAAAGAAAAAATCAAAATCATATAAGAAATAAAGGCTAAAAGAAGACATTTATGCAGCCAAAAAACACATGAAAAAATGCTCACCATCACTGGCCATCAGAGAAATGCAAATCAAAAGCACAATGAGATACCATCTCACACCAGTTAGAATGGCAATCATTAAAAAGTCAGGAAACAACAGGTGCTGGAGAGGATGTGGAGAAATAGGAACACTTTTACACTGTTGGTGGGACTGTAAACTAGTTCAACCCTTGTGGAAGTCAGTGTGGCGATTCCTCAGGGATCTAGAAATAGAAATTCCATTTGACCCAGCCATCCCATTACTGGGTATATACCCAAAGGACTATAAATCATGCTGCTATAAAGACACATGCACACGTATGTTTATTGCGGCATTATTCACAGTAGCAAAGACTTGGAACCAACCCAAATGTCCAACAATGATAGACTGGATTAAGAAAATGTGGCACATATACACCATGGAATACTATGCAGCCATAAAAAATAATGAGTTCATGTCCTTTGTAGGGACATGGATGAAATTGGAAATCATCATTCTCAGTAAACTATCGCAAGAACAAAAAACCAAACACCGCATATTCTCACTCATAGGTGGGAATTGAACAATGAGAACACATGGACACAGGAAGGGGAACATCACACTTCGGGGACTGTTGTGGGGTGGGGGGAGGGGGGAGGGATAGCATTGGGAGATATACCTAATGCTAGATGACGAGTTGGTGGGTGCAGCGCACCAGCATGGCACATGTATACATATGTAACTTACCTGCATGTTGCGCACATGTACCACAGAGCCTAAAGTATAATAATAATAATAATAATAATAATAATAATAATAATAAAAAGAAAAACAAAACAAAACAAACAAAAAAAAGAAATGAAGGCTAAATTATAAGGTACCCAAAGGAGAACACATTCAAATAAAAATGAAATAAGAGGATGGCAGAAAGGGCAGAAATGAACCATGAGAATGAAAATGAGATCAAGAAGGAACTAAAAAAGAACAGAAGAAAAGTAGTTGAAAGACTTGAAAAGATTCAACGTACATATAAATGGAGTACCCGAAGAAAGAAAAGCAAAACAGTGAAAGAAAACTCATATTTAAAATTTTAAAACTATAAAACTAAAAGACCTGAATATACATATTAAAAAGGCCCACCAGGTATATAAGGAAGACAGACCTGCAACATGCAAGACTGAGACATATCCCAGCAAAACCATTAGACTTTAAAAACGAAAATAATCTTGACGGCCTCAGGATAAAGACCAAGTAACTTACAGGGGAAGATAATTAGATTGGCATCAGACTTTTCAAAGGCAACATACAAAGTAAGACAACAATGATGCACCATTTTTAAGAAATAAGATTTTATACCCAACAAAGCTGTCCCTTCAAGTATCTAGGGTAAATAGTTTTAAACATATAGAAACCAAGGCAACACTATACACATGAGCCCTTCTTGGGAAACCTTCCACAGAAGGAGCTTCATCCAACTAAGAGCTGACTAAGAAGCTCTGGCAAAGGGCTGACATATTCAATTGCAAATCTCAAACTAAAAGATGCAGAAAAGTGGAAATAATACATAAATGTTAAATGCTCTAAACAGTAAAAATAATGCATCCCCCAAAATGGGAACAATAAGAGGGGAAAAAGAAAGTAAGCTCTTTTGACTGTTATACAAGAAACAAATGAAGCCAAAGGACAGCAATAAAAACTAAAAAACCAGATAGTCATGGATTAAATAGGAAAATGAGGCACTAAGGGCATTAAAAAAGGTATATATGACTTTTGCTTCAGGCCATAATGAAGGACCTGGAATGGACTTATTCTTCCACCATAAACAACTAGAAAAATTACAAAGAAAAAAAAAGATGGGGGTTACCACTGTTCCTAGACATTGGACAGTAGGCAATGCAGGACTATAATTCTTTACAGAAAAGAAACAAACAAGATGAGCTCTACAATTGTACAGCTTCCTTCTGACAGCAGTTCCCAGACTGCAATTCAGAAATCTCGAATATAGCAAAGTGGTCTCAATGAGTTACAAATATAGATTAGAATTCTGAAAGGATGATGCAGCTGAATTTGTGTGTACTGAAGAGAAGGAAGTTACACAGAAAAATAACTCCAGAAATCTAACTGGGGGTCTCACTGATGGCTATAAAAAAAGGTCCTGGAAGATGATACACCATGTGAAGAAAGAGGCCATGGATGGAAGATTCGAAGCACCCCAGCCAACAGCTAGCACGAAGACCCCAGATATGCAAAAGAAGCCATCTTGGAACCTTCCAGCCCTGCCCAGCTGCCATCTAAAAGCAGCTACACCATTTGTAGCAGAAAGATCACCCAGTCAACCCAGTCTTGGAAAATAATAAATCATTGTTTAAAAAAGAAAAAAAAACAGGTAGTAGTTATAAAATGTACAGTAATTTTTTTTGGTTTCTCAATGATTTGTTTTTTATTCCCAATGATTTATCTGAAACTTTCACCCACAAACAATCAGTGAAGTGAAGGTGACACGTATTGGAAACTAAAGGCGATGGGTGCTATGGTAGCCTAGAGAAAAAGTTCAAAGGACTCTTTTCTGGAGCTGCGAGTGGGACCTAGAACGTGGCTGTCAGCAATCTCTCTCTCAGATTATGAGACCAGAGGATGTAAAAGTTTCTTCTTTTAAAAACTGACAATTGGTGTATCATACTGTGATCGTAGTAGAAGCAGAATTATAAAAAATTATGAAAATGTTCTAGTGAAACTAAATTAAATGCTGGGACTCTTCTAGATGAGATGAATGCTTGTGTTGCTTTGATTCTTAATGACTTTACATGAGTTCTTTATGGTCCTAAAGGTCCAAATAAAAATAAGAGAGAAAGAATACTCTAGGAAATATGACTTGATATTTGCAACACCTGGAATGCAATCAGTCTCTGCATCTAAAACACAGAGCTAATCAGCAGTTCACTTTAGATGATCCCATCAGATAGTAAGCACTTTCTGGCAGTTACGTGCAAGTGACTCAGATAGTCCAACCAGCATCCATGATCTTTCTACAGCTTTGTGGCCCCACAAAGGGGTGTTCTAAATCTGCAAAGATCTCCCACTAGAAGACATGTTTTTGAGCCTATGTCTGTTTTCAGTTCAAGATGACAGTAATTGTAATAAAGAATTATACTTTACTGGATACTAGAACTGATATGCCAAATATTAACTTTACTTAATAGGATATGTATAAGATATTTATCTGGGGAAACTATGGATATTTGTGCTCATTTTCCTCAAATACAAAGCCTGACATCTGATATTTACTTATTGTTTGGTCTGTCTAGATTATTGCAGTGGAATTGTCTGTCTATTAATAATTATGAAAAACTACAAAGTATGCTTGTATTGTCATACTCGTTTGTTTTGTTTTGTTTTGAGACAGGGTCTTGCTCTGTTACCCAGACTGGAGTGCAATGGTGCAATCATAGCTCACTGCAGCCTCGATTTCCCAGGCTCAAGTGATCCTCCACCTCAGCCTCCTGAGTAGCTGGGACAATAGGCATATGCCACCATGCTCGGCTAATTTTTTTATTATTATTATTACTTTCAGTGGAGACAAGTTCTTGCCCCAGGCTGGTCTCAAACTCCTGAGCTCAAGTGATTCTCCTGCCTCAGCCTCCCAAAGTGCTGGGATTTAAGGTGTGAGCCACTGTGCAGGCCTGTCATACTAGTTTCAAGATGAAGAAACTCTCCTGAAGACATTATAAACAGACATTCCAGAAGTGATACTAGTAGAGTTAAAAATATGTATTGCCAGTTTTCTTAATGATTGAAAAGTTACTTAGTTAATATAAATACCTGGCATAAAGTTTATGTATAATGGCATAATTTTTCCTCATGATCTGTCCATGCACAATCATCCTATACTAGTCTCCAACTTGAATGCTCTAATTCTTACCCCTTATACACAGGTCATGATCTTCTCCTCTCTTCCACTCCATCATTACTTCTCAACACACTGCAAGCCCTACATATCCGGAGAGAGAACACCCACATACCATCTCAGCTAAGCCCCATTTTTACTATCGAACCCTTCTACATGTCATTCCCTAATGAGTATCCCTTCTCTGAATGTCTGTTACACTTATACTACAAATCAGAGCCTTGTATTTAAAACATTCATTACTTGGAATAGGTGCCCTAGTTATCTCAGACATCTATATCTTGAGTATCCAAGTGTTCTTTCCCTTCCTTGACAACAGATGACACTTCTTCTAATTGACTTGTATTTCTTATAGCATGGATCCAATTTCAGATGTCCCACAAATTCCCTGAAATTTATGCAAAGTTTTATGCAAAATGTTTTTTAGGGAACTGGTACATAGCTTCCATTATATTCTCTAATTATCATACAATACAAAATGGCCAAGAACCTCTGCCAAATGATGAGTGCCCATTATTCACACAAAAATATTGTTGATTTAAAAACTCTTTTGTCACGCAGCAAAATATTAAAA
Organism: Pongo pygmaeus; assembly: GCF_028885625.2. Lineage (NCBI taxonomy): Eukaryota > Metazoa > Chordata > Mammalia > Primates > Hominidae > Pongo > Pongo pygmaeus. Next base: position 123,862,687 of record NC_072377.2, on the reverse strand, counting down.
CCTACCTTAAAACTAACAAAAAGTTATAGTCATCTGAAAAAAAAAACAAAAGCAAGAAAACCCCACTACTTACTGTGTGTACAAATTCAAACCTTGGAAACTATTCAGCTTTTATTTACAGCAGATACATTTTTTATTTCAGTATAATAAAGAGTCATTTCTTGGGTTTTCTGAACCATGAAACCATGAGCTTTTTCTGTTTTTTAGTACTCTAACAGAATTAGTTTCTTAATTAAGCCTTATGTAAACATAAATATGAGTGCATTCTTAAGAAATTGATAAGAAACAGTAATGGATGGAAAAAATATTTAAAGGCAAGAATAAAACAATGTTCCCTCCATCACCTGATTATATGGTACAGAAAAAAAATACATATGTACCAACTTTAATTCTCTCTGGCTCATGAGATAACATTTCTATTTGCTAGGAAACATAAGTCCTGCAGAAGTTTTCATATCGAACATACCAAAAAAATTTTTTTAACTTTTAAGTCCAGGAGTACATATGCAGGATTGTTACACAGGTAATTATGTGTCATGTGGGTTTGTTGTGCATATTATTTAATCACCCAGGTATTAAACCTACTACCCATTAGTTATTTTTCCTGATCCTCTCCCTTCTCCTATCCTCTACCCTCCGGTAGGCCCGACTGTGTGTTGTTCTCCTCTAAAATACAACCAAAAAATTTTTTTAAAGTCAACTTTCTGAACAATTTGCTGTTATTACATGCACACACACTGCATTACTCCAGAGGTTTAAGGATTTTATGCTATATCTGCACGGTTAGTCTGCTGGCCATCTTAGAGAAGAATCTTAAGGTCTCTCAAAAATAAACTTGCTTTTCTCACTTTTATGGTTGCCTTTTGCTTCTTAAACAAATTTTTCTTTGGTCACAGAATTTGTGAACTGATAGGACATTTTATCTCCTTCACCAGAAAACAAATTTTTTATGTCAAACAAAAAAGATTAAATCACCTACTGCTTCTAAGATGCTTTATTTGCCTGTCCTTTACAGTTGGTATAAAATAATCTGTTTCCAAGCAGTGTGGCTTGCTTTCTTTCCCAAAGAGGAAAGGATGACTAATACTTGCCTTTTAACTATTTTTTATCCTGCACTTACTCTGAGGCTTTCATGAAATTCTTCACTCTTAAAGTGGGCAGCCTCTCCAAAGAAAGCACTCCATTACCAACAACATGCAATGCTTTTTAAATTGACTAATAAAAAACCATTTTATATTTTATTTTGGTATCTAGTGGGAAAACATTAATAACTAAAAATTAGAAAAAATAACGTGCAATCACAGGAAACATGTCTATATGTTTATTATGTTGAACGGGCCCCACTTTTTAGATGCATAATGTTATAAGGTATCAGAGTTATAAATTAAAAAGTGTCATCAACCAGGTGGATTTCTCATCTTTCAAAAATACAATCTTACCTGATTAAGAGAGGTGGTATCTGTAAGTACAGCATCAGGAGGTCTATTAGGTATGGCTACAGCTACCTAAAATTAAGACATTACATGTTAAATCTTAAATACAAATTATCATTATTCTCTTTAACCAAACTAACATTTGATACACAATCATGTTTTAATACAATAAGCTCTGCAAATTGGATAAAAGGGTTTAAAAAAAAAAATCATGCTCAGGAAATAATGATATTTAAAATTTCATAACTCCTAGCTTCATCTATGCTATGATTTGCCTGAAATGACCTTTTTAAATGTAAAGAATTATGTAATCAGATTCATCCTCCAGGCCACAATGGAGAAAAAGTTAAGGACAGTTATTCCCTATGTAAAAGACGAAAACAACTACAAGAATTAGACCTATAATTCACATCTAAATTGATTCAGTCTTTAAAACTGGTCTTTTAAATTCTTGCTTATTTTAATTTGCCATCCTAACAAAATAATACATTTTAAAGTTGGTTACCAAAAATATTTCAATTATTATAATCCCTAATGCCAACACTTAAAATTCCTTTTTGATGAAAAGTTTGCAACATCTACAAAGTAAGTATCTGAGTGCCAGTTTAGGGTTGATTTAAACCAAAGTAAACATAAAAAATTCAAGTAGCTAATATCTACTTTTCAATAATTTATAATAGAGGCAAAATTTTATTATTCATTTATTCTCAATTAGGTAAATTTTCCACAATAAAGTAAGCTTTTATCCTTTCAGAGAGTTAAGAAATTAGTGATTTTTCATTACTAAAATGCCACACTTAGATATATTCCCAAACTTATCCTCACAAACCCCGCCACACCCAAAACATCAAAAAAAGATCATGAGCGAAGTTGCTGCTTCTAAAAGCAAACAAAAGGCAGGCTGCCATTTTTCAAAAATCATTGCATGAATTACACTCCTTTGTTTCAGTTGCATCCAGTGTATTTTGCAGGTTTTATTTACAAATTTATTTTCAATGCATTCTACTAGGTTTTGGAGGACCTGACTTCAATCTATAGGTCCTGAGCAGTCTTTTAAAATTTCTGAGTACCAAGAGTTCTCTGAACCTGTCTTGATTCTGAGGGCTGCCTGATTAAAAATAAATAAAAATCAAAAATTAAAAAATTCTGAGTACCTTTTATTCCACAAAATCCATTGTATGCCATGTATACAAAGGGCATTTAAGATGGACAGTGCTGCGATGGTAGTTTTACTGTTAACAGACTAGAAACTCGTTTATGGCACAGGGCTTCACCATGACTTGACATCATCTCTGATTTTTTTCTCAAAGCAACAAGTGATACTTGTGAAAAGTGCTTAGAGAATGGTATCTAGTTTAGATTACTTTCTGGTCTACAGTAATTCATTATTGCCCGATATTAAAAAGAACATACAGGGAGCCCGAAGTGGATGCGACACCTGAGGTCAGCAGTTCGAGACCAGCCTGGCCAACATGGTGAAACCCCGTCTCTACTAAAAATACAAAAATTAGCCAGGCGTGGTGGCAGGCGCCTGTAATCCCAGCTACTTGGGAGGTTGAGGCAGGAGGATCACCTGAGCCTGGGAGGCAGAGGCTGCAGTGAGCCGAGATTGCACCACTGCACTCCAGGCTGGGCGATACAGCGAGATTCCATCTCAAAAAACAAAAAGAACAAAGAAAAAGAACATACAGTTAAAAAGGAAAAACAAATAGCATGTTACATTTACTTCATCTAATATAGCCTCAGACTTGTATTTTACCCTTTCTAAAATAATATCTTCACTAAAAGCTTGGAAGTTTTAAGAGTGAATATAACATTTCCAAGCTTTTCATTCAGACAATGCCACTGCATATGTTTGTGCAGTGCACAACTTGCCTTAAGGTTCTTAATAACTCATAATTTGCTACCTGTGAAAACATACAACCTCACATAAATAATACCCATTTAATACCTGTCAAGGTAATTTTTTCACATCCAAGCAATAAGTGAGAAAAACTTTTTTTTAAATGTGGGCCCGGGACATTGTTTTCATATAGTATTGATCAATATTAATTTTTCAAACAGCTTTACTGACACAATACACATATAATTCACCCCTTTAAAATGTAAAATCCAGTCATTTTTAGTATATTCACAGAGCTGTCCAACCACCACGAGAATCAACTTAGGCACATTTTCATGTCCCCAGAAGAAAACCCTATACCCATCAGCAGTCACTCTCCTTTGTCTCCTTTCTCCTCCAGCCCTTGGCAACATCTAATCTACTTTCTGACTCTACAGATTTGCCTATCCTGGGTATTTCATATAAATACAGTATGTGGTCACTTGCTATCAATCTGAAGAACTTTATTTAGTATTTCTTGTAAGGCAAGACTGCTAACAACAAATTCTCTCAGTTTTTGTTGTCCAGGAATGTCTTTATTTTACATTTATTTTAGAAAGATCATTTTGCTGGTTATAAAATTCTTAGTTGACGTTGTAGTATTTTTCTTTTTTCCTTTCAGCACTCAATACATTAGCCTACTATCTTTTGACTTCCATTGTTGCTGATGAGAAGTCAGAGGTCAGCTCTTAATCTTATTAGGGTTCCTTTGTAAGTAATGAGTCATTTTTTCTCTCATTATTTTCAACATTTTCTTTTCGTTTCTGGCTTTCAACACTTTTACTACAATGAAGAGAATATGGATCTCTTTAGATATATAATCTATTTGGAGTTGACTGAGCTTCTTGGATGTATAATGTTTTTCATCAAAAGCCATTATTTCCTCAAAATTTTTTTCTGTTCCTTTCTCTGTCTCTGATACACCCATTAGTGTGCTTAGTGATACTCCAGCTTTCTCTAAGGCTCTTCATTCTTTTTCCTTTTCTTCACTGTGGTTCTCTCTGTTCTTTAGTTTGTATAATCACTATCAATCTATCTTTAAGCTTTTTTGATTCTTTCTTCTGTCAGCTCAAATCTACATTTGGCCCTTCAACAGTAAATTTTTCATTTCAGTTATTATACTTTCAGCTCCAAAATTTCTATTTGAGTCTTTGTAATAATTTATATATATTTAGTAACATTTAAGCATGGTTTCCTTTAGTTCTTTGAACGTAAATAACAGCTGCTTTGAAGTCTGTCTACTAAGTTCTCTCAAAGGCAGTTTCTGTTGCCTGTTTGTTTCTTCCGTCTATGCATCACACTCTCCTGTTTCTTCCATGTCTTATAATTTTTTGTTGCTAACTGGGCATTTCAGATAATAGATTATAACAACTCTAGACACTAATCCCCCACCCCTTCCAGGGCTTATTGTTATTGTTTATTTATTTAGTAACTTAGCTAGACTCTTATATGTGAGTCTATTCTCCCAATAGTGTACAGCCTCTGATATTGCTCCCCAGAGAGTGTACCTTGAGTAGGTGCAGTCACCCTAGGATGACACTGGTTTTAGCAGGACTGTCTTTGACTGTCTCTCCTTGGTCTCTCTGTTAAACTGTCTGCCTCTTTTGGTATCATACCCAGTTGTTAGGTTCCACTAATTGCCAGATGACTGTTCTATTTTTTTCAACAGTGTCCTGGGGTATAAATTGTTCAACAATCTGATCCAATTAAATTCAAGCCTCTTTGCAAGGGTAGTCGTTGAGGCCAGTCTTTGAGGTTTGTTACAATCCCAGGAGGGCTTTTCTTAGCTATCTCTTTCCCTGGTTCTTTCTAGTAAATGTCTAGCTGGGCTACACTTTAGCTCCCTGCTGTTATGGAACTACCATATGGAACTACCAGCCTTCTATTAATTGCTTATCACTACAGTCACACCTTGTTTTTGACGGCATCCCTATGCTTGAACTTCCAAATACTTAGTTATAAAAAGACTGTTTCCTTGAGAAGAGGGTCAGAACTTTGTGTTATTATAGCCTTCCTCTCCCTGTAGGCAGAACTTCTGCAGGAATAGTGACATACTTCTCTTCGAGTGATACACTTGCTTTACAAGAAGGAAGCAGGGCAGGTGTAGTAGCTTCTGTTCTTCTCAGTTCTTGGCTCTCCAACCATGGAACCTCCACACTACGGGAAAGCTAGTGCAATCAGGGCCCCAGTATTCTCAGCCTGCCACAGGTAGGGTAAAGTCTCCACTCTGTAAGTGGGGGCTGGATGGAGAAATAGAGGCTCACAAGTCAGTCACTTTTACCTGGAATAGAGCATCTGCAATTCAGAGCTAGTGGGAAGGATAAGAAAAGTTAATAGCCTGCCTATCCTGGGAAGACAGCATGGCAGAGGATTCCTACATTCTTGGCTGCAAACGCCTGGGGTACAGTTTCTGTCATGCTCAGCCAAGAGAGGAAGAACAAAGGGAGGGGTTGTGGCTCAAATGCTACACAGTCTCACTGTTCTTACCAAAATATAATAGATTTTCTTGAATAAATGTTTCTTCATTTGCTCTATACCCTTAGGACAATTTCCAGAGACATTAAATAGCTGTGTTTTAAAATAATTTTTTACAAGTCATGGTTGTTTCACTGACAAGAAAGTCCAAGGAGCTTCTTATGTCACCATTCCAGAAGTCTTTTCCCAATACTGCTTTAAATAATACTTTATTTACTACAGAAGAATATTGACTACAGTATAATCTTATTACCACAAATAACTTAAAGGTAAAGCCAGATTAACGTGAAATCCAAATTAAATATTTTTAGGAAAAATATGTTTCTAGAATTTGAGAACAAAAGAATAACCAGAATTATCTTGCATAAGAGAAATACTTAGGTCCTTTAATAAATGAAGATTTTCATCTATACAAGGATCATTTGTGTTCAATTTTTCTAAAAACTTTTGGGGTCTGCAAAGATTGTACAAGAAAATAACAAATATTCCCATAATAATCTCAGATACATTATACTTAACTCAGCAAGGCTTTTCTATATATAAAATATGCTGTACAGAGAATATATAAACATAAACAGCACCTCAAATTCAAGGAACACACATTATTTCAAAGTACTGATTACCAAGTCTCTATGCTATAAGATTACATATATGGTAATATAAGATCAATATACAGTTGACCCTTAAACAATGTGCAGCTTGGGAGCACTGACTATGCAGTCAAAAATTCACGTATAACTTTTGACTCCCTAAAATCTTAACAACTGATAGCCTACTGTTAACCAAAACCCTTACCAATAACATAAACCATCAATTGACATATATTTTGTGTTATTATATTCTGCATTATTACAATAAAATAAGCTAGGCAACGTTTCCTACACTGGCTGCCACCTCATCTGAAATCAGCACATTCCATGGAGGAAGGAGTCCTGCTTTGCTTCATCGTCTATCCCAGGGTTTAATGTTGGTAAATGAGCAAATCTAGCATTTGTAAAAGGCTCCCTAAGACTCCTGCAGCAGTCAACCAAGCCCAGGGACATAATTGAATCTGGAGTTTCCTGGGGCCTTGTTTTGAAAAAGACTTGACATACACATAGGAAGAAAGGCACAAAAATAAACGTTCACTTGTCTCTGAGAAAAAAATAAGAATAATAATAATAAGCTAGGAAAAAGAAAATGTCATGAAAATCATAAAAAAATGGAAGAATATTTACTATTCAGTAAGTGGAAGTAGATCATCATAAAGGTCTTCATCCTCATCATCTTCACATTGGGTAGGCTGAGGAGGAGGAGGAGGAGGAAGAAGAGGGGTTGGTCTTGGTGTCCCAGGGGTGGCAGATGTATAAGAAAATTTGCCTATAAGTGGGCTCATGCAGTTCAAACTCATGCTGTTCAAGTCTCAATTGTATAGGTAAGAATCCTTAACTACACATATATTTTGCTTACAAAGTCATGGCTTACCTTGACTTTGTCTGATGTCCGTTTTCCACCAAAGCCTCCAGAGCCAACAAGAAAGAGAGAGAACTGATTGTGGCATATAAGCTCCTTCTCAGAATAAGAATAGACTGAAAAGTAAATAAAAGAAAAAATAAAAGAAGTTACTACCAAAAGACACAACTAGTTAACTAAGATAGGTTCAACAATTCCTGTCAAGGTTTCAAAAACAAAATCCAATTACTGAAAGAGTTCTAACATGTAAAGGTGTCCAAGTTTGGATTACAAAGCATTCATTTTAATCCATTCATACCAGACTCTGAAAGGCAGAGAGAAGAGGAGCTTCAAAAATCCTTTCTTAACTATGAAATAGCAGTTCTTTCACTTTTCTTAAGGCTCTCCAACTGCTATTCAGATCCCAATTATTTCCACCTTAAACATTTCAAATAACCCCACTAGAAAGTACAGGTAACCACACTCGAACTTTCAAACATTCTGCCAAAGCAGTCAAGAAGAGCATGGAGAGGAAATAAGTGGGAATGAAGGTATAAGCCACATGAGGGCAGGATCATGGCTGTTCTGCTCACTCTTATTTTCCCATTAACTAGAACAGTTCCTGTACAGAAAAAAAGGCACCTAATAAATGTTTATTAATTAATAAATCAGTGAATAAATGATATGAGTGAGCAAGTTAGCAAATAAGTGAGCAAGTAATGAATAAGACAGCTGTCCCTCTATTTACTAACTTACTAGGGACAGATTATTATCTGTTTCATATCTAGCTCTGCAAAACTAGAAATATGATTTTCAATTGCATACTAAAGAAAAATCTAATTATAACCAAAAATAAGGAAAGGCATGTCAATGCATTTCAAATAAGATTTTTATTTTTATCACACAGGCAATTGAATAACCAATTTCATCTATACTTTGTCTACAAATTCTAATATACTAAGGACCATTACCAAGTTGTATTTCAATAAATGGAGCAGATCAAGAGAGAACAGTAAAAATTAAAGTAAGGTTTCAGCAGGACTTTTTTTTTTTTGGTATGTTACATTTGGTACAATGGTGAGAAGACTAAAAGAGAACTGGGAGAATAGTAGCCAAGTGTTGGCCAACATCTGGAATGACAAGTATGAAAACCTAGAAAGAGAAGAGAAAGAAAGAGGAAAAGGAGAAGGAAAATAAAGAACATACATAATATTTAAAAGCATCAAAAATGTTCTCAATTGATTATTAAGCAAAAATAAAGCAAGTTCCAAAACCGCATATACAGTATAACCTCCTATGTATTTACAACAAAAATGATAAACATATATTCCAAATATTAAATAATGTCAAACTTTATACTGTTCTTAGGTTCCAAAATCACTGACAACAAATATCTACTTTTTTGTTCTTAAACTTTAAAACTTACAAATTTTAAACTTAAGTTTAAATTTAATTTTTAAAATTTTATAAAAGGTACAAATTTTTTTTTTTTTTTTTTTTTGAGACAGAGTCTTGCTCAGTCACCCAGGCTGGAGTGCAGTGGCACAATCTCGGCTCACTGCATGCTCTGCCTCCCAGGTTCACGCCATTCTCCTGCCTCAGCCTCCCAAGTAGCCAGGACTACAGGCGCCCGCCACCATGCCCGGCTCATTTTTTTGTATTTTAAGTAGAGACGGGGTTTCACCGTGTTAGCCAGGATGATCTCGATCTCCTGACCTCATGATCCGCCCACCTCGGCCTCCCAAAGTAATAGGATTACAGGCATGAGTCACTGTGCCCAGCCTAAAATTTACAAATTTTAAGCATCATATCTTCACCTTATGTTTAATTACTAGTATTTCAACATTTATTAAACTACTATAATCTTTTTTCCCACTGCAAAAAAAATGTGGCTGTGGTGTTTAAACCACATCATAAGTTCAAGTCTAGAAACTTATAAAAGCACAAGTCTAGGAGCCTAACTACCATTTATAAGAATAATTTAGTGTTCAAATATGTTCCAAGTTCCAAATAGCTAACACATTAAAGAATACCTAAAATACAGCCTAATTGTCAAGTGAGGACTATCTAATATTCCTTCCTGTTAAAAACATACTCCAGCAAGCTTAATTCTCCTCTACATTATCAATACAAACCACATCTATCACCTTTGTGCTTTGATTATGTTGTCTTAAATCCAATGAAATGCCTCACCCTTCCCAGCCTGAGCCCAGAAATAAATGCTTCTCCCCCTCCTTCCTTATTTTTCTTAAAGAGTTTAAAAATGCTTATCTTGTTTTCTAACAAATTGGAAGACAAATACTAACTTATTAATCAACTTCTATGGTGAAGTATTATGTCATACACAAAGCCTATCAATCTAACAATATTATTATAAGAATTGTAAATAAATTACCATCCATAATAATCACTACACCGGATCCTTTATCTAGGACATCAGCAACAACTGCTTCACACTTTAATTTTCCTAGAAAGAAAAGTAAAAGAAATATAGTGTCTTAAAAACCAAAGATTACTATAATAAGATGTGAAAGAATTTAATAGCATTTCCACTGTAAGCTCAGCAAAACTAAAAAACTATGGTTTGAAATAATGTTCCTGAACAACAGATGCTGGAGACGATGTGGAGAAATAAGAACGCTTTTACACTATTGGTGGGAGTGTAAATTAGTTCAACCACTGTGGAAGACAGTGTGGTGATTCCTCAAGGATCTAGAACTAGAAATACCATTTGACCCAGCAATCCCATTACTGGGTATATACCCAAAGGATTATAAATCATTCTACTATAAAGACACATGCACATGTATATTTATTGCGGCACTATTCAAAATAGCAAAGACTTGGAACCAACCCAAATGTCCATCAATAATAGACTGGAGAAAGAAAATGTGGCACATGTACACCATGGAATACTATGCAGCCATAAAAAAGGATGAGTTCATGTCCTTTGCAGGGACATGGATGAAGCTGGAAACCATCATTCTCAGGAAATTATCACAAGATCAGAAAATCAAACACCGCACGTTCTCACTCATAAGTGGGAGTTGAACAATAAGAACACATGGACACAGGGAGGGGAACATCACACACCAGGGCCTGTAAAGGCGTGTGGGACAAGGGGAGGGATAGCATTAGGAGAAATACCTAATATAGGTGATGGGTTGATGGGTGCAGCAAACCACCATGGCACGTGTATACCTGTGTAACAAAACTGCACGTTGTGCACATGTACCCCAGAACTTCAAGTATAATAAAAAATAATAATAATAATGTTCCTGAACTCACTAGAAAAAATAATTCAACATTAAAAGCAGTCAGAATACCTGAATCACTAAATTTCAAACATCAATACTTGATACATTAGATTTTTTTAAATAACCATTGGCAATGTCAAAGACTCCTCTTGGTCTCTTTTGACCCTGTTATTCAACAAACATTTGTTGAGCATACAACTAATACTGTTTACCCCATTCTTTCTTAAATTTCTACTCCTATTCAACACAATACTGCAAGTCCTACCCAGAGCAATCAGGCAAGAAAAAAAAAAAATTTTTTAAGACATCCAAATAGGAAAAGAAGTCAAATTATCTCTCTTCACCAATGATATGATTCTATACCTAGAAAACACCAAAGACTCCATCTACCAAAAGGCTCCTAGAACTGATAATGAGTCAAGTAAAAGTTTCAGGATACAAAATCAATGAACAAAAAAGAGTAGCAGTTCCATACACCAACAATATTCAAGTTGAGAGCCAAATCAAGAATGCAATCTCATTTATAATAGCCACAAAAAAATAAAATATCTAGGAATACATCTAATCAAGGTGGTGTAAGATCTCTACAAGGAGAACTATAAAACACTGCTGAAAGAAATCACAGATAACACAAACAAATGGAAAAACATTCCATACTCATGGGTTGGAAGAATCAATATTGTTAAAATGGTCATACTACTCAAAGCAATCTGCTTTGAGTCATTTTTTACCAATGTCATTTTTTACAGGATTAGAAAAAAACTATTCTAAAATTCATATGGTACCAGAAAGAGCCAGAATAGTCAAAGCAATCCTAAGTAAAAAAAAAACAAAGCTGGAAGTATCACATTAACTGACTTGAAACTATACTATAAAACTACAGTAACCAAAACAGCATGGCACTGGTACAAGAAAAGACTAGTGGAAAAGAACAGAGAACCCAGAAGTAAACCCACACACCTACAACCATCTGATCTTTGACAAAGTTGACAAATATAGGGAACGGGGAAAGGACTCCCTATTCAATAAACGGTGCTGGGATAACTGGCTAGCTATATGCAGAAAAATGAAACTAGACTCCCACCTTTCATCATATACAAAAATTAACTCAAGATGGATTAAATATTTAGATGCAAGACCTCAAAGTATTAAAATTCTAGAATAAAACATAGGAAATACCATCCTGGACATCAGCCTTAGGAAATAATTTATGGCTAAGTCCTCAAAAGCAATTACAATCAAAACAAAGATTAACAAGTAGGACCTAATTAAACTATGAACAGAGTAAACAGACAACCTAAAGAATGGGAGAAAATATTCTCAAACTATGTATCCAACAGAGGTTTAATGTCTAGAATCTACGAGGAACGTAGTTCAACAAGCAAAAAACAAATAATCCCATTAAGAAATGGGCAAAGGACATAACAGACACTTCTCAAAAGAAGACACACAAGTGGCCAACAAACATAAAAAAAATGCTTCATAACACTAATCATCAGAAAAATGCAAATCAAAACCACAATGAGATACCATGTCACATCAGTCAGAATGGCTATTACTAAAAAGTAAAAAAAATAACAGATGCTGGTGAGGCTGCAGATAAAACAGAACATTTATACAATGTTGGAGGGAATGTGAATTAGTTCAGCTACCATGAAAAGCAGTCTGGAGATTTCTCAAAGAACTTAAAACAGAACTACCATTTGACCCAGCAATCTCATTACTGGATATATACCCAAAGGAAAAGAAATCATTCCACCAAAAAAGACACATGCACTCATATGCTCACTGCAGCACTATTCACAATAGCAAAGACATGGAATCAATCTAGGTGCCCATCAATGGTGAAATGGATAAAGAAAATGTGGTACATATATACCACGGAATACTACGCAGCCATGAAAAAGAACAAAATCATGTGCTCCGCAGCAACATGGATACAGTTGACGTCATTATCCTAAGTGAATTAATGCAGGAACAAAAAACCAAATACTGTGTGTTTTCACTTATAAGTGGGAGCTGAACTCTGGGTACATGTAGACATAAAGATGGGAACAACAGACAATGGGGACTACTAGAGTAGGGAGAGCAAGAGCTGAAAAACTACCTATTGGGTACTATGCTCACTACCTGAGTGATGGGATCATTCATATCCCAAAGTTTAGCATCACACAATACACCCACGTAATAAATCTGCACAGGTACCTCCTGAATCTAAAATAAAAGTTAAAATTCTTTTTTAAAATAATAAAGTTTATATAAAACCAAAAAAAAACCAGACAGAAAAGAAAGTACTGCTGCGAGGTTTCCTTCACTCCTTCTAGTGGTTATTTTTAACATGATGAGGGTAAGTCAGCCTATGACACTACCACTATAGCCAACAAATGAGCCATTAAGAGATGTTGTTATCAGTCTCCTGATGCTTGACACTCTGTGTCTCATCAATTGATGTGTTTTATAAACAGTAGTAGATTATAAACGGTAGTCGTGACCTTGGTTTTCTGCAGTTTAAAAGGTTCCAAACCACAAGTATCTCATATTTTGAACATTCACATTTACTAGACAGTAAATTTTAAAACTGCTTAAAGAAAATGCACAGGCTGTACTGAGAAAAAATAATTCATGAGAAATATAACTTGAGGCTAAGGAGGTAAAAAAAATTAAAAAGTTATTCTCTACACCTTCCTATTCACATCGCTGTTCAGTTATCATCATTCTGGAGTATATATCTAATCTCTCTTTTCGTATTTTAAAATCCCTAACGGCAGAAACCTATCTTACACATTTCTACTTCCCTTATAACAATGGTTTCCAAGTGGACCCATAGGGCTGGTTACATATGAAACATGTAAGGAGCTTCCTAGCCACTGTCACCAACACTACCACCCCACCACATACATACATGCACACATACACACACACACACACACAGACACACACACACACAATTTCCAAGGTTGGGATTGAGAATCTACATTTTACTTAAATTAACAGATAATATAATGTAATAACTTGGGTGATTTTGATATGCAGACAGGTTAGAAAATTACCTACTACCTAATACTGTGCCTTGCAAATACTGGGTATGCAGCAGTTATTTGATCAATGCACAGTCACCACAAAGTGTACTGTTTCACATAAAAAGAGCTGTTTTGAAAACTTATTCTATAATACTTACACTGAAATAAAGCTATTCAGCTTCAAGCAATAAAAATCTCAAAAATTTTTTAGAAAAATAAAAAGGTTTAAGAAAAATATTCAAGTAGGATTCTAGCTACTTGCTGACCTCTACATTGTATAACGTGAAATGACAAATATTAACAAAACATTCCTTTCTGTATTCTACCACCTTATATGACCAGTATATAATTAGACAACATTCAAACATCAAAGTATAGAAATAAATATATCCAATTATAGTGAAAAAAATAAAAAGAGATTTACTAAACAAGTAAGATATTTTTGAGAAAAGTAAAAATGATTATTAAAGCAGACTTGTTTTTATTTTCTCCAAAACAAAATAGAAAAAAATGAATTACAAGAAATTCTGTATCTTTTAACATTGTTTGCTTTGTGAAAATCAGTATAAATACCTGAGAAAAGGACAATAATCATAAGAACCATAACAGACTATACGCAATCACTAAGTTTAGAGCACACACACGAACGTTCCTTTCAGTTGTTAATAACACATACATCAAGAGAGATAAATTATGAAATAAATTTTTAAGACTATTAAAGGACAAAGCTTAAGGTGACCAAAACAGGTACTAGTTAACATCAGTCTACTCTAATGGCTCACATGTGCATAACAATTTGTGATATGTTCTATTAGGTCACTCTATACCAGTTTAACACACTAATGTTGTTTAAAAAGTTAATCCGGAAATAAAAGTATGGTATTATGGAATTAGTATATCAATAACTCACCTTCTCTGGGAAGTGGTTTATATAACTCTAAGTACTGCTCTCCATGAAGAACCTATGTTAGGGTAAACAAAATTTTATTAGCAAACTTTCTTGCTCCACAGGTTCTGCTTATGGATACCGCTACTCGCAAGTGACATTTTACTGTCCACAGGCTCACATTTCTCCCCAAGTTATCTATCTCTGTTTGGCTTCTTCTTCTTAATCATGTGATTGAAAAATAATCAATCCTCCAATCTCAAGACAGTCATCTCTTCTGGAGCAGAGAAGATACATTTGTGTTCTTTCTTGGCATTCATAAAGCCTTGTTGACTGTTAATTACATATTATTTGCCAAGAGACAATAAACTAGGCTGTATTCCCAAAACTTATAACAGTGCCCAGAACATATTGGGCATCCAATAAATATTCATTGAATAAGAATGAACAAATGGGCCAGTGCTAGTAATTTCAGGTCACATATACCAAAAAGAAATGACACAACTAAAACACAAACAAAAACCTTACAACCATGTTCAAAATGAAAGCACTGTCAATGTGAATATCCCTTTCTTATAATACTTTGTAAATTATCTACAAAGAGTAGATACTAAGGACACTGTGTAACTTAATAGCCACTTAACCTCAGTGTATCAAACAAAGAATGCACCAAGGTATGTAGGAAAACAACAGGACAGGAAAACCAAAACCTGAAGCATACACTCAAATGATCCCACTTTCACTGCAGAGGGCCAGTTTCCCAGTCTTCCTCAGAACCCAAAAGGATTTTAAAAAAAAAAAAA